>NC_084726.1:8972094-10172094 GCF_033807575.1 Cydia pomonella
AAATCTATACAAAAGTAAGAAATGAGAGTCTAAGTCTGACATCCATATTCAACCCAAAACGATTCTTTCTGGATTATACATTTCATTTAAAGAAGTTAAAATATTTGTATTGTATTATCATTATTTTGCATGCTACTAGAAAAAGTATTCAAGACATCTTTTCGGACTCAAAAATAGTTTACTAACTTTAGAAAGCTTTCGAACTTGAAGTACCAATACTGAACATATTGGTACTTCCGACTTTAGTCTCCCGATTTTAAAAAACTTGATGTCATTGGATCTCTCCTATAGGTATCGATGATTCCTTCGCCGAGCAGCGATACGTAAACGTCAAATGATATTTCGTACCTAGAAGTTCTATAATTGAAAATGAGAAAACAATCATAACAAAGTAGAATTGATTCTGGCAAAATTCTGTGTAATAATATAACTTGAAAATAAATCTATCAGCCCAATAAAATTGAGACCGATCGATTGTAGGTATCGTAAAGGTTATATTTCTATTACTGCGTTGCAGAAGCGTCAATTTCAACATTGCTGCATTGCTGTCTTGATTGACACGTTTAACTCCGTCAATCAATTTATCAAAAAGATGATACACGTAAATCACGTAATTATTTATTATGCCGTAACATCAACGTACAAGTTAAACTTACTTAAATTTGATTTCTATAAAACTATGACGTACAAAATTGATGGTATGTAATTTTAAATATTATAATCGTTTTTACAATAAAATTAACTGAGTTATTGTTCCATGTTATTTAATTATTTTTAGAATGAACAGAGTCAATGGCATTAAGTTCGCCTATTGCAAATTAAGTTATTCTTTTGGGCAATAAAGTTTAAATAAATAAATAAAATGTCATATGTCCGTTATTTACAGTTCCAATAACAATACATCAAAGAGGTTTGCAAATACGTAGATAAAAGAACATATATTCGTGTTCTTCCGTCACCCTCACTCAGCGTAAGCGGGTTATTCCCACTAGTTACCACCAAGTTGTTACCAGTGGTAACTACTGCGAATTTTTTCCCACCTTTTAAAAACCTACTTTCCCACTAGTTACCACCAACTTGATTTGGTGGTAACTACTGGGATTTTTTTTTCCAGTAGTTACCACTGGTAAAAGGTGGGATTTTTTTCCCAGTAGTTACCACCAACATTTGGTTAGCATTCAATACTAATAAAAACAGTATAAATATGGAGTTCCTTTATCAATAATTAATTAAACGTCGAATTAATTATACATTAATTAGTTATTCGTTTCATTATAAGTCGATTACTGTTTTAGTAAATTGCCTTAAAAGTGATAAAAAAGCGGTTTTGACTGATTTATTTGTTCGTTCGTATAATTGTGACGTTATTTATTGAAAGGGACTTTATTGTCGATGGCGCTTACGCCATTATCAACGATGCTCCTATACAAATACGAGTACAACGCTGCGCTTCGCAGTGTGGCGTAAGCGGCCTTGACAAAAGATCCAGGCTTCATAGATAACGTCACAATTAGCTCAATTTACAATTTAGCCGTACATGCTACGTAGACCCAATACTTTAATATTGGCGAAATAGTCCCATTGGACTGAAGCCATTTTTTAAAAGAAAGTGAACCAATAAATGTCATAATCATAACCACCAGAAACTAAAGATACAGACAGTAAGTTTTTACAGCAATGCTTTCACAACCGGAATGCAACCTTAAACACTACGCATGTGCGAACTTCCAGATAGCCCCGTCAATCATACTGATCCATGCTTTTAACATCAATCATGTACGAATTTGCGGCTGTTGTTATTTATTTTTGTACCCACATTTAGCAATAGGAAAAAATATTTTATACGAAATTGCCTAATATTGTCTGTCTTGGCTATTTGTTATTTTCTTGTCGTTTTTTTAATCTCAGATTTTGATAAATAGAGGTGGATATCTAGATAGATTCCTTCTTGTGTGCAATATTTAAGCGCAATTTCAACGTGTTTCCTACAAAATCTTCCACTGAGTTACGAATTTTCGTAACTCTGTGGTAATTTCTATTTTTGTCCCAAATTTTCCTATTTATTCCGACCAGAATGAGGATTCAAATCTACCAATTTTTATCCAAATCTGATAAAAAAATGGCCCATCTATGTCTGTCTTTTTTACGATATAGGTAGATAGGGATAGGTGGCACAGCGGCAAACGAGCAGACGAATGACCTAATGTAAACAATTACTGCAGCCAATGCAGGGTGTCCCCACAACACCAGAGATAAATTTGCTAAGAGATAGATATGCCAGATGTTATGTCTCTTTGCTGCTTTGTAAATTAAAAATAAATATACATCGTGTTTTATTGAATTCCGTTAACTCCGGGGTATGGGTACTTACCCATGCCTTATGCATTAACTATGCCATTTAGTTTCCTTAAACGTAAGTACGTTTTTAGTTTTAGTTTAATTTAAAAAAATATATTTATTTTTATTTTTATGAATAGTAATTTAAATGTTGCATATAGCGTTGTTGTAAAAGGGAATTACATTTAATTCAACCAAACAATTGAAAACTATGACATATAAAAGACATTTCAAACATCAATCGTCCGAGATAGTACTTACGTTTACTAAACTCTAATCAATATGTAAACAGGACCTAAGGTAAGTGTATACGCTCGTAAGGGCCTTATAAGATAAAAATGAATTATTGATTATCTCCGAAATGGAGTTAATTAGAATAGCGGTGTCTTTTTTTATGGTAGAGGAGGCAAACGAGCAGACGGATCACCTGATGGTAAGCGATTACCGCCGCCCCTGGACACCTGCAACACCAGAGGGGTTGTAAGTGCGTTGCGGGCTTTTATGATGGGAGTACGCTCTTTTCTTGAAGGTTTGAAGGTCTTATCGGTCATACCACAGTTTAGCTGTGCGAGGCAGGACTGCCAACCATCTTTGAGGTCTTTGAGAAAGTTACTTAATTTAAGTTCAAGGGTGCACTTGAAATTAACGGAAAAAAAAACTGTGTATATTAACGGGGACATAATTACTTTAAAAAACTTCTTATTTAATGATTGTACGGATAAATTATATGTCCGGTTTAATTTATTGCCCGCATAGGATTTACACACTGTATATAATATCCAAAGAGCAAATCAATCAATTATGTATTTTTGCAAAATAAATAAATAAAAACTGATTTATTTTTGCAAACGGTAAGCATTAGGCACAATATTCAATAAAATTATATATAATAATCATACAAATAACCGTGCATTATAATATTTCATTTTCAGCCAGGGGCGACCTTACTAGGGCATTCCAGTCAGGCCCTCTTAAGCAGCAAAATTTAATCGTACACATTGCCACTTCAATTAAATTCTCATGGCTCAGTGCGGTGAGCTCGCGTTAAGATTAGGAAATGTAATAGTGAAAAATATTCAGTTTGCTGCGTCCTTATCACAGTACACTCACACTATAGTCTTAAGCGCCATAGACGTTTTTTCGTTTAAGTCCTCAATACTAATCCCGCATTTTGAAAGAAATTCAAAACCTGGATAAAAAAAAAACATATTCTAGGATTAATTAGGTTAGGATTGGATAGGATCTGTTTTCAAATCCCATCTTAAAGACTATTATCTGTCCCTTCCTTAGTGTTTCTGTCCCCGTTACTGTTTATCACTTTTGGCAAGAATTATATAGTATTGTATACAGGATGATTCAGGAGACGTGAGCAGGATCAAGCCTGCATATTCGGTAAATTATCAGCAACTGTTTCGTACCAGTATTTGTGAGATTAACGTTAATTTAATTTTTACTGTTCAAAAAAAAGAGTTTTATTTTATTTACGATATTTATGGTCACCCTCTTTGTTTTATCCATAATAAGTGACAAATTGAATGTCATCGGAGTCTGGTTACTTTTATAAAATCGTATCTCACTCAAGTGTGACATTTTTTTTTTTCATAATCAAAGTGCTGTCATAACGGTTAAAGAGGTTTTATCTTTGTTAATTAAGTGTTGTAGGGTGTCCATGATTGTAGATAATCAAATTTGTCCTTAAGAAAAAGTTAAATAACAGATAAAAAGCGTGATTGTTTTACTTAAATATGATGGTGAACGATTCATTAACATTTACTGATTGTGTAGGCTTAGTCCAGCTCACGTCTCATGAATCACCCTGTATATGTATATATGTAGGTATATAATTATGTAAGTAGTGTGTATGTATATGTATTGTCTTACTGTTGTAGACTTAAATATTAAGGGTATTTTAGTTTGCTATTTAGTTTTTTTGCACCTCCTAATTAGTTAATTTAAGTTTCAGTTCTCCACTACCTAAAGGTTGTCTGGAAGAGATCGCTCTGTAGCGATAAGGCCGCCTGTTGTTTACCTCTATCTTCATGTTTTTTATGTGTTTCCATGTACATTATTTTCAGAGGTTGTGCAATAAAGAGGATTTGTATTGTATTGTATTAAATCCTAGAATCTGGTCACAAAATTTCACGAGAATCGGTTAAGAATTGCGACCTGTAGAGGGGAACATGCGGACATACGAAAGCAAAATGCCCGAGTTAAATATAACGGTGACCTCCGCTAACGCTATGTTCAATTAAAACCAGTATACTCGTAAGTTAAAATAATTCGAAATTGCCTGTTGCTTATGAAATTATATTTTAAACAGTATTAAAATTTTCAATAGTTAGGTACTTGGCCGAAACTTGTTAGTAAGTAACTTAAATATTTATTTTACTTAATTATTCCCAAACTTTTTAGTTACTTCGTACTTTCTCTGTAACTAGCAAATTTGTTCACATTAATAAATTATTTTGTCTGATAATATTGTCTGAAAAAACTTTCTAAGTTGAAAGGACATCGTCTATTTTGGGCCCAATCGTATATACTTATAGTATACAGACTATTATATATAATACATACGCAATTTATTACGGAAATAGACGTAATATTAGGTATAAATTATACCGGAATTAAGAATACATAATAAAAAGACATTATGTTGTTTATTTTCGTAATTAAATACTTATTTACAAAGATTTGCCGTCGTAATTTTTTGTATAGCATTGATAAAAATAAGGCTGAACTCCTACACCGTTAGATTTTTTGTTCATTAAGGAGTTATATATCTAAGTTAAATTTCAAATCCTGGTAAGGGCATTTATTCGTGTGAAGAGCATGGATATTTTGTTCCTGAGTCATGGGTGTTTTCTATGTATTTAAGTATTTATAAATATTTATATATTATATATATCGTTGTCTAAGTGCCCTCAAAACAAGCCCTTATTGAGCTTACTGTCGGACTATAGTCAATTTGTGTAATAATGTCCTATACATATTTATTTATATTAATCTCTTTGTACTAAAATTTATAGAGGGTAGCCAAGTATGTATTCTAGTTTCATACTTACTGCCACTGTCTGCCATAGCTGGCATACATATTGAAAATATCACAGTCTCATTTATTGTATATTTTGTTGCACCTACGTTTAAATTACAAACGACTATCAAATGCCTAAAATACGCAGTTAGAAAAATATTTACTTGACTTTTGCAGTCAGAGTATGATTAATATTATAATATTTTCTCAATCTGTCTAATATCTGCAAGCAACGCCAACCTTATCATTGTCATATGTAGTGAAATGAAAGTGTTACAAATGCTCAGAGTAGTTCATTATTTCCTAATGAAAGTCAACATATGTTTCACTTTCATTAGGAAATAATGAACTACAAACAAGATCAAATATTACCTTGTATTATATGAAATAATAAAACCGGCCAAGAGCATGTCAGGCCACGCTCAGTGTAGGGTTCCGTAGTTACTCTTCCGTCACAATAAGGCTAAAACTGGAGCTTAAAATATAGTAAATTGTTAACCAAGGGATGAAACGGTACCTTTCACCCGAGTTTAAACAAATAGGCAAATTTTCATAATTAATACCTAATTAAAGTAAGTCGTTTTACTATGAAGGGAAAACTTTTTGCGATAAACTCAAAAACAGCTTAAAACTGATCATGTTCGCTATAGTTTTCATTTTAATGTCTTTCTTAGCTCTACTTCACGATTTTTTTTCATATTTTTTTGGACCTATGTTAAAAAAGTTAGAGGGGGGGGGACACATTTTTTTTTTTCTTTCGGAAGCGATTATCTCCAAATATATTTTTTACTTTATCAAAAAATGTTTTCTTGAAACCCCTATTAGTTTTGAAAGACCTTTTCAACGATACCCCACACTTCTAGGGTTGAAGCGAAAAAAAAATTTCACCCCCACTTTACGTGTAGGGGAGGTACCCTAAAAAAATTAAATTTTTAGATTTTGTTATACGACTTTGTCGGCTTATTGATTTATATATCCATGCCAAATTTCAAGCTTTCTAGCACTAAACGGACCACGGAGCAAAGCCTCGGACAGACCAGACAGACAGACAAGACAGACGGACATCGCGAAACCATAAAGGGTTCCTAGTTGACTACGGAACCCTAAAAATGATTACAGATTTTTTACACGTATGGTGGTTCCTTCGTCGGCTGTCCGTGAATGCCAGAGCCCAACCAAGGTTTCCTCGAGCTCCAACCTATCCCCTCCATTCACCAGCTCGTCAGTATTGCCAGTATTATAATTCAAGTTTCCCAATTCCCATTTAATGCGACTTAAATAACGCTAATAAAATGTTGCCGTGTATAAAACATTAATTCGTCTAATATTTTTAGCAACAAGATTGCAAAATCATGACACACGCTAGATTTTGTCATTTTTTCCTGAAAATGAACACTTATTTTACGGAAAAGCCGCGCTTATTTTAGTACCTATGAATACTTTGTGATTAACAGTTTCTATACATACTTATTCATATTTTTAGTGCAGGTTTTTCTCAATATTCCCTTTTTATTCCGTGATTCTGTCTTTACCATCGTAATCTAAAAATTATGACGATTAATAAGACGTTTCGTTTCAATCCAATAAACTCCATTTTGTTCTGGGCCCAAGTGGCTTAATTAAATCGACGGTCTCCTTAACGCAACCTACTTATATAAAAAAAATAATAAAAAACATTTATTTCAGACAGAGCCCATACAATCTACTATGCCGCAGGGGCCCATTTTTAGATTTATTTTAGTTTTATTTTAGAATTAATTTAGTAAATATTGTAGTTTTAATTTATATTGTGTTTTTATAATGAATAAAATATTTATAATTGTTTGTTGAATTAAATGTAATGTCATTATTATTTGATGTACTTAACTAGCATTACAATTTACGACTAAAAAGTAAAATAAAATAAATAAATAACATAATAAGCACAACATACGGTCAGCAGTGTATGACAACATGCATGGACGTCCACCGGGGCTAACATAGGGTTGTCCCAGCGGTTTAGCAAACACGCTCAAGATGCGATTGGGACTGCCGCGCAGAAGGGACATGAGCGAGGTACACCTTTTCCTCATGACGGCCGCAAAGCCGTCTGTCCTGACTTTGGCAAACATGCCAGACGCGCTACAGTGTCGCGGCAGCCCCAATCAGCACCCGGAACGCGTTATTGTATCGGACGCGAAGATCGCTGTACGCTCTTTGCGTATAATTGACCCACAGGCTTGCATGAGTATAAAGATACACTTATATACCTATCTTTTTTCTTTTAATAAAAGTTAGGTCCATGATTACGAGTATAAATTGAAATAGATGATATCATAGAGGAGAAAATGAAACTTAAGATAATTTCATTAATTATGTAGCAGTCACATAACACTACTATTGATTTGTTTCCTACTAATTCAATGATTATACTATATACTTACCGGTGTATTTTTGATGATTGTGTTTTATTTATTTATTTTCCTGTTTACTTTTATCAGTAGACTTCAAACGACGTTATAACTTCCAGATTGTTGTATTACCAGTAGACCGATTCTGTTTTAGCAACTAGATATGTTTATATAATATTTTGATACGACCTTTATCGCGAGTACCAATCAGTGCGCCGGACGGTATCCGCCTGTCAATTCAGTTCAGTTTTTAGTTCTTATGGCATATGTCCAATGGGACAATTTTGCCAGCGTCAAGGTTTGTGGGATGCAGAACTTCGGTTGCAGGTCCCTTGATCCGGTCCTTGTAGAATGCTTGATTGGTTTGAGTAAATCTAAAACTTCTAAACAGGATCAAGAAAGGAAAACAAAATACATACATAAATAAAAAATCAAATTTAGATATTTTTTCATTATCATTTTGTAAATACAGTAGCATTCTGCGAAGTTCACTCTTTTCTTTATAAATATTGTAAGTACGTTTTCTTTTAAGTACCTAGTAACTATATATTATTTGCACGCATAACAACTATGCGATACATGTATTTTTAATATTTTGTATACCACTTTAAATTCTGTACTATGTCATGCATTTATTAATTACCTACCGATGTTTTGAAGTCCCTGTACGCGTGACAGACAAGAAGATGCCTAACACCTTCCCTGTTTCGATCTGTAATTTACTATGTATACTTTTATTTTCAATGGAACTAAAGGTCTGTTTGTTATTACTTAAGCTTATATATATTAATATGTGACTGTTTGTCTCCTAAATAAATTAAAAAAAAAAAAAAAAAAGGGGACCTACCATAGACATACAATATAACTAGACAAGAAGTCGAGCGACCAGGGGTAAGAGAAAGACATATATGACGTCATCATGACATCATAATATTACCCTAAAATGTAATAGGAAAACGATGCAACAAGTACTTAAATTACGTAATGAGTGAGTCGCCATTTTGACTCCCTAACTTGCGAAGTATCGCAAGAGAAATCGCGAACATAATCGCAACTAGTAGTCGGTTTATTTGTTTTTGTAGTAACTTGTAAATAAGCCTTACTTACCTATATGAAGTTTTGAGTTGATATAAGATTAGGTGATTGTTGGAATAAAAAGGATAAACTATCAAAAGAGGGAATTTCTTTATTCAAAACTTATATTATTATAACTCTACTTACTAGAAATAATAATTAAATGTGTCGTTCTCAAGTAAAAGGTACCACATAGTCGCTTACCATAAGGATACAATTTGCTTGCTCTCTATACGTACAACCTGTAAGAGCGTTCTTATGATAAGCGACAATGCGGTACCTTTTCCTTGAGAACAACACAAATAAATTGAATATTAGGCCATAATTTGGTAAATATATATATATTATATAATACAAGCATTTCAAAATGGAAACAACCCTATTGCAGCGAAGGTTCTTGACGATGTGCTTGAGCGACACCTCATTAGATACGCAGTATATGATTTTAAGCTAACATGGTCATTTACATTAAAACTGTTTATTATTATTATTTTTTTTCTTCCTCGCGTTGTCCCGGCATTTTTGCCACGGCTCATGGGAGCCTGGGGTCCGCTTGACAACTAATCCCAAGATTTGGCGTAGGCACTAATTTTTACGAAAGCGACTGCCATCTGCCCTTCCAACCCAGAGGGTAAACTAGGCCTTGTTGGGATTAGTCCGGTTTCCTCACGATGTTTTCCTTCACCGAAAAGCGACTGGTAAATATCAAATGATATTTCGTACATAAGTTCCAAAAAACTCATTGGTACGAGCCGGGGTTTGAACCCGCGACCTCCGGATTGCAAGTCGCACGCTCTTACCGCTAGGCCACCAGCGCTTACATTAAAAAACTGTTACTTAAAACCGAATATTTATGTTTAAATAAAAAATCTTACGTGTTGCGCGTTGTACATACTGTGGGGGTCAAGAAAACTTTATTTACACATACACTTGTAACCTGTGGATCAATTATATGAAGTTCAATAATAGCTTCAGAATGCTGTTGAGACTGCCACGACGACGACGTGCACGAATGGACGATTTCCATGACATGATGAAGAAAAGAATTTTCTCTCTCCTCTCCTGCGGGGTAGTATTAATCAATTTTAATAATTACATTATTTTAGAGTTTTATACTCATATAATCCGTAATCCCATGTACCAAGCCTCCAAAGAAATAATTTAAAAATTTAAGTCTGTGGTCTTAATAGTACAACGGGTTATTCCTACTAGTTACCACCAAGTTGTTACTAGTGGTAACTACTAGGAACTTTTGTCCACCTTTTACCACAGGTAGTTACACTAACTTTATTCCCACCTTTTACCACTGGTAACTACTGGGAAATAAAATTCCCACTGGTAATAGGTAGGATTTTTAATTCCACTGGGAATTAACTCTAATAAATTATTGGGGGTGATTACTGAATTACCCCCAATAATTTGTTAGAGTTCAAGAACCCAAATAAATACTTCAAAACACTGTGAGACCTATGTTAAGATGTACCAACTCTAATATAGTGTATAGTGTAACGGGTTATTCCCACTAGTTACTATTACTTATTTAATAACAGCCAACTTACGTGTATGAACAAGGTTGGAAAAGAAAACTTTTCGATGAAAGTTCGTTTGCCCAGTTTGCGGACACAATGTTGTTCAAAATGTTTGGAACAAATACGCGAGTATTTGTGAGGCATCCAATTTGATTTTCCAGTTCCCGCAATCCATTCTTTAACAATTTCATCCTCCGTCGGAAAGCTGGAAATATCAAATAGCTTGAAACTCCCGAAATATGGGGTAATTGCAGGGGACTTTTTTTTCTATTTGTTTGCAACCCTAAATAAAATACTACTGAATTTGACTGGTTTTACATAACCAAACTTTCTGTTTTATTTTTAGCAATAATTTACTGATATCTCCTATTTTATGAAGTTTTTCATAATCCAACTAATGATGTAACTCAGTAACTTGGTTCCTGTGAGATTTGAGAAAGAAATACATGATCAAAATACGAAAAACTTGTACTTACGCATGAAATGTTACACCCCGCTTATTTTCGCAAGCTATTGCTTTTGTAGGCAACCACTGAACACCCCACCATGTTAATTGTACGTAAAAACATCTTACACCTCCATTAAATACTTAATAAAGACAATCATTCACTTTATAAAACTTCTACAATAAGAAAACCACATTGTTTACTAGCACTCTTGACAATATGATTGACAGTTTAATGTATGGCATCTTGCGGGATTTTGTCTCTTTCACTCTTATAAATTTCTGTATATCGCCATCAGCCTCCTTCCTAAGCTGCCATAACCCGACCATGAAAAAAAACCCGGTCGGTGATAAAGACAAAGCATTGCACTATTTTCTCTTTCCTCTTATAGGAATCGCAATAAGACTATCTTTCTCTATCAAAGAGTGTCAGGCCCTTGGGACCTACATAACCCAATAGACAGAAATGCGTCAGTTGCCAATATAATTTTAAACGGTCCCCATTTAATCGGCCTGTCAGTTAGAACAAAAAGTTGTGCCACTTTAGAGGTTCACACTCATTGCTCGTCAAGAAATGCAATTTGAAGTTGTCTCAGGGTATACCCCTGGGGTATTTGTTTATTATTGTCAAATAATTGCCAAATTTGGGAATAAAAAAAAAGATGGTAGTACTCGTAAGTTTTCAACTGTGCTTAAAAATATCAGTGTTATAAGTTTGGCCGCTGTGTGTCTGTCTGTTGCACCGTAGTTCTTAAACAGGTAAATCGATTAGGATGCGCTTTTTTTTATTGACGACCTGTCTGGCTTAGTGGTTAGTGACCCTGCTTATGAAGCCGATGGTCGTGGATTCGAATCCCGGTAAGGGCATTTATTTGTGTGACGAGCATATATTTATTCCTGAGTCATGGATGTTTTCTGAGTGTCCACAACACTAGCATTCTTGGCTGACCGTGGGATTTAGTCAATTTGTGTAAGAATGTTCCTATAATATTTCTTTATTTATTTTATTTGAAAACAGGTTTTTTAATCGGTGGTTCTTAGATACATTTTATAAAAATCCAACCATTGCGTTGGGACTTCTTTGTTTTTATATTTCTTTCCCATCACAGGTTAATGGTGTTCAGGAGCTTTGAGAGGCTGCACGAAGCCGAAGCCAACACGTAGATTTTGACACTGTAATGAAATGTAAGGCGAGCGGATGCTGTCCTTGCCCGCGTCATGAGACGCACGCATTTCTTTATTATACAATACTTCTTGTAGTAACGAAACAGCCAAGCTAAGACTCAGGTGTAGATTTTGTGAAGCTAGGGCTTGTAAAGTTAGAAGCTTGACAGTGCGAGCCTTAGGGTTTAGTCTTGCCAAAATATTACATGAAAATGTTTTAGATGGGATTGATTATTACAGTTTTTACCTATTTTGTAAAATATACCCGCAGTGGTTATTGGTGCATGTAAATGCGAGCGATATGTGTGCGTCTGATGAGGTTCCTCAAGGTCGTATCCAATAACATCATCATCATCACCATCATTTAAGAGCATGGCTCTTGTCTGTGGAATAGACGCCAGTTTTCGCAGTGCTTAGGTCAAACAAAGTTGATCCGGTAGCCACGAGATGGTGCATGACTACCCCCCAAAATAACATCAAAACCTTATAAAAATAATAAAACGGAATTGGCCCACAGGAAACAAAAGCAATCGTATAGATGATGGAAACAAAAGGAAAGATTGACATGCTATCAGGAAGTTTGCACGTGCGTAGGATGCGATTGATCGCTTAACAATGGAGGAGATGAGTTTTTTTTCTACTTGGTGAAGCTTTACGGATTCAAAAAATGTTTTTTTTCCCAAAGCAATCATGTTTATAAGCAATTATGTTTGTTTTAATACTTATATAAGTAGTATGTGTGTTTGTATTTAATAGTCTCCATATTTAGCTCCTTGCACTACCTGTTGACTTTTGTATGAGTTCGAAATTTCCTGCTACCTAAAGGTTGTCTGGAAGAGATCGCTTTTTAGCGATAAGACCGCCTGTTGTTACCTGGTTCTATTTTCCTTTAAAATTCATTTGTAGCTTTACATGTATGTAAAATGTATAATTGTTGGTGCAATAAAGAATATTTACTTACTTACTTACTTACATCCTTTATTCATTTATGGTCTTCGGTTAGGCATTTTGTAACATGTATATAAAAGTATAAAAATAATCATACGAAATATAATATACAAACACATTATAAAAAATACCTAACTTAGGGTGTCGACAGCATAAGGGCCCAAGCTGCCGGTGGTCAGGGCCGCAGAGAGAGGATCCGACGTACTATATAACTTTATTATAATTTTTATTTAGTATTATTTTTATTTTTTATATTATACATATATTATTATTTACCTTATTTATTTATATATTATATTTTTTTATTATGGTGCGTCTCTGTGTTCGTCCGTCTGTCTGTCTGTAACATCGCTAAATATCTCGAGTTACTTAAGCTATCGATTTGAAATTTGGAATAATTATGAACAACGCTAACCCAGACATAGAAAGTATTTTTTTTATAAATTATGGAAAATGCCGAATGTAAAGAGAGGGCAAAATTTCAAAGTCTAGTGACTAGATCAAGTGGGGTATCATTTGAAAGAGCTCAAATTTTTCATTCCAAAACAATTTTTTCTTATTTTTCATAAAGAAAAAAAAATGATTTATGAAGGAAAATGTGAAAAAAAATTACCGACTAAAAATGATTATTTTTTTACATAATATCAACATTACTATAAATTTTACAGAAAAATATAATACGACCTCTATCTTGGTATTTTTTTTTTAACAAAGAGCCTTTCCGAATTCAGTTTTCCGTTACACCAACTTTACTGTGTTTATTAAACCTGAAATATCTATGAGATTACATTAAATACACCTTTTTAGGGTTCCGTAGCCAAATGGCAAAAAACAGAACCCTTATAGATTCGTCATGTCCGTCTGTCTGTCCGATTCTGTCACAGCCACTTTTTTCCGAAACTATAAAAGCTATACTGTTCAAACTTGGTAAGTAGATGTATTTCTATGAACCGCATTATGATGTTTATACAGAAATAGAAAAAAAAACAATAAATTTTGGGGGTTCCCCATACTTAGTACTTATACTCAAAAAATCTTTTTTCATCAAACCCATACGTGTGGGGTATCTATGGATAGGTCTTTAAAAATGATATTGAGGTTTCTAATATCATTTTTTTCTAAAGTGAATAGTTTGCGCGAGAGACACTTCCAAAGTGGTAAAAGTGTGTCCCCCCCCCCGTAACTTCTAAAATAACAGAATGAAAAATCTAAAAAAAATATATGATATACATTGCCATGTAAACTTCCACCGAAAATTGGTTCGAACGAGGTCTATTAAGTAGTTTTTTTTTTAATACGCCATAAAAATTAAAAAAAAAAATTTTTTTTCATCAAACCCATACGTGTGGGGTATCTAAGGATAGGTCTTCAAAAATGATATTTAGGTTTCTAATATCATTTTTTTCTAAACTGAATAGTTTGCACGAGAGACACTTCCAAAGTGAAAAAAAGTGTGTCCCCCCCCCCCTGTAACTTCTAAAATAACGGAATGAAAAATCTAAAAAAAATATATGATATACATTACCATGCAAACTTCCAACGAAAATTGGTTTGAACCAGATCTAGTAAGTAGTTTTTTTAATACGTCATAAATGGTACGGAACCCTTCATGGGCGAGTCCGACTCGCACTTGGCCGCTTTTTTAAATAAAAGATCAATTTTTGAAATCGGTTCACATGATAGAGAATTATATTACATAGCGCAAATTAGTTAGACAATTTCCCGATAGATGGCGCTGTACACAAATATACTTAGTATTGGTACTTGTGTTAAAGTCTTTCGCCTTTATAGTTACACGAGATAATGCAAAGTTTGTACGGAACCCTCGGTGCGCGAGTAATACGAACTCGCACTTGACTGATTTTTTATTTTAACTTTATTGCACAAAATATAAACAACAATGTGCAAATGGTGGACTTAATGCCAAATGGCATTCTCTACCAGTCAACTGGTGCAGAGATAAAATAAGTCAATGAATTAAAAAAGCAAACTAATATACTTATAAACTACATATATCACATAAATACAAACATACATACACTATAACTATAAGACATTCGTACATACATAATTACATACTATAGATATAATATTGATAAATGTTTTTGAACTCTTGCAAATGCATATATATTATCTTTATTTATCTTTTATCTTAGGTAAGATTTTTTTATACAATATGGATATAAATGTAACATATAAAAACACATAAATATATAATTATAACTATAGCTATTATATTATTCCCTTTATCAAAGTTAAGGTGAGACGCACTTCCGATTTAGAATTCTTAGTGAAAGTCGGGCTGCTGAGGTCCCCTTTGTGAACCGCGCGAAACTGTTCCGACCGCAAGGACGCCGGTATGCAGAAAGGCACTACTTATTAAAAAAAATATATACTAGGTATACCAATTTTGTATGTCACACCTTTCACCAAAGTCAATCACTTTTCATCAGCTATCTTGAGCATTTATTTTTAAATAAATATATGAACTTTTTAATAATTTTTCTTTTTTACTACTACTACTAGTACTGCTATTACTTTTACCTTTTTGGACGATAATTCTTAATCCAGGTTAGCACTATTTAGGCTTTCTCATAAATATAATTACTAATGATTGGTTGACTGATGGTAGAGAATGCCTTAAGGCATCAAGTCCGCCATTTGTTCCCTTATGTATTGTGCAATAGATTAAATAAATAATCAATTAAGTACATTTTAGTTGTAAGATATTATATAAAAGGAACGCCGATTTTTTTTAAAGTTACATACACGTAACATTTCACCGCGCAATTTGTCATGTTGGGTGCATAATTAAATTGCAACCCGAAGTAAACAATAGAAAAAATAAGGGTAAAAGAAAATGGCTCTTTTCAGCATAGAGTCGTCAAAACACCAGTTCTCAAATAGCGCCATTCAGGAAAAATTGGCGAGCTGTGACAGATATTCAAACCAGGCGACTGTTCCAATTCCAAGTGGCGTGTGCGTATATGCCCACTGTTGATTTGTGACACTGACAAAAGAAAAATATATTAATTTTGCGTGAAATTAATGCAACATAAATAAAAACTTGAACAAAAGTAATACAACAATATTACTTATTATATGCAGAGAGCCAGGATTTGAACAGTGATCTACGGTTTGGAAGCCACACGATTTACTGTCAGACTACAAGTACTTGGAAACTAAGAGCTAGGCCCGGAAAAAGAATACAATTTGTATTCAACGAAACCACACAATCGAGAAAAACTGGCTCCTTACCGCATAAAGTCGTCCAAACATCAGTCCTCAAACAGCGCCGTTCCGGAAAATTGGCGAGATGTGACAGATATTCAAACCCGGCGACTGTTCC
The DNA here is from genome assembly GCF_033807575.1 of Cydia pomonella. Classification (NCBI taxonomy): domain Eukaryota; kingdom Metazoa; phylum Arthropoda; class Insecta; order Lepidoptera; family Tortricidae; genus Cydia; species Cydia pomonella. Next base: position 8,988,362 of record NC_084726.1, read on the forward strand.
AAGTGGCATGTGCTATATGCCCACTGTTGATTTGTGACACTGACAATATAAAAATATATTAATTTGGCGTGAAATTAATACAACATAAATAAAAATTTGAACAAAAGTAATACAACAATATTACTTATTATATGCAATGAGCCAGGATTTGAACAGTGATCTACGGTTTGGAAGCCACACGATTTACAGTCTGACTACAAGTACTTGTAAACTAAGAGCCCGGAAAAAGTATACAATTTGTATTCAACGAAACCACACAATCGAGAAAAACTGGCTCCTTACCGCATAAAGTCGTCCAAACATCAGTTCTCAAACTGTGCCATTCAAGAGAAATTGGCGAGCTGTGACAAATATTCAAACCCGGCGACTGGTGCAAGTGGCGTGTGCTATATGTTAACTGTTGATTTGTGACATTGTGTTACATTGCAGGGACCTTTCAGAAGTTCCAAAGTAAATTTAAACCGTGTTCTGGCAGGTATTTATCGGTGTAAGGCAGTATCCGTTTCTTGCCCCGTCCAATTGGATACCAAAACTGTGTTACTCGGGAGTCCATGTATTTAAAAGTACACGTGATGATATGGGAATAGCAGTAAAAAACAAAAATCTGAACTTCAAAAAATTATTATAAATATATAAATAAATGGAAAATAAACAAAATACAACAAATATTGAAGTGTATATGCAGAGCAAGTTTTGCCCTTTGTATGGGGGACAAGGATGCAGCATCATCTGGGCCTTTGAAGCAAATCGATTTGTACTTTTTTTTTTTTATACTACGTCGGTGGCAAGCAAGCTTACGGCCCGCCTGATGGTAAGCAGTCTCCATAGCCTATGTACGCCTGCAACTCCGGAGGAGTTACATGCGCGTTGCCGACCCTAAATCCGCCCCCCCCCCCCCTCGATGAGGTCTGGCAACCTTACTCACCGGCAGGAACACAACACTAGGAGTTAGGGTCTAGTGTTATTTGGCTGCTGTTTTCTGTAAGGTGGAGGTACTTCCCCAGTTGCTCTAGATCTGGAATGACATCCACTGGCACTTTATTTTATTTATTTAACCTTTATTGCACAAAAGAAAAAAAAACAGTACAAAAGGCGGACATAATGCCACTAGGCATTCTGTACTAATTTAACCAATATACAGTATAAACATACAATTTTCACCTCAGCAGCTCGAACAAGCCTATTTTCATCACTCCAGGGTGTGGGACAAAGTAACTTTTTAATATAGTGAAGGCCATGAATACAGGAATATTTCTAGAAGGTTTCGTCATAATGATGATGCTTTTCCTTTCATTCATGAATGTAAATAAGTGTGGTTAACCTTACTTGATTTTGAATTTAAGGTTATGTGTCACATGAGAGCAAAGTTATTTTACATCTCGTGTTTTTGAGTCCCTCGCTACGTTCAAGATTCTAACTTAGAATCTTTCACTTACTCGGGACTCAAAATCAACACTCGCAAGAAAAACCAACTTTTCTGTCTTGTTGCATAAATAACTATCGTATCGATGTGGGGGCAGTTACAATTGGTGTTATACTAAAAAGAAATATTCTTAGCATATTATAATTTTTTATTAAGTATATCTGCAAATGGGAAAATATAAGCGAAAAGCCAGTAACCATTAAGATTCGTTACTGAAAAAAAATTAGAGTTTTGTGATACAAAGTGTATAGTGTGTATACTCTAAAGGACTCGGTATCGGAAATAATCGAGTCTATTTGCAAGCCAGTTTGAAAGAGTAGTTATTTTTGCTCATTTCTACCATTTCAGCATTATCCAGTTAAATTTCTAATACCTTGGCTTTTTGCCAGACAACGTTATAACTACGACAGGTCTTTTACACCTCCCGATTCCAGATCAAATTACTTAGTTAATTGGCCCCGCGTATGTCCTTAAACTACGTCCAAAAGAGAGGTATGAGCGCTGTGAATGTCATCTCGCTTTGTGTGGTAGGGCACAGCCAGATGATGTCATTCCAGATCTAGAGCAGAGCCCAACTGGGGAAGTACCTCCACCTTACAGAAAACCGCAGCCAAATAACACTAGACCCTACTCGTAGCGTTGTGTTCCTGCCGGTGAGTAAGGTTACCAGAGCTCAACGAGGGTGCGGAGTTTTAGGGTCAGCAACGCGCATGTAACTCCTCTGGAGTTGCAGACGTACATAGGTTACGGATACTGCTCACCATCAGGCTAGCCGTATGCTTGTTTGCCACCGACCTTGTATAAAAGAAATTGGTATATACAAAACATATTACAAAGTTTTATGTAAAGGTAGATTGAGCATAGTCTTACATATAAATAAATAAAAAAATCCTGTAACATTTTTTAATTTTTTTCACTATTGAGTATCACCTATTTGTTTTTTTTTAGTATATTTTCGGGTAAAACACATTTTATAAATGGGTCACTTCTGTGTATAATAAATTAAAAATTAACGACTCTGGTACATAGATATCCCGTTTTTATTGTTTGAGCCTCAAGTACTAAAAAGATGTATCCCGCCTGTAAAGGTGCCGCGTAAAAATTAGCCTTAGATTCCTTTAAATTTACTATGAGAGTAAAGACGCGAACGAGTTTGCTATAATTATATGTCGACCCTTTTTTATTATTTTCTAAAATATATGAGTTTCCTTGAGTTAAAGACAATGTTGTTCCTTCTCTTGTAGTATTAGCGTAACTGCTTTTCGCAATAAAGTTAATTTGGTAACAGTGAGTGTGGGTAGCCTTCACATTGAGACCTCTTAATTATTGATTATTGTTTCCCCGAGGGGCTACAGTATGGGGTTCTTCAAAAAAGGAGTGTACAGGTTTTTAAAGGGTCGGCAACGCGCATGTAATACCTCTGGTGTTGCAGGCGTCCATAGGCTATGGTGTCTGCTTACCATCAGGTGGGCCGTATACTTGTTTGCCACCGAAGTTGTATAAAAAAAAGTTTTTATTGCGCGTTTATACATTTGCTACTTGCGTTTAATGGCAAATGTATAAACTCGTATTAAACACTTATCCATGTGTAAACAAACAGGCCCTAATTTGAAGGCGAAACTAATTTTCAATTTTTGGTCGTGTCGGCTCCGTGTTGTGAAGTGTATATTGGCCCTAATCCCATGGCTCAGCGGTTCAGTACTAACCCCATCTTTTGGTATTAACATAACTTCAAAAACTCATACCGAAATAGTTTTCGCTTTATATAAATTGAAAACATGAATGTTTATTTAAACGTTCACTGCGGTTTTCAGGGTTTCGTTTTTAAGATACATATTGCATTATTTACGTTTATTAGCTTTTGGATGGTTTCATGCAATAAGTATATAATTTTAGTAACCGCACCAATTATGAGACATTTAAGATTTATTTTATTTTATATTTCTATGGTTGACTGGTAGAGAATGCCTTAAGGCATCAAATCCGCCATTTGTACTTATTTTTATTGTGCAATAAAGTTTAAAATAAATAAATAAATATATTTTACCGGTACCTTAACCGGCGGCATCCACTCCTCATTAAAGTGCTTATAGACTAGAGAGTGTACTTAACACATATTATAGTATAAAATATTACTTTTCTACGGAAAAATAAGCTTTCAATTAAGGATCAAAACAATTCAGCCGAAGATAACTTTATCAAGGGATAATCATCTCACGTTCAGAATGAACAATAAATGAATCTATTTCAGAACATATCAATCCTTTAAACCAAATCTCAATAAAAACACTATCCATTGCTTCCAATGAACCATCTCTACGTATGAAGTTTTAAAGACAAGAAGCAATGTATGTAAAGTGCAGTGAAATCGTCGATAGCGTGTGAGAATGTAGGTAAGAGGACCAGCAAAATCATTACGAGAATTCCAAAATGTCTTGAGACAAGTAAAGTTGTATGAAAGTTAGTCTTTTTTGTGTTTAATGATAAATTTTCCCTTTCATCCGATTAGTCAAGTAATTGTACGAAAGGAATTGTCAAGGCAGGGTATTGATGGTTATCGTTTATTAATGATATTGTCGAAATGGGGATCGTAACGACTAAATATTGTGTTTCCTTAAATACTCGGAGTCCCATAGGCGGTTCAATTTATTGATCAATATCAGCCCTTTTGAATGTTGAAATAGGTATTATAAGGAAAGGATTAGCAATGTTTCTCGTGTATTGGCATTGTGACAAAAGTAGGTATTGGAGATAAGGAATGGAATCTCCATATACCAAAAAGTATCATCAAAAAACCTTAAATAGGTGGCGCTACAATACCTAGAATACTTGAAAAAAAAAAACATAGACAGCGCACTTCACTCCGTCAATAACGCCTAGGTACTCTAGCGCTACTCTGGAGAGATTTGGAACTATTATTTATAGCTGACCACTGGACACTTTTGCATAAGTTCTGCCTTTGGAGATTGCGTTCCTTAACTCTACCTTCCATAATGCAAGATTCATAGATGAGATTATAAAGATGAAGCGAAAGCCAGCTGTCACCGTAACCATTTGGTTTTTATGTACGATTAACAATGTGTAACCAGGTTGCCATGTCGATAAAATCATATCGATAAACTATCGATAATTCTTATTTTAATTTTACTTGAAAGTATTAACGATACCTAAAATGAACAGAAAACGCTTTTATTCTTCATCGTGGTTATCTGTAGGTACCCCCAGTGTAAATAAATTCGATTTCGAAACTTGACGTACGCGTTTGCGTTCAGTCTCATTTTGTATTGGATTTAGAAAGAGCGCGCCAAGCGGGACGTTTTGGAAACTCAAAATCCTATACAAAATGAGACTTAACGCAAACGCGTTCGTCGCGTTATGATGTCGATCAAATTTACACTAGGGGTACTGGTTAGGATTTTAACGTGACGACACAGGTTGAAAGTAAGGGAAAATTCGGATTTTTTATTACAATACATAAATAACTACATTTAGTAGTTATTGTGGCAACCTCAAGAATTGCGTTATTTTATTACAATATTATATTTATTATCCATTAGCATATCTATGATGTTCATTTTTAGTGAGGATATGGAAGCTTGAATTAATAATTTAATTCTGAAATAAATTTTATATTATTATTAATCACAATTCCGTTCCGCTGTTTACCATTTATCGATATTATATTTAACATAATTAAAATCGATCAGTCCACATCCCTAAAAACCCACACATACACATTTTTACGCACCCATACCACCACAATAGCTACGGCTTGAGTATTCAATTTTGTATTGAGAACAGACAACGTTGGGGCCTTGGCAAGATTGTAGTTTTCTTATATTGATTTTTTACACTTTTTAATCAAGAGGAAATGTCATAAAAACTGTCACACGGAAAATAGACTATACTTTCAAGAAAAAAACACAAAAAAATTAATAAATTTCATATTTTTATATCGTTACCCTGCGTAGCAATATAATACGGAATATTACGCAAAACTCTGTGCAGAGAGCGCCATTAGCACATACTGAGGGCCTACTGCGAAACACATGAATCGAAATTTCGTTACCTGCCCCTGACTTTTGCATGTTAGAGCGATAGACAAGCACATTTTTGCCTATCGCGATAGGCTCTCTGTAAACAAACCTTTTTTTTATATTATTTATATTTATAAATTATTAATTAGTAAATTTTGACATTGCTGCATTCTTTTTTGTCACTATTATTGTATTATTTAAATCTTTGACTTTGTGACATTACCTAGGTTGTCCGAGCTGTATTTTTTATTTTTATATTCTTAATTATTTTGTCAAATATTTCTATTTATATAAAGTGTTTTTATATTTTTTTTTTACTGTTTTATTTTATTATTGCTATTAATTAAGTTGTCTTATTATTTCTATTTTAAGATTATTATTCTTTATTTATTCCGATCCGTAGTTATTATTATTGTTGTTATTGTGTTGTGACGATCTTTTTGTGAATGCATTTTATTTTGACATGTAAAATATAATGTACATTTCCAGTAAGAAATAAATGAATCTAGTCTAATCTAAAAACTGCCTTGAAGCATCTATGTCATAGTGAAAACTTCTCAATAAACTGTTTAAGGCATAGGTTACTCTATGGTTTACAATATGTGCGAGTGCTGCACTCTAGCGGCAGGACATTGTACTATAAAATATTTAATGATTACCGAGATATCTGTCTAGCAAAATTTTTAACAGAAGTGTATTTAAGAGTAATTGAAGTAAAAGGTAAAATACCGCGTGATGGACATATTTTCTTACATAATTTCCTGACTTTACGCCCCTCTTAAGGATCTTATCTAGGAAGAGGTCTATCGTTCTTGAACAAACATAATATATTATATGTATAAATGCTCAAACTTCGTATTTAATTATAATTAAAGCAGACACATCCACAGCCTTTCGAACAATAGGCTGAGGTTCCTTCGATCCTAAGTGAAATTGTTCATTTCGGGTGCCAATCTATGGAACTAAAGTAGTAAGATTATTACAACAAAGGTTTCTATAGAAATCAAAGGGTAACTAAGGGTTACCGCCATCTACATTTAACGACAATAAACCGTAACAAGAATAGCCATGGACGAATAAAACAAAAAGACTGACAACGTCTATACAAGATTTAGGAGCAGGAGAAGGTTTAGGAGCGAAAAACAAATTCCATACACATTTTTAAGCACCTGTAAGTAGCATAAGTAGATGTGGTTAATATAAAAATCAAATTGATATTGTGTCAAAATATTTTCAATTTGATAATGTTAATATGCAGAGAGAAAAATGAAGACTGCTTTTGTATGTAAAGGCGGTTTCGGAGCGGTCGTCCACTTTCGTCTTAATTTCAATAAAATGAGTCTGAATATTGGAGAAACGCGATTTTATATAGAAGTTGTCAGTCTTCATGTTTTATTCGTCCAAGCTATTAATACCATACGGATATTGAAGTCCTGTCAAATGTCGAATATTCAATTAGATTAACATTGTACTATCATTCTATTGACGCCTGATGTCATTCATGCCTCCGTGTGAGTTAATATCATAACCCATAACACAGTAAGGGCATGGTTTCAGTTGGTAAAACATTGAAGATGCCAACTTTTGAATCAATGTCTATGGACAACCGGTCTGGCCTAGTGGGTTTTATTTTATTTGTGTGATGAACACAGATAATTGTTCCTGAGTCATGGATGTTTCCTATGTATTTAAGTATTTGTATATTATATATATCGTTGTCCGAGTACTCACAACATAAGCCTTCTTTAGCTTACCGTGAGACTTAGTCAATTTGTGTAAGAATATCCCTATAATATTTATTAATTTGTTTCTCCGTTTTAAAACTCTCGGGTCTTTCTAGCCCGGTCACTTATAAGGCGTGCGTGGGGATATAGATTCAACACGTAGACGCCATTTCGAGAGATTTAATGTCATGTAGAACGCCTGTTGAAACCCATTCACGGGTACATCATCAATTAATTTATAATAAAAATACGGTAAAAGCAAATTTATTCAATTATAGTTTAAAGTAAGCCTAACCATAACGTACTTAACGGAATTGTCATTCGATTCGAGAGGCACAATTTCTAGGAACTCTATAAATCACATCAAGTCACAAACGTTTTGTGAAAATATCGAAAAACATGTTTCTCTGAACTTACGTGGAAATATCATTTGTTTCTATTATGCGCTTTGCGAAAACACCATTAGGAAACCAGAATTTATTTTCCTAGGAACTCATGCGTGTTAAAAATCTCCAGTTCTCATTTTATACTATTTTTACGCAGCTCTTGTGAATTCAATCTTAATTTATTGATAAAATTGTCATTATGCTTGGGCAAATTTGGGCCTCGACGGTGAAGTCAGGGTTCCCTACGGAAGATACTTATGCCTGATTTGCGAATCAATTCAATTCAATTCAATTCAAATATACTTGATTTGCGAATCCTGATTTTTAATGAATTGTTATAATTATACCAGGGGATACTAAGGTTAATATTCTGTGGGTGGTTCGAAAGCCTTCCAGCCGGCGATCGGCGAGGATTTAGACCTTCATAAATACAATGCGCTGGTTCAGGTGCCGCTAATACTTTTGTTGGCGCCTCGGACATTCAACACCCGTTTCTTGGTGAAAAAAGATGGAAACTAAAAATAAAATAGATAAAATAAAGGCCCTACACTCACCCCCGTGGCGCTTGTGCAGGTCTTGGCTTGTTTTTCACTATGTAATTATTCCGCTTTCAATATTGAGTCCGTCTTCTAAATATTAATATATAAAATTCACCGCAAAATCTTTCTTGTTAAATAAATTTCCGTGTTCACAAATCAACGGCAAAATCAAGTCTCTCTGACATTTTCTTCTTTTCGTTTTATTTCCAATTTCAAAATCTTGTCTCCAAAACGCATGCCCGAACTTTCCCCGAACGAGATATATATATGATAAAAATGGTGTTAATGAAAAGGATGACAAATGTGTCGAACGAAACAATTTTGAGGATGCGTTCCGAAATATGATATTAAAAACTAAACAGTGGGGTCATGCCAAATTTCGTCTACAATGGTTTCGGGTTCGAATCCCGGTAAGGGCATTTATTTGTATGATGAACACAGATATTTGTTCCTGAGTCATGGGTATTTTCTATGTATACAAAGTATAATTATATTTATCTGTATACGTATGTATATCGTCGCCTAGTACCCATAGTACAAGCTTTGCTTAATTTGGTACTAGGTAGATGTGAAAGCGGGGCATTACTCTATTTAAAAGAGAAACTATACTCAAGATTAACATTTGATCGTAATTGTCAGTATCAATGGAAACAGGACAATAGCGCGAGGTGCCGGTATACTGGCGTGGTCTAAGTCATAAACTTATATGAAGTCCGCGAAAAAACGCTCTCTTCACATTTTACCAGCGACGCGCTCTCTATTTGTAGACGCTTTTTCGCTACATATGGAATTTCCCGTGTCGTCGGCTACGCTCGTAGCGCGTAGCTCACGCAGGTACTGAATGCGTTAATAGCCAATGTATTTTAAAGAACAAAATGACTAAAAAACATTATTTATCAACTGATTCTTGAAATTTTTGTAAAGAGGTTCGATAATTATATGGGTTTTTTTTTTGTTCGCTTACTTTAGTTAGAAATTGTTCAAATTGTGAGGATTCTCGAGGTTTGCAGCTTATATAGCCACAAGGAAAGGTGTATGATTCGAGTAAATTAATTCTAAATTAAATGAATCACTGAACGAAGGGAGGAAGGAAGTAAGTTTACATTCACACCAAACATTTTAGACTTACCGCCCTCACAGGTGTCATCTTTCCCCCTAAAGCATGTATCCCACTTCTACCCTATTTTGTTTTTGCAGAAAACTATTATATTTATGTGATTTTAAAATAAATATTCTAAGTGACTTCTAAATGTTAGATAGTTTTGAAAATGGATATTTCTATTCTCGGTGCGGAAAGCGTCAACTTTCGGCACGCTGCGCTAAACCATGCTAAACGAAGTTGCTGCTTTCGGGGTCCGTCGAACAGAAAAATAGAATACACACCTCGGCCGGTAAGTCATTTCTATGTAATAAACTTATGGTACCTATGTGTTAGGGTCCTACTGGACGTAGAAATAACAATGCGGACTGTATAAAAATAGGCTGGTTTATTCCTCCTTAATTATACATAAATCCCGGCCAAACAATTATTAAAACTAATTCATTATTCGTCCGTTGCCGGTGGAGTAGGTGAAGCCGAATGTATGCCGCCGCGATGACGTCACGCTCTGTGCACCGCCCGCGCGTTTCCTCCCATGCCTATGTCCAATAGATTACAGTATGTAATAAACTAATGACACAGTATGATTTTAACACCATTCTATAGTATGATTCAGAACTACCTGAATACCTATATTTGATTTCAAGTCATTATTTCATGTCTTAGACCACAAACAGGCTTTTATAGTAAACATAGAATTAATCTGCAGGATTGCCGTGGATTTCAATTTAGCATCAAGCGATGTATAAACGAGATATCAGCTGTAAGCTAATCCTTGGTGACTTAACTATGAGATGCATAACAATAGGCTTCTAGGATATAGGATAAATTAAATTGTTTCAGAGATATCTTGGAATACTATTTACGGAAATATCACTATGTTGTATTGTATTGTATTCGGGCGATTTTTCCGCAACTCGACGACTTGCGCCTATTTTGCGTGATATGTTGGGGGTGGGCTAGTCCTGCCAGCCCAGCTCCTCGAGGAATCCTATCAAACCTTTGATGTTGAGTAGGACCTCGGGGAGGTCTCTCGGAGATTCGAGATGTTTAGCCCTGTATGGAGTCACTCCGCTGCATTCCAGCACCACGTGAGAGGCTGTTTCTTCTGTCTCCATGCAGCCTCGGCACAGGGGACTGTCTGTGACACCTGTTGTGAAAAGATGTTTGTTAAATAGTCCATGACCTGTTATGACACTGGTTACCATACTCAGTCGGACCTTCCCTAGTTGCAGGAGCGCCCTTGTGAGTTTTCCGTTGATGCCAGGCATGGCTTCTTTTGCCTGTCTGCATCCAGTCTGGTTCAGCCAGTGTTCTGTGTGTAGTTTCCCTGTACGTGCCAGCAGCATTGAGCGTACCTTGCTAAATGGTATCGGAAGAATCGGTTCCGGACCAATCGCCCCCGCATTCGATCCTTGCCTGGCAAGCTCGTCCGCAGCATCGTTACCTCGGGATCCACTGTGTCCCTTGATCCATTGTAGGGTGATCTTGTTATTATGACATACCTCCATTAGTCGTTCGTGGCATTCGTGTATAAGTTTGGATGTAACTATATGGCTATTTAGAGCCATTAAGACTGCTCTACTGTCGGAGAGTATGCGGATGGAGGATCCTACTACCTTCCTTGCAGTGATGGCAGCCGCCGCGTTTATGATGCCCATGCACTCAGCTTGGAATACCGAGTTATGGGCTCCTAGCGGAGTGGTGATTGACATGTTCAGGTCTTCTGAGAAGGTTCCAGAGCCCGATCCGCTGTCTGTTTTGGACCCATCAGTGAAGATTCTCAGCTCCCGGGGATTGAGTCCTTCATGATTGTCGTCCTCATATAACTGTATTTTGTACCTTTTATCGAAGATAGCTTGTTTGTGAATCCGGTCCGTGCCTGACCTAAGCACTGGAAATTCGTCATACACCTTTTCCAGGCATTTTGTGTGAAGAGCTCCTGTGATGTTAGACCATATCTTGAGGGTTCGCAACCTGTAATGCTGTATGTGTAGGTGTAGCGGTGGAAGGTTTAGCATGACCTCCATGGCTGCAGTCGGGGTAGACCTCGTGCAGCCAGTGGTGGCCGCGCATGCGAGCCTTTGAAGTCTTTGTAGTTTGTCTCGTACGTTGCCTAGGTTTGTTCTTGGCCACCAAACCAGAGCACCGTAACAGAGTAAGGGGCGGATTATCGTCTTATAGAGCCAGAGGGTAATTTTCAAGTTGAGTCCCCACCTCTTACCAATCATCCTTCTGCACTGCCAGAAGACAACTCCCGCCTTGTCTATCCGTTTGTTGATGTGGTTGTTCCAATTGAGTTTATTGTCGAGAGTTAGTCCTAAGTACTTAACTTCATCGGACAGCTGTAGCTCAGTTTGGAAAAGTGTTGGTCTGGTAAAGTTGCCAAGCGCCCTTTTATTGGTGAACATTACCATTTCTGTTTTGGTGGGGTTTACTGATAGGTCAAATTCTCTACACCAGCGTTCTACGATCCGGAGAGCTGACTGGGTGAGGTCGCATACTGTACTGGCGAATTTACCTGATATTAAAATTGCCAGATCGTCGGCGTAGCCTATTGTGTAGAAGTGTTCCTCGTTCAGTTTAGTTATAAGGTTGTTAACGACTAGGTTCCACAACAGAGGTGACAGGACTCCCCCTTGGGGGCATCCTCGCACCGCCGCTACGGCCTGCGGTTGACCTGCATACCTTATAGTCCTTTTGTTTAGCATGTTCATGATCCACTTTGTTAGTCCGGGTTCCGCACCGTGGCTATCCAAGGCGTTCCCTATACTGGTAAAGTGGGTCTTGTCAAAAGCGCCCTCGATGTCAATGAAAGTGCCGAGGCACAGTTCCTTGTCATGGATGGCTCTCTCAATGCGGCTTACAACCATGTGTAGAGCCGACTCTGTGGATTTACCTGAGCTGTACGCGTGCTGGTTGTTGTGCATCGGTATGTTCTTCAGCGTTCGATCCCTCAGATCTCTGTCACACAGTTTTTCCAGTGTTTTCAGTAGGAATGATGTGAGACTGATGGGCCTGAAGGATTTGGCAGCTGTGTAGTCATTCTTACCTGGTTTTGGTATGAAAATCACGTTCACTTCCCTCCATCTCCTGGGCACGTACCCCCAGGCTAGGCAGGCTGCCATGATGTCGGTCAGGATTTCCTGGATGAGTCCTAGACCCCACTGTAGGAGAGCAGGGAAGATCCCATCCGGACCAGCCGCCTTGTAGGGATGGAAGCTGTCTATGGCCCACCTGAGTTTCTCGGCGGTGACGATCCTGTGCGCCATTTGCCAGTTGTTGTCTGTTGTGCTGTATTCCTCGTCCTGCTGGCCTTCATCGGCGAGACTTACGCATCCCGGAAAATGGGTTTCCAGGAGGAGGCGCTGGGTCTCTGCAGGGGAGGATGTGTATGTGCCGTCGGGTTTCCGCAGTGAGCCCAGTTGTGATGTGGGCTTGTGCGCTAAGGTTTTCCTTACCCGGTTGGCGTGGTCTAGTGTTTCGATGCTGCTGCAGAAGTTCCTCCATGATAGGGATCTCCAATACCGCAGCCTTTTTTTGTGCTTAGCCTTGGCTTCATAGTAGTTATCCCAGTCCACTTCGGCCGTTGTGTTCATGGCCCTGTTGAAGAGTCTCCTGGTTTTCCTCCGGAGTCTCTCCAGTTCTGGACCCCACCACTGGTGACCCGTTATGGCCGTCCTTGACGGTGGGTTTAAGGGGCACGCCTTGTGGTAGCTGTTTACTAGGGCATCAGTTAAGTTTTTTACCTGCTGTTCTATTTGAATCGGTTCCCGAAGGTCAACCCTCGGAGGAAGCAGGTCGAGGCTTTCACCTAGTGTTTTCTTAAAAGTGGTTCGGTCCGTTTTCCTAGGGTTCCTTCGGGCGATTGGTGTGTCACTAGATGCTAGTAGATTAAAGCGAATCCATCTATGGTCTGAGCAGGAGGCCTCCTGAGAGACGTACCATCCCATAACAAGTTCACTGATCTCCTCCGACGCCAGAGTCAGGTCTATAATCGTCCTGCATCGTTTGTTAACAAATGTTGGTTCGGCGCCTACATTTAGGATGTTTAGATTAGTAGTCACAAGATATTCAACAAGTGTCTTACCTCTGTTGTTACTGGTCTCCATTCCCCACAGCGGGTGGTGTGCGTTGGAGTCGGCCCCGATGATTATCGCGAGGCCTGCTCCCTCGCAGTGGCTGACCAGTCGTTGTAGTTCCGCAGGCGGCGGTTCGTCCTCTCCAGGCATGTACGCCGAGGCAAGGACTAGGTCGCAACAGCCTGTTGGCAACGGAACTTGTAGTTTAATCGCACACAGATCTCTGGAACAGAATTCAGTAAGCGGTTGTGCAGTAATATTGTTAGTAGTTAGGATACATGCCCTAGGGACGGCGTGTTCCGTGGAGTAATAGAGCTTACCTTTGGTGTCGGAGAGCCCACGTATGAGTCCGTTGCCCGTCCAGGGTTCTTGCAGGAGGGCAACGGCCGTTGGCAAACCTACCAGACAGCGCCTCAGTTGGGCCGTAGCGGCCACGCTGTGCTGGAGGTTTGCTTGTAGGACACTAGTCTGTGTCCATGTTGTCGGTGGTAGGGGCGCCATCCTGCATCTCCCCTCCCTCCTTCAACATGTCGGCCAGCCCCGACTCTATCCAGGCCGACAAGTCCACGCCCTCGGATGATGCCTCGGCTGGTCCCTCACCAATGCCAAGGAGTTCATCCTCCGAGAGTTCGGGTATCGCCGGCCTGGGTAGCAACGGGGGGGCAACTTCCTCCCCGGAGGCAGACTTGCTCTGCTCGGGGGTGCCCGCGGCTTGTTGGCTCGGGACCTGTGCACCCGTTACCCTTAGGGTGGAACCCTGCAGGGTGGGAGGCTGGTCCACGTATTTGCCTCCGGGACCCCTGAACTTGAGGTAGACATTGCCCACCCCACAGTTCAGGGATCTGCCCCTCTCCATAAAGGCGGGGACGAGGTCTTCGGATATTGTGAAAGCGACAAACCACCCCTGGTCTTGCCGCAGTATCTCAATGATGGACCAGGTACCGACCTTGGCCCATTCATTCTGGTACTTTAGTCCATCAGCTGCCTGACGGACGTCTTCCCAGGACGAGTTATCTATATTAGGTATTAGGAGCCCGCACCTAACTCTCCTTGCCATCTCCGACTGGCGAGTTGCCGTCAGGGAGATATTTGGTAAGGTTAGGGCCTGGACGCACCGCTGAGACCAGGCGGCCGAGTATTCGTCTTCTGCGAAGACCCTCAGCTGCCCCTCAGCGAAGACAGGCTTGCCCTTGAATTTAGGTGGCCTGGCTCCCACGATGTGTTTCCTTGCCTCCTCCACGATTGCTTGGTGCAACCCGCGGAGAACGGCGTTGGAGTGTTCAGCAGAGATCTTTCCCGACTTCGCGTCAGTAATGACGATCGTCAGGTCAGACGCCGCCGCTTGTGCATACGACCATCACTATCACCATCACTATGTTTCCGTATCAGGAATTTAATTTATGGATATTGATTCAGGAGACGTGAGCATGACCAACCTTACACGCTCAGTAATCGTTAATGAATTCGTATTTAACTAGGTAAAATAGGGCTGGGGCATGTGCATCCAATGCAACCTTCTCGTTTGCCGCGGCGTGTTTTACTTGGCGACATAGCTGATGCCAAAAGAAGCGTCGGTCGGCCAATGCTACGGCATAAGGACTGCGCCAAGCGAGACATGCACGCCTTCAACATACTAGTTCACAAATGGGACGAGCTCGCCGAGGATAGAGACAAGTGGCGCAAACTGGTGTTCGACGGGCGTAAAATTCAGGATGACGCTTGGTTTAAAACACTCGCAACTAAGCGAGCCAAGCGTCATCAAAGCGACACCTGTTCGCCACGGGCACATTACATCTGCCAGACTTGTGGGCGTGTTTGCCGCTCCCGTATTGGCTTACACAGCCATGAAAAACGTAGTTTCCCTACCTACTGTTTCTATAGTCTGTAATAGACTTTAAGGCCAATGATGATGAGGTAAAATGATGGGGTCGTGGGGTTGGATAACGATCGGTAGCGAAGAGTATCGAACGACATCCAGTCCAGTAAAATAACCACACATTGACGATCGGCCTGGCCGGTTGTGTAGTGACCACAGTGTACTAAAAATCCAAACATAAGTTATTTTTAAAAGTTGCTGAACAAATGTTTCTCAGTTTGAGGTGCCTACAGTTTAATGTAGTTCTCCTGTTACAGGCTACATCAGGTGTTATTATTATTAGTGACCAGATGTAAAAATTGTGAAAGTTTAAATCAGTGGCTAAGGACACACTGTAGGTGTATTTAAAGAGGTCACTCATGCCCTCCTCCCCGTTAAAAAGGGAAACATCGACTTTTTTCCTTTTAAAATACGTGAAAAACACACATTTTTGAGCAAAAGAACCTTTCATAGCTGTACTATACGTACATAGTAAACCAATGTGGTTCTAATCCATTTATAATTTCCCCAATCCAATACTCCCCAAAATATAAAACGGCCTTTTGCACGCGCGCTCCGTGAGAGGAATGGTAACAAAATCATCCATTTGCGGAGACTTAATTCAAATTCAGCCTGTTCACGCTTTAAGTGGATCATGCTGTGTTAAACTCGAGTTTAGAAGAGCTTAAGGAAGTGTAAATTTTTGAAGAAATCGCCCTTTTTGTAAGTGAAGCATTGTTTAAAGTAGATTCAGAAACACAGACCACAATTTTACGCGCAGTGATTATTTTTTCCTGCCTCAAATGCTCGTAAGAAATCAAATGAAACTTTTAAATTCTCTGAATAGTTTGGACCCGGGTACATCCTTAAACTACGTCCACAGGAGAGGTATGGGCATTGTGAATGTCATCCCGCTTTGTGTGGTAGGGCACAGCACAGCGGATGTCATTTCAGATCTTACAGAAAACCGCAGCCAAATAACACTAGACCCTACTCAAAGTGTTGTGTTCCTGCCGGTGAGTAAGGTTGCCAGAGCTCAACTAGGGGAGGAAGGGTTGTTAGGGTCGGCAACGCGCATGTAACTTCTCTAGAGTTGTAGGCATACATAGGCTACGGAGACTGCTTACTATCAGGCGGGCCGTATGCTTGTTTTCCACCGACGTAGTATTAAAAAAAAGTAACTTTTCCAAATGAGATGCTCGGCTTAGTGTTAAAATACCGTGCTACTCTCCAAGGACTCAGTTGCAATCCAGGATGCTAAAAGACCTAAAAGTGTTAAATACTTACGAGGTATATCGCTAGGGTTGTCAGGTAAATCGTTATAGATCGTGGCATTCATGAAGACGCGTGCCTTGACTAGTATTATAATGTTATGAAAAGTCAGATTTGA
Source organism: Cydia pomonella (assembly GCF_033807575.1). Classification (NCBI taxonomy): domain Eukaryota; kingdom Metazoa; phylum Arthropoda; class Insecta; order Lepidoptera; family Tortricidae; genus Cydia; species Cydia pomonella. The sequence continues at coordinate 9,004,897 of NC_084726.1, forward strand.
AAAATATGCGCGTCATCGTGGATGGCACGAACTATACCTATTTTAGGGTGAATAAGTTTTTTGTGTCACTCTTACCAGGGTTACTTTCTCTTGGGTCACGCTTAAAACCTTGGTTTAATGGTGTTTAAAATAATCAAACATGCTTATTAGGGTTCCGTAGCCAAATGGCAAAATACGGAACCCTTATAATTTTTCATTATTCGTCATGTCTGTCTGTCCGTCCGTATGTCACATCCACTTTTTTCCGAAACTATAAGAACTATACTGTTGAAACTTGGTAAGTAGATGTATTCTGTGAACCGCATTAAGATTTTCATACAGAAATAGAAAAAACAATCAATTTTGGGGGCTCCCCATACTTAGAACTGAAACTCAATTTTTTTTTTCATCGAACCCATACGTGTGGGTTATCTATGGATAGGTCTTCAAAAATGATATTGAGGTTTCTAACATCATTTTTTTCTAAACTGAATAGTTTGCGCGAGAGACACTTCCAAAATGGTAAAATGTGTCCCCCCCCCCTCGCACTTGGCCGCTTTTTTATGGCTAGTATGCTTACAATTAATCCGGTGACCCACTATGGAAAGGAAGTCCTAACGTCAAGAAAGAAAGTAAGTCTTTCTAGTTTCTTATTTTATGTTAAAATCTTATTAATAAAAACCGGCAAAAGTTGGCTAGTAGATATATCGCTTGTAAAGAAAAAGTCAAATATTGTGGATTATTAATTCATTCTGAACTGCCCCAAAAACCTATCAGAATACCCCAAATACACCTCATTTCAATTATCCTTACATAATTATTTCCCAGAAAACTGGTTTAGAAATAATTTTTCATATTAAGCTCTTCCTAAGTACGGTCGGCCTCGTTCTGCACTGTAAATTTAACACCTTTTATAAATTGTCCTTTTTTAAACTCTCTGTTCTCCCTCACCATACTGGTTTCCTAACGTCTTCTTTTGCTGTTCAAGCAATCCGTCTTTGGAATGCGCTTCCTCTAACGATTAGACAAGCCCCAAACAAGCTGAATTTCAAACGAATTCTCTACAAGCACCTGCTAGATACTGTCTAGTGGGACTACCGAGCTACCGAGATAGCATTTCTCCGAAAATTCATTCTGTTCCCAGGACTTCTAAATCCCTGCTCATGGCGTTGAATTTACAGTACGCGTTTGTATTACAGTACAAACGCAGATGAAGAGAATTCACTTTCACCTTCAGCAGAACCGGGAAACCTAAATCTATATGACGAGTAAAATAGCCGACCGGACGGATGTACTATCATCAACCGTTGGCCGATCGACGATATGTCTAATGGCTTAACAGAAAAAGAGATGTCTCTATATGTAAAATTATTTGCAAATATTTTGAGAGGAGAACTGTAGAATTTTTGTCTTTGGGAAAGTAATTGGAGATTATTAAATTATAGAAATAGGACTTAATCGTATATTTAGTTTTAAATTCACTGCCGACGTTACGAGGACGGCTTTGTCCCCGTGGTCAGAGAGAAGACTGGCTAAAGTTGACATCAACATCTTCCGCGCGAGTTTTTCGAACTACCCGCACTTGATCTTGTTTATCAACTTGGACGTTTTGCGCACTAATAATAAAAATCAAATAATTTGCGCATTAATAATATGTAAAAACCGTGTAAGTTTAAATCAAGTAATTGGAGGGTGGTGGATAATTTTGGCGCATTTTTGCATTTGCTATTCATGCTGACTATACAGAAAATGCTACAGCCAACTGTACCTACGTATTTTAATAAGAGCCTCGCCCAGCGGTGGAACAATTTTATTAAACAGAAACCAATATCGGAGTATAAATGGCATTCTTTACTGCCACGAAGGAAATTATTTTTCAATTGCATGCGTTTGTATTTCTTTCAAGGAAAACTATGTAAAAGCAAGCTGTGATTTAATTCAGGATAAAATAAAAATAGTGTAATTCCATTTAAAAGCATAACTGATTTTTTTAGGTTTTTTTTAATAAAAAATTGACGACCTCCGGCAAGACCTGAACTTGCGACCATTGTAACACTGGTCCAATCGCTGCTACCAACTGAGCTACGGAGGCTTACCAGAAAAGGAGACATACTGTAGAGATACATCTTTGTTTGGCGCACCAAACAACAACGCATTGTTTATGTTAGAATGTGTCTTCATAAACTGAAAGAATCTTATTTTATAGGTAACTGCATAAACGCGCGTGGAACAAGTTTAAATGTTTGAATAAAATAAACAGCTTTTGTTCGCGTGCGTGATGCCGTCACATTCTTTTCGACTTTCCTGCTAAACGGTCTAAATTGTATCAGTACTTAATCCTCAAATATATCTTCATATTCCACCAGTCATAGTTTCCTTTTACGCCCAGAGGGCCTACCGCGAACCACGTTCGACGTGTCACCTCTCTGTCGCACTTTTTAATTCGTACATAAGTGTGACAGGGAGGCAACACGTCGAACGTGGTTCGCGGTAAGCCCTCAGATCTATCAGGTTATAGGCCCAGCACGCTTCCACATTGATGCTGACTGAAGATTTGTATGTAGATATTTCCTCTCAAACAGGTATTTTATTGAAAATCAATACCTAAATAAGTAGGAGCTAATTTACTATATAGGATGTAACAAAATAGTGGGGATCGTTTAAAGGCATATTCGATGTTCCAATGGTCGCAAGTTCGAGTCTTAGCGGAAGTAGTGAATTTTTATATCGACCGGTCGGGCATAGTGGGTAGTGACCCTGCAGATGAAACCGATGGTCCCGGGTTCAAATTCCGGTAAGGGCATTTATTTGTGTGATGAACACAGATATTTGTTCCTGAGTCATGGGTGTTTTCTATGTAACACAGATCGACATAGCCCCAAACTAAGCAAAGCTTGTACTGTGTGTGATTGTGTGTGTGTTGTTGTGTTGTGTTGGCGACGATATACATACCTAAGTATACGAGTATAATTAAATACATACAGTATAACATAGTATTTGTATATTGTTATTGTAAATAAAATGTATATTTTCATTGTGAAATAAATACATACTTACATACATAGCTAACACAAAACAAACTCAGAAATTAAATACATACAGTATAACATAGTATTATTACATTGTTATTGTAAATAAAATGTATATTTTCATTGTTAAATAAATACATACTTATATACATAGCAAACACAAAACAAACTCAGAAACAAATATCTGAAATAAATTTCTAAAAATTAATTTTCTACACAATTAATTATAAAACGGGACTTAATCCCTTATAATTAAGTTTTGAAATTTACCTCCGATGTTTTGAGGACGGTGTTGTCCCCGGGGTTTCGGAGAAGACTGGCTAAAGTTGACATCAACATATTCTAGCCGCGCGAGTTTTTCGAACTACCCGTACTTGGACTTGTTTATCAACTTGAACATTATGAACCTAGGGTTGTCACTCGGTCGACACACAACACTAATGATATTCACTCCTAACAGCGATAACATCCACGATATTCATAATGTTCAAGTTGATAAACAAGACCAAGTGCGGGTAGTCCGAAAAAATAGTCAATAATAATAATATGTCAAATAATAAATAATAAAAAAAAAAACAATTTTGTTTTTATTAATATTTAGTATCTTTTTTTTTCTTTGTAACACGTATTATGTATTAAAATGTATTATATACTTACACTTATTTATTTATTTATTTAATCTTTTTTGCACAATACATGAAGGTACAAAAGGCGGACTTAATGCCTTAAGGCATTCTCTACCAGTCAACCAATGGGTTAAACCAGAAAGATTAAGTAGGTGCAGTGTCTTTTAAAGTAAATGAATTTGTAACCGAGACTATATATGAATATAAACTATATATTGATAAACTTACACATATACTTAATAAAAATAAACATACATACATAATTATACCAAGTGTGAATCATTAAGTTGATGAAGAAGAAAGTTTGTCAAGGAAATACTTGCGCAACATGCGCTTGAATGTGAATTTGGTCTGCGCTTATCTGATAGAAAGTAGGAGAACGTTCCAAAGTCTGATTGGACATGAAACCCGTTCGGTGTTGGGGGACAATGAGCTTAAGACTACGGGAAGAGCGAAGATCTGTGCCTGGACGTGGGGTAACAAATTTAAATTTCGAACGGAGATAATCTGGGGCGGACGGGTCAAACAAGATTGAGTAGAGAGTACATAGAATACGAAGGGACCTACGTTCTCGAATAGGGAGCCAATTAAGTTTTCTACGGAAAGAGGAGATATGATCATACTTACGAAGTCCGAACACGAACCGAATGCAGCTATTAAGGAGCCGGTCAAATTTATTCAAGGAATCTTGATTGAGATTAGTGTAACAAACATCAGCACAATCAAGGACAGGCAGAACAAGAGCTTGGACGAGGAGAGTTTTTGTGCTGACCGGGAGAATTTTTTTAAAGTAGATAATAGAGTGCTCTTAACGTGTTAATTACTCTACGACTGACGTCGGACACCTGAGGTTCCCACGTGAGCCCATTGTCGATTGTTAGTCCCAGGTTCTTCACTTGCGACGAAAGCGGAATAACTTCTGTTTCAAAGAGAACAGGTGCCAAGCCAATTCAGCAGTATTTACCAAAGCAAGTAAGCGGGTGCTGCCAAGTAATATAGCCTGGCATTTGGCTGGGCACTTATTACATTACATTTATATTTAGGTTTAATTAATTTTAGGCTCAGTGCAATGGTGTCGGTTGTTGTCAAGTTATTTTTGTTATAAGTTCTTATAAGATAATTCATTTATGTAAAAGCATGTATTCGTTTTGTACTCTGTATTATTTTATGTGTTTAATCTTTTACGTTTGTACCGGTAAACGAATTTAATTGTAATTCAATAATGCTCGGTAAATTTACCGTAAATTATTCAGTTGAAAGAGGCAACCCTGAAGCAGAGGATATGGATTACAGACAAGTCCAAGTAGACTTAGTCGCACTTACACCAGCCTTGCCACAGCACAGTTTACCTACAGCGGGGACATGGGTCTACCCTTCTAAGTCGTTTTTGAAGTTTTGAATTTGGAACTTTCTCATATTCCATAATAGTTCAACATTCTTTTGATAGGACATTGGGACGGGAGGATAAATTTTACAATGTTTTATAGGCACCTGGGGACCGATTCTTGAATTTCGAGCGCTCAATTTCGTCACTCGAAAATCTGTGGAAAATGGCGAAATGCTATTTTTTAAATGACCACTCGTTTTCAATTCCATTAGGAGAATTTAAATGCCTAGTAGCGGGGATATTATTGAACAAAATACACGAAATCGAGTGATCAAAATTCAAAAATCGGCCCCCTGTATTATATGTTGTCGAGTGTCCCTTCCTTCCTGATTAGCACATTCACACAGCCGCTTCTACTTTTATGTTCTTTTCGTGCTGGCACCAAAAACTGTCATTACACGCACTATGTAGACAGGTATAGGACCTAGATGTGTATGTGACATGAAACATGACATGATATTAGATAGAGACAAATAATATACTTTCCCGTACAAGTACGGTACCTACTCGTATTATTTAAAATAAACGTATACCTACTAAGTAGAAGGCGTCTTCCATCACCAACGCCAATCAGAAGGTAAATATTGTGTACATTGCAGGTTAAATAAAAGCTTGTAATAAAATTGTAATATAAGTTGGTGCCTAACTTCGCCCATTGAATTGGTAATAATTAGAGCAGCGTAAAAAAGATATCATGCAAAAGTCACCCGTCCCCATTTTCGCCGAATATTTTATTGTTGAAAATTACACGAAAACTTATTACAAACCTCTAAATGTTGAAATAATATACAGTGGTGATACAAGTTATAGTGGAATTAAGGGATTATGATTTAATGCTAGTTTACGTACTAATCGTATGTTACTTTTAATATGTATTTTGTACAATAAAGAATATACTTACTAATACTACCTACTAAGGCAAATTAGGGAACAAGATTTAATGATAAAATTGTCCTCTGCTGCAATATAAGCTGTGCGAGCTAAACCTGTCGGTGTAAGCTCTTAGCAGTCCCAGCATGCAACTACGTGCTGGGACGTTGGATCACGGCACAAGACTTACACGTGCAAAACTCGTTACTGAGCATTGAACTATTATTACTACCAACTAACAACTCCACGGACTGCTATCGACTCCGTTGCTGTCGCTGGTGTACTCGAAAGTAGCTGACGTAGCCGATCTTGTTTGTAAAAGTTCGCAACATTGCGGGCATGTGAGCACACTATTCATATAATTATATTTTGTCGCCGCAGGTGGCCTGGCTTTAATTTCGTCACGCTTGGCATCCAGCTCCAAGCGCCGCTGGGATTCAAATTCTGTTATCTTAGCATTTCTCGCAGCCCGCCATTCTGTACGTGTGGCTGCCTATTGCTCCCACTGCGAGGACTCTATTCGACACATAAGAAAATAAGCTATGATTCTATATAAATAATGTACGACTAAATAACAAAACTGTAGTGGCGATAATGTGGAGAGGTCAACTTACGTGAATTCACTAGCGCTTTTGAAGACCGTGTACTGGTCTAGTTTGGAAAATCCTCTGCTTTATCGACAATTGCACACGTCCATGGGTCATGCTCAAAATTAGTCCAGAACTATAAAACAAACCTAAATGCACTGGCTAACTCCAACAAAGTCATACTTAGATGGGTATCAGGGCACTCCGACCTTAAAGGAAACGAAGAAGCGGATGAACTTGCTAGAAAGGGCGCAGACACACCCCTGGTCGGTCCAGAACCGTTCTGTAAATAAAAAAAACGGGATGCATATTCTCTGCTCAGCAATTTAGAAAAAATAAGGGCAAACGATTGGTGGAAGTTCGTAAAAGGACAAGAACACTCGAAAGCTCTAATCAAAGGGTTTAACGGCAAAACTGCTAGGGAGCTTCTAGGGCTCAAAAGACACAAAGCTTGCGCGGTGACCAGAATATTGACTGGACACTGTAAGTTGAACAAACACATGTTTCAAATTGGAAAGAAACAAGATGCGACATGCAGGTTCTGCCATGAGTCACACGAGACTGCAATGCACATTCTCTGTTCCTGTGGACCACTAATGTCATAAAAAAGTACCCACTTAGGGCGGCACGTATTGCAACCCTATGAAGTACAGTACATTACGGCCCAAAGAATCTGGAAGTTCCTGGATTCAACGGGCATCAGTAATGAACTTTAAAGGGCTGTCACAATAGATCAATGCCTGGTTGACGTGACACTCAAAGGCCCACAAACACCAATAATAATAATAATACGTCCATAGTTGCACTGGATCAGGAATCACTTTTCTTCTGGTTTACACTTAACACTGCAGCGACGAACTCCAATTTTGATTTATTTTAATGGAACACGGCGTGGAGCATGCGTTTCTTTTAAAGGCAGGCGAAGTTATTTTTGTTTTTACTTCAATAGATGGCGCTGTATTGTCATCTCAAAATATGCCGCCACATACCAGAAAAATATATTCTTTCTTACTTGTGTTGCTTTGTACGTAAGAAAAAATACCTATTTAATAACATATAAGTAGAAATTAATTATACTAATCTGTTCCTCTACGGAACAAAAACAAATATACAAAAAATTATGTAATACTGTCTGTGTCCGTACGCAATTTAACAAGGCTTACTATGTATTTGCAATCTATCAATATGAATATTATCTATAATTTATTCCTTATCATCTAATAAATATCAGATGAGGGTATATATTTCTTTTACCGTATCTTACACTAGTCGCTAACGCTTGTCAATGAAATTTACTTATAAAGAAACAAGATATATATACATATTATATAACAGTTAAATACACAGATACATATTATAAGTAGATACTTTGAACACCCCTCTTTTCGCGTGGAGGCTTAAAAATAACAGTCAAAAATGTTAACATTATCTAATTAGCCTGAAACCAAGAATGTAATAAAACAAAAATTAAGGCTACAAGGAAAATAATTATAATTAATCTGTTTCTCAGTAATTCTTTGTAATGTAACTTTATTACTTACCATTTCTTTTCCTTTCATGTCGTGTACCAAAATGGGATTTCCAGGTATCATGTAATTTAATTTAATTACACGAATGAAGAGTCAGCTATAAAGATCCCATTTTCCGCGATTTGTTTTACTCAGGACTCATTCGGACAAACTTAAATATGTAGTATTTTACGGTACCTACATATGGTACTACTTTTCCGCACTAGTGCGTAACTTAGAACATTATGTAACTATGTCGAAAATTTAAAGGGTCATATGTACTGTAAAACGTTGTACGATACATGTGTGCATAGGTCATTCGCAACTCGTGTCGATTTAAAACACTCCCTTCGGTCTGGTTTATATCGCACTCGTTACGAATTTCCAATTTTTCGCACTTGTATCGTAAATAACTATTATACCATCATGATATAATGGAGAGCTTTTCAGTTGAGTACCTACTGTGTTAAGGCCATGAAGTGTGCTGAGTGGCCTTATTGAGTGCGAGATTGAAGAGCTTGATTATATTACTATAGCATACATTACTTTTTCTATGAGTCAATTGAAATAATACTTTAATCTAGTAGAATCATAAATAGGTAAACAAACCTAAATAATACAGTTAATATACGCGAGCAGCCGCGAACCTTCATCGCGCCCGGCCGGCCGGTCAACGACACTCTTCTCGTAACTCATAAGGCCCTGGTACTTGCTCCTTGCTAATATCAATTTTGGACAGTTTTATTTCTCGATTTTGGCCACTATGGCCTATGGAGACTCACATAAAACTAACATGATTTTGGTATTCCATGGATATTGCTATTTTATAGGTGTCACATGCGCATTACTAACCTATGAAGCCATTGGGTCTGTTAAAATCATCTGGATTATATAAGTAGTTATCTGATTGATTCGTTTAAGAAAAAAATATTCATGACCGGCCTGGCCTAGTGGGCAGTGACCCTGGCTATGAAGCCGATGGTCCTGGGTTCGAATTCTTACCGGAAGAGCATTTATTAATGTGATGAGCACAGATATTTGTTCTCGAGTTATTGATGTTTTCTATGCATTTAAGTATTTGTATATTATATTTATATCACACACAATCCTTTTTCGATTAACACCTACTTTTTCGATTAACTTCTCTATTTCCGCTACCCAAAGGTTGTCTGGAAAAGATCGCTTTTTAGCGATAAGACCGCCTGTTGTCTGCCTCTAAATTTAATCAATGGTTTATTTTTCTTGTATATTTTTACTGAGGTGTGCCAATAAAGAGTATTCTATCTATCTATCTAATCCTTCTTGAGTTTATTGTGGGGCTTAGTCAATTTGGGTATATTTATTTATAGTTATTGGGTCGCAAAAGCTTACGTTAAAAATAAAAATAACTCGTTTATATACTTAAGATCAAAGGAAACAAGTTTTTTTGTCTATTTTGTGAAGGTTTTTATTAAAGATAGAATTTACCCTATTCTAGTCCTTGGTCTAGGCGTTCACTAGATTCTAGGCCAAGCTCATCATCTTCCACAAGAGTCCTGGCGATAGGTCTCCGCTGATGCTGCGGGTTCAAGGTCATGCCACGTTTCTCTTCTCCATTTTTGGTGTAACGACATGACACGCTGTCACACTGGAACGAAAAATCATCAAGTAGTATACAACTATAGTAGATTGTTAACCAAGGGATGAAAGGCACCCATTTCTGTCTCTCCACCCGTGTTAAATACTCTACTTTTCATTTCGAATACGAGAAAAGTAAAATACTTGATGATACTTTCAATTAACAATTTAGGTAAAAATATTGTTATTTATGGAATGAGGAGTTAATTATGAAAATGGAAATCGTAAAAAAAAAACATTTAAAACTAAAATGTTAATTACTTGTCGTAACAAACCGGACAAGTTCGAGTCGGACTCGCCCACCGAGGATTCCGTACTTTTTAGTATTTGTTGTTATAGCGGCAACAGAAATACTTCTGAGAAAATATATCACGGTTCATGAAATACAGCCTGGTGACAGACGGACAGATAGACAGACAAACGGATGGACAGCCTGCACCCTTTGGGTACGGAACCCTAAAAAGAAAAAAACTTATTTAGAAAGTACAGTGCTCTAGAGCAGAAACGTATCATTTTCTGCACACTTTTTAGAAAAAGAACGACCCACTTTCAGAGCATTGATATATATGAATAAATGAAACACACACGTCCGGTCACTTACATATTTATTGCGAGACTAATTGTCCTGCAGAGGGCGCACGCGAATGCACCGCGATGTGACAAATACTATTAGGTAAGTAAGTACATACATTACATCACTCTCTTCTTAAAACATTATTTAAAGTTTTATTTTATACCCTTAAATACAGCTTCCTGAACACAATACCTTCTCCTTTCCTAGTACATGGTAAGTTTACTAACTAACAAGAAAAAAAAAAGTTCAACAACGCTATTGTTATTATTCCTCAGAACACTATTTTGAAAATACCAATTTTCTGTGATCTCTTCTATTTGCCGGTGTAAAGTCGACCAGCGTAAAACCAGAATTATTTATATTGGAAATGATAAGATAATAATAAGACTTTTTATTGCGGTAAGAAAGCCGTAGTCATCTTGCTTAGAAACAAAATTACAGCGGCTTGATTTTACAGTTTTTTTTCGGTACAGGTCTTAGTTATATAATTCAGTGTAGCAGCTTAGCACTAAAGAATTTTCTAGAAAGGTGTATAGCAAAAAACTTACATATGCTTCACACCCTTTGCCGATGCACTATTAAAAACCAATTAAGCCCAATTAAAGAAAACGTGGACGAACGAACGACGTGTAATAATTAAAAATTTGCGCTGTTCATACCTATCCCAAATTTCAAATCGGTAGCTTAGGACTTCTCAAGATATTTAGCAATGTGGTAGATAGATGGACGGACGGACAGAGTATAAGGGTTCCTTTTGTACCTTTTTGGTACGGAACCCTAAAAACACTTTTTAGTTAGCTAAGGTTATTATCTGACATAAGCATCTTCTTTTTCTTCCTTTCTAAATCCTGTCACCCAGTGACTCCGGTCCTGGGAAGCTTGGGTAACCTCCGGCACAGAACGGCTCCAAGTTAATTTAGGGCGACCATGGATACCATACAAATTCTCTATACATATAACTTGCCTCCTACATATTTCTCCCTGAAGATACTTCGGGAAACATTTTGAAACATTAATAAGTATAGATAACAGTAAAAAATAATACAAACCCGCGCATCACATGAATGACCTTTACACTAGAAAAGCAAAACAATCATACAAAACATTTTTACACAAACATTACAATTAAGCTTGCAGAAAAATATAATACTTAGTTCCTATATTGTCTGTCTTTTGGGAGTAAGTTTGAGATACTTTTAATGGCTGTCCGATGCAACTAAGATAAAATAAGGTTAATAATTTGTTCACAAAAAAATCATTTTTGATATAAGCTTTTATCGCTGACTTTAATTTTCTTTCAACGGGCAACTAATACTCGTCGACGCAATTCTACGCAAGGTTACGTAGCTCTGTCTCCATCATCAATTCATCATATTCGCTCGATGGTACCATAATATTGCATTGGCGCCCAATTTACATATATATGTGAATTTTGGCTCAATTTAATAATGGGAAGTCGGTCTAATTCAGCTTACAAGGTTTGATCCGAACAAACTTAATAATTACAATTTTTTTTTTAATATAGGACATTATTACACAAATTGACCAAGTCCCACAGTAAGCTCAATAAGGCTTGTGTTGAGGGTACTTAGACAACGATATATATAATATATAAATATTTATAAATACTTAAATACATAGAAAACACCCATGACTCAGGAACAAATATCCATGCTCATCACACGAATAAATGCCCTTACCAGGATTTGAACCCGGGACCATCAGCTTCGTAGGCAGGGTCACTACCCACTAGGCCAAACCGGTCGGTCAATTACAAACAAACAAACATTAAATAAATGGGGTTCCAGCGCGCACAAGTTTTATGCAGAAATCGCGAAGCGTCTGGGCACGTCTGGGTGACTTATCCGGTGACCGAAGAGCTGGCTGCTTCCTCGTACAACGTTCAGCATTGCTATACTCGTACAACGAGGTAATATCGCCAGCATACTTGATACAATGCCTCAAGGGCCTATTTTAGATTTAAAATAGTTATTAATTTAGTTTAGTATTTGTATAGTTACTTTAATAGCTCTGTATATAGCTATTATGTAAATAATAATTATCTAAAGATTGTAAAATTGTATGACGTATAAACAATAAATATTGAACTATTTACCTGTGTCCTACAGTTGTCACCGATGCACTGCAAATTTACAATAGAATTACCCAACAATGAGGAACAAAGTACAATGAAAGGTGAACATTTATCAGAAATTACGACCGCCCCGAAACCGCCTTTTCCTCGCTGGATATCAACATTATTGAAAATATTTTTACATAATTTGATATAAATCAACCACAGCTATGCCCCTTTGTTTGATTTGATTAGATTTTACGAATTTTTAAGTATTATAAGAGTGAGGAACATTTATTTATGGATTGTTTCTGTTGTAATAATAAAAAAATCTAAAAAAAGTATGGCAAATTGTGTAAACATCCATTATAATGTTAATTTCCAGAGAGGAATATGAGGACTACGTTCGTATGAAGAAGCGGTCGACCCCTTTCCTCTTAAGACTGAAACATTCGCGCACGCCAAAGGCAACTCAACCTCGCCCCAATTTCTAGATCCCCTCACTATTTTCTAGTAGATGCTCCAACTTAATAGAAAGATGAAAGTAGACTTACCATAGTTAAACACCCCGGGCCTTCACACTGTAAAAAATTGAAAGAGTTTCACAAAATGATGACAAAAAGTATGATTATTCAAAATATAAGTCACGCAAAGAAGACGAATGGGACAAATGATTAATGAATTACACGCAAAAAGCATGGAGATAAGAATTCTGAAAACGCTTAGTCGTTTCTAACGTGGGACGGCCCAAAAATGATTATATGTCAACTGTCGCGCTACTGACATATGTATTTAAATGACAGCTCTGACACGAACACCCCGGTCTGACTGCGGCAGTTTCGGTTTGATGTCAAATAAGTACGAGGGCAAATGAAAGTTGTTTTGTAAGTCGATATCGACAAAACTTCGACGCGCTGCGCAAATTTGCGCACTCCACACCTGCTAGCATGAGTTGCGTTGTCGCGCGCGACTCCATACATTTAACGAGACTTCGAGTATGGACTCGCGCGTGAGAACGCAACTCGTGCTAGCCGGTCTGGCATACCAAACGAAGAAGGTTTGTAGAGTGAAGATAGCAGTTCGAGGGTGAAGATAACGCTGAGTAACGTGACTTGGGGCCTAGCCAAGATGCCAACCGTTTGCGCGCAAAAGAATCGCTCATGTCTGTCTGTAGCACTAATATGGAAGAGTGGTAGAGAGACATTGGCGGTTCGTTCGCTACAGCACAAATGATTGGCATCTTGGCTAGGCCCCATGCTTAAGTAGAGGCCTGTCCAGAATGGGAGAAAGGCTTGGGACACTAAAAAAGGTTGGTTAGTAGAGAGACACGAAGCAATGTTGTACGGGGAAAAGAGCCTCAGCAGAGTCAGCAGCAAGTACCCGACACGGACCCGCGATTTGATCTGTAAGGCGCAAGCCAGGAAAACCATGAGGTGGTGGGAAGGTGATTATAATAATAGGTACCTATGAACTTAATTAATAATACATTTTAAACTTTTGTTGTAGTGACTGGAAACAATGTCAGATATTGACTATTTATAGTTTCAATAAATGAGTACGATTTGCAAGAAGTAGGTAATGTAGGAGCTGTCCGCATTACTTAGTTGTTTTTCTCAAAAATAATTTATATAATCGCTTACCATTGCTGTGCAAGATGATCCTATACACTGTAATGGACAAACTATTAGCATTATAGGTATAGACAATTATTTTATTTTTAACTGTCTGTAAACCAAAATTAGTGATAACTGATAAATAATATTTTGCGGCTGTCAATTTACTACATATTTCCGTGTCTTTGTAGCATTCATATTTTGTAAGACGAACGGCTATCGGTTCTTTAATCTTTTATCTCCATTCTGGTCTGCCGGGTTTTGAAAGAAATTAACACTTTTTTTACATTTTTTTAAATGTTGTCTAAAAAAACCCTTTTTTCGTTACTCAATTGCTGTGAAGCATTTTACATGTACGAAATCTAAACATTTGGGTTCGTCTTCGACGTCTCTAAAAACTGTACCCCTAGTGTAAATAAATTCGATTTCGAAACGTGACATACGCGTTTGCGTTTAGTCTCATTTTGTATTGGATTTAGAAAGAGCGCGCCAAGCGGGACGTTTTGGAAACTCAAAATCCTATACAAAATGAGACTTAACGCAAACGCGTTCGTCACGTTATGATGTCGATCAAATTTACACTAGGGGTACTGGTCAGATTTTAATTTTAAACTAATTAACACAAAAGTTATGGCCAGTAAACCACTTTTTAGGCCTAAAATTGTTCAACTTTGATGCCAAATATCTCAAAGACAATGACTTTGAAATAAATGTGTGACACTATGCTGCTTACGGCCGTTGCTGTTAATATGATAAGCTTTAAAAAACATTAGAAAACTAAGGAATTCAGATCGAAGGTCATTGGCGTTAGGGACCCCCTTAAGACTCATGAAAGCGACAACACGATTCGTTGTCAAAAATTGGATTTGTTAGACATTCAGAATTCTGTACATGTATAAATGTGCTATAGTATCTTTTAGTTTGTGACTCCGCTGGTGACAAATCGTAAGAGCAGGTAGATATGCAAATACTTAGATAGGTAATAGAAATAAAGCTATTCACCCCGCTCGCGCAAGTGTCGCCCCGGCACTGAAATCAACATTAGTTTACGTTAACGTATAGTGATGAGCATGTGCATCTCGAATCTTCTTTTTTTAATTTAATTAAATATAAGTGTTAAATTGTATTTAAGCCCATTAATAAATAAAATAATTTAATGCATCATTGCACTTGTAAGTTCCGCTATGAAATCTTGCAAATTTTGAGAAATGAAAACTCTCTTTTTCGGTTATGATATCTTTTAAAATCTGGACGGTGATAAATTATGATATGTTATAGTGTAAGCAGGTGTAATATATATTTTTTTATTTTATTTTAGTATATGGAAAACCAACAGCGCTATATTGTATATCCAGAACTTCCAATAGAATTACAGAGCATATATATACATTATCTTCGTATATCAAATCATAATTCGAAAACAATAAATTCCATTACAATTATCAAACATTTCAAATACAAATGCATAATTCCCCAATCCCTCTGCAAAGTTTTCGAATGTTACATATACTTAAGCACTCTTAAACTAAAAGTAACTCGAGCCTAAAATAATATTTTTTGTCATAGTTTCATTTTTGATACAAGCTGTTCCTTATCGGTGACTGTATTTTTTTGTCAACCGGCAACTAATACTAGGTAGTTGATCGAGACAATATTAAAACCCAAGCACAATTAGGTTGCGTTGTTTTATCACAGCGTTTCTATAGCCACCTCCTGTGCCCATCATTAGATCACCTCTATGTACCATACGTCCCTATGGCCACCTACTGTGCTGTATTAGGTCTATGGTACCATAATATTGCATTGTCACCCAACTTATGTATGTGAAGTTTCAGCTCAATCGAATAATTATTATTATTATTTATTTATTTATTTATTATAGACAACATAATGGTCCACATAATTGTTAGTTTTGAACTTAATCTACATGTTAGTTTACTAACGCTAACAATAAATTAATAAAAGTGATTTAGTCCTCTGGCTCATTTTGCACATAAGAGGACAATCAAACTTATTGGCTATCATGATTAAAATGCTGTTGCCACTCCCGCGCACCCTGTCAAGCAGTGAGGCAGTTTTCTTGCGCCAGACGGCATCGAAGCCATCTGTGCGCGCCTCCGCAAACATGGAAGACGCGCTGCAGAACCGCGGGAGTCTCAACAGCATCCTAAACGCATTATTGTATTGGATGCGCAACATAATAAGACCGAGACGCGAGTGGATCTAATTTAGCTTGCAAGATGTGACCCGAAGATGAAAACATAGTTACATACAAACTTTTCAATTTAAATAAATACTCACGGGTTGTCTCTGCCTATTCACAAACTCGAACTGTCGACTTAATTATGTAGTACATCCCTAGGCTGCGGTTAAAAATTGCCCAAGAGACGGTCTCAAGCAAATGATTGTAAATGACCATCGTTTTTCTCAAACTGGAGAAGTGCTTGTTTCCAGCCATTTTTCTTGACTATCTAATGGGCTAATATTTTATGTTTTTAGCGCGATTGGTGAATAACTTGGCTCTAAGTTCTGGTCAAGGAAATCTTAATAAGTGCGTGGGAGTAGTGAATGATCTTCTTGCGTTAGTGTCAATCAACTTATTTTTTCTGTTGTTCTGTCCCATGAGCCACGGGATAATAGGAATACAGATTGTTATAATCAGTAAGACATACATCAGTACCCCTAGTGTACATTTATTCGATAGCGAAACGTGACGTACGCGTTTGCGTTAAGTCTCATTTTGTATAGGATTTCGAGTTTCCAAAACGTCCCGCTTGGTGCGCTATTTCTAAATCCCATACAAAATGAGACTTAACGCAAACACGTACGTCAAGTCACGCTATCGAATAAATTTACACTAGGGGTTCAGACATGGTTATTAATATTTACTAATATTCATGATGTAAGGTCAACCAAGATAAATGCAATTATGAATTATGATTCAGTTGTCGGGTGTCAGACCGTCAACATCTCCAGCATCTCCCGAGGATGCCTCGTAGAGAGACGAAACACGTGTCGTATTTTGTACTTTTGGTGGTGGGTTGTTATATTTACTTTGCGTATTTATTTTTGCGGTGGGAGGGTGGGAACATTAACTGCATGTAAAAATACGCAAGTAAGTATTAGCACTGATTAACTAGTACGTTATTTTCTCGCGGATTAGCAAAGTAAAATTTCTTGTTTTAATTAAATGCAATTATGAGGTTACAGTGTTTTTGGGCTTATCATTAGATGACGGGAGCGCTTTGTCAAAAAAAAGAACTCATACGAAAAAACCCCATATAGTTTCTTTCAGCATGGTTAACTTTATTCATGGTTTGTATTGGTGGTTGGTTCATGGTTATTCATGGTTCTTTATTTATGGTGGTTTATTCATGAGGGCTTGGAGGGGATTTTCTGGTTTTCGCGTAGCATTCAATATAAACTTTAACACTTAAGGTTATTTTTAATATTTTGTAAGTTCTTACCGCTGTTTGACACTGATCTTTGTGGCACTGTAACAAAATACATAGTGTATACTAGATGATTTCGGAGTCTTGGTCCTGAATGTCAAAAATATAACCTTATGGACACCTTGAGCATATTATATATAGGGGTATATTTTTTCATGATTTTCATATCGATCTTATGGGAAATCTTGTACAGTATGATCATCTTAATGCGCTTTTGACATTCGGGATCACGACTCAGTATTAAAAGCAATAAGAAGAAAATGAGGATTGAGGGGCTGATCCTGACCGAATTTTTAGTCATATTTTTGGTTTATTTTTTTCGTAAACGATTCTTTTTTTGCTCTTTACAGCACAACCAAGGTTTGTACCCACGATGTTTATAGAATAAGAATAATAATAATTATTATTTATTGTCACAAACATACAAGAATACAAAGACGATAAAAGAAAAACAAACAAGTAGACACGTTGAATAGAAGAGCAACAATTAAATTAACATAATTTCTTAAGTCTATCCAAATTATATGTCACACTTGGATCTCTTTCAAACTGATAGGTGTTTGGTTGATAGGTGCTGATACGATCCAACAAAACTAGCATTTAACATGTGTTTGGGGTCGGGACTCGTTTTAGATCACTCAGTGTCATTTAACAAGTTGTTGTAAGCATAGAAAAAAATCACGACAAATTTGGATTCTAAAGTAAGTTTAGTGTAAATATTTTCGACAGCGAAACGTGACGTACGCGTTTGCGTTAAGTGTCATTTTGTATGAGATTTTTGACTTTCCAAAACGTCCCGCTTGGCGCGCTGTTTAAAAACCCATACAAAATGAGACTTAACGCAAACGCGTACGTCACGTTTCGCAATCGACTAAATTTACACTAGGGGTACTGAACACAATACAAAATTCGACTTAACGCAAACGCGTACGTCACGTTTCGCTGTCGAATAAATTTACACTAGAGGTACAGCTTGAAAATATTGAATATTTTTTTATTTCAAATTTTTGTTACCCTTGCTTGACATGCGTCTGCGTCACACTGAAACATTTAAATGAACCTAAGGTCAAAACAAATACAAAATAGACACATGTTACCTACACTTGATGTTAAGTATACCTAAAACGTTTTTAGGTAAAAAAGGATGCGTTATTTTTACTTAGTAGGTATGTCATGGCCTGCAATTGGTCTGTATTCAAGTGGTATAAAACCAAAGAGAATTTGAAATAGAGGTGGATTGTCAAAGAAAACTTTGTAGCCACGTAAATTTACTGTCATCTTTCGACACATGATTAATACTTTTAGAATGTCAATTGACTTTGATCCTTATTATTTCACTGACATGTGTTACTCGTAAATTTGTCAGTCAGTTTTCCAGTTTCAAGTTCCGAGAAGTCAAAAATTGGAGTAATGATCCATTACCGAGGCCAAGGTAGGTAGGTGTAGGTGTAGGTAGGTTTGTGGGTATTTTAGGCCTCGAAAAGACAAGTATTAGTTATACACACTGTCTCAGGCGCTCTTTTCTTATTCAAGGTCACGTCAAAAGCCAGCCAGTCTTCCGGCTTCAAGTTCCGAGGAGTCACGAACTGGAGCAATGATTCCATGACCGGGTCCGGGGTTGTGGTGAACTGGGTAGTGGTAGTTGTGGCTTCGGTCTGAAATTAATTAATTTAGGTAAGAAAAGCGGCCAAGTGAACATGACGTCCAACTTTCAATCCGGGGATCGCGGGTTCAAATTAAGCTTGTAGCAAGAGTTTTTTGGAACTTATGTACGGAATATAATTTTTTTTTTTTTTTTATAACGATAGGCAAGCGTTTGACCACGATCTCACCTGATGGTAAGTGATGATGCGGTCTACGGTGGAGCACGCTTACCTATGAGATACCTATTTACCCTAGCCTTGAAGAGACCCAGATTGTACTCATGCGGAAACACAGACTCGGGCAGGAATTTGGAATTAATAATTAATTTTGGAATTTGGAATTGGGAATTAGTATTTGGGGGAATTTGACAGTATTGCGTACATATGTAAAGTAAACCTGTATGTGAAGTCTCCAAGCTGCATTGGATCAACATGGGGACTATTATCAAAGCCATGAGAAGAGGCCTGTGTCAAGCAGTATAATGTAGATATATCGGCTGAATTACTAGTATTAGGTAAGGCACTTTGTTTCACGTAAATTTTTGATGAATCAGTCACCCCTGTAATTAATTGCAAATTAAATTTATTCAATAGTACATCTGAGCTCCTGTTTAAAATAAATCCTCATATGGCGCTTTTTATCATTCGTTTCTGTTTGTTTACACCAAAATTTATGTACTTACTCCGTAGCTGCCAAATTTGGAAATTCCCATCTATCCTTTCATCAGTTGACTCCTCCCTTCAGGCAACTTTAACCAAAATTCTTAACATTCATTTTGAAATTAGGTCCTGGTCCCAAGCGGTTCTCCCAATAAGATTTGGGGGGCTGGGTGTTCGCACATCCGCTAGCATAGCTCTACCTGCTTTCCTGTCCTCTGTATATGGTTCGCTTTCTCTCGTCGGTATTATTTTAAACCGATGTTCGATACTTGACGATGAGATAGCGAACCTGAAGGAGGCCAGGGAGGCCTGGTGTGAGTCGTGCCCGAGTGCGGATATCCCAATTGCCCGTCATTGCCAGCGGGATTGGGACTCCCCACGTCTTAAGATAGCCCATGCCTCACTCATCGAACACAGCCTGGACGATTCTGAACGTGCGCGTATTCTAGCAGTTTCGGCCCCCGAGTCAGGCCACTGGTTACAGGCTCTCCCATCCAGACAAATCGGCACTGTTCTGGACCCAAGTGGCTTAAGAATAGCAATATGCTTGAGGCTTGGGTCTAGAATATGTGTTCCCCATACGTGCGCTTGCGGCAAGGATGTGAACCAGTTGGGCCGCCATGGCCTCTCATGTTCAAGAAGCGCCGGCCGAATATTCCGCCACGGCACTATTAATGATTTGGTCCGTCGCGCGCTCGCCACCGTGTCTGTGCCTGCGGTTTTAGAACCCGTGGGCATGGCGAGGGACGACGGCAAGCGTCCTGACGGAGCCACGTTAGTGCCGTGGAAACTAGGAAGGGCCCTGGTGTGGGACGCAACGTGTGTCGACACCTTTGCACAGTCCCACATTCAGGGGACCCGCATTCGAGCCGGCGCTGCCGCTGACCAGGCCCAAGTACTCAAGCGCCGCAAATACTCGACGTTGCTCGACGACTATGAGTTTGCGGCGCTCGCGGTTGAGACTTTGGGTCCCTGGTCAGCCGACATGAAAATATTCATGGCAGCACTGTCGGCGCGGCTGGTCGACACCACAGGGGACCCCAGGGCTGGCGCGTACCTCTCTCAACGTATTTCCCTTGCCATACAGAGAGGTAATGCCGCCAGTATCATGGGGTCCATGCCGCAAACAGACCTGTTAGAAGGGGTATTCTCTTTATAATTGGTTCCTTTTTTTTTTTGTAGGTAAGTATATTTTATAGTAGATAATTTTATTTTATTTCTAGGTTTAATTTTAGTTTTAATTTTGTTATATTATATTTTAGTTTAGTTAGTCTTTCATAATAATGTTGTTGTTCTAAATAATCTAAATGTTACGTTTAATTTTACTCGTAAAACATCATTGCGAGAGATGGTATAAGAATTAAAACCTAAAGTAATTAATCTTAAGTTACACCCTCCATGACAGTTTCCGCAACCCAACCCGTCTAAATCCCGATGAGGGCTTTATTCGTGTGGTTAGGCAGGATTTTTTTGTGTTCTGAATGATGAATTTCTCGCAATTTAGCTACTGGGTAACTAAGAATAATTAATATAAATATTTACCGATGTGGTTGGGTGATAAATAACGGGAACGAAAACTGTGTCCTGAAATACAGATATTTATATGATTTCTTTTCTTATTTTTTTTATTTTGTAAGAACCAATTTCTGATCTGTGTAAATGTTATTATTTAGTAATAATAATATCAAAATCGATTTAATAATGAAATATCTGTAAAACAAAGGTATTTTATTTTACCTACATTTGAAGTGTCAAATGCCAACAATTTGATCAATGCCGCAAAAGTAATCGCCTTTTGAGATTCCCGGGTGCATAGCCAACGTGCCAATCGTTTATGCTCCGTAGCGAACGAAAACTGTCATTGTCGTATTAATATGGAAGAGTGATTGAGAGAGACGACTACGCTACGCTGCGGAGCGTTAACGATTGGCACATTGGCTAAGCACCCTGAACACTGATGATGATGATAATGTCCTTCCAGACGTATCCGTTGACTGCGACACCCGGACAAATCAGATATTTTGTACATTCTGACGTGCATGGGCTCGACTTGCGAAAACGAGTTTTGTTTTCCGAAAACTAAAGAGTCACCCTAAATTTAAAGCACAACGATTAGACGTAAACGGGTTTATAAATTTGCGAAGCATCTAAATGAAGTCAATTTGAGTCGAGAAGCATAAGAAAATCTTGTTAACCGCTTCGCATTGTCGTATTTTTTGTTTGACTTAGAAATGTAAGTTCTTCTGGAGAACGCAAAAGGCTATTTTTCAACAGAAATCAAATAACAAAACTCCAAACGCAGCCACAAGTAAAAACAGCAAATTACCATAAACGCTTAATAAAGTCCAAATTTTAACTACAACTTTTTTATTTTTAACCTTATGCGTGTCATAATAAGACCGGAATTCACATACATGGATTATGGAAATTAGTCCTTAATGTAAAAGGGATCATATAATAACGTCAACATTCCTACATTTTAACGGCACATATATTTCTCCAAATAATAATGTTATGTTGTTGTACTAATTAAAGCGCCTGAGGGATTCCGTTTGAACTTGAAAAATACAAAAGTAACAAAACTAATTAATACGTTCTATTTTGAATCTTAAATCTATTTAATTAAAGGCTATGATTCTTAGAACTTATATTGTCTTAATAATCATTGTTATCTTTTCTTTAAAATATCAAAAGATTTTGTTCTTTATTCGAGAAATAACTTACGTTTATTTTAGTCTGCATGTTTCTTCCAGTTTTCCTGTCCTAATTAACATATACTCGTATTATAAATACTTATATAATACACATCTAGTTTGCTCTGAAGAAAAAGTATAAGATAAAAATACAATTTTATATTATCTTCAAAGCAAACTAGATGTGAGATAATGAAGTAGAACGTATTATGTAGGTAAGTCTATATTTATAGGTATTTAAATAAAAGTAAACAAAAACCCTCAAACCTTACCCTCAGTGGCTCCTCAAGCCAATTGAAGGCTGTTGAAAACAAACCATGATCAAATAATGTACTCGTAGGTTAAAGTCACGTCGTTCAGTCACAGATCCAGGCGGTTTTGTATTTGGTTGGTCAACCAATAAATGTTATAACTACCCGAAAATGTACAAATTGTTTGTTCACTTTTATTTAAATACCTAAAAATACAGAGTATAGGTGAACAGTATACACTAAGGTTATGGAGGGTAGAGGTAAAGAGAACATCTCTCTGTTTATCTAAAAGTCTCCGTCAAAAAGCGTTAAATAGGTGGCGCCACATTAGCGAGATGACACTTTTGTAGCTGTATCTGTACGTATTCCATGAAATAGGTATATCGAATTACGGAAAAAAACAACAAAATTATTTTTATTATGTACTTATTTCTTCTCGGGATATTTTAACTCCTCAAACTTGCTTGTTAAATTGTTTATCAATTTTAGCAATTATAAAAAGAATAAGCGCAACTGAAGGAATGTCAAAGATTAAAAGATTTCTAGGGTTCCAATTAGAATTAAACCATTTTTGTAGAATCCTTTCCTTTAATAAAAAGTACTTGACAACTACTTTGTTCTCAAGTCAAATTCTTTTATGAAAAATTCTGAAATAGATGTCAACTAAAAAAAAAGTGCCAAAGCCCTCCGGTGGCTGAAGCCGGAACCGGATAGGTGTCTTCAGCTTACGGTGCTAGCTCCTTGACTACTAGGCCACCCGGTGATGGCGGTACATTACTTACTGCTGTGGCTCAGCGACCCGAAGCGGATCTTGGCCTCCGACACCAAAGACCGTCATGCTTCTCTGTCCAAAGCCGTTTCTGTCCAGTCGACGGCGCAGAGTTCGCTAAGGTCTTTTTACCTAGGGCGTCCGGTCCGTCTTAGATGGTCTTCGGCCATTTGGAACTCCAGAGTACGCCCTCCAGACTGCACGATCCTCACCCATCCGGACTACGTGCCCGAGTAATGATGACTTTGATAATGGCGGTACCCAACCCAAATTCTTGAGTATATGTAGGGTTGCCATAATTATTCAGAACTGATACGGGACAAAGGGGTAGGCTACGGGATGGGGAAGGGAGGCAAATACGTATTCTCATAACTTTTACTCTCATAGAGATAATGGTGACCATGGACGGGAAAAAAATACGGGACGTGATATATATATATCCCGGGACGTATGACAACCCTAAGTATATGCATTGTTGAAAAGGTTAGAAAATAAGGTAGTTGAGTAAATTTAAAATATACAAGACTTACCGTGACTCTGGCAAGACCGTCCTCTGTGTTAGCCTGAATCAAAGATATTAAGCGGTGCCTAATTTAATTGATTGAAATAATATATGTTTTAGGCAGTACTACGAGCTGGGTCATTTGTATTTTTTGTTACCATTTTTGCGGAAATAAATATGCATTTATTGGTATTAATTGTTTAAAATATATTTGTTTTTTTTTTTAGGTTTATAGAACTTTATTCTCATAAAGAATTACATAATTCACTTACATGAGAAAATTCACATGTTAAAACTAAGTCTAAGCATACAATGTACACAAAAAACATGTTATTAAATTCATAGTGGGTAGAAATGCATTACAGGTTACTTATTACTAAACGCTCGGAACATATCTTTACGTTACCAACTGAACACCAAACAGAACCAGCGATGTATGAGGCAGATAAGACGATGCGCTAGGATGGTTACATATTATATATATATATATATCATATATATCATATTATTTTATTTTATTTTATTTTTTATTTTATTTATTTGGAGATCCAACAGCTGTGACATTAACATAGAAAAATATAGTAGATACAGGAAGCCAATTATAGGAACTCACAGGTAGTGACATAATACTAAACTAAGATAACGCACTATTGCAACCACATATGTGAACAAAGCGAATACAAATGATACTTAATAAGGATAATGTGGGAGTTCAAAATACTAATTAACTTAGTAACATAATGAGGTCTAAGGTAAAAGTATAAATAGTAAATACGTAATTATAGGTATTCAAGAAGGCGACAACATTATATTATATATATCATAGATATTCGTTGGTTAAACAGATTTTAGATAAATATTTTGACGACCGGTTTGGCCTAGTGGGTAGTGACCCTGCCTACGAAGCTGATGGTCCCGGGTTCAAATCCTGGTAAGGGCATTTATTCGTGTGATGAGCATGGATATTTGTTCCCGAGTCATGGGTGTTTTCTATGTATTTAAGTATTTATAAATATTTATATATTATATATATCGTTGTCTAAGTACTCTCAACACAAGCCTTATTGAGCTTACTGTGGGAGTTAGTCAATTTGTGTAATAATGTCCTATAATATTTATATTTATATATTACTGTAATAAAGTAGAAAATACCTTTTTTTTCTTGCATGTGTTAGAACATTCAATAACTGAATACTTTATAAAGTAAGGACGCTAAGCACGAAGAATTCCATACATTGACCCGTTATTTCCTGTCTCTATTGCACGCGCATAATTATATCGCTGTCCCGCTTGCACAGTAGCATTGAGATAGGAAAAGGTGGGTTAATTTACGAAATTCTTTGTGCTAGCGTCCTTACTTTAGATAATTCAATAATTAAATATTTAACAGATACATTTAAATTTTATTACAATTTAAAACAGGGGCCAAGTATATCAATATATGTGTAAAAGCAGGGGATCATTTGTGTCATTACTTAATGAAAAGGGACCTTATTGTCGATGGCGCTTACACCGCACTGCATCACGCGGCGTTGTATTTAATATCGGAGTATCGTTAATAATGGCGGAAGCGCCATGGAAGCGGAGGTCCCTTTTCATAGATAACGTCACATTTTTCTGTCTGAAATGGCCTAAGTGAAGTTATATTTACCGAAGTCAAAGCCACCCACTCAATTGGCACACCAAAGTCATCCTGCAACATCACTTTTTTTTACAAAATGAAAGGTATTTTGTTACTAACAACATTAGAATTAAGGTACTTGACCCATGTAACGCCCAGTGACAAATAAAGCTCACTCTTTAAATAATAAGTTATTTTTACAAAAACGGTGGCTAATCAATGTTTTCTCTAAGCCAAAGTTACTATTAGTCTGTCGATGGTTCAATAAATGATTGATTAAATTTTGTTTTTTTTTCCTTAAAATCCATAATCTAAAATACACGAGGTAGGGCCTTACGTGGGTCGGTTACCATAGGTAATTTAAGAGGGAAGAAAAGCTTTGCGATCCTAACGAAATAACGGTACTTATTCTATGAAATTTCCATTTCGGGAGAAAACGGTTTCCACATAACAAATCACTATGATTTTGATGTCGATCGCTTCAGCATAATATATTCTAAGTTTATTGCTCTCGCTTTAACATTTTTTTTGTTTCATTTTGTCCATAACATAGGTACAGTCAGCATCAAAAGTAGCGGATCAAATAACGCTTCATAAGTAGATACTTACATTCTGTAACATCTTAACAAAAAGTGATCTATTTAATATAGAACAACTAAGACTGTAAAAGATACTTTTGAATGCGAATTTAAGAAATTTATCTATATTTGTAAAAGTTATCCGGAATATCAGATATTTTTGGCGCGTTGTTTCATCCGCTACTTTTGATGCTGACTGTACAAAAACATCATGAAGAATGGGAAAAATTAAAAACATTTTTCTCTTTTTGTGTGAACGAGTAGGTACGTGGTATACTACCCTCTTAAAAGACTGACAAATCTAAATCCGCAACGTAAGCTTCGTGGAGGGTCCAACCATAAATCAGCAACAGGCATCATCATTACACTTAAACAATAAACCTATCCGCAACAGGCTTCGTCAAAACAATAAACCTATCCGCAACAGGCTTCGTCAATACACATAAACAATAAACCTATCCGCAACAGGCTTCGTCATTACACATAAACAATAAACCTATCCGCAACAGGCTTCGTCAATACACATAAACAATAAACATATTCGCAACAGGCTTCGTCAATACACATAAGCGATAAACCTATCCGCAACAGGCTTCGTCAATACACATAAACAATAAACCTATCCGCAAAGGGCTTCGTCATTACACATAAACAATAAACCTATCCACAACAAGCTTCGTCAATACACATAAACGATAAACCTATTCGCAACAGGCTTCGTCATTACACATTAACAATAAACCTATCCGCAACAGGCTTCGTCAATACACATAAACGATAAATCTATCCGCAACAGGCTTCGTAATTTTCCCTAATACTAATTATATAATTAAACTATTAAGTATTTACTGTTACTGCTGTTCATTATTAGGTTAATTGATATACCTACGAATTAACCATTTATTGTCGCTAATCATACATAAGGTTGAAATCGGTAGCTCTTAAGGTTCTCATTGGCTTTCGTTTAACCCGTACTGGCCGCGTAGCCAACGTTACAATCGTTAACGCTCCGTAGCGTAGCGTAGTCATCTCCCTCTATCACTCTTCCATATTAGTGTGACTGTGACAGTTGCGTTTCGTTCGCCACGGAGCGTGAACGATAGGCACGTTGGCTACGCGGACTTAACATGACGGCGAAAGCCTGTATAACATTTCAGTAATACTTTTGATTCATTAACATTTTTGCGGTTAAACAATTATTTGTACACAGATCACGGTTGGATTACCCTTGTTGGAAACCTTTTTACTCTCCTTTTATTAGTGTAAAACTTTCAGATACAAACCGCTTTAGGCAAATCACGAAATGGATCAGGGGGCTTTAGTTCCTAAAAGAAGAAAAAAACAAATTTAGGATATTTTACACCCTGAGCTTGTGGAGTACCAATTAAAAGAATAGGGGAATGCCGCTTCTCCATACCAACGTAGACCCTATTTTCCTCCCTGAATATCGTCGTCATGGAAAATATGTTTATACTATACATGATTTCGACCACGGCGACTGTTTCAGCTCCTTTGTTGAATACGTTCGTGCGCTCGCATGTGGCTCGCGTACCCGAGTTTATTTGCGAAGACCCGTGCACATGACGGGCAGGAAAACATAGTAATAATAACTCGATAATTTTAACCAATGTACGGCGGTCGGCGTCAGCGTTAATTAACAACACAAAACAAGTTATATAAATGTAAAATAAGTTTACTCTTAATAGTTGCCTCGCAGACTCTGGGTTCCCGTCATTTGGCTGTTGTCGTGAAACGTCCCAATTCTGAAAACAATAATTCATTACCGATAAAAACTTTTATCGGGAGTTACATAGCTGACAAAGTATTAGATGACTGTCAAAAGATTGTGTTGTTTTATGGCTGTACTCTGCAATCTCGTCTCGCTGTCAAGAAGAGCGGGGAGTAGGGAGTAAAAGAACAGGTTAAAATTAGTATGAACATTTCATATTCAAGTGAAAAAAAAAAAACAGTCACAAAAAAGGAAGTAAGATACTTGGTATCAAAATTAATATACGAGTATTAATGATCTTTCCTTAACTGTCTCTGCTTAACATACTAGGTGCAATAAAAATGTGGGGATCCGTTTAAGGATACCTACTCGTATATATGCCGTTTCGTTTTTGATGAGGAAGAAGTAGAAGAAAAAATTGAATGCAAACAAATTGTCCGTTATATGTTGGTTGGTTGGCTGAGTTAAACGACAAGCCCCATAGAAAAAAAAATCGCGTCAAAAAAAAAAGTTTTTACTTTTTCTTAATTAAGGTACGATACCAAATATGCTCTGAAACGGAGCCTTAATTATTTTTGTACACACTGTATTAAAAGTTGGTAGTATGGTAGTCCCAACATCTGTTACTTATATAAAGTTAAATACCAGTGAGTGTGGGACCGGACCACCTTTATACAATAATGGTATGTATATTTACAACTTCTTTATCAAACTTTTTTTTTATAAGAGCATAAAGAGAATTTAACGGTACATCCATGTAAAATGGCAGCTACTTTGAGTTAATAGTGAGTTTTTATACAAAAATTACATTTCGATTCCATTTCTAAAATAAATATTTTAAAACATAGATGTTCTTATTTAAATAAGGGTGTCTAAATATTTATTCCCCAAGGCCTCAACATCTCAATTGTTGTTTTTTTTTATTCGGAGAACCAACAACTATCAATTGGTTAATATTTACCTATAGATATGTAAGTAATAGAGAGCCAATTATAGGTTCTACCAGGAGCTCTAAAAACATCTTCCTCTAACAACATATTAGAGCCAAAACACAAGTAAGTGTTGTGCTACGTCACAACGTCGTATCATGCCAAGACACGACGTCGCAGCATGACACGACGTCGCATTGGGACCCGACGTCGCAACGTGACACAACATCGCGTCGTGACATGACGTCGCAACGTGACACGACGTCGCATTGGGACCCGACGTCGCAACGTGACACAACATCGCGTCGTGACATGACGTCGCAACGTGACACGACGTCGCATTGGGACCCGACGTCGCAACGTGACACAACATCGCGTCGTGACATGACGTCGCAACGTGACACAACATCGCGTCGTGACATGACGTCGCAACGTGACACGACGTCGCATTGGGACCCGACGTCGCAACGTGACACAACATCGCGTCGTGACATGACGTCGCAACGTGACACGACGTCGCATTGGGACCCGACGTCGCAACGTGACACAACATCGCGTCGTGACATGACGTCGCAACGTGACACGACGTCGCATTGGGACCCGACGTCGCAACGTGACACAACATCGCGTCGTGACATGACGTCGCAACGTGACACGACGTCGCATTGGGACCCGACGTCGCAACGTGACACAACATCGCGTCGTGACATGACGTCGCAACGTGACACGACGTCGCATTGGGACCCGACGTCGCAACGTGACACAACATCGCGTCGTGACATGACGTCGCAACGTGATACGACGTCGCATTGGGACCCGACGTCGCAACGTGACACAACATCGCATCGTGACACGACGTCGCAACGTGATACGACGTCGTATCGTGTAATTGTATTGTGGCCCTTAGTTGTATTACAAATTCGTGTTCTTACCCATGTATCTGGAGGTGGACCTGCCGATCCTATGTATCGTAGTTTCGACTGAAATAAACAATTGTTAAAATTAAATAATTTAAATCTGCCTTTATCACGAAACAATTTAGCATGCGTTAAAATTTGCATCAAATTACTTTGCCAAACTTTTGGATAAAATAATCTTACTAATATAAATTACGACGCCCAAATTGCCAAGTGTCGCAAATATGCATTTTTAAAAAGTAATTATGTATTTGCGGCACTTGCGATTGAAACTTTCGGTCCTTGGTCGTCCGACACCAAGAAACTAGTAAAAGAAATTTCTACTAAACTAGTCTGGGTGTCTGGCGACCTACGAGCTGGCGCTTTTTTCGCACAAAAACTTAGCCTCACTGTGCAGAGAGGGAACGCGGCCAGTGTCCTGGGAACAATGCCTCAGGCTAATTTAGGCTTAGTTTTTTGATAATATAGCTATTGTAATTGATTATGTAAATATATAATTCCTTATCAATGGTTAAAAAAAAAAAACTTACTAATCATATTTGAAAAATAAATAGAATCTTTGAACTGAAGAACCGAATGGGCCCTACACGGAAGACCAGTGCTGGTTTTATAGTTAACATTTTGTTGAGTTTAGTCCAATTAGTGATGCACATACTGTTAGGAATTATTATATTTTACAGTTTACCGCACTAGTGCGATAATTAGCACATTACGTAACTATGTCTAAAAGTGAAAGACTCGTATGTACTGTATAACGTTGTACGATACATGTGCGAATAGGTAGTTCACGACCCGTGTCTATTCAAAATACTCCTTTAGGTCGCCACTCATAACAAATTTCCTATTTTTCGCTCTAGTATCGTGATGTACTATTATTTTTCAAATTGGCAATACCATTACAGTAATACCAAGGTTCTGCAAAAATACGAAATAAATGTTTTTCGTATTTGTTCGTATTTAAAAAACATAAAATACAAATTAAATACTGGATTAATGTTCTGTTTTTCTCCCATTGTTGTATGTCTGTATATGTTTTGTGATCGCCACGATTTTTTTTTTCAACCTTCCAAAAGGTAGAATATTAATAATAGTGTCTTATACAATGGTGATATAATAGAGAGCTTTCAGTCGAATACCGTCTATAGGCAACGAAGCTTGCTGAGTTGCCTAAGTAAGGTACGAAATTGAAAAGCTTGATTACATCACTACTGTATACAATACTTTTTCTACGAGTCATCTAAATTAATACTTTTTTTACTATAAAACCTAGTTAGTTAGTGCTTCTGGGCATTTTCCGCAAATCGACAGCCATTGTGCCTATTTTGCGTACCCGTACTATAAAATCTAAATAATTAATGAAAATTGTTAAGTATCTTAGAAGATAAAATTATAGACATTAGCGCGCGACTCCCACCCCGCGTCCCTTTAGTCTTTTCTTTTGGAGCGCGGCGACACGTGATTGGTCATTTATTTTAGCTGACTACAGCGTACCGAAATGAATTTTATAATTGAGTTGGCGATAGTGCTCCGAAAGGCTCTTTTTGTACTTTAAAAACTGATAAGAAAATTTCACTTTATCCGCAAGAGTTGCAAAAAGTAGATGCAAATATCGAGTTCTTTTCTTATGTTGGCTGGTTGAATTAAATTGTAAGTGATTAATTTGAATGATACATATTAAATACCGTTCATTTGGATTTATTTGTAATATTTAACAGTTCTCGCAACGCTCAAGATTCCACTTTTAGAACCGATCGCTACGCTCTTAGTTAAATTTTGGAATCGTTCGCTTGCTCGGATATCAATATTGCCCCCCCCCCCCCCCCCCACTGTAAAACAAACAACTTTTTTCATAATACTGTGAGTTTTGCTTTACCTCATTCTAGATATCAGTAAAGTGGAACAAATAAATAAAACTCACAGGTGGTTGATGTTGTGAATGACGTGGCGGTCCATTCTGGCCTCCTCTAGAGCCTTGTGATCCTTTAAGTCCAAAATGCGCTCCACTTCCAAGTCCGGAAGGTCCATATTGTGGTCCAGGTCGTCCAAATCTTGAACCGTATTTTCCAAGCGGCGGTCCATCATTTGGAGACCCGAATTGCTCAGGCGGGCCATTTGGTCTGAGAAGTGGTCCATATTGTCCAGATGAATCAAGCGGTCCACCAAAATTATATTGCCTTGGTGGTCCATTTTGTGCACCAGGTGGTCCATAAGGTCCCTGTTGCCCAGGCGGCATAGCACCTCCATACATGTCCTCAGGTGATTGCCCACTAGGTGGCCCAAAAGGTCCATAGAGTCCAGATGATCCTTGTTCCCCTGGTGGAAAAGCTGATCCGGATCCACGTGGTGGTTCATCAGGTGGTCCTTGACCAGGTGGACCAAATGGTCCATAAGGACCATATGGTCCTTGTTGGCCTGGGGGGACAGCCCGTCCGGGTGGTCCACGTTGTGGTCCATCGGGTGGTCCAAATGATCCATAAGGTCCAGGTGGTCCATATGGCGGTTCCGCGGGTGGTCCTTGTTCACTAGGCATTGGAGGTCCAGGAGGTCCATAGAGCCCTGGTCCATAAGATTCAGGCGGTCCATGTGGCCCAGGTGGTCCATATGGTGACTCTGCGTGTGCTCTTTGTGGACCAGGAGGTCCGGGAGGTCCATAAGGCCCAGGTTCCTGTGGCCCAGGTGGTCCATATGGTGACTCTTCGGGTGCTCCTTGTGGACCAGGGGGTCCAGGTGGTCCGGGAGGTCCATAAAGTCCAGATCTTAGTGGTCCAGGTGGTCCATTAGGAATCTCATGTGATGAAGGTGCCCAGGGTGGCCTGACATCTGCTGCTGGTGGTGACCATGGCTGTCTCGGTGGTTCGCCCTGCAAAATAAATAATCGAGCTAGAAGAATATAATATTCACCTTGATATTGTTAAGGCGCCGTGAGTTCAGGTTCTTCTTATACTCTCACTTAGCATGACCGTGAGCGAAACCGCTGTTCGTGCTCGGCATCGAGATTGTATGGAATTGTTATTTTTAGTTAACAAAAAAGTTATTTTTTTAAGAAATTTTCATATTTTAGCCTTTGTGCAAAAAATGGTGCTTTTTTGACCTATGTTCCTGTTTTTTTTCTATTTAGCGAAAGTTGTTTAATGAAGTTAAAGTTACTAAGAGAAAGTTGAGGCCTTTCTATCTATACAGGGAAGAATAGCTTTACAAATCTAACGAAATAACGGTATTTTTTCTATGAAATTCTGTTTCAGGAGAAAACTGTTTCCACTAACTAAATCTTAACAAATCACTTTGATTTTGATGTCGATCGCTTCAGCATAATATATTCTAGGTTTCGGTTTTTTGAAGAAAAAACTACTTTTTTTAATACATTTATTTAAACATTTTTCATTCTCCATGATTTTTAGTATGTTGTTGACACAATGAAAAACTAGCTTTATAGGTTTTCTTTTTTTTTTTAAATTTGCAAAACAAAAAAAATTTAAAGAAATGCGAAACCTTTAAACCTACAAAATATTAAACTGAAGCGATCGACATTAAAATCAAAGTGATTTGTTAAGATTTAGTTAGTGAAAGACGTTTTCTCCCGAAATGGAATTTCACAGAAAAAATATCGTTATTTCGCAAGGATCGCAAAGCCATTCTTCCCACTTATGCTTAATACTTACGACTTCTGAGTTTTCTGGGGAGGGTGACGATGGTCCAAATACTCCCTAGTAAAAAAATACTCCCTAGTTAGTCTTAATACAGATTGATTCATAAGTCGTGATTAGAAATGTGTTTCTTACTATGTACGTTTAGTATTAACCTAAAGCTTCTTACCTTGCCATGCATTTACATACTGGAGGTTTGACTATTTGTAAGAAAACTAGCACTTCCAGAACCTAAATAAACTATTTATAAAAACGGGCCCTATTACCAGTCAATAAAAATATATAATATAATCCCAGATTCTATTAAAGATGTACCTATAATATATTTCGAAATAAACTCAAATCATGGTTAATTAGTACATCATTCTATTCATATCAAGAATTTATGACATGTGATAACGAATAAAATTGTTAATTTCAATTTTTTATTTTATTTTTAGTTTCGTCTCAATATAATGGAATGATTTAATGAATTGACATTATTATTATTAAGCTAATTACACGCTAGTTATTATCATAACTTAGTGTTAGTAGGACATTTTAAATTCGATTATTGTTATTATTTGTTTATTGTCATCATTGCATTTTTTAATATTACATTTTTATCAGTATTGTTATTATTAGTATAGTTATTTACATTAAATAACTGCTATTTACTGTGACTGCAAAACGAATGATTGTATTTGAATGGTATAGATATTACGTAGACAATAGGTAATAATATGTTTTGTAAGGTAATTTTAAGTATTTAACTATTAAGGTTAACTCAGGGTCCATGTTGTGACAATTTAATTTAAAATAACATCTGTATGTACCATGGAATGCAATAAATAAATGAAATGAAATGAAAAAGACACTTGTACAAAAGAATGTGAAAAACATCTCTTAATGTGTTTTATTATAATTCATTATTATTTTTTCTTAAATTCACTAAGTCTCATGGTTACCCTACTTTTCACGGACTCATAGCATAGGAATCAAATTGTGACAGCCGATATCAAAAGGGACCTTACGGCGGTCGGCGCATACCTCGCGTCGTGCCGCATTGGTATTGACGCTCCGCTAATAACGGCTTAAGCGCTGACCGCCAAGGTCCCTTTTGATGTGGACTGTCACAATTTTTCAATTCAACCTCTTTGTATTTGCTGGCTGGTAACGTTAATAAAATTACATTAACAATGACAAATGTCAGAAGTCATAACACTACGAATACTACGATACAAATTGCAATTAAGTCACATGACTAGTAGGGTGACCATGAATTTTAATTAATAGGAATGTTTTTATTAATACTTAATTAAGGAGCTAATTAATTGTGATTTGTTCTTGCACTCCGCGTTAGTTTATGGAAGGTGTATCGGGAGATGTGGTTACTGGTCACGACTTGAAAATCATCCTGTATTGGTATCGCTCGTGTTTCGACTTGTTATAATAAATCGCACTTTTGTCGTGCACTAGGTTTTTTACTATCACACAAAAAAAATATTGTTTTCTATTTTATCCTGCGGGATGTATAACATAACTCACAGTCACACACACGAACGTATGTTAGTTAGTTAGTTAGTGCTTCTGGGCATTTTCCGCAAATCGACAACCATTGAGCCTATTTTGCGTGAAACGAGGTAGCGCTACTCTAACCACCCCAGCTCCTCCACGAAGCCTAGCAAAGTTTTCAGGTTGCTAATTGCCTCTCCTAGTGTGCACGGAGTCCCTAGGTATTTGTTCCTGTATACTTCTACCTGTTTGCAGTCTAGGAGAATATGTTTTGTTGTTTCTTCTTCTTCCATGCACGCTCTGCACATGGGGCTGTCTGTTTTACCCATATTGTGTAGGTGTTACAAACGTATGTTATTGTATCATTAAAAGTGCTGCTTTCAAATTTAGAGTAGTAAAAATATCCATAGTCTATTCATAAAAAACATATTTAGACAAAATATTTGTGCTGTTAACATTTATGATCTCACCTGGATTCATAACTTTCACGGGCAAAGCTACTACTGAGTAGGCTAAGCCGATCGTGGAAATAATATTATAAAAATACCAATATTTGCATACGTTTTCAAGCTCTTCTGGAGTTGGCGGAATCTGTAAAGTAATCAGTTTGTATTAGCCATCATTACAAAATAAACTATGCATTAACAAGATTTAACCCTTAACCATACTCTCATAGCGACCACATAGAACTTTTTTTGACGAGCAGGGTTACCGCAAGGACCACTTATTTAGTGGTCTACTGGACAGTGGTCCAGTAGACCACCTAAAACGTCAAATAAATTTGAAATCTGACAGTTATACTATACGTAAATAGTGATTTACGTATAGTATAACTGTCAGATTTCCGAACGCAATAAAAATTGATGTGTCAAAGCAAATTTATTTGACGTTTTAGGTTGTCAAAATCAAATTGCTAGAAAATGGTCGTTTTTGTGCGTTTCCACCGCTATACATTGCTGTCTTACGGAAAAAAAAATACGTATTGTAATTTCTTTGTTTCATATAAGAAAATGTATGTGTAGTACAGTCAGTATCAAAAGTAGCGGATGAAATAACGCGCCAAAAGTATCTGATATTCCGTATAACTTTTGCAAATGTAGATAAATTTTTTTTAATTCGCGTTCAAAAATATATCTTTTACAGTCTTAGTTGTTCTATAGTAAAGACATCACTTTTTGTTAAGCTGTTACAGAATGGTAGATACTTTTGAAGCGTTATTTGATCCGCTACTTTTGATGCTGACTGTACCTATGTCACAACTTATCCCAGTTATTGTTTTTGGTAGAATGTTCGCTCTTAAAGATTGTGGTTTGTATATGACCCTCTGCCCGTTCAGGATCAAGACAAGTGTTTTGTATGCGGTCACTGCTCTGCAGTGAATTCATATGACATTTAAGGGTTAGACTATTACTATTAATTAACCGCTTTTTTATTAGCATAATATAAGTAACTTTTATTTTCGGACCTCATTTGACTGTGTTCTAGTATAAAAACGAATGGCTTTATTTTACAACTTTTACTGTGGTTTAATTATGTCGATGATTACGTATACAAATACCTGACTAACCCTTTATACTTTTATATATGGCTAGCAGGGTAGTAGCCACATCCAAACCATACAGGGTGACCTTAGCCATTGGACAAACCCTGAAATCCCACATAGGGTTACTTCTCAGGAATGCTCTGACGTTAATATTTTTTTAATTAGTACAAAAGATAAAAAAAATAAAATTTTCGAAAAAAAGTTATTTGCAATAATCGACAACAAAAAGAAACACAATGTGTTAATCTTTGGCAGTGTTTTTGACAATTTGTTCGAAATATTTGATAATGATGACATTTTTCAAAAGTCAGAAGCTTATTAAATTAAATTAAATTAAATTAAAATTAAAATTCGTTTATTTCGAGTAACATAATGACTCATACATATTAATTTGGAACACTAGACTTAAACACTATACTACAAATACGAGTACACATGCATTAATACCTACAATAAAATTATACAAAGAAAATTAAAGTTTTTTAACACATTGACAGTTATCACCTATCTCAATGTGTTAACCACAGCGCTGCTGGGCGCATGGAGTCCACAGCAAAATGTCATGTACGGGCAAAACTTGTCCG
The DNA here is from genome assembly GCF_033807575.1 of Cydia pomonella. Classification (NCBI taxonomy): domain Eukaryota; kingdom Metazoa; phylum Arthropoda; class Insecta; order Lepidoptera; family Tortricidae; genus Cydia; species Cydia pomonella. The sequence continues at coordinate 9,041,770 of NC_084726.1, forward strand.
CAATCATTGCCAGGACGCTGTTGGAGCTGGCGCGCACGCGTCGCACCAGAGATGCGGCTCGCAAGCGCATGGTAGCTTTAAAACACGCCACCTGCGCCTCCGCAAACATCCCTGATGCGCTGCAGTATCGCGGCAGCCCCATCAGTGCCCTGAACGCGTTATTATATTGTACTTGTAGGGCGTTATTAGTGTCATAAATAAAAAAGATAATCAAAAAGGTTGAAGAAGGTTCCAAACTGTTCTTTGAGGATATTACCTTAGGAGCTACTAACACATACAGGCTGCTCCAAAGTAAAAATTGGTAATTTGTTAATTTCTTAGAAACCGCTACACCGGCTGTTATGATACTTTGTACACTGGTTCTAAATACCCTAATGCATACCTTTCGACTTTGTCCAATGGCTAGGGACACACTGTATAGTACCGTTGGTAAGTATATCAACCACAAGATTTTTTTAATAAATATGAAAAATAAAAATAATTCAAGAAATTAATATTATGATAACAGTGTTAATAGAAAAATGATGATGATGATATGATTAACGATAAACGATAATCTTGATTTTTGATTACGTATAGCTACCGTAATCAAAAATCAAAATTAAAAAAGGGTCAAGCCTGTTTAAGGGTTAAATTCGAAATAATATAAATGGTTTCACGTTTTCAGTCACGTCAAGGCCATTAGCGAAACGTGTTTTTGATCCCTAAATTAATAGGAGCTGTGAAAAAAACTGTAATTAACCACAGATTCGTTTGGAATGTGACCTCCTCTTTTTTTTCAGGTTGTCATTTTAGACATAAAAACTTTATTCGACCACAACTTAGATTATGGAAGGTAGAGGCAAGGAAAAGAAAACTCTTTAGGCAGAATTGTTGCAAAAGTGTCCAGCTGTCAGCTATAAATAATAGTTCCAAATCTCTCCAGAGTAGTGCTAGAGTAGCTAAGGACCTAGGCGTTATTGACGGAGTGAAGTGCGCTGTCTATGATTAGATTTTTTTCTCAAGTATTCTAGGTATTGTAGCGCCTATTTATGGTTTTATGTTGGACACTTTTTGGTATATGGAGATTTTGTTACTTGCCTCTACCTTCCATAACTTAGATGCTTAGTGACACAAACAATTAAAAGACAAAGGAAAGAAAAAGTAACATAATTATAATTTGGTAAACCATTTTCGTCAGTAGAAGTAGGCGGAAAATTTAAAAAAAGTCGGCGCGCAGTTGTTTTTCCATAAAAAATTATCATTTTGTGCGTTTTTCTACTGACAAAGTGGGTGCCAGAATATACAAAATACCGCAACAGTAATAATAATAATGATTTACATAATTATTTTTACAGTACATATGGTGCTACTTTACCGCACTAGTGCGCAAATTAGTATATTACGTTACTGTGTCAAACATTTAAAGGGCCATATGAACTGTAAAACGTTGTACGATACATGTGCGAATAGGTAATTCGCAACTCGTGTCGATTTAAAACACTCCCTTAGGTCGTGTTTTAATTTATCGCCACTCGTTTTGAATTTCCTATTTTTCGCACTTGTACCGTAATGTACTATTAATAGCCCTAAGGGCCAGCCATACAAACAAAATGTCCAAAATTTGCCACTGAAATAAGAACCTACAATATAGGAAATAACATATCTTTTTTGATTTGTTTTAAATCTAAAAGAAACCAGTGCATCTCTGTGTAATACTGAATAAGTACTATAGGTAGGAACGTGAGCCTGAAGGATATAATAGTCGCTGACTCAGCAAAAATGCTGCAAAGTTCACCAACTGATCTTCAGTCAACAGGTACATTAACTTTGGCTTAGGGCCAGTTGCACCAATCCCACTAACGCGGGGTTAACCGGTTAAACCTAGAGTTACCATGGTTACCTGTACAACTTGATACTGGGTTAACAGTTTAACCAGTTAACCCCGGGTTAGTAGGATGGTGCAAGTGGCGCTTAGTAGCTTAGAGTATACGGTAGAACAGTCATATAAAAAAAAAGATATTAAATTACTAAGATTGTCACACTGGAAAGTTTTACTGGAGTCAGACTAAGCTAATGCAGACTTGAGCTCTATAAACTAATTACAGGCATAGGTATATCTAATACCTCATGTTATTGCATGTAGAAAATTTGATTACAATCCAAGACGTAGTTTTAGACACAAAGACGAAACTCCGTTAGTAAGGGAAGGTGAAATTCGGTTGGGGTTTTAAATGAGCGCGTTACTTGGATTGCATGGGAGCACATTTTGCGGAATTAAATAAGAAAACTTATTTCATTAAATATAAATATGAACACTTACTTCATCAGCCGCCTCATGGCTATTTGCCCAATAACTTGCCAGCTGAGAAAAGAAATTTAGTATTTTTTTACAGAACATATGAACGCAACTTTTGCCGTCCAAGCGGCAGCTTAAAACCTAACTGATGTTTAGCAGAAAAACTTACCCCCGGACTTGGGCCAAAAACTTGCTGTAAGGACATCCACAAAATAATTAAAAACATAAACACGTTTTTGGCAAAAAAAAAATTGGTACAAGCTTTTATCTCTGACTGTATTTTCCCACAGGTTTCTTATACTCATCGAGACAATTCTAAAAACCCCAAACACAATTAGGTTGCGTTGTTTTATCACAAAGCTTCCATGGTCGCCTCCTGTACCCATTAGATCAACTCCATCGTGCTTTCTTATGGTCTGACATGCTATGGTAGGACATTTAAAACTTATTTATCCAACTATTAGTAGACAAAAAAACTAAAACTCGCTGTAAAAAAAGTGACTATGAGGAATTATTTGTGGAATGCCGTATGTTGCCGGTGCATGAGGAAGTAGGGATGTTGCTGGCATTAGAGCAGTTCAATAAAGATGAATTTAAAAACTATATTAATCGCCCTAGATTAACAAGAACAATAAGTAAAAAAATGTTAGAGGTTCCGTCGTGCCGTAATAATTATTATGGAAAAAGAAGTAGAAAGTATCTGGTCCCCAAATTGTATAATGAAATACCGTATGATATAAGGGAATGTAAATCATTTAGGATGTTTAAATGTAAATTGAAAACGTACCTATTAAACAAAATTAAATTACCACCACAATAAACTATAAGATGTACCGTACTTACTTATTAATTAACTAGGCAATAAGCTAACCCATCTGTATTTAAGGGAGTTCCCTCTGCCAACAAACTGTCTTACAGTTTGGCAGAAGAAAATAAAATTGTAAAATCAGGGTTTTTTTTACCAGAATAAATGTTTTTTTTATTTTTTTTATTCATTATTGCAAAATTTCAGCTCTGTGGGAAACCGAGAAGTGGGTCAAATTATTTTCCTAGATTTGACCACAAACATACATACATACTAGCAGTGCAAGTTAAATAAAAGCTTGCAAAGACATAAAAAGCAAGTAGCGAGTCGGATTCGCGACCTGATAGCTCCAGCGTACAGCTTAAGAGGGAAGAATAGCTTCGCGATTCTAACGAATTAACGGAACTTTTTCTATGGAATACCATTCCGGGAGAAAACGGTTTCCATTAACTACATCTTAACAATCACTTTGATTTTAATATCGATCGCTTCAGAATTTTTAAGAAAAATTTTTTTAGATTTTATTCTACGACTTTGTCGGCTTTATTGATTTATATATCCATGCCAAATTTCAGCTTTCTAGCACTAACGACCACGGAGCAAAGCCTCGGACAGACAGACAGACGGACAGACGGACATGGCGAAACTATAAGGGTGCCTAGTTGACTACGGAACCCAAAAAAAAAACGCAATTTTAGTTTGGTATACGAAACCTTAATTCAACAATTACAGTCGACGATTAGAAAAAAGTGTTTACTTACTAACTTTACTAACGTACTTTCATTCTCATTACAGTTTTGGGTCGAAGTAGCAATTGGGAGAGCGAAATAGAGCATGGCAACCAGAGCACCTCTTCTCCACACATCTTAGTTTTTAGTTATAAGTTTTTTTTTTCTTAGTTCCTAATTAACATAGTTTTAAGTTTATACTAATAGCCGTTATGGATTAGTCATCTGAAATAAACGGTTTTTATTTTTATTTTTTTGGATTAGCTTGTGTTTGTATTTGATAAGAATTCTCGCCCCCAAAATACGATTATTGTTATCATAAAATAGACATGACACTGGCAATCAATAGTAAACTATAAAAAATTGTACGGACGAATGTAATGTGAGGTATCGTTATAGGGAGCGTGCATGAACTGTAGGAGGCAGCACAGGAGCCGTCAGATTTTTGGCGCGAGGCGTAAATGTGATGTTTATTGTTCCGATGTAGCCCACAAGATGACAGAACCTACTATGCACAAGAAAATACGTGACGTGTAAATGTACATCTTTATGGTTCCGATTCAAGCCACAAGATGGCAGACCCTCCAACGCGCACGGGCCCTATAAAACACTCGCATTCATTACATACTCCATAATTTTTTTGTATGTTATTGCAAAATAAAAATAAAAAATTAATGCGAAACCTATATACCTAGAATTATATTGCGATGAAGCGATCGACATCAAAATCAAAGTGATTTGTTAAGTAGTTAGTAGAAAATGTTATTATTGTATTTTCATGTGTTTTCAAAATCGGTCGCTTTTTGGTGAAGGAAAACATCGTGAGGAAACCGGACTAATCCCAACAAGGCCTAGTTTACCCTCTGGGTTGGAAGGTCATATGGCAGTCGCTTTCGTAAAAACTAGTATCTACGCCAAATCTTGGAATTAGTTGTCAAGCGGACCCCAGGCTCCCATGAGCCGTGGTAAAATGCCGGGATAGCGCGAGGAAAGAGATGTGTTTTCAAAATAAATATTTACTATAAAATTGATTACCCATAGAATTTTAAACTGTGTTTCTTGCTCGACACTTGATAATAGTTCTCGAAGACAAGTATCAAGTATATGGCATCCCTAACCACAAAGGGTCTATAAATCGATCATCCCAATACACGGTCAGACCACAATCCGGGGACCCTTCGTCGTTAGTGTGTGTGGCAGCACATTCATTATGTCTTCCACAGAATAGATATTCACTAAAGTAGAGTAGACATGCAGCGTAAGGTTACATGAGCAAATTGGGTAATTGACACATGTTGAATATTATAACAAAATTTAGCTAAATGGATAATAAAAATGGAATTTAGAAAGACATATTGAGGTTATACAAAATGCAAGGCTCTAAAAAGTCTCAAAAACATTTTTATTTTCAACTTTCAAAAAGAAAACCATTCGATTCCTTACATTTTATTGAAAAATAATTTGTATGTAATAATTTGTATATACATAAGGGCAATATTTCAGGGTCAAAACAGCTATGTTCCTGATCTTCAATGAATAAAATTATAATGTCGTTTTGTACACTCCTCAATTTTTTTTGGTCTTAACCGAAATCGTAAAGATTTCGCAGCAGATTCTCCTTGCAAACGTATTTACAATGCTCTCATTTTAAAACAACTAGTTAGGTTGCTCTGAAACTTTGTACTTACAAGAGGATAAGGTATATCTAATGCCTGTTATTAGTTTATGCAGCTTCAGATACCAGTACCTGCGCGACCGAGCTTTGCTCGGTTATAACAACTATTTATTGTAATATGGTGGTGTATAGGTGATAATCTTAACTACATTTTTTTACTAAATTAAACTTGTCTAAAACAATAAAAATTAAAATATTATATATAAGCTTGAAGAAAAAAAAAAAAAAGTTAGTCACCGTGCGGGATTCAAACCCGTAACACTGGTTGTTTTTTGCCGCCCGCGTCTTAACCCGCTGGACCAAACGGACAGTGGCCTGCAATACGAAATTAGCGACCACATTCGGCGTCGAAAGAAAAACGCATGAAAACTCGAAAACACGCGTTTTTCCCAAACATAAGACTAATCTAGATCGATTGTTTACCCCCAAAAACCCCCATATACCAAATTTCAGCGAAATCGTTAGAGCCGTTTCCGAGATCCCTGAAATATATATATATATATATATATATATATATATACAAGAATTGCTCGTTTAAAGGTAATAAGATAGTAAAAAACAGCGAATTTAAGTTTTTCATACTAAACTTGTTTTTGCTCTATTTCATTGGTTTTATAAGCTGGAGCTATACAAAACTAATTGCAGGCAAAGATAGGTATACTTCATATCATTGTATGTGCAAGGTTTCATTATAATCCAACTCGTAGTTGTAAAATGAGAACGAAACCCCGTTTGTATGGGAAGGTGAAATTCGGCCGAACTTGTTGCAGACTTAATTACTCTTTAAAGTATATTTTTTTGTTACGAAAAAAAGGACAAGATAAAATTTTCTTGAAAATTGCTCACATGTATATTTATCATACTATCTATTGGCTACATAAATACATAAATTGCGAATGTTCCCTTTTAGGGTCCATGATGTACTTTCATGAACTTTGTAACCAAGGCTCAGAGACCGGTTAAATTTCCAAACCGTTATCACGTACTTGGCGCAAAACCTTTTAATTTCGATTTCATTCGTAAAACCGATTTTTCACCGATTGACGGCGATTTGGGCCAAATTTTTTATCTTTAGTTTAAGTTCTTAGTAAGTTTTATTATGTTTGTTTATTTCTTTGTTTTTGGATATTAAAATATACTTCGTCTTTAGGAAAACATTTCCATAAAGTTCTTGTCAGATTAACCGGTTTAGAACAATCACAACCAGTTTCTTCCTATATTGGTGTCTTTGTTTACGCGGCACACCACCAGCGGCGGTATTATGGGCACATTTTTATCACTTGTCATGTCATGCGTCACTTTCGCACTTACATACTTGTTAGAACGTGACAGGCATGATGGCAAATGATAAAAAGCCGACCATCGTAGCCCTGCAGGCCAGCCGGCCGTCTCGTCGCTCGTCGAATAAACCGGTTTATTAAGGTTATAACAAAATTCTTAGAACGTTCTCGGTCTTATGGAAGTTCAGAGTAATACCGAAATAAACCGATATTCACCGTTTTTTTTAATCCGGTTGTGAGCCGTGTTTGTAACAACTCGTTTTTACAAGCTTTTATTTACTTTCACCTGACCGTTTTGTGTTTGTAATCATGCAAGTTAAATTTGACCCACTTCCCGGTTTCCGATGAAGCTGAAAATTTGCATACATATGTAAGTCGGGTGACAATGCAATATTATGGTACCATCGAGATGATCTGATGATGGAGACAGGAGGTGGCCATAGGAACTCTGTGATAAAACAACGTAACCTAATTGTGTTTGGGGCTTTTAGAATTGTCTCGATGAGTATTAGTTACTTGTGGAAAGAAAAGTACAGTCAGCGATAAAAGCTTGTACCAAAAATGAAATTTTTGCCAAAAACTTATTGTCATAGTGCAATAAATACAGAAATGAAATGATTGTCACTAGCATTAAGTACTCTTGACTTCGTATTTGACGACCAGTTTGGCCTAGTGGGTAGTGACCCTGCCTACGAAGCCGAAGGTCCCGGGTTCAAATCCTGGTAAGGGCATTTATTCGTGTGATGAGCATGGATATTTGTTCCTGAGTCATGGGTGTTTTCTATGTATTTAAGTATTTATAAATATTTATATATTATATATATCATTGTCTAAGTACCCTCAACACAAGCCTTATTGAGCTTACTGTGGGACTTAGTCAATGTGTGTAATAATGTCCCATAATATTTATTTATTTATCTATTTATTTATTCGTAGAGTTGTGCAAGGTCGAAATTGAGAATATCATAACCTTGAAACCTTCATAAGAACCTCGCATTTGATCGAAGAGTCACTGGACCAAAATAATTGCTATCATCAATCTGTAACACATTGATACGGGTGAGAGAATAAGTGACATTTGATCAAGCGATTTAGGTAAAATAGCTATCAATTTTGTACAAACTGATTATGGGTAAAGTTCCCTTCGGCCGCGTACGCAACCAGAGCTTCGTAACCAGATGCGATCGAAAACTATTTCTGCCTTGTACGAAACCGGTTGCGATCAAAAACTAAATTCGTCTTACCCGTAACCAGTTACGATCAAACACTTCTCGTTCTTATACGAAACCAATGTCTGGGTCATCTAGCTATAGGTTTTTTTTTTTTCAAATATTTTGTCATGATACTCATAATTTCTTATCCTGTGCATTTTTTGGAAACTATTGATTTAACAAATCTCAATATAACATATTTAGATCTCACATGAAACCTTTACAGTGGGTAATATAACAAATCACTGGCCACTTAAACATTACTTCAAGTGAATTCTAATCTGATTACTATGTTCTGATTTTTGACTAGATATATAACGTGTACAGTACTTATACTGTATAACAAGGTGTATAAATATAATCTCAGCTGACTTTATCAACGGTCGAAAGGTTTCGTACAACAAAGAAAAGTGTTCGATCGTAACTGATAACTAGTAAGACGGAATTAGTTTTTGATCGCAACCGGTTTCGTACAAGGCAGAAATAGTTTTCGATCGCATCTGGTTACGAAGCTCTGGTTGCATACGCGGCCGAAGGGGTAAAGTTAGGATCCAAGTCAGATAAATGAGTTGTAAAGGGATTTCGAATAATACGACTTTAAGCTAACATGGTAATTTACTTTATAACTGCAATAAATTTCAAAATATTTGCCAGTAAATTTAAAATAAGGTTACCGATAAATTATATTATTTGGTCTCTGGAGCCGGGTATACTAAAGAAGGCAGTTAGCAACCTAAATAGGTAACTTGATAGGTTTCGTGAAGGAGGTGGTAAGAGTAGCGCTACCTCGTTTTTCACGCAAAATATGCACAATGGTTGTCGATTTGCGGAAAATGCCTAGTTAATTATGACGACCGGTTTGGCCTAATGGGTAGTGACCCTGCCTACGAAGCTGATGGTCCCGGGTTCAAATCCTGGTAATGTGTGACGAGCATGGATATTTGTTCCTGAGTCATGGGTGTTTTCTATGTATTTAAGTATTTATAAATATTTATATATTATATATATTGTTGCCTAAGTACCCTCAATACAAGCCTTATTGAGCTTACTGTGGGACTTAGTCAATTTGTGTAATAATGTCCTATAATATATATTTATTTAAACTAAGGAACTAACTCTGGTAGCCGACTCTAAGACAAAATCGTGAGATGATTTGTTATTTCCCTTGACATAACACTCACAGTGCATTTCACGCATACCACTAAGCGCGAGCAATCGTATCATATCAAAATCAAATTCATAAGAAGTTTGAAAAATTGAAATATCGCTCCTGTTCTGAGACAAAACGGTAAATATAGAACCTTGATGATACAGTGCCTTGAAGTAACAGTGCCCTAAACAATGGAAAATCATTGCCCCACACATTAATTGTTGATATTATACACGTGCAGTAAATATGTAATGAACACATACGTGGTAGCCTCGGAATCTGTGACATAAGCTGCAGGAAAGTAGCTTAAAATTTCTTAATTTAATTAAATTACTTAAAAATCGCGAAAAATTTAAATTTGCTGTATTTTTTTAACTATGGTATCTCAAGCTACATAAACTAGTCACAGGCATAGATATACCTTATCTTATTGTAAGTACAAAGTTTCAGAGCAATCTAGCGAGTCGTTTTAAAATGAGAGCGTACCTACGTTTGTATGGAGAACCGAGCTTGATGGGGACTAATTTGTAAGAAGATTTGTAAGAAATTGCTAAGGTTAAGAGAAGAATTTATTACCCATTACGTTTAAATACCGAATAACCACAGTTTTGTTTATCTGGTAGCGTAGGGTGACTTTATGAATGTTAGCAAATATTAGTTAAAAACTTACATCTAAACTTCGACGTCTTCCATTTATTCTAAAACGCGATCTTCTATGGGTGTTTTTAGTTTCCGTTGCTGGAAATGTATCATTTCTCAGTGTCTTGGCCATTACTGCATTCTGTAAAAATAAGAGGAAGTAAGGGCAAAACGGGTAGATGCTAGTGGCCTTCACATTGGGGCCTGTTTACACAATGATTAGTGTTTATTATAAATTCATATTTGCCACAAGTAACAAATTAAGAACTCGCAATAATAAATACGAATTCATTGTGTAAATAAGCCCCTATGTGAAGGTCAGCCATACTTACCTATATGCCACACTTATCCTAATGACCTTACTGAAATGGTCAGCCAATATATTTCGGTCAGAGAATGGTCAGCAAGGGTTATGATAAGTTAGACTTTTGCTGACCAACTGATTCTTCTGCTGACCAGTAAAATCATACCCAAAAATAAATTGTCAATAAAATAAACATATATATTTCCGTTATTGTTAAATATTGGGTACCTGTTTTATTATATATTTTTTTCTACGCTAGCCCTTTTCTTTGTCGATTAAATGACTGTCAATGAGATCGAAATGAACATCAACTTAATAAGAAGCGTATAAACGTCTATATGATCATAACAGCAGTGTTGTTAGGAATATTCATATAATCAATTATGCAACTGTTGTTTTTTTTTATTTTGTCTTCTAGGCAATGGTGTGGTGGTAATTGATTTTTAGATTTTTAGAAAAAATATTGGGTGCAACAGTTTCATTAGGTCTTAAAATTCAAAGGCGGAAGTTACAGAACGCAACGAAGAACCCTTATTATGTGCCTGTTACATAAAATACTATAATTTAAAATTTTAATTAATTGATTGGCCATAGTGATTGTTCAGAAAATAACGAGAAAGTTGCATTTTATCCACATTTGGCCCAATCAGATGCAAATTTTGACTTGTTTCCTTATGTTAGCTGGTAGGATTGACTTTTAAATGATTTAGAATGAAGTTTTGAAGACATACCTTAATTTTTAGCAAAAAATAATTGAAAAACAGTCACGGACTTTAATACCTGAACCATTTAGGGTTTACTTCAGATTGGACATTTAATACCGTTATTATTTTATATTGGACATTTCATACCGTTAATATAGATAAACAAATTAGCTTGAATTCTAAATGGCTGAACAATTAATGTCCGTGTATATACTCTATACTTACCTCCATTCTTTGTATTGCCATTTCCATCATTTGAGTGCCTGATATCTATAAAACAAGTACGGGTTAGTAATTGTATTTTTTTTTTTTGTTGAATAGAATATCAATATAATGCCAGTAGCACATCGCCGCGAAATTCAAATAGCGAAACCGCTGAGGTTCCGCTACCGTTTATCCGCTATAAGACGAGCGAAACATTAGCGAAACTGCTTGTTCTAATGCGTTGAATTGAGTATCAATCTATCCCTTTCCCCCAGCATATCGGCGAGCTGCTCTGACGCCGCTCACATCTCCGCGTTCGATTCGCTATGTTGTTTAGTTTCGCGTGTGTTTCGTTATCGATTTGTGGCTGTCGACAGTTTCTTTATAGCGAAACAGTTAAATATAATAAACATAATCGGACAGACAGACGGACATGACGAATCTATAAGGGTTCCGTTTTTTGCCATTTGGCTATGGAACCCTAAAAATGGATGTTGAATATACGGAAAAACTTATCCAAGAGGTCAGAATCTGGCCTATTATATATTTACTTAATGTTAATGACCACAATAATATGTCTTCTTCTTCTGACTCCGAAAGCGATGACATTTGGCTTCAGTTGCTATACCAACACCCTGAGGGCCTACCACGAACCACGTTCGACGTGTTGCCTCTCTGTCGCACTTGTAAATTTGTACGTAAGTGTGACAGGAAGGCAACCTGTCGAACGTGGTTCACGGTAGGCCCTCAGCGTAGGTTCCCTACTCAATTCGCGGCATATCGTATCGTTTCGCCGCGAAATTAATGTTGCGGTTTCGCGCTGCTGTTTTCGTGGCGGAGGTGTGCTAATGGCATAAAATACAACATACCATTCGCTGTTGTTGTAAATCAAACCTTGGTTTTTGTGTTGTAAATTGTTGGTTAATATTTTCCTGAAAATCGAAAATGTATATTATCATAATAGTTGCAACACAATAAAATGCAAGTCCCTCCAGATCTTTTCAAGTGCTCTGCGGGTTAGGTTTTTCCGTTGTCTTATGAGGCGACATATTGATATACTGTTTTGAATCTTTGGTGATAGTTGAAAATTTGTTTGCCCTTATCTTTTGACCTAAGTATTTGTTTTTAAGGAATTGCTTAAAAAGCAATAGGGTTGTTTCCAATTTTTTGAAACGCTTGTATTACATTCTATATTAAAAGTTGCCCTAAAATTCAACTTTTATACTAAAAACGGCTTTAAATATGTTAAATTAACAAAATATATTTTGACAGATGCTTTCGCGCCCAAAACGCTCTTTGAAAATTGTGTGACGTCACAGTTTACGGTTTGACACATAACTACATACATACGTAGAAGATACGAACTGTCAACTGACATTTGTCATTTGTTGTTAATCGCCTAACTGTCAACAGTGTCAATCCGAGAGTTGTGACGTCATCAGAATCTTCAATGATGTTTCGAGCTTGGTCACGTGACGTGTGCCAAAAGATATTTTAAATTCAATATTTACAAAAACATGCTCATTACAGGTCCCCTAAAAGTAGTTTAACATGTTCTTATAATCCAAAAGAATTTATTGGGATACAATTCTCCCCTTAGATTTGTAGATGGAAACAAGTGAAACAACCCTATTCAACAACTGCTAGGTAATGTTATTGTAGGGATTTCAAATTGTTTGTAATATTGATACAGATACACCGAATGGGGACCGTGCGCGTTGGAGGGTCTGCCATCTTGTGGCCCGAATCGGAAACATAAAAATGTACAGTAGGGTTCAAAAGTGCATGGAAAAATTCATTCATAATCTATCCATGGAATTTTGCAGCTCACTGTACATTGGCACTTCACACCAAAGCAAGTGCTGCCATCTTCCGTGCTCGTACGTTTTCTTGTACATAGAAGGTTCTGCCATCTTGTGGGCTACATTAGAAGTATAAACTTCACATTTACACCTCGCGCCAAAAATCTGACGTCTCCTGTGCTGCCCCCTACAGCGTATGCACGCTCCCCATAATTCGGCCGAATATTCGTATTCAGCAAACTATTCAGCCCATCTCAAGTTTATATTAAAAAAAAAAAACCTACTACATTTTTTTTTATAAGTCCCAAGTGTGTTGTGACTTAGACAACGATCTATTATAATATATAAGTACTTATAAATACTTAAATACATAGAAAACACCCATGACTCAGGAACAAATATGCGTGCTCGCACGAATAAATGCCCTTACCAGGATTTGAACTCGGGATCGTCAGTTTTATAGGCAAGGTCACTACCCCCTAGGCTACTAATAGAATTTTAAAAGAAATACTAAAATATAAAAACTAATAGAATTTTTAAAAGAGGTTCTAACCTGTATCCCAAGATTAGTTCGCAGTACTTCAGGATTCCAATATGGTGAAAACTAAAAAAATACAATACCAGATTTCAGACAGCATGTTTATTTTGCATTTCGATTGAGAGGAAAATGGACGTCCGCTTTTCCATACAAATGTATTTCCCATTTTCCTCTCTGGATATTGACACAATGGAAAACGTTTTTACATAAATAGCTATGTCTCTTCGTTTGAGTTTTTTCGATTTTTTTTAATTATTATAAGAATTAGGAGCGAATAACAGATTCTATTTGCACACCTGCATGCAGGTTGAATACGATGGCCCTATTTAAAATTTTAAGATCTCTTATTGTACCGGGTTCATGTAAATAAATAATTTTAGATTTTTGATTGATTTTTGCAAATTTTTAAATGGTCCTAAGTCTTATAGTAATATTTAAAAATTAAACGAAGGGGCGTAAAAGTGATTGATATACATCAAACTAAATCAAAATAATTTTAATAATGTTTATATCCAGAGAAGAAAATTAGGACGATATTATATACGACGATACAAATATGGAAAGGCGATTTGCCCGGTCGTCTTTCAACTTAAGGCCAGAAACACCGGGACAGACGGAACAAATAATTATTAGGCTTCCTTTCGCCATCGCCCTACGCGAAAACATTTCCATCCTCACCACTTAGATGGTTGGCAGTTCTCAACTGTGCGTTTCTCCAGAAACTTTCTGCGTCGCACAGCTAAACTGTGGAATGACCTGTCGCCTGCGGTATTTCCGAACAGATACGACCTTCAAGCCTTCAAGAAAAGAGCTCACTCCCATCTTAAATGCCGGCAACGCACTTGCAACCCCTCTGGTGTTGCAGGTGTCCATGGGCGGCGGTAATCGCTTACCATCAGGTGATCCGACTGCTCGTTTGCCTCTTGTATCATAAAAAAAATCCTCATACTTTTTTATCTCGCCCCATGCAAAATTAATTGTGTTTACTTACCCCACATATTAAATTAATTAATATCATAAGCAGGGTCACTATCGACTAGGCTAGACCGGTTGTCGAAACCATATGAACTTATACCTTATTTAATAAAATAATACCAACCCCAGAACTAGGTTGCTCCGGTATTTTTGGCTGAGACTGAAAACAAGTTGTTAAATTATAATCATCTTAGCGTATCCCAAAAATACAATAATGATTCATTCAAATAAAAAATAAAAATAATAAATAAATTAGAAATATTGGGGGACTTACACAAATCAACCTAGCCCCAAACAAGCAAAGCTTGTATTATGGGTACTAGGGGACGATATACATACTTGTATAGATAAAATACTTATATACATAGAAAACATCCATGACTCAGGAACAAATATCTGTGTTCATCACACAAATAAATGCCCTTACCGGGATACGAACACGGGACCATTGGCTTCATAGGCAGGGTCACTACCCTCTAGGTCAGACCGGTCGTCAAAAATCCTCAGATATCAACAGGAGTGAAAACTACTGATGCATAAGTAGGTACATCATTAGCTTAGTATAGTTCGTGTCTTTTATACTACGTCGGTGGCAAACAAGCATACGGCCTGCCTGATGGTAAGCAGTCTCCGTAGCCTATGTACACCTGCAACTCCAGAGGAGTTACATGCGCGTTGCCGACCCTAACCCCACCCCCCTCGTTGAGCTCTGGCAACCTTACTCACCGGCAGGAACACAACACTATGAGTAGGGTCAAGTGTTATTTGGCTGCGGTTTTCTGTAAGGTGGAGGTACTTCCCCAGTTGGGCTCTGCTCTAGATCTGGAATGTCATCTGCTGTGCTGTGCCCTACCACACAAGGCGGGATGACATTCACATTGCCCATACCTCTCTTTTGGACGTAGTTTAAGGACATACCCGGGTCCAACAGGGTGTCATTCAGGATGACGCACAGATTTGTCAAATCTAACCTTTAATAACATGACATTACGAATTAGCACGCGTCTTTGTGAATGACACTATATATACTTATTATTTCTTAAGGAGCTCGAATCAGATTTAAGAACTTGTTATGGTTTTGAACTGGTTTGACGACCAGGAAGATCGCTCATGCTGATTGGAGCATGCGAAATGAAAGAAAAGTCGTATCTGAGATGCACGTCAATCACCAAGACGATAGCGATAGTCAAGGTCTTATCAAAACTTGTTCAAAACAATAACAAATAGTTAAATCACATTCGACCTCCAGTAGTGAAAATATATCGAATTAGATTTTTTCGAAGAATTAGTTCTCTGCAGGCTGGAAATCGTTTTAATACCTTCATTAGGTCCTAAAATGCATGTAATTCGAGTTAGTGCAATCCCACGAGGAGTGCATACATTTTTGCTCTTTTTCAGTTTTTTGCTTGTACGAGTAGATCGAAGACGGTAAGTACGAGTACGTCAGACGAAAAATTTGTTCGAATAATGATACATTTTTTATCAGAGGATCCGAAAGGTACCTTAAAATGAATGTATAGTCAAAGTTGTAAAAAATGTCCGCCATTTTGAATTTCTTTATTTTTGATATGATCATGTTAGAAATATCGTAGATAGATCTTATTGGGATAACAGCGGAATCGTAATAAACGTAAATTTTGAAATGTCGTTTAGTTATCGATTTTTTAAAGATCCAAGATCTTAAACCTGTCTTAATCATTCTTCGAATCGGGCCGTTTGCTAATAGGTATTGATCCGTAGTATAACTTAAGGTACAAAATTTCTCAAGGTACCCTTTCCTCTTGTTCCCTCATGTCACGGGCGTGCTGTATCTTCACTTGTCTGACCCATTCCTAAACATAGACAAAAATTTTATGTAATTGTCAAATATTTACACATTGTTTACATAAATCAGCATCGAGTCAAAAAAAAAATTATCTTAAAGTTCTAAGTATCCGGACGAGAACTTACGTTTAAATCATTTTTCAGAAGTTGCTTCTGAAATTAAAATATCCATTAACTAATATATGTTACATATGAAAGAAAAGCCTTTAAGAGATTGTATGCACTTGAGAAAATTCGGGAACAACAGATTTATTGAATACTTATAATCATTAATTGCAGGTTATATTTGCAGGTTCTAGAACCCATGGAGTCGCAAACAATTTTTTTTTCAAAGTTAAAGTAAATATTACATGTATATTTATATGTTAAAATTACGTAAATGCTAGTAAACAAGATAAACGTGTGGGGTATGGGGTAGGAGAGTTGTTTTTGGAACATAATTTTTTTTTTCTTTTGCCATCGTAAAGAATGGGTTTAAATAAGTATGTTTTGTTAGATACAGTTTTTTCTCCGATTAATATTTAATAAGATATTGGGGTTCTTCAGTATATCTTGGGGTTCTTTAGTAAATATTGCACGGAGATAGAAGTGAACATAACATGTTCACTCTTATTTAAACACATTCTTTACGATGGTAAAGATTAAGAAAGACGAAAAAAATTTTTGCATCAAAAATTTTCTTCCCCAAAACCGACCCCCTACCCCATACCCTAACCGTTTATTTAGTTTTCCAGCATTAACTCAATTTTTACATATAAATGTAATATTTACTCTGCATTTGAAACGAATAATTTTTTGCGACTCCTTAGATTCTAGAGCTACGGTATGCTACCAAACGTCCTAACAGCGCGGCTTACGTGGGCGATGACTCGCGAATGCGACGCGGCGTGGCGCGGCGCGACGCGGCGTGGCGCGGCGCGGCGCGGCGGCCCAACGGCATTCGGAGATCGCCCACGTAGGACACTTCCATAGGTATCAAAGGATTGAATTCACCCGCGCCGCGCCGTTTCGCGTTCGCGAGTTATTCGCTCAGGTAAGACACTGCCTAAGCCTTCAGATTAGGTAATAATATATTAAATTTGACAATATTTTACAATACTTTGTATAATACGTACATGGTAATCGTCTTTAGGACTATCGGCGTATTTTTGCTGCAAGTCAATAAAGTTATTTTTACAAGATTTTATTTAACTTGCCCTGTTAGTACAGTAAGTTGGTAGTTAGTGAAGGTCAAATCTTAGAAGCTGAATTTGACCCACTTCCCGATTTCCCATTGAGCTGAAACATTTCATACATACACGGTGTGACATGAGGAAACCGAAAATTTTTAACAGTGTATTCCTGATCACATTTAGAAACTAAAATGTCATATAAACTTTTCTCTATTTCGCCTAGTTTCAGAGTTAATACCAATTAAAGAAAAACTTCTTATTGTAACTTAGTGGAAATCTCCTTATTGATAGATGTCAAAAAGTGACAAGTAACCTTTGCAAATACTAGGTTTTACAGAAAAAAATCGTAAAAATTCATTTTCTTAAATACATTCGAAATACCTTCCATGGGTGAAAAAAATAATGATATAAGACTTACCCGTAAAAATGTGCTTTCTCTCCGAAATTCACCCCACTAAAGAATAATAAAAATAAATAATAAATAAGCCATTTATTCACACTACCTAAATTTGGTTAACGTTTCTATGTTTACATTTATTTCTTTTGCTTAGTGGTGAACCCCTCTTTGGGTGAAGGCCTCCTCCAACTCAATCCATTTGCTTCTGTTCAAAGCTATTTCCATCTATTGCTTTCCCACAGCGTGGGTTAGGTCGTCAGCCCAAGGTTGCTGCGGCCGGCCAGCCCGCCGCTCCCCTGGTGGTCCTGTCCATTTGGTTGTTTCAATGGTCCACCTTTTGTCAGTATAGCGTATGTGGCCAGCCCAGCGCCATTTTTGGGATAGAGCTTGTGTGAGAGCGGCAACTACTCTGGTCTTTTGCCCAATTTTTGTACTGTTTATTTTTTGTATCTTCCTTATTTTTAGAATGCTACACTAAAAGAATACCCAACATAAATTACTATCTCAGGGAATCGTGATAGAAAACGCCAATCAAAACAATAATAGTAGTTTATACAATCGTGTTATAATAGGGATATTTTCAATCGAGTACCGTGTTCAGACAACGAAGCTTGCTGAGTTGCCTAAGTAAGGTACGAGATTGAAAAGCTTGATTATATCACTATTGTATACAATACTTTTTCTACGAGTCATTTAAAATAATACTTTTACTATAAAACTGAATAATTTATGAAAATTGGTAAGTATCGCATTAGACAAAAATGTAGTACAAAAGACATAAATGCGCGACTATTGTCATCCGTTTAACTCTTTTCTATGGAAAGTGCGGCGGCACATGATTGGTCACTTTATTTACAGTTGACTACAGCGTATCGAAATAAATATTATAGTTGAGTTAGGAGCTCATACATGAAAAGTACGCAATTATAATTTGACCTTGACATTTTCTATGGGAGAGTAATTTTTTTTCGCTACTATGGGATTGGTCCCATAGTAAAACTTGCTCAATATGACCAATATATTCACCCTGTAAATTATTGCAGGTGACTAAATAAACATCCTGTATGAGGAAATAGTCACTTGTTGTGACTTTTTCAATTCGGTGCCTCTAGTGTAATTTTAGTCGATAGCGAAACGTGACGTACGCGTTTGCGTTAAGTCTCATTTTGTATAGGTTTTTGAACAGCGCGCCAAGCCGGACGTTTTGGAAAGTCAAAAATGTCATACAAAATGACACTTAACGTAAACGCGTACGTAACGTTTCGCTGTCGAAAATATTTACACTAGGGGTACAGTACCCCTAGTGTAAATAAATTCGATTTCGAAACGTGACGTACGCGTTTGCGTTTAGTCTAATTTTGTATTGGATTTAGAAAGAGCGCGCCAAGCGGGACGTTTTGGAAAGTCAAAATCCTATACAAAATGAGACTTAACGCAAACGCGTTCGTCACGTTATGATGTCGATCAAATTTACACTAGGGGTACAGTTTTAAATATTTATTGCCATAAGAATATAATACATGTTCACTGAAATGAGAACATACAGACAGATTTCTCTATTATTGTAAATACATTGGTAGCAACAAGCGACATCTTTTCGTTTGGTGTTTGTCGATGTCCAATTGTCATCTTGACATCTTGATAGACCCGCAGGTGCCAAAAGTTGTGTCCAAAATATTGAAATATAAAATAATTACCTTATCCAGTTCATTTAATGTCGAATACTGAAACAATCAACAAGTTATTATGCCATGTAATTACTATCATTTTTGAAGTAACAAATAAAAGCCATTTCTGACTTGCCTATCAAGCCAATTCGAACGTAAACTCATAGCTGAATGACATCTAACTGATATCATTCAGTTAAAGTGCATTTCGCTCATACTTGGCATGATGTATGTGGGATTTTGATAGGCCTCTTAATAAAAACCAAAAAAAAAACACTTGACTTGCTTTATTTTAATAGCAATAATTAATTTTAAATAATATTTTAACACCTTAACGCACGTTCACTCGCTCACCATTCAAATCTTTCTGCCCGTCCCTTTCGCACCTCCTTTCATCCTTCTCTCTCCCTTACGTTCCGTTTCACGCTATCCTCTTACGTTCCATTCCGACATGTATGTAGATATATCTATTAGTTTTATTAGGTATTACATTAGTTCGTTTTAAACATTCATAAGTTACTACTTAGTGCATTGTAACATGACTATGTTAACGGCACCAATCATGGGGCATTTAAGAGAAAACTTGGTGTAACACGTGCATAATTTCTACCGCTCTATGCATTAAAAGTTGAATGTCCTATTCGTCCTTCATGTTTTCGATGTATTTAATTATAGATACTGCAATTGGTTTCAATATTATTAAGAAAACTATATGTATTTACTCATGGGATGTACAGTGCAATTAATTTTAAAACTAACTGGCGTTGAAACTCTAGGTCCATGGGGTCCCAGCGCGCACAAGTCAAAGTCAAAGTCAAAGTCAAAATATTCTTTATTCAAATAGGCCTAGCAACAAGCACTTTTAAATCGTCAAATTTTACAAATATCATCTTAATCTAAATATCAGAGCAATTTATTGATGCAGTTATTATTGTTCTAAAAAAAACATTGAACTATTATAGATATGGTAAACTTAATAACAAGAATTTCACAAAAAGATCGTCAAACATCAAAATTGTATAAAAATACTAGTCTAGAACCTTTCTAGAATAAAATCTAAATGTCAAAAAATACGGTATATATATATACATTGAATTATCAATTTCATCATTAATAACATAACAATAAATAATTCATTCTTTACAATCACACTTAATCCCACGGTGTTTCATCATTCATGTAGTCTTGTGTGCTATAATAGGTTTTAGAGATAAGCTTACGTTTTACATAATTTTTAAATTTACTAACAGACAATTCAGTTATAATATTAGGAAGTTTATTGTAAAATCTTACACAATTACCCATGAATGATTTCTTAATTTTATGGAGCCTAGTGAAGGGCACTGCGAGCTTATGCTTATTTCTAGTATTAATATTATGTATTTCACAGTTTTTCTTAAAACTGGCAACGTTTTTATGTACATACAGAATATTCTCATAAATATATTGACAGTGCACTGTCATTATGTTAATGTCCTTAAACTTATCTCTAAGTGTGTCTCTATGGTACATTTTATATATTGCACGAATAGCCCTCTTCTGCAGAACAAAAATGGTATTTATCTCTGAAGCACTACCCCATAGTAAAATACCATATGACATAATGCTATGAAAGTAACTAAAGTAAACTAATCGAGCTGTTTTCACGTCTGTTAACTGACGGATCTTGCTCACTGCAAAAGCTGCAGAACTCAGTCTATTCGAGAGATTAGCAATATGGGGACCCCATTGTAGTTTAGAATCTAAAGTTATACCAAGAAAAACTGTGCTATCTACTAGTTCCAATTCCTCATCCTTGACAATGACACCTGTTTGCTCATTCCTTATGTGACTTGTAACAAACTTAATGCACTTAGTCTTTTTCTCATTTAACAATAAATTATTAACATTAAACCAATTTACTACTTTAGAAATAGCATTGTTTACATCACTGCAAGCTTGTTGCTGTCGTTTGACTTTGAAAATAAGTGAGGTATCGTCTGCAAACAATACTATATCATGGTGGGTCTTTACAAGGTAAGGCAGGTCATTAATGTAGATAAGGAACAGGAACGGCCCCAATATTGATCCCTGCGGTACACCCATAGAGACCAATGACCCCAGTGATCGCTGTCCACTCACATCAACCCTTTGTATTCTACCGTGTAAGTAAGACTTTATTAAATTCAGTGCCGAGCCTCTTACTCCATAATAGTGCAGTTTCCTGATCAATGTTTCATGACAGACGCAATCGAAGGCCTTAGATAAGTCACAGAAGATACCTAAAGCTTCCTGTGACTCCTCCCAGGCATCGAAGATCTGTTTAATTAGCTCAACACCAGCGTCGGTTGTTGAGCGACCCCGTGTAAAACCAAATTGTTTGTTGTGCATTAGATTATTAATGTTAAAATGTTTCAATAACTGACTCAAAACTATTTTTTCAAAAATTTTGCTGAATGTTGGTAACACTGATATCGGTCTAAAGTTAGTGGGGTCGGATGTGCTACCTGATTTAAATAAAGGAGTGACTTTACTATGTTTCATTAGATCAGGAAACTCACCGCAGTCAACACTGTTATTAAATATAACTACCAGGTCAGGCGCTACAACTTCTATTAAGGATTTGACAGTATGAACGGAGACTCCCCAAAGGTCACTAGTTTTTTTTACATTAATTGATTTAAACGCCTTTAATATATCTGAGGCACTCACATGTTCAAAATTAAGGTTTCTAGTACATTCTGGGACATTCTCTTCTAACAGTGTAACGGCAGAAGTTTTTTTGAGAAATCGCGAAACGTCTGGTTGACGTAACTGGTGACCGAAGAGCTGGCGGCTTCCTCGCACAACGTATCAGTATTGCGATACAACGAGGAAATGCCGCCAGCATCCTTGGTACAATGCCTCAAGGGCCTATTTTAGATATAAGCTAGTTATAGTAATCATCTGTATATATCCATTATGTATATTGTTATTGTCAATAAATAGAAAAAAAAACGAACAAAAATCAATAAAAAATAAAACGTAAGCATCGCAATGGTTTATAGTAAAATGCTGCCAGTTTTTTTTTTAATTTTTAGGACATTATTACATTTATTACACAAATTGACTAAGTCCCACAGTAAGCTCAATAAGGCTTGCGTTGAGGGTACTTAAATACATAGAAAACACCCATGACTCAGGAACAAATAACCATGCTCATCACACGAATAAATCCCCTTACCAGGATTTGAACCCGGGACCATCGCCTTCGTAGGCAGGGTCACAACCCACTAGGCCAGACCGATCGTCATAGTTTAAAAACTGATGATAAATATTTGTTTAACAGGATTTGTCTATACCATCCCATTACTGGTACCAGTCCCATTATACAGATGGTTGCTACATATAAATTGAGGAATGACTTTCACATTCATAAAACAAACAATATATATAGGTATCTATCCTAACCGAAGCCATTGTCTCATATTTCATATTACTTAATGTGAGCCACATTAAACGCCACTTAACACGGCTGGCACTAATGTTCAATTATGGCACTTAATCACCCCTCATGTTGCCTTTTTCGTTCGTATCGGACTTTCATTCTTAAGCTACGCAGTTAGCCGTTTATTATGAAACAGTGTCTATGTAAACTTTTCAGACCACTCTTCAGGGTGTAACCAGGATTTTGAAATGAGGAGCGTAAGGCATTTAATAAATCAAATGATTTTTTAACACATTAAGCTTTTAAATTCAATTCAATAATACTACATAATAATTGCTACATATATAATGAATGTTGTTATTAGCAATGAGCTTGTGATACATGTATAGGTTATGTTAGTTATAAGTTTGTAAAATCCACTATATTATGTTAAATAACTTTGTAAGTTACTTAAATTGTTTTGTATTTGCTACACCCTATTCAGGGTCCATGTGATACCGTAAGAAATGTGTAACTACTACCTAAAAATGTACCATGGAAGCAAGAAATAAATGAATACTGAATACTGAAATTTAAAATGCAAACCTATAAAACAAGAACCGCCATAACTCCAAATTAAAAAATAAATGAAAATGACCAATCTTACCAAATCACGGATATTATCGCCTTCCGGTTCCGGTGGAGTCAGTTTTGGCTGTAAAAAATATTTTTTTCTAATTTCCATATTCATACCCATGTGTATGCATTCGTACTGACAAGTGCAAAGTTAGCGTGGTCAGTGTTAAACTGGGTGATTCCAAAACAATTCCACGCAATGTGCGAGGACGCGTAGTTGAAACTGTAGGTCCATGGGGTCAGCGCGCACAAGTTTTTTGCAGAAATCGCGAAGCGTCTGGTTGACGTAACTGAGGACCTAACGCGAACCACGTTCGACGTGTTGCCTCTCTGTCGCACTTGTAAATTTGTACGTAAATGTGACAGGGAGGCAAAACGTCGAACGTGGTTCGCGGTAGGCCCTCTGGTGTCCGAAGAGCTGACGACTTCCTCGCACAACATATCAGCATTGCGATACGAGAAAATGCCGCCAGCATCCTTGGTACAAGCTCAAGGGCCTATTTTATAATCCTCTGTATTAAATGACTTGTCAAAGTCGGACTAGGCTAAGTTTTCATGCCCAGTGCTATGTCATATATAGAGCCAAAGAGAATTTGAAATTGAGGTGTATCAACTAATAAATGTTTTTTTCGTGTTTTTTTTACCAAGCCAGCTTATTTAAGTAGAAGTTTTTGTTTGAGTTGTGCCCTTACAAATATGTAGCAATGTATGTGTAGCAAAGTAATTTAATGCCAATTTCGAGTTGTTGCCTTATGTTGGCTGGTCTAATTTACTTTTCCATGATAAATATTTAATAACGTTCATTTGGATTTGATTTTGTTTGATGTTTAACAGTTAGTATTATCCTCGCGTTGGTGTGGTGAAAAAAAATGTGTTTCACTCATTGGCAAAATTTGTTTAACCCTCGCAACGCTCAAGATACCACTTTACGAACCCCTCACTACGCTTGTAGTTCAATTTCGGAATTTCTCGCTTGCTCGGGTATCAATATTAGCACGAGCGGTTAAACAACAACTTTGCCCCCTTGTAAAACAAGTATCTATAAGTACTCCAATTTGCCCCCTCTTAATAAAGTATGTATCATCTAGCATTACTTACAGGTCTATGGTGGCCGTTATTATAATAATCATCGTATTGGTGATCATCGCTCTTTACCCATGAAACCCAACTCTGAAAAAAAACAATAATATAAGATCTACTGGATAAGACTTGGGGGTGGAGGGAAATGACCGAACGAGATCTTATGGAACTTTCAGTAGGAGTAGCAGAGAAAACGCTATTATTATTTATCCTTGTCATAGTCTCACTTTTCATTTCTGCCTACTTCTAAAAAGTCTTAAGGTCCACGTCACAATGGTACGTCGGTAGACGTAGTAGGTCCCCTGAACGCACCTTATGATCATCTTCTTCCTCCTGCCCTTATCCCACGTTATGTGGGGTCGGCACAACATGTTCTTCTCTTCCATTCTCCTCTATCTTTCGTCACCTCAGCACTCACTCCTTTCTTTCTCATATCCTCTTTCACACAATCCATCCATCGTTTTTTGGGTCTACCATCCGCTCTCCGTCCATCAAGGAAGCGTCGTTTTAGACCCAGTAGTTCAACTCCGAACATTTTATAATCCTCGTTCGAAATTCAAAATCTCAGATGCGTCTTCTTGCCGGCGACGATCCGCTCGAGCGCGCTCCTTAGCAAACATGCATATACGTACAGTCACGTCTGAAATATCGATACGGACCAAGTGCCAAAAATATGTATACACTTCCTTATTATATGGGTCGTGTATACATATTTTTGGCACTTTGTCCATTTCGATATTTTCAGACGTGACTGTACCTGCTTAAATCTGTCGCGTCGTCACTTGTTTTTACCCCAGATCCGCTCATTTTTTTTTGTTCTAAGATGGACTACACGGTAGGTATAAATCGGTGTTCACTGGTAAAAGTAACCGAGAATGCAACGTGGAAAACTTTGTTAAATTTTCAATTAAGAGAAAAACAGGATAATACAGGATTTTAACCAAAATATAAACAATTTATCGATATAGGGAATTGAGTAGTAGGTATCAACAATATTCCTCACAGAGCGAAGAACTTCTTAGAGAAAAATGCTTTGAGGCTATTTTTGAACATGTTTCTACCCGAGTTTCGATTCACTGGGCAACCTATTGAAAAACGATCAAAGAATTGAGTAGGTACATTGAAACGAGGAAACACACAAACACTCACTAGTAAATAATTTTTAGCTCTCAATCGTTGTAAGGCTTTGGCTGTTTTTATACAGAGGGTCAGAGAGAAATAAAATCATAACAAGTCTTTGCCAAAATAGTACATTTCGATGCTAGTGCAGAAAATATGTCATTACTTCACGAGCACCGAGATATCTTGCCACGAACCGTAGGCGAGTGGCAAGACTCGGGATGAGTGAAGAATGACATTTCCGTACGTGTATTGAACGACGGTGTTTAATGCAGTTGCGAAAAAATAAGAAAAACAACAAGTATTTTTTTATTGCATGTTCTATAAGACAGAAACAATTGTAAATATAAAATATTATACTATTATTGTCTAAGTATCGTTATTTACGATTATTTGTGTATCGTATATTTAAATTGTATGAAAACAATATCGAATATTGCCTTTGGAAACTTAAAAGTTTCTTGCAGTAAGAAAAAACGCCTCTGCTTTGACAGGCGAGGCGTTTCGGCAGCTATTCAATATTTAAAAATAAACGTGTTATAATGATGAAGAGGTAAGTAATAAAATATGAAATATGCTTATATTTATTATTTTTACATTAACAGTAGGTTTTTATGTTGATTACGACTTTTAAAGGAAACTAACATTAACACTCATCAATAAGTAGCCATGAATTGGAACAAGTGGAAAAGTAAAAAGCACTAGTTCGCGAAATGCAACTTTTCGCACGCTAAACAGCTACGTAAAGTAGCACTTTTTGAGCAACTGTATTAACAATATGATTTTTGGTACAAACTTTTATCGCTAACTGTACTTTTTTACCACAATTTTAAAAACCCCAATCACAATTAGGTTGCGTTGTTTCGTCACAGAATTCCTATGGCCTCCTCCTGTCTCCATCATCAGATCAGCGTAATATTGCATTGTCACCCGTATCTATGCAAATTTTCAGCTCAATCGGAAATCGGGAATGTAAATTTTATCTTCCAAAATTTGACTCACACTAACTAACAAATCAACTAACATACATAGTAACAGGGCAAGTTAAATAAAAGCTTAAAATATATTAAAATTGTCAAAATTGCATGAAGCAATATACCAGAATATGCTCAATTTTTTTGATTTTTTTTCTGGAAAGTTTCATGAGAATTTTCTCATGAAAGTTCTACTTAGAAAGGTCCCGTTCTGATTAGGGATTGTTACTAAATATTGGCATCAACGGAAAGCTTACAAGGGCGCTCCTTCAACTAGGGATGGTCGACTGAGTATGGTAACCAGTGTCATAACAGGTCATGGACTATTTATCAAACATCTTTTTATAACAGGTGTCACAGACAGATGCCGAGGATGCATGGAGACAGAAGAAACAGCCTCTCACATGGTGCTGGAATACAGCGGAGTGGCTTCATACAGGGCTAAACATCTCGGATGCCCGAGAGACCTCCCCGAGGTCCTAATACTCAACATCAAAGGTTTGATAGGATTCCTCGAGGTACAATACAATACAATACAATTAAATACAATACAATTAAATACAATACAATACAATACTCCATGTTAATAACTGTTGACAACGGTTTCATTTAACATTTACGTCACTCATTGGCGTCTATTTCAAGTGTCATAGAAACCAAAACTGTAAAGATTATAACGCACTGTGATTAATATCTTGCTGTTTTAAGAACCGCAAGGAAAGTTTAAAAAGAATGAAATAATTAATCGCAGTGCGTTCTAAGCCTAAGAAGGTTTGGCAATAAACGTGCAGAAAAAACGCCGAGACCATTTCATGGGAACTTTGCAAAACGCCGAGACCATTTCATGGGAAGTTTGCAAACCGCTAAGACCATTTCATGGGAACTTCGCAAAACGCCGAGACTATTTCATGGGAACTTTGGATTTTTTGAAAATTCGATTTGACTGTTGAGCTATTTAGGGTTCAAGCTAATTTGTTTGTCAATAGTAACGGTATGATATGTCCAATGTAAATTAAACCCTAAATGGCTCAGCAATTAAAATCCGTGACTGTACCTAACTACTTAAATGTTAGTAGTTAGGTACCCATTAGTGATGTGAACTTCATAGTTTGAACATAATTCTGGATCGTAACCCTAACTTGTAAGGTAACAACACAAATCTCAGACCCTTGCTTTAACGAGGGTTCCCAAGTTACAATGTTGTTCGAGCAGTTAAGGTAGCTTGTGAATTTCTAATTGGGTAATAAAAATTATACGATAGCCTCTTGTGAAATTATACACTCGGGGCCGATTTAAACCGGGAAGTAACCCGTTTTTATTGCACTGTAGTGTACAATCATTTACAGAATTACCTGACGCGACAAACTTCTATACACAATAGTTAATAGTAAACGTCATAATCAAAACATAAAATAATGTATGGATCTTATAACGTGACATTTCCTTCGCATCTGGGATCCCAATTAGGGAATACAAATCGATTATAACCGTAACCGAAATAATCGGTTATATCCGATTATTTTGTCAATATTTCATTACCAATTATTAGAAAATCGAATAACTGGTTACGGTTATTTTCAGTTGTTTATTTATGACTATACTATACTATACTAAATACTATGAATGAATCTTCTAATGGGGATCAAGGGGGATCAGTCAGACGTAGGTAAATGCAATCTCGAACACACGAGATCTCGAAACTGCAAGATCTCGAGCGAATTTACGAGATTGAATCTCGTCGACACGAAGTCTCGATTTTTGCAATCTTGGTCGGGCCTCGGTAAATATATTCAAGATCTCGAACAATAGTGAAAGATTGCAGTGTGTGAATTACTGTGTAATATTTTTGAGCTTAGATTCATGTTGTTATTCAACCAGCGCTATTGTGTGCGACCGGTTGGCAGTCAATAAGAGCGCTGTCGTTGACTCTATGCGGACGAATGGGGCGGTAAGTCCGCGTTCAAGTACTTATATGATTTTGGCTCGTTTACCCTATTTTTTTGTAATTTGCGTGTTGTTTTATTTTATAAATATAACACCCAGTAGGTACCCTAAATAATACTGAATTCCTATATTGAATTCTGAGGAAATTTTGACCAAAATAACTCATACGTTTACTTTGTTTAATCTCGATCGCGTCGAGATTTATCTCGATCTCGAAAGCCTGGCGGTCGAGATCTCGAAACTCAAATCATAATCATCATCGGCCCGACATATAAGAAATCAATGGTAATTAGAAAATAGTATACGTTTTAAAATCGAAGGATAAAAAATGCAACTTAGTGTCATTTAATAATGATTTAAGTTTGAAGGTCATTTGTATTAGTATTAGGACCCTGGGATTCTAAAGGATAGAGATAGAAAAAAAAGGAAACTACGAGAGTGCAATGAAACTATAATGTATAATTAATAGAGAATGCCGTCTTGTAACAAATAATTAATCCGCGACTCGCAGACATAGACAACGTCAAAAACCTCTAAGTCCCAAGGGATGTTGACTTTTCACGCATTTTATTTATACTTTATTGCACATAATATATTAAGTACAAATGGTGGACATATGCCTCAAGGCATTCTCTACCAGTCAAACACTGGGTCAAAAACTGACGTTTGTTGAATTTTGTATAAAATTGCGTTCAGAGGCCGCCTGGGGGCTTACCCAAGTTGAAAATCGTTGTTACAAAACGCCAATTGACACTTAAATAATGTAAGAAAATAATCACGTGACTTTTTTTATACTACGTCGGTGGCAAACAAGCATACGGCTCGCCTGATGGTAAGCAGTCTCCGTAGCCTATGTACGCCTGCAACTCCAGATGAGTTTCATGCGCGTTGCCGACACTAAAACCCCTCCCACCCCTCGTTGAGCTCTGGCAACATTATTACTCATCGGCAGGAACACAACACTATGAGTAGGGTTTAGTGTTATTTGGCTGCTATTTTCTGTAAGGTGGAGGTACTTCCCCAGTCGGGCTCTGCTCTAGATCTGGAATGACATCCGCTGTGCTGTGCCCTACCACACAAAGCGAGATGACATTCACAATGCCCATACATCTCTTGTGGACGTCGTTTAAGGACGGACTCGGGTCCGACATTTCGTACCATCTGTCATCTCGATAAGTATAGCGGGTTATTAGCATTGATTGACTAGCACGTTATTTTTTCGCGGATTACCAAGGTAATATTTATTGCTTTCATTCTTAGGGACGTTGATTAATGGTAGTTTATGTGACTGCTACATAATAAAAGGCATTAAAATACACGAGTGTGGGTTTAAGAAACGATCGAAGTGAGTTTCTTAAAAAGATCACACGAGTGTTTTAATGCCTAATACTGTATATGTCGCTGGAATAGAGGCCTACCTAATAAGACGACAGCTACGATGGTGCGGTCACGTCTCCCGCATGTCCCAAGACCGAGTCGCGAAACGCATCTTCTACTGCGAACTGCAAGATGGAAAGCGCAAACGAGGCGGCCAATTCTTGCGGTTCAAAGATGTGTTGAAACGGCATATGAAGAAAGCTTATATAGAGCCAACGAAGTGGGAGAGTCTAGCCAGTGACCGTCCACGTTGGAGGCATATTGTGCAGACTCAGGTGCGTCAGTTTGAAGCCAGGCGGCTCACAGAACTCGACGCTAAGCGCGACGAGCTGAAGGCCAGACCACCTGCGGCCATACTTTACAATTATGTCGGAGGGGTGCTGACTTGCAACGAGTGTGGTCGTACATTTGCTGCAAAAATTGGCTATATCAGTCACCTGAGAGCGCACCAGCGACGCTCTCAGCGGTAGAACGCAGTCGCTGTGGTCGAAAACGGCTAGGAGATGATGATGATGTACAGTATATACACTATTTTATCTACACACATATTATAAACTTTCTATGAAATATTCACTAACCCAAATTACAGCCACCGTTGGCTGCCAGCAAATCGTGGCTCTCTTGGTGGAACTCGCCGATATGTGCTGGCGTCACCGAAATATTTTTATAACTTATTTTACACGAAACTTTTGCTATAGTTACCGTAAAAACAACAAAAGATATTCATTTTATACTTAAAACTAATTAAAAGATAAACTATACGTCAAATTGCGGTAAATGAAAACTTTTTTCACGCATGTAGTTTTTTTTTAATTCAGAGACAAACTAAAGTCGGGGGCCTATTTCCGTATCATTCGATACAAACTAACATGCGAGATATGTCAAAATCTTATGCAATGGACATTTCATTTCGAACAAAAAGGCATCTCGACTGATATTAGAATAGAGGTCAAATCGAATTGCTTTTTTTTTCGGAGATGTTCCAAATTTGAATGCATAACCAAATCGATTTTGATGTAGTTATGAAGCTATAACAACATTATCACAGATAAGAATTTTTTTGTAACAAAACAGTTTATCGTAATGTTGGCCATTATTAACGGATTTTGAAGGCATTATAGAGCGTTTATGATATGTGTGTAGATAAAAGTACTAATAATATGACACTATTCAAAAATTATTTAATTGACTTTCTTTACTTTTATGAAATTTTGTGTCGTCTATAAAGTCAAAACTTATGAACCGACTAGCCATCCACTCTTTTTAATTCAAGCCCATTTTTCAGACCGGTTTTGTAGTGATCGACTTATCGCGTAAAAACACCGTTAAACTGAAAAACCTCCTCATTTTGAAGTTCAATGTGTTGAGATATTTAAAATATTTACCATTTACATAAATAATTAAATATAAATGCAATTCATTACATGCAAATACTTTCAGTTTCACCGCACTTAAAAAGATACTTATGAACAATTCACGCCAAATAAAATAAAACCAGGAAATCTTTATCGGAATCTGAGAATCTCCTCTCACCACGAACAACATCATTTCAACCACTGAAAAGCTCATTTAACTGTGAACCTTAATTGTATGCAATAAATTCCAAATTTCAATGGTGGTCTGGTGATAAAATACAACGATTGGAAAAAATTGGATCAGATGTGTTGTAAAAGTACTCTCGAATGGCTCAATTTCAACACATGCCTGTCGGGGATTGTTAGATGCCAACGTCATTTGTGTCTGATAATTCTGATGTACATGGCAGGTTTAAGGGTTGTTTCAGGGGTTTTTCGAGAAATGCCAATTTGATTCTCATGGAATGACAAATGACACTTGAAGACTCCTTCGAAGCGTGAGAGATGGCGGGAAGTCGTTACGCAGGCAAATGATTTATGCGTGAATGGACTATAATGAAATATGGCGATGTATACATATGTCCACTGGAACAATTTCGTCGCTGTATAATTTTGACAAAGTATAAAAATGTCCACGTGTATATTAGACGAAATATAAATATGTTGCGACAATAGACTAAAATAAACATGATTGATAGATGATACAATACTATGATTGTAGACATTTTTATACTTCGATAATAGTCATTTTTATATTTCGGCTGGACTAGCCTTAAACGTTTTGATATAATTATTGTCTTTCTAATAATCGGACAAATTTATGTTTTAAAAATAGTCATTTTTATACATCGCCATGTTTCCTTATAGTCCATACACGCATGAATCAGGCAAATGAAAATGTGCCGAGATTCGAGTAACGAACGTGAATTGTTAAAAACACACATTTCTATAGCTATAGAAGGAGTATGGAGGATACAACTTGAAGTTTTTTTTTAATTGGCAAGGTACAATCTGCTGCAAAAATATGTATCGAGAGAATCGTCTCATAAAAATGGTACTACGCTCTTATTACACTGGAATAAGATGCTATGGGACATATTTTTGAATAAGATCTGTATCCCCATATTTTTACACTTGACTGTAGGAAGTGGCGATGACTGTCACAAATACACATAATCTTATGGAATGTCGTATATCAATGCTTTATTTTTAGTATTTATTTTTATTATTAGACGACCGGTTTGGCCTAGTGGGTAGTGACCCTACCTACGAAGCTGATGGTACCGGGTTCAAATCCTGGTAAGGGCATGTATTTGTGTGATGAGCATGGATATTTGTTCCTGAGTCATGGGTGTTTTATATGTATTTAAGTATTTATAAATATTTATATATTATATTTATCGTTGTCCAAGTACCCTCAACACAAGCCTTATTGAGCTTACTGTGGGACTTAGTCAATTTGTGTAATAATGTCCTATAATATTTATTTATTATTTATTTAATGCTAGCGGCAGCCGTTCGAACTAATTTTACAATTTTACCCCATAAGATTTAAAGTAGAAAATCCCACAAAATGAGGGCAGCACCAGTCGTTCACCTACCAAATAACAAGTTGTCACGAAGTACAAGAATCTAGTAATTTGTAATAGTTAACTTATATTGCAACATTTTTAATGAAATAGTCAGTTATTTTGCCCGCGGATGGCTCATTTATTTTTATTCGAAGTTTCACCAGTCGTGCAGTCGTTGTGAACTTGTAAATGGGTAATGGGGTATACTATGGCGGTGCGATGTGAAATCGCACTCGTTTTATGGAAACCGGATACAAATGGGTACTTGACACCCAAGAGGTGTCATGTAAACTTTTTATAGGGAGTGTATTGACTGCTTGGTAAGACAATACGGTGCATCAAATTAACGCCCCCATTCGAACTTTAAGATAGGTACGTGGAATAGGTATTAGTTCATTCATTCCTTTAAAATTATGGCTTTAGTCCAGTGGAACTATTTCGCCAGTGTCAAGGTATTAGGTGCTTTAAATACAATTGTACGGTTAGTAGAAGACAGTGTACGGTGATTATATTATGTCTTGTAAAGCGATAGCTGGACTTTACAAGTAGCACGTGGACTACCGGTCGTTGACTCCAAAATGGTATTTAAACGCGTTTCAAGATTAACTCTCCATTCACTACACACTACAACTCTAGTTTACTGTATAATAAGCTAACGATATTACACTTTAAACAATATGAATGAGCAAAAAACAAAGGAATTAATCACGAGATTTGTTTGAAGAATGAGAAATATACAAATTAGAACCACTTCATAATTTGGCAAAGCTTATGCTTACTGTTGCTATAATAGAAAGTCCTTCTTTCTAAGTCACCCCAGAGGTGGCAATTGGGAGAGCTAAATAGAGCAGGGCGTCTCCCAAATACCTAGTTTTTTTGTGATTAATAATTAATTTTTAGAGTCAAACCAAGATAAGTCGGCAGTAATTTTGATAGCCCAGAAGGTGCACGGGTTTCTATAAAATTATGACGTTTACTTGACACTTGTACCGTCTGAGCTATGCACTGCCAACTATACTGACTCTATTGTTATTTTAATTTTTTATTCGTTCTTTTATTTTTATCTTTATTTTTTAGTAATTAACACAGCTTTTAAGTAAATACTATGAATCAAAAATCTGAATTAAACGGTTTCTATTTTATTTGTTTAAGGACGATGATATTAACAATATTATACTATGTCGTTATTTACTTAGGACATTTTATAAACTGCCCGCAAAATTGAAGCTAAGTAGGGACTTAGGTAATTGCAAAATAAATACTAGAATTCAGAGTTATAAGCACTGTGCGTATTTGTAAAAGGAAAAAGGGACTTCCAAATAAGCAAAGCAAGCTACGAAATTAATTAACTCAGGAAGGACGAGGTTATTGCTTGGGTCAACATCCTTCTTGACGGGTTATTCCCGGCTTCCACCAAGTGTTTGCTACAGAGCGGATACGCCAAACGAAAGAAAGATTCTAAATTCAATTTTTTTTCTGCATGGATTGCATGGGCTCTTTTACAAGTCAATACCAGTGGGGAGACACTAGAGTCCTGTGCTAACCACCGTTCAAATATTAGCCCGTATTAGATTTACACACTGTATAATATGTTGGCATAACGTTGTGGCAACGGCTAGAAATTCTTTCTCACCTGTAACATCTTCGTGGTAACTTCTGGAAATACCTTCTTGTGTACGCAGACTGATTCCATAATCCTTTCCACGTGGCTACGACCGTAAAGTTCGGTCGTGAAATTTTAAATGTCTTACCCATAAGCCGTACTAGCGTTTATGTGAAGAATAGGATAATTAAAAGGTTGGTTAGACATCGGCCATACAGAGCAATTAGGTTCACGTCTTCAGCTTAATTTTCGGAATGAATTACATATACTATTAACTAACACAAACGGGACTTAATCGCGTGTTAAGTTTTAAAATTTACCTCCGACGTTTCGAGAACGGCGTTGTCCCCGTGGTCTCTGAGAAGACTGGCTAAAGTTGACATCAACATCTTCTAGCCGCGCGTGTTTTTCGAACTACCCGCAATTGGTCTTGTTTATTTACTTAAACATTTTGCGCACTAGGGAAGTTACTCTGTCGACACACAACACTAACGATATTCGATTTATCGACTGTTGATATTCGTTCTCACTTACATATACTAATGACTGGATTCTATGTGGATGAGATCGCCAATCCCTCGTCCCGATTGAAATACCAATGTTTTTTTATTTGTGCGCAAAATGTTCAAGTCAATAAACAAGACCAAGTGCGGGCAGTTCGAAAAACTCGCGCGGCTAGAAGATGTTGATGTCAACTTTAGCCAGTCTTCTCCGAGACCACGGGGACAACACGCACACAACAGTTTTTTGCATAAATCGCGAAGCGTCTGGTTGACGTAACTGGTAACCGAACAGCTGGCGGCTTCCTCGCACAGTATCAGCATTGCGATACAACAACGAAATGCCGCCAGCATCCTTGGTGCAAATTAATAGGAATATATGTAAATAATATGTACAATTTTAGAATAGATTAGTATGTAGCCCTATGTGGAACTATGTTGCTGTGCCCTAACAGGGCGTCACATGAACAGCCTTATATTTAAGAACACCTGTACCTGCTATGTGATATGCAATAAATGATTTCAATTTCAATTTCAATTTCAATTTCAATTTCAATTTCAATTTCAATTTCAAATGTCTCAAGGTCCTATTTAAGATTTAAGCCAGTTATTAATTTAGTTTAGTATTTTTACAGTTACTGTAATACCACTGTATATATCTATTATGTAGATAAATGTATTAAATTGCTGATTTAATTATCCAATATAAAGTTTATTTTTGAAGTAAAGTTTGGTGGAAATCGGCCCAGCATTTTTAAGATTATCGGCATTTTTCCGTTTTGTGAGCATTATCGCGTTATTTTACACGATATACATAAATAATAATAATAATTCCGCCTATATACGTCCCACTGCTGGGCACAGGCCTCCTCTCATGCGCGAGAGGGCTTGGGCTGTAGTCCCCACGCTGGCCCAATTCGGGTTGGGAACTTCACATACACCTTTGAATTTCTTCGCGGATGTATGCAGGTTTCCTCACGATGTTTTCCTGCACCGAAAAGCTAGTGGTGAATTTCAAATGATATTCCGTACATAAGTTCCGAAAAACTCATTGGTAGGAGCCAGGATTTGAACCCGCGACCTCCGGATTGAAAGTCGGACGTCAAGCCCACTAGGCCACCACCGC
Organism: Cydia pomonella; assembly: GCF_033807575.1. Lineage (NCBI taxonomy): Eukaryota > Metazoa > Arthropoda > Insecta > Lepidoptera > Tortricidae > Cydia > Cydia pomonella. The sequence continues at coordinate 9,077,793 of NC_084726.1, forward strand.
TTCACGATAATATACATAACATACCTAATACTTTAAAAAAAATACCTTTAAATATGGATGTTCTGGCGGCTCCACAAACGGCGCACTTTTCGCGAAGTCCGAATTTAGAGGAAAATTCTTGAACGGTTGACATTCCCCCAAAATAAAGATAAAAACAGCGGCCTTGAGTAAATACATGGGGCATACTGGGACCGGAGATAACCGAGTTAGTTGAGGTAATTGCTTATTTGCGAATAGATAAGACTGTAATAGAATGATTCGATTTTATGGGCGTGTTGGATACGCTTTAAGTCGATGACTTATAATCAGGGATGTCACGAATGTCGCATTTTTCACATTCGCGAATTTGAATGCGTTCGAGTCCGAATGCAAATACGAATGTTAGGGAAAATGTAGCTATTATAATCATTTCTAATTCGAAAAAAATCTAATAGTACATAAGACATAAGTCACCTTAGAACGGGATGTTATAAAGTGTTGAAAAACGCTGTCTACTGGTCAAAATGCATTACTTGAAAACAGATTGCGTGCACTGCCCACACGCGAGTCGACGAGACAGGACACGAACTGCGCACATTCGCATTCACAAAACATTCGCTTCATTTGATGCGAATGCGAATGTCGATGCGAATATTCATGACATCCCTAGTTATAATGAAGAAACTGCAACCATTTCATTTTTTTATTATTGTAAGATTTAGGAACGATAAACGAATAAGCAGCATACAATTTTTTAAAAGCGTAACGAGTGATTTGAAAAGTGGTATCTAGAGCATTGCGCCTAAACGTACAAAGTTTAAACAAATTTTGCCTTGCATTATTATTTCATATAGGCGAAGCCATACCAAACAATGAAATTGTCGCGATCGCAACCTGTAGGAGGGGAGCGGGGGGTGAACCACACGACCAAAACGTCGTAAGCGCCGTTAGGGCTCCTCTACACGATGGCCCAGCGTAGGCCAGTCTTTAGGACGCAGCTATGCGATGAAATAAGATAGCAATATCACTTGCTCCCTCTAACGCATAAATGCGATCATATATTTCTGGTCGGGCTTTAGGCGTACTATAATTATCATACGCCTGGCAACACTGCTAGGAAGTTTTAGTAGTCATAACGTCTTTATTTGTTACGACCCCGGGTCAAAGGTCACTGTTTATCACCTGACATTATGACCTTATAATGTTCCTATTGCATGCTCGAAGTTGAGTCAATCGCTCAGGCGGATTAGACGATGATGGTAGTCTATTTTTTTGCAGGTAGTGGCACGCGCCGTTTTAGTTAACAATGGACAAAGGATAAGCCGTTGGGGGCCAGCTACAAATCTATCAACTATACACAGGCAGACTAGCAATAGCGCCGCAGAAGCGCACGCATGTTTGCTGTAGATTGCGCGCTTTAAGCAGTGTCCAGACAGTCCAGACACGGCAATTTTCGGTACAATCTGATAATTGTCAATATATAGTTCGTGGCATCCAGGATGACGCGCAGATTTATCAAATCTAACCTCTAATAACATGACATTAGGATTTAATGCTCTTTAAGAGGCTGTCAACACCCAATGTCCTTGAAATTGATGTTACTTAACTTACATCAATGTACTTAAACAGTTTTTTAAGAAAGACTATTTGTTTTAGACAAGTAAGAAAAATATATGTTTATATTAATTATATTTCAAAGACCGTGGTTGTACTCGATACATGATTGAACGAACTCGGCTCGATGGAAAATAATTGCAAAGATTCGTCTTAAAATCACAATCAAACGGTTCTATGTCTTTATTGTTTTGACTTATGGGTCTGCAATTAAAATCACAATTACAAAACATTTATATCTAAACCGCTGTTGAGTAAAATATTACACTAATAATCCACTTTTTTTATTTAAATATTTTTCTTATTATTCCCTGGCCCAGGCCCAGTAACATACGACAGTGCTATCTCATTTACTCCGATACAAATAGACAGTGTGCGCGCTTTAGGTATTGACAGCCTCTTAATAAGGTAATCGACTCAATATATGTAGGTTTACGAGCATTCTTTTTCGACTCGGTAAGCAATTGAAATATATATCCTCTTTTCTAAACTTCATAATAAAGAGACTAAAAACACATAACTGTTATCAGTATTCATAAGTTTTACTCCATTATTCTTCTGAAATGCCACCGGTCGTGTCACATTTTCCGATACATAAAATGACCACGTTTATGAACTATGTTTTATGATGTCAGTGGAGACGAAATAAATACCTAGGAGTGAAATTTTAAACGTAGAAGTACTAGGATACCTACTGAATACCTAGTAAGGTAAAATCTAACTTAAGATTATAAAAATATATAAAAACTCCGTAAAAGTTAATTAAATATAAATTTCTAGATGGGAGGGTGTCATCAAAAAGATTGCAGGCTCACTCTGGAGAAAAGAAGCAGATAATCGAGTTTCTTGAAGGAGATTTTGAGAGGTGTCCAACAGTGGGCGCATACTCGATGAGAGGAAATCTAAATTTAAGGAGTATTTAGAATCTATCCTTTCGTCAAATCTTTCCTGCTTGGTTGCTGCCAGAGAAAATTTGAAATATAGAGGTGGATTGTCAAAGTAAATTTTGTAGCCACAGTAAATTTACTGCCATATTTCGACACATGATTAACATTTTTAGAACGCCATTTGACTTTGATCCTTATTATTTCACTGATATGTGTTAAATTTGTTGAATACCAAAAAGTGGTGCCATATTACCGGGCATCGACTAAAGGTTGTGGCGTCATCGCTCGAAACGATGCCGCCACACTTTTGGCTTTTTGGATCTATTAGATGGCGCCACTTTTTGATATTTGACAAATTTAACACATATCAGTGAAAGAATAAGGATCAAAGTCAAATGGCGTTCTAGAAGTTTATATGAAATCGATTTTGTATGAAGTAGAAGTGCCATAGTCATTTATTTTTAAATAGTAGTAAAACTGGCTCCTACATTTTATATCTAAAAATCATCGAAAGTGCAAAAGTAAGTAAAGATTACATAAAGCTCTTTATTTTCGAATATGAATTGTTTTAATAATAATTAAAACAAACAGGTTACGAGTCAGTTATTTTCGTCTTCTTAATTACAAATTAATTTCGATACAGTTGAGCATCACTTAACAAGCACACATGTTGGTCCATTAACTTAAACTAATATCTATCTGCATTATGACATAGACTAGTAAATATTCAAGACCTCCATACAACACTGCGTCCCACACGTGCCTTATTTTTTTGCTTTATACGTACAAAATCTGCTTCCTTTGCTTTTATGACTTTCAAACTTAAAATACAACTTTTCTGGGTACTGTCCTATGCAAAAAAGTACTATTCAAACATTTTAAGCTTCACCATCATCATTTTAGCCTTCAGTCACCCACTGCTAAGCATATATTTTCTTGTACGCCACGCCACGTGGGGCATATATTGTATGGGGGCTGCCAGTCTTCTTTATTTACTAGGCTCTGATTATGGTAAACTAATGTAAATGTTATCTGCTGGACTAATCAAGCGACGGAATGGTTCCTAATCAGAATAATTTAATATAGGACTACTGTTATACCGTGAACTTGGCTGGAAAGTTAATGGTAAAGGTACTTTTCTCATCATCATCATGTTGGGGAGCTTCATTTGGGGAACCTCGGTTCACTTGAGGAGCATGTGGCTCGATAACCATATCTTAAAAAATTGGCACGGGCACTAGTACTTCAATGTATATGCAATAAGGTCGTGTATACATATTTTTGGCACTTTGTCCGAATCAAGGTATATTTTAACCATAGAGAAATAAGTAAGCATATGTAGAGTGCTCACTCCATACATCAGTATCCCTAGTGTAAATTTATTCGATAGCGAAACCTGACGTACGCGTTTGCGTTAAGTCTCATTTTGTATGGGGTTTAGAAACAGCGCGCCAAGCGGGACGTTTTGGAAACTCAAAATCACATACAACATGACACTTAACGCAAACGCGTTCGTCACGTTTCGCTGTCGAATAAATGTACACTAGGGGAACAGTTTTCTTATCAAAACTTACTATTTTCGTAGTCGATACGAAACGAAAAATCGAATGCTTAACAAGTGTCAACTAGGTAATATTATAACCGATATTTTCAACTCCTTCTTGTAATATTAGTTGTAAATTGTTGAGCAATACACTTTTCGGCAGTCACGACACTCGTGACATCTAGTATCACGTAGCGGTACTGATAAATCCGCTACTTGACGCTAGATGTCACAATCGTTTTGGTAAGAAAACTGATGTATGGAGTGAGCACTCTATGCTTACTTATTTATCTTAGTTTTAACTAAAAAGTGATGTGAATAAAATATGTATATATTATACTGTTTAAAAGTTCATGGTAGACTTTAAAAAGTGCGAGATTACGAAGTAATGAAGGTAACTTAGTTTGTTTCCATTATTTGCAATTTATATCAAACTTCACTGTACTAAGTACAGACTTTCCTTTTATATCTGGGTAAAACAATTTGGCATACTAAGCAAGCTTAGGTACGGTATTATCGCAGTGACCTATAAAAGGTCGAAAAATCTGAACAGAACAACAGTGTAAGCACATTGGAACGAACGAGGGTCGCATAAATAGACCCTTTAACTAATGCATTACACATTCTGTGACCTTACTTTCCTTAGTAGGGCTTCTGTTAGGGCCCAAAATGTTTTCCCGAAAGATAGTTATACAGCTAGGTATTGACTTGTATTCCGCATCACTTTGGTCAAAATTCTTGGGCGTATCATACTAGGGACAGCAGTTGACAGCACATATGAATGAAACACGATGTTCAACTCACAGTCTTTCTTTCGGTTATATTTCTTATTCCCAGGAGCCGCCACCGACGTCGTCTTCTCCCGTTTTCGTCTGAAGAATGATTGATAGCATAACTTCAATTGTTTTGACAGCGCACTCTATGATGCCTTGGCGGAACTGCGTCGAACGCCACTCAGATGTAATGTAACACCCTAGCTTGCTCTATTTGTCAAATATGGCGAAATTAATCGCATCGTAAAGGCGATAAATGGCACGATTCAGTCGTACTCTGACAAATAAAGAAAGTTAAATGCTATAGCATGTCTTTCTAACTGTAGATTATAGTTCTCCTGAGAAAACCCATACAAAAAGCCCCACCCCGTCATATTTTTTGGGGACAAAAAACAAGTCAACAATAATAATTTTGACCCACTTAAGGTATCGTTTGGATTCCGATTACATCAGCATTACTGCAGCAGTATTGCAGCGCGTCATTACTGCCGACTGCACTGTAGTTGAAATTGTCAAAAATCCAAGCAGCAAGAAATAAAAACAATCATTTTATTTATTTCCACAAGAACAGTTACAGTATACCAGTTATACTTGCTGTTAAATAATCAAATAAATAAATAAATATTATAGGATACATATTATTACACACATCGACTAAGCCCCACAGTTAGCTCTGGTACTCAGACAACGATAGTATAATATATAAATACTTAAATACATAAAAAAAACACTCAAACCCATGTGCTTCATAGACAGGGCCGCTATCCACTGGGTCAGAACGGTCGTCGAAACCACAGAATCTAATAACATAATAGGGTTGTTTCCAATTTTTTGAAATGCTTGTATTACGTTCTGTATTAACTAACAGTTGCCCTAGAATTCAACTTTTATACTAAAAACGGCTTTAAATATGTTAAATTAACAAAATATATTTTGACAGATGCTTTCGCGCCCAAAACGCTCTTTGAAAATTGTGTGACGTCACAGTTTACGGTTTGACACATAACTACATACACACGTAGAAGATACGAACTGACATTTGTTATTTGTTGTTTATCGCCTAACTGTCAACAGTGTCAATCTGAGAGTTGTGACGTCATCAGAATCTTCAATGATGTTTCGAGTTTGGTCACGTGACGTGTGCCAAAAGATATTTTAAATTCAATATTTACAAAAATATGGTCATTACAGGTCCCCTAAAAGTAGTTTAACATGTTCTTATAATCCAAAAGAATTTATTGGGATACAATTCTGCCCTAAGATTTGTAGATGGAAACAACCCTATTGCGTTGCACAAATGTGGGCACCCGCCAAACATGATTTTGGGTGTGTCATACTCAGGGCTAACACAGATTCATTTCTGTGAAAAAGGTGTGAAAACCGGAAACTGGAAACCATTCTCGAACCAATAGTGAAGCCCTTAAGCCACACCCTATTTCAAAACCAGCCATGGATCTTTGAACAGGACTCAGCTCCTGCACATAAGGCAAAAACAACTCAAGCCTGGTTTCAAAGGAACAAAATTGACTTTATTGCCCACGAAGACTGGCCGTCCTCCAGCCCGGACCTTAACCCCCTGGATTATGCCATATAGCAGGTTATTGAGGAGAAAGCCTGTGCTAAACCCCACACAAATCTTAACTCCCTCAAGCGGGCCATAGTTAAGACAGTGACGGAATTAGACATGACAATCGTGCGTGCCGCTATTGATGACTGGCCTCGTCGTTTGAGGGCCTGCGTCAAAGCCAGAGGAGGCGATTTTGAATGATATTGTCATATGTAATTCCTGATTTTGTGTACTTCATTTTAATATATACTTTATTAAACTTTCGTTGGTATATTTTATGTAGATAAAGATAAATTTATAAATTTCTTTTGCAGTTTCCAGCAGCAATGCAGTCGGCTGCATTACTGCAGCAGTATTTCAGTCTCATACAGTTGAAAAGTCACGATGTTAAACTTACCCAGTCATAAGCTGTCGGAAAGTCTCCGAAATTATGGTTTTATCGGATTCGAAATTTTCCGTTTCCGAAATGTAAGATTCCTTAATTTCCTATAAAGATTTACTGAAATTTCGGAACTTTATTGAAACTTTCCGCAAATAGCACATCTGAAGTTAAACTGCCAGCGGCAGACAAAGATACAGTTTTCCTGATAGTCTTTTTGATGCAATGCTAATGCTAGATGCTATGAATACCTAAACGTATGCAAATGAGCAAATTAACATAATATATGCATTGACTAGAAAATGGTTTCTACATTTGTCTTTGTGACATTGTTGCTCCTATAGCTAACCATTATCTACTGATAGGGTAAAACCCGGATAGATGCCGAACTTTTCGAAAAAGTGTTATAATTTCAAAACTTTTAATCTTTCGTTAATAATGCTTAGGTATTATACATTTGTAATACTTATCTATAAACTCATACGAATACGAACCTTATAGAAAATATATTAGTTTTGGAATAGGTACAATATAATAATATATTTCAAAAGAAACTCACGTATATCTTGGTGTATGAATTATTAAATCTCTAAAGGCAACTATACCCCAAAAATCGCGGCAACTATCATTTTTGACATGGATGCCTTTTAATTTTTCACTAAATCGAAACGTGAACTTCATGCACTAGTGTATCGATATAATTAGGACAAAAAAATAATTTAATTCCACTTCAAAAGATATATCACCGTTAGTACTAGCACTAGCACCCGAAATTGTGAGGCGTTTTATGCACTCGCCGCGGAGATCATCGCAAAAAGAATGCAAACACGTTCAATCCTGGACAACGCCTTTTGGAAGGCTTGTGCTTAATATTTTAAACTTTTATATTTTCTTTCTAATATAGGGAAGTTAAATTTTTTGAAAGTTAGGCATCTATCCAATAAGGAATCTATCCCGGTTTTACCCTACTACTACTAATATTATATACATCGCTTTATTCATTAAAAACAGTTTTTTTTTGTTATAGGTTTAAAAAGTGCCAATAAAGACTACTTTTCTAAAATAATAACTAATTTAAAATCTATAATCTATCTTAGTAGACATAGACATCTGTATAGTGTACTGAAACTACCATCATGAAACGTGTAGTGTACTAGAAGAGAGGCCTATGCTCAGCAGTGGGCGATAAAAGGCTGATATGATGATAGTGTACTGATTACTGCACGTAAGGCTAATAAAAAGATGGAATAATAAAGCGCCTAACTGCAATTATTTTTTTGCAAACATCCAAGGAATTATTACACTTTAGATCAATTTGATCGGGTCCCCCGAGGACCTCCTGTAAGAAGCGATGCACGTCTAGACTAAATTTAGGGATATAGGAGAATGTAAAATACACTGTTTCGGACGAAATTTGAATTCACTCCGGAATACCAGGCCACTGCTCTACCATCTAAGCTACCGTAACACACGGAAAAAACAGTTATGTTAAATTTACAGATAATTTGTAAAATTTACAGAGATATGTGTTAAATTTACAGATTTCTCTGTAAATTTTGCAAATTTTCTGTAAATTTTACATAACTATTTTTTCCGTGCAGGTTTCTCGTCAGTCAGACTTTGTGATTGAATATCATTCATCAGCAAATCAATAACAGATTTTAATAGTTGGTGTTACTAGTAATTATTTTCAAGTCGAAACTTATAAACATTGTCTGTTGTAAAATTTAAGTAACAATCATAGTCTTGAAACATATTCTAGAATAACTTTCAGCGAATTACTTATATTCAATTTAATTCATTATCTTTGTTCACTGTTTGAAAAGCTACTACAATTCCTAATCTATCAATAATTGGAATACTTTTAGTGCATTATTATATCAGAATTTATGCAGCATTGCAATTCATAACCTTTGCCGCCGGATCTACCTTATCAACTCAAATTTTACGACTGAGATAAGACCTATTTTTTGGTTTGAACATTGCAAGGTTGATGCAGAAGCACTGATAAGCTGCCATACTATGTAACCTAGCGGTTTCAAAAGTCTAAGATCATGTCACCAATTTAAATTATCTGCATTTGTTAAATACGTGGACATCTTGTGCTAATTAGTCGCTTAATTTAAGAAGTCTATAATGTTAATTTTGGTTTATCATGTGCAGAATTTACAGGTAGTTTTGTTTAATATAAATTGATGCGCACCTAACCTTCGTGTTCAACTATCAAGATTTTAAATGTCAGAGTTCAAAAATGTAAGGAGCAAAATTTGGAAAATTAGTTGAAATCTATATTTATAATGACTTTCAACTGAAGCTCTTGGGTGATCAAATTATCACTTAATAAGCAGACATGTTTATTTAGATTTTGACCAATGTCAAGATTTTACGACTTTCGTGAACTTAGTCAGTTATCTCCTAGAATTTTATTGATCGTAAAATTTTATCAAACTTTAAAACTAAAAACAAAGTTGTCTTCATTAGACTAATGAAGATCTTAAGCAGTCATTCACGGAGTATCTGGCACCTAAATAACATGTAAGTAAAAATCTCGTACCTAGGATAGACCTAGTTCGATATTTCATATAATTTTTCTACTTTTAATTTAGTATTATTATACCAGCGCACGTTCAGTGATAAAGAAAGTTAACGTGATTTTGTGCTAATTTTCCTTGGATATTTGTAGAAGTATTCGAATAAGAAATGGACGTGCCGCCACCTGTCCCACCGAGACCTACAGCTTCCAAAATCGATGCGATTTTAGGAAGGTCACCATCTGGACACGAGAGAAAATCTGAGACACCATCAAAACAGTGAGTAGAGTGTGTATTATGTAAATAATTTCGCACAATTTGAAAACACATCGTCCCCTTTCTGAGTGAACTATGTAACCACATTTTTGTCGAAATTGAGATTAGTGAAAAACCCTCCTTAACACTTCTGGTGAATGTTTTTTATAGTATCCCAAAAACGGCAATTTTGCAGAAACGTGGTTCACGTGGTTCACGTAGAAATTTTGAATTTTACGTTTGCTTGGATATGACGATCCATTTAATCTTATCATGGAGTCTTTGCTCAAAAAGAAACTCATAGAGATTCGAACGTAAAACAATTTTTGTGTTTTTTGAATTTGTTCATGTCTACAAATGTGTTAACTCTGTCTCGCCAAATTTGATCTAAGAAATTGATCAATTTTAAATAATTACAGGTCTTACACGGAACGACCGGGCACGTCTCGTCCGTCGAAGCCGGAAAAGTACAAAACAAATATGTTCGGCTCGTCGCAACCTCCCCGCCTGCTTCCAGCAGCGACTGCAGAGACGCACATGTATTTATACTTTGGGAAGTCTCAATCGTCTCAAAAGCCTCCCAGGAAATGAATAATTTTAATTGTCATATATTTTTGAAATAAATATATCTTGGGTATTTTGAGATATCAACAGCAACTAGATATCGCCGCCTCTATTAATTGGGTTACATGTTAATTGTTTGATAACCTTTTTAAAAGCAGAGATAAACTCAACTCATGTTTATTCAATTTCTTAATAATTAGATAATGGTACCAAGTTCTTTTAGAGATAATTAGCAGAGCAATTTATTTAAAACTAATTTGAAGGCACAATCACTAATAATTATCCAATGATTTATTAATTTACGATTGATAAATAATGAAAAGCTGATACATTCCAATTATGATAAGAAATAAGATACTTCATAACAATATGTGGAGGAAATTTTGAACTAAGTTCATTATCAACTGACAACAAACTATATACATTTGTCTGCCAAGTAACACAATATTTTTTATAGAAAAACGAATTTTTAAGGCAATAACTTCAACGATCTTCAATTCCACTGATTTGTGATTAACAAACAAATTGAATTTAAATAAAATATTTTGAAGTTGTCAAGTCCTTTTGAAATTATAAATTTCGACTTCAAAACTGTTCCTAGTTACGCGAAATTATAAAGGTCTTCAAACGTCCAAAGTAAGAAGAATTTCTAGCAATTCTAATCAATCGCCCAAATAAGTAGTTCACGTAGGTATTAGATATGCATAAGATTTTCCCCAGTCCCAAACATGTTAAAAAATACGATAACTATTACAAACTTATCTATTCCGTTGAAAGTGTCACTATCATCGATATATTCTTAACAACTGGTATGTGGCGGCATTAGTTCTAGGCTTGGCCACCGGCAGAATCAACTTTGTGATCCGTAGACCTTTACTTAACACCCTTGTCGATTGCAGATATCGTTCAGTATGGAAATTAAAGAGTTGGAAACCAATTTTAGAATAATATTTAAGTTGACGATATCCTTACCTAAGTCTATTGAAGTTGTTCCCTGCCTGTATTTATTTGGGAGTTGGAATAGTATGTTACATGCTTAGGGCAGTAAAGTAAGAAATGTATATACTATTTTTCTTTTCGACGGAGCCGGAAAGAGGCAAATTCGTTTAGCGCAGCGTGTTGAAAGTTGACGCTTTCCGCACGGAGAACAGAAATCACCTCAAAGCCTCATCTCATTACCTCTCACTGCCTTATTTTGCCTTTATTTATTTATGTATATGTATTTATGTTATATATATTATTATTATTTAGTATAATTCTTCAACATATATATTCATGCTGGATATGTGATGCGGTTTCTATTAGTATTATTCTAATCTCGTATCAGCACTACCCGTTCATTGTTGTAATTTATTGGTTTCCTGCTACCCAAAGGTTGTCTGGAAAACATCGCTTTTGAGCGATAAGACCGCGTGTTGTTACCTAATGTAATGTGTGTTCTTTTTATGTATTCCCTTTTCATTATGTGGTACGCAATAAAGAATAACTAACTAACTAACTAACTATCGTGGCGCAGTGATCCAAAGAGGGTCTTGGCCTCCAAAACGAGAGAATGCCACCTGTCCCGATCCTGTGCCACTTCCTGCCAGTTGTCGGCTTTGAGTTGGCACAGATCCGCCTGTACACTGTCGCTCCAGCGGTATCTGGGCCGACCCACTGGACGGCGACCAGTCGGTTGTCCCAAATAAGCTCTCTTAACACCTCGATCCTCACCCATCCTCAGTAAATGGCCGAACCAGCGAAGTCTGTGGCATTTCGTTTCGCCGATGATATTGGGTTCGGCCACTAACTCCTCGATTTCGGCATTCTTACGGATCCTCCAGGTGCAGTCATCTCTTTTGATAGGTCCCAGGATCTTCCGTAACACCTTTCTTTCCGCTACCAGGAGCTGACTCTCTTCTTTCAGTGTTAGTGTCCAAGCTTCGCAGCCATACATAAGGATTGGTCTTATTATAGTTTTATATACCCGTAACTTAGTATTTCTGCTGAGAAGCTTGGACGCTAACACCTTATGGAGGGCTGCGCTGCATCTCAGGGCGTTTTGGATGCGTATATTGATCTCCTCCTCTCTGGTGTTTGTGTCGGTAATCGTGCATCCGAGGTACCGAAATTTGTCAACTCCACGATAAACGGTGCCTCCAACATGAAGACTGTCACGCTTGACGCGTGTGTTTTTGTACCGTTTCATGTGGAGGTATTCGGTTTTCGACTGGTTGATCCTGAGACCTATCATACAAGCCTCTCGTTCCAGGACACTAGCTGCTTCCGCCACTTGTTCACGGCTTTCCCCTAATAAAGCGCGAGTTGTCAGAGGAATTCACGGTGACTACCGGTCTAAAGCAAGGGGATGCTCTATCACCTGTGCTCTTCAACCTAGCTCTTGAACATGTTGTCCGAAAAGTACTAGAATTGGACATAGGAGTTGAGTTGAACGGCAAGCACAAGGTGGTAGGGTACGCCGACGACCTAGCAATAAAGAATATATTATTATTATTGTATCTCCTTGGATTTCACGGGCCTATAAATCCCGGTCTTTAATATATTATTATTATTATAGTTATTTACAATACATGTGCAGAAAATAGGAAATTCGCAACGAGATGGCGAATGGGAGCGGTGGATTAAAGGTGTATTCTTGACCGCATTTAGAAACTAAAATGTCAGTTAAAGGTGTATTCTTTTCCGCATTTAGAAACTAAAATGTCAGTTAAAGTTTTCTGAAATCGGTCGTGGTTTAGAGATAATGACCATTCTTGAGAAAATTTGTTGTGTGAAAGGTAAAAAACGCATTTTTGACTGCGACACTGCTACTATGTGACTTGGTTTAGACATACCTACTGACAGAAATCAAAGTTTCAAAGGGAACTCGTATATTATTAATGTTTAATATTTGTGGTAATTTTTTCGCCAAGATGTAAAAAGATGTAACGTGTCGTGTGAAAAAAACACACACACACACACAAACCCAAAAAAAATGTCGAATTGGACCAAAATTTTTTTTTTTACTCCTTATTACCTCAGGAATGCGTTGTTAACATCTGTCGGGTTACTCGTACCCACCGTGTATATTTCAGCGACCCAGTACAAATTAACAATCACGGTTCAATAGCCAAAGGATACCGTACAATTGCAAACTTTAACGACCTTCAACTACGCTTCTCATTGTTTATTTCAACTGTTTCACCATTGTAATAAAGTAGTTTTTCACATGCACTTTTTAAGCTATACAGACCTAGTTTTAAGGTCAGGGATCGGTCCTAACCTAACAAATGTCTCAACTCAAACACTATAATTAAGTAAGTTCGTGGACATTCTTTGAAGTTACAACAGTTGGTAAAAGGCTTGTTATTCTGGGCCTAAGGGCAATGAAAAGGCCGTTTAATGTCTCAATAGAGAGCAAAAGTAAAGGTAACTTACCTGGAATAACTAAATTTCATGTTTAAATTCCAAAGGTGAGGAAGACAATCTAAATCATTGTTCACTTTTCCATATATTTTGTTTTCAGTGGCTTGCATCTTGTACGATCAATGAGAGAACTGCCAAATTTTTCATACACATCTTTTTTTTTTTAACAACAACCAGTGTCTATGTCTCAAAATTAACTGATGTAGGTATCTTCATATATGTACCTTGGAATTAGTCTCAATAACGGTTCAAGAATAAATTCTCAAATCAAGTAGAAAGTCTTATGAAGAATATTAAATTAAAACTGACTTTTTTATTTCATACAAGAAAGTAGTTCCTCATCTTATCATAATATACTAGTGAACCGCCCCGGTTTCCCGGTTTCGCACGGACCTAAACAAATTATGGCCTAAACCTTCAAAGAATCAGTCTATTTATCGGTGAAAACCGCATGAAAATGCGTTCAATAGTTTTTGAGTTTATCGCAAACATACAGACGTACAAAAATAGGTACATTGTATTTCATGGGGGACGAAAATTTCGTGATTCTTTATAAAGAAATGCGAAAAGATCTCGAAACAAAGACTTGTCGTAAATGTTCATAATTATCATGTAATTAAAACATGTCGTCTTAAAATGAGAGCATAACTTTGATTTGATGTGAGAGTCTTCTTAGCGATGGCTTAGTGTGAATCTTGTCTTGGTCTCTTAACACGTTCATCGATACAGCGCCATTCTCTAAATTGCCTGCTGTGACACAGGTAAATCCCATACATGATGTTTTCCTGTCTAAGGACGGACTGCCACATTGCATTATCTATAAAAGTTGTGCCACATATTGACAGCTCAGTTTATAAACATCTTTATACATTGAAGATGATAGTCATACTAACATTTGATGTCAACTGCTTCATTGCCGCTTTGTTGTTTACTGTCGTAATTATTATAGTTATCTCAGTAACTTAACTGTAGTTGGTAGCTGCGCGCAACTTCGCTCCCTACAGGTGTCCACGGATGACCAACGTCAGCGTACTACTTCAGTAGGACCTGGCATTATGCTGAGTGTTCACCTTTTTCAGTATAATTATATACAGTGTACAAGTTAGTTATAAGTCATTTTTTCTCTTTCTTTCTCTATATTTATTGTATAACTGTGTACTTATACTGAAATAAATGATATTCTATTCTATTCTATTCTAAGAGGCTCGTGATACGGCATCTCATCTATAGCCGTAACGTCCTCCGTCGTGTCGTGCCGCAGCATGCGTCATGTCCTTATTTATACTGGTGGTGCATTAACGTCGGTAAGTCACTCTGAAGATTTTGCTGCGACACTAGAAAGCCTTTAGATGTGCCTAAAATGGCACAAGATACTTGTCTTCATTATACTCTTATGAAAACTCGCCGCCTGGATAGCGGTTTTGTCAAAGTAAAAATGATCGGCTACAGACGTGGTGCCATATCATGAGGCTCTCCATTTACGTCTCTCGGCAGACTGTTCGTGAACGTGTTAAGTTTATTCTGTACCATACCTTTCCCTTTACCTATTCCATCAGACTGAAAATACAGGTTTAGGGCAGAAACATTTGTGCAATCAACCTTTAACTAATTGAATAATGGCGTCCGTAACATCGGTTTGAGTTGCAAACGATGTAAATAAGGGACGGAACCGACAGACATCGCCAAAGGTTTGTTTCCATCAATTAATTCAAACTATCGATTGGAAACGGTATTGTATCGTAAAATCTATTGCAAGTCACACGAACATTATGATGGCATATGCTGTCGGTAGTTGGGATTAAATTTACTGCCATCTTTCGACACATAATTAAAACTTTTAGAACGAACGCGATATGTGTTAAATTTATTAAATATCAAAGAGGCGCCATCTAATAGATCAAAGGCCAAAGATATGGCGGCATGGTTTCGAGCGATGGCGCCATAACCTTTGGCCTATGTCTGGTAAGATGGCACCACTTTTTGATATTTAACACATATCAGTGAAAGAATAATTATCAAAGTCAAATGGCGTTCTAAAAGTTTTCATGTGTCGAAAGATGGCAGTAAATTTACTGTGGCTACAAAGTTTTCTTTGACAAATTATATTTGATATTATTTTTATAAATACTTTGACGCATAATCTGATACGTTACTTTGGCTGACTCAACAACACACTTGTTACAAAGTGTAAGGCTTCATTTGAAATCGTTTGAAAACGAATCTCTCCCATTAATTATCTTATGCGAGAGAATTAATTGTTCGAGGCGTAATTACGCTGCGAGCGTACTTAGTAACATATTGGATAGCGAATATCACAGATAGAATGGCCTGTTTACTTTTGTTTAAATAATAAACTAAAAAAAAAGTTTATTGCAGGTACAATCGGGGACATTCGAGGAGTACCAGTTTAGGTTTTTTTTTTGCCTCGATCCTTACGAGTGAGCTAAACTCCGCCTCCCATAGAGATAACTAATTACGATGCATTTAGAATTATTTATCTTAATAAAGGGTAAAAGCAGTTGATTAGTTGTTTAGGCTCAACTTCGCCATTCCTTAAAGATAACCAATAAGGATGCGATTAGCATTCCTTATCTTAGTTTGCAAATGGCCGGCATTGCACTACAAAGACAATGGACGACAATAAACTTTACCTGAGCTAACTTTTTTCCGACACCCACTTTTTTAAGTGCCATACTATTGGTTATTACTTGTGTGTTATCGCCTCAACGCCTACAAGACGTTTAAAAGATAGCCTTTAAGGTGGTTCACCGCGAATGTCCCCGATTGTACCTACCTATACGGTTCTCTCCCTTTTCGCCGAAAATTGTATTGCCGAATTTCACTTGCCAACCAACTTTTCGCAGAAATTTCATTTGGGCGAATTTCATTTCCCGACTTCACATAATCCAATCTAACCTAACCCAACCTAGTACGCAATTTTCATTTCCCAACTATGGAGTTGGGAAATGAAATGGTTGCGAAATAATTATTTGGGAAAAGTTATTCTGCCAAATGAAATGTCTGCGAAAAGTTGGTTTGCAAGTGAAATTCGGCAATACATTTTTCTGCAAGGCAGGATATCTACCTTACCTACCTATACATTTGTGGAAAACGTTTTATTTAATTTGTGGCTATTATTTAATTTGATAGGAATGGAATCGATTGGCATAAAAAATAGCATGTGATATTCATCAAAACTACCCACTTTGAGAGCATGAAAAATGCTAAATAATATTTTAACTATAATGAGTAGGCGGCTCTCTTTGTAAAGCAAAAGTAGGTTTAAAGCTGCGAAAATGGGAATTGTATTACTAGACGTTTGAACTTTACTCAGTTAAATGCAATAACAATTATTCAAATAGAATTAGTAAATCTTTGCAAGTATTCAAGTTAAATCTTACTATTAAGAAAGAAATGGTTAGACAAGAGTAAGTATGTGAAATTGAAGCCAACTCGAATTTATATTGAGATACCAAAATCATGTCGTTTTATTTTCATTCGCGCGTGCATTTTTTTTGTTATACTACGTCGGTGGCAAACAAGCATACGGTCCGCCTGATGGTACGCAGTCTCCGTAGCTTATGTATGGCTGCAACTCTCCGCACCCTCGTTGAGCTCTGGCAACCTTACTCACCGGCAGGAACACAACACTATGAGTAGGGTCTAGTGTTATTTGGCTGCTGTTTTCTGTAAGTTGGAGGTACTACCCCAGTTGGGGTCTGCTCTTGATCTGGAATGACATCCGCTGTGCTGTGGCCTACCACACAAGGCGAGATGACATTCACAATGCCCATAGCTCTCTTTTGGACATAATTTAAGGACGTACCGAGCTGTACGAACCTACTGGTTAAGCCATTTAGGGTTCACTTTACGTTGGACACATCATAACGTTAGTATTGATAACCAAAACAGCTTGAACCCTAAGTGGATTAACAATTTAAGTCTGTGACCGTACGTGTATTGGCGCGAGCGAGATGGGCAAATCATAACAAAATGACATCATTTTAATATCAAAATATAGATTCGATTCAGCCTCAATGTTGAGCTGTTTGAACAAGAGTCGTTAAAGTGAATACTCAAAGTTTAGTAATGATAGTACAATGCTGTCGCCATTTATTTAAAATTATGGCGTGAAAATGGGGTTGAAAGTTTTTAAACAATTTCTACGCGGATACTTATCTTGACTAAGTATACAGTACCGTAAATCCCTAGTTAAATAGTCCATGACTATGTTGAACAGTAGAGGACTTAGTGCCGAGCCTTGGTGCACACCAACTTCAATTTCGAAGTCACCCGTGGCGCCTGCAGAGCTTACGACGCGGGTCGTTATGTTCTGATACAAGTCCTGTATAATGTTCAATTGTTATACAAAGAAAATAGAACCAGTAGAAGTTTTGAATGGTAAATATAAGTATATCTTCATGTTATTTCAGAATGTTGTTTTAAATGAACCATCGATTGTATGGCGGCGGTTAACTTCGCGTGACTCTTAACTAGGTGTAGCTAACGTCAGTTAATTGTGTACGATTGGCTCACTGTAGACCGTCAGGGGAAATCAAAGTTTACGGCGACGAACGTGGCGGAGCCAAGAACGTCTGGGCATCAGTTTTCGTTAGCGCGAGTAAAGTTAAGCGTATTTATTTGCGTTTTATCAATAACATATCGTTGGGCGGATAAAGTGGAGGCAGATCTCCGTGAGCTCGGCGTCGGCGAAAGCTGGCGTGGTACCGCTCTAAAAAAAAAGGTGGTTAGTGGTGGTAAAATCGAAGCTCACGAATTGCGGGCATCTCTCCCTGTCACTCTAATGACGCCATCATGGGAGAAAACTTATTTTGGTTTGAGTCTAGTATTAGGACTTTTAGCCCCAAGAGCATAGTTCTCAACCTAATACAAATACAATTTCAGCAGTATCGGAACAGAGGCTTTAAGTTTTGTATCAACGCAACACATTATTAGTCTGTGATTAGCTTCACCTGGGAAAACCTTTACGATTGAGTTTCAGATAATAATAAGAAATGGCAGGGGCTAATTGCTTAATCTGACGGTTACAAGTTCGAGACACAGTATCACATTGTTGTCACTTTCTGAGTTCGTCACTTTCTGTTTTCGCCACTTTCTGAGTTCGTCACTTTCTGAGTTCGTCACTTTTTTAGCATAATATAAACTGTATGGCATTCAGGATGTTTTTTTCAGTGGCCATTGAAGAGAAATGAATTTATAGACGATAACAGGAAACTGTCTTAAGAGGAAAGGGGACTGCCGCTTCTCCATACAAACGTAGTCCTCATTTTCCTCTCTGCATACTGATATAATAGAAAATATTTTTGCGTAATTTGATGTATGTTAACTATAGCTATGCCCCTACGTTTGACTTTTTTCGGTTTTTTGATTATTGACAAAATTAGGAGCGAAAAATTTCATGCAAATGTTTAGATGCTCCTAACTCTTATAAAAATTCGAGAAATATCGATCGTAGGAGCACAGCCATGGTTGATATACAATCAATTGTGTAAAACTAATTTCAATAATGCTATCCAGAGAGGAAAATGAGGACTGCGTTTGTATGAAAAGGCGATATCGCGCGGGGAAGTTTCGTCTTAAGGTACCGTTCGGATCCAGACTGCAACAGCATTACTGCAGCAGTATTGCCGTATTGCTCCCGCAAATGTCAAAATCGGTTGCTGCCCAGATTCATCATAAGAGAGATCTACCTAATCTAGCAAAAAAGTTGTAAGCTATAATCATAACTGTTGAATATGCACGAGCCAGAAAGCAGTCATTTAAATGCATTGAAAACGAACAAGCGCCAACAACGCACATTGTTTGCCGGCTGCCGTGCGTACTTGAGAAAGCAATTTTCATATTTAACAGAGGTGATTTGCAAATGCTTTTTAATATTGGTACTGGAATGGTGAACTTAAAAACCTCAAATATCACAAAATAGTGGATATTACTAAGAGGGAAGTGCCGTAAAATGGGTTGAGTAGGGATGACAGAGGGGTGAGTAGGTTTTTATAGGCTACTGCTACGTAAATTATATATTCTAATAACAAATCAAGCTGTTATAATGATCATAATCCCAAAGTGTCTTTGAAGTAATATTTGTCGATCCTTAATACAATAATTGCGTAAAAAATAAAATTGTACTTACCTCAACGTACGACAGATTGGTATGATGAATTCCATGAAATGATTATACCAGGTACCGCTAAAAACGTTATTCTTATTTAATTTCTATAAGCCGGCAACTATTCAACTTTTTTTGAAAAACTAACCAAGATTATTTACAGCAGTGACTAAAGCGTTCGTCAATCTGAAAGTCACACTGCCGTGTTCTGGTTTTATCCCGTGTACCGGTTTGGACTAATCTCCCCTACAAATAACATACAAACGTAATGCAATTTTGCATTATTTTTTAGGTCTGCAGTTTTTTTTAGTTTATCGTAGGTATGTTCGGTTAAAACCGGACGGGGTGATACCAGATAGTCCTGGTTCTATAAAAGTGTCTTGTTTTTACAATACACGTAAAATGCGTGCTTGGGTACATTTTTACTAAGGGACAAATTCGAGTATTGGTATACCCGGTTTTGGATAAGGTTTGGGATAAAACCGTACGAAATAAAAGTTGGTTGTATTTTCAATGTCTGATAATGAAAATAGTGACCTCACATAATTATTATGTTGGTAGTTACATCAATTTTAAACAGAGACTAGTAAATTTGGTAGATTTGAATAAAAGTGTTTATTTAAGATGGCGAGGACCTTTTCGTCGACAGCCTTCTTTATGCCGATGACGCAGCTTTTGTTGCTGCCTCTGAAGGTGAGCTTCAGATGATGATTAATCAATTCTCTGAGGCATGTTCCCTGTTTGCCATGTCTATTAACACTAAGAAAACAGTTGTGTTGGCTCAGGGCATGGCTGTAACCCCAACAATTTTGCTCAATAACACGCCGTTAGAGGTAGTTGATCGGTTTTGCTACCTAGGTTCGACAATAACCGACAATCTTTCGCTCGACGCAGAGGTTGACGTTCGCATCGGTAAGGCAGCTACTACGTTCGGGAAGCTTAGTACTCGTGTATGGCAAAACAGACTCCTGACTACTAGCACCAAGATGCTGGTCTTTCAGGCTTCTGTGTTGAGCATACTCTTGTACGGGGCTGAGACCTGGACCACGTATGCCAAAGTCGAACGCCGCGTCAACTCCCTCTATATGCGCTGCCTACGAAAGATATTGGGCATATCATGGCAGGACAGGGTGACAAACCAAAAGGTTCTAGAAATCGCACAGCTGCCCAGCCTGACCGCGCTTCTCAAACAGAGGCGACTGCGTTGGCTGGGGCATGTGTACAGGATGGAACCTTCTCGACTGCCACGCCGTGTTCTTCTAGGTGCGGTAGCGAATGCAAAAAGAGATGTTGGAAGGCCATTGCTTCGCTTTAAAGACTGCGCCAAGAAGGATATGGCAGCTTTTAAGATCGAGCACCGAAACTGGGAGAAGCTTGCGGAGAAGCGAGCGGAGTGGCGCAAGTGCGTTGGAGATGGTCGCAAGTTCTGCGACGACGCCTGGTTTGCGGCGCTAGCAGACAAAAGGGAAAAAAGGCACCGTAGCGAAACGTCACAGTCCGTCGCGAACTTCCCTTGCCAGCTCTGTGGCAGAGTATGCCGCTCTCGCATCGGTCTTTTCAGTCACCAAAAAAGATGTTTTGCGGACATTACACTATAGATCGTCTGAAATAGACGCTAAGGCCAGTAGTAGTCCCCTATAGATTTGCGATTGTCATTTTTTGAAAGGGTTTCTACGGAAGACCAACCGACAAGGTATCCAAAAGGTACCTTGACCCCAAGCTGAATGAAAACCTTTTCTGCTAGTTAAGTTTTTGTTTTTTTTTTTAAACTAAGGTTTATTAAGGTTAACCCCACTAAATATGTTGATCCATTTATAAAATTAAGCCGTGATACTATTTTAGGCTCATTGTGACAAGGTAATAAAGCATAATTATAACTTTACTGTAAACTCTTTAAAGTAATATTTAACCATAATGGCGTATAAAGGTATTCCCGTGTTCGCTCTTACTCGTACAGCGACAAGGTTTCTCGGAGTTACCTCTCATTATGGAGAACTTTTACACAGTCTATTGTGTACAGGCGAGGAGAAAAGTCTTAACATAAAGGCCAGCCCGCGTAGCCAACAAGACAATCGTTAATGATAACAGTTTTTAATGATTCACGGTTAGCTTCACTAGACTTAAATCGACCGGGATATAAACCGTGATTACCATTTATATTTTTTTGAGCTCCCGATATTTCGACGCAGTTACATGCATCTTGTTCACGGGTAACTGGAGATACATCTCTAAAGAATTTTAATATTTATTGTTTTTTTATCATAGTTTTTTTGGGTAATTCGACATTTAGAAACTGTATACATATCTAATAAAGTATGTAATATTTCATTTATTCCAAAGTTGTAATTGTATTTTGTTATTTTTATTGATTGTAAAAAATTGACACGTAAAAGTGCCGCTGTGGCCTATTTGCTGTAAATGTTTGTTTGTTCGGTGGGACTAAGTCGATTTGTGTAAGATTTACTCTATGGAAGGTACAATCTCCTTAGGCAGAACTGTTGCAAAAGTGTCCAGCGTCAGCTATAAATAATAGTTCCAAATCTCTCCAGAGTAGCGCTAGAGTAGCTAAGAACCTAGCCGTTATTGACGGAGTGAAGTGCGCTGTCTATGATTTGATTTTTTTCAAATATTCTAGGCATTGTAGCGCCACCTATTTAAGGTTTTTTGACGGACACTTTTTGGTACATGGAGATTGTATTCCTTACCTCCACCTTCCATAATTTACTCATAATATTTTTATTAGTTACGTGCGCGACTGTACTTGTCATAACGCAATCTTTAGCACACATCGTCGCGAATGTCTCGTATTTTATGCAAAGAGCATCTATTCTCGCGTTACTGCGACACTGGTTTCGGCGTGATTCATAAGAGGTTATTTATTTTTCATCACACTTGTCCGAAAAATATGTTATTTCATGCAGGTATACTGAAGGACAAACGGATGTGTTGTTCCCGCGGGAGTTATGGATTGTGAAAAATTTGTTTTTAAATTGTGTCACTAATTCATACTAACTAATTAGGTATAAATGAGTTTTACTTTTAAAATACTGACGTTAATATTTTATTTATAATTTATTTTTATTGTTTATCTTAAAAAATATTTAATTTGAATAATTTAATAGGCATTTTATATATTTTTATCGAATTTTTAATCGTGGTTGAATGCCAGATAGGCTTTGCCTTCGATGCCTAACCTGTCAAAGAATGACAATATGGCGGATGAATGTTTGAAATGTCACCGTATTTAAGAATTACTTCGCTTAAAATTTAGGTTTTTCTTCGCAAGTGTGATGACAAAAATTGTGTGTAACTCCAAGGGTAAGAATATTGCAAACAATAACATTTTTTTGCAATGGGCCACCGTTTACGAGTTCTTTATGAAAATAAGAAAGGGACCTCCCATTAATATCGTTTTAAACATTGATTCTAAAGAAAAGTGTTTTAAATGTTTTTTGTAAAAAATTTAATGTAGATTATTTATGAATTCGGATATTTTTTTGCTATAGGCCACCAATCACAAGTCATTTACGAAAAACTAAAAAGGGACTTTAAAATTGATTATTATTAACATTCCCGCTTTAGTGTCTTTTTAAATATTGATCCTAGCGAGAATTGTTCCACATCATGTTTCTTGTGGGAATTTTTATGATTATTATTTATGTATAAGCTTTTTTTGCTATGGGTCATACTTCATGAATTATTTATGAAAAACTAGAAGAAAAGGAACCTTAGGATTGATTTTAATTAACTTTCCCTCTTTAATATATTTTTTAATATTGATCCTTGCGAAAAGTGTACTGAATCTTTTTTGTAGAAGTTTTTGTGTAAATTACTTACGTTTAACAACATTTTTTGCTATTAAAAATTAACAAAACTTACCATAGAATTTATTTTAATTAACTTTCCCGCTTGATTATCTTTTTAAATATTGATCCTAGGGAAAAAATGTAGTACAGAATCTTTCTTGTAGGAAATATTATATAGATTATTTGCGTATAAGAATTTTTTTTGCTACGGGTCACCGTTTACGAGTTATTTACGAAAAACTATAAAAAGGGACCTTTAAAACCGAAACTAGGTTCGATTTTTTTAACTGAAATTATTGAAATGAAATGTAATGAATGAAATTAATTTAATCTAGAAAATTATTTCCATATACATTTACGCATAATTTATTCCGTTATCTTCCATAATTTGGAACCTAGCCCACACGACATTATGAGTATGATTTTATGAACTCGCGTAGTAATGGCAAAATTCATATTCCCGCACCTGTGTTGGCTTGAGAAACTTTATTCCGCACTGTAGTTGTTTTTGACTTTTATAAGAAAAAACTTCTTTTTTTTAATTTCAGTTTTGACGCTTGGGCGTTTCTTTTTTTGACACTATTTTTGAAGTGACCTTTTTTGCCAGTTTTGTGTTATTTCTGCGCTGCGTGCGTTCGTAAGTATGTGTGTGTTACCAAACATCAAGTAAGCGTTATGTCTTAATGTACATATATGACTGCCCACTGCCTCTACTTTTTACTACCCTGGTACCTACTTATGCACTGCGCTATCTGAGTCATAGAAATGGTCATAAAGTTCCCTTACAAATATAAAATAAATACCTACCTAATAATTCACAATAAACCACGGACTAACCTCAATTTATAGCAAGACTGGGTTTAATATGATTTACTGGCCATGGCTAGACAATACTTAAACCGAAATCTATTGTGTTCTGTGGAAAAAGATATTATACCTGCAACTTTTTGTTATGATATAAGAGGCAAACGGGCAGACGAATCGCCTGATGGTAAGCTATTACCATTGCACATGAACACCCGCAATACCAGAAGTGTTGTAAGTGCGTTGCCAGTATTTAAGATGGAAGTACACTCTTTTCTTCAGGCTTTGAAGATCGTATCGGTCCGAAAATACCGCAGGCAAATACAACGTAATTACACAGTGCAAGCAAAGGGAATTGAAATAGAGGTGGATTGTCAAATAAAACTTTATAGACATGATTAAAACTTTTAGAACGCCATTTGACTTTGATCCTTATTCTTTAAATTCACTGATGTGTGTTAAATTTGTTAAATATCAAAAAGCAAGCAAGTTAGCTAAAAGCTATAGGCAACCTATTGTATTAGTTGTGTGTGAGTGTCACTCCCGCCCGAAATTCACGAATCTTTTGCGATCTATTTTAACCCATGCATTATGCATGGAATTAAAATATTCTGCAAAGTTGCCTGCACTGTCAGCTTAGCGTTCTTACGAACAGAGTAGTCACTACGAGGGTTTTTTTTTTTCGTTTGTAGAGTCATTGGTGTGAGTCAATCGGCCCTCGCTAGAATTACGGGCGGCCGGTTGCTCTTTGTTTCGTAGGTACTGTCTATTGTTGTGGTTATTGGTGACTATGTAGTAGTATTTTGGTGAGACTGGCCCCCGATGTTACGGGCGGCCGTGTCCGAAATTTTCAGCTAAAAGTGCGATCTGGTATGTTATGTTTCTATGTTTTGTTGAAGGTCTTTAGTGTGTCTATTACATATTTAGTATATTTTATAAATGAGTCTAGCGTGTCTTCTTTTTCAATTATTTGTTTTATGTTGAAGGGATCTATGCTTTGGTACCTATTTTCCACAGATTGTCTCGTGGACGCATCTGGCATATGAGTATCTTGGACAGTATTTCATCAAGTTTTCGATGGTTTGTTTGGTGGAATCGTAGTTATATGCTCATTTTTAGACACCTTGCAAAGTAAGCCAGAGCGGCCAAATCCGTTTGAGGGGAATTCCGTACACGAGCGTATTTTTCTTATTTATTTTTTTCACTCGTAGGCATCAGAGCACTACTTACTACGACTGCAGAAACTAGAAGCAATCGCTGCTTTGTCAATGAAGATAACAACCGTGTATTATTGTTTGAAAAAAAATGCGCTCATCTGTATGTAATTTTGCGCAGACGGATTTGACAGCATTCCCGTAACGTAGCATTTTTGGTTACGGAAGGTGGAGATAAGGAATGGAATCTCCATATACCAAAAAGTGTCAGTCATAAAACCTTAAACAGGTGGCGCTACAATACCTAGAATACTTGAAAAAAAAATCAAATCATAGACAGCGCACTTCACTCCGTCAATAACGCCTAGGTTCTTAGCTACTCTAGCGCTACTCTGGAGAAATTTGGAACTATTATTTATAGCTGACCACTGGACACTTTTGCATAAGTTCTGCCTTTGGAGATTGCGTTCCTTAACTCTACCTTCCATATTTTTGGTTACCCACTTATGTCGGTCAAAAAGTTGACAACGTTGCACCTCATTCTTATTTAAAAATGTGCTTAAGCAATAGCTTTTCAGCTTTTCTTTTCAAAAATTTCATTATACAGTGTGTAAAATTGTAAATCCAATACGGGGGATACATTAAACTAAATATAGAGCTTGGCCCTGTAATCATTAAAGAAGATTATTAAGTTACTTTATTATGACCCCGTAATGAATAATGATATAAGATTTATTTACTAATAATACAAGAAAAAAAAATAACGGAATTATACAAAAAAGAATTGTATCACGGAAAAAACAGTTATGTTAAATTTACAGATAATTTGTAAAATTTACAGAGATATGTGTTAAATTTACAGATTTCTCTGTAAATTTTACAAATTATCTGTAAATTTTACAAAACTATTTTTTCCGTATTGAATTTACACATTGTAGTACAGTAACGGCTGAAAATATATATACGGACAAAGTGCCAAAAATATGTATACACCTTAATATATGGGAAATAATGTCGTGTATACATATTTTGGCACTTTGTCCGAATAGATATTTTCAGACGTGACTGTAAGATCGGCGGTCCTCTGGAGCAGGGCAATCATGGTTCCATTTTTATCGCTTGTCACTATTATGCCCGTCACTTTCGCACTTACATACGAAACAGGCATAGTGACAAATGATAAAGAGCCGACCATCTTAGCCCTACTGGACGCATTTCTCAACCGATTTTCGTTAACAACCAGTTTCTCGGCAACGTGGGGACCAAACTTTTTTCTAATCACTAAGCTGTGTCTTGGTATAAGAGTAATCTGGTTAAAGCAGGCAAAGGCACGAGCGCAGTTTATCTTGTTAACCCTTGCCCTGCGATGCCCAAAACAGCCGTGTCTTCACTAGCTACCTACTCACTTACGGCGTTTTTGTTTAGGACTTGTACCGTCTAAGCAGAGTAAAAGGGCTCTTTATATAATAAGTTTATGTGTTATTTTGTGGACATGCTTTGGGTAATTTTATTATATTTTCAGGATTATACTAAATTCCCTAACCACACGGCAGGTCAGTATGTTTTCAAAGACTAAAATTGAAATCATACCTAATATGTTTATTAAGATTGGGTGAATTGAAAAAAAAAACATAATAAAGCGTAGTTAAGAAGCTGTGGTTAGTTGCGATACGAAAATTAACCATGTAGTTGTTGACGACCGGTTTGGCCTAGTGACCCTGCCTACGAAGCTGATGGTCCCGGGTTCAAATCCTGGTAAGGGCATGTATTCGTGTGATGAGCATGGATATTTGTTCCTGAGTCATGGGTGTTTTCTATGTATTTAAGTATTTATAAATATTTATATATTATATATATCGTTGTCTAAGTACCCTCAACACAAGCCTTATTGAGCTTAGGTACTGTGGGACTTAGTCAATTTGTGTAATAATGTCCTATAATATTTATTTATTCGTTGTATTGTATTGTATTTATCGTACTTAATTCATAGACATTAAGTCTATAGCATACACTTACACACTCATGCATATAACTTTAATAGAAATGGCTTAGTTGTCGTAAGAAAATGAAATCAATTTACTTTTGACTAATTCCTCGCGGGTTGTCAAGTATGTATTTTTTTTTGCAATTCACAAATTTATTTACCCGAAAAAGGAGTTTTGACTCCAAATAAGAAGGTTCTAATTCGTCGTAATATTTTTTTTATCATAATTTAACTAAATAAAACTTCTCAGGAGACATTCTTAAGAGATGGCGTAAAGCCAGGATATTATAAGGATACAAATTAAAAGATATAGCTCGTCGCGCGATGCTTACGACAGAAGGTATGGCCGTCTCGCGGGTTTTCACCTTTTATCTCAAGTATTATATTTATATATTTAAAAAAAAATATATATATATATATATATTTAAAAGTTTGCTCGTCTGATCCCTCTGCTACCTATATCACTAGCTATTTGTGGTTTTCCAGTACAAAAGGGTTATCCTTCAAGTGCGATAAGGAGTTTTTCGTCTGATATTCCAACAGAATTTCCCTTCTCTACCCTACCCTTCTCTCATGGAAAGCCACATTTTTGAAAATAAAACAACCCTATTGGACATAGACCTTACACCCTATTTTCCCAATTCTGCTTGTGTGTCTTTTTTTATTTTCTTATTCGTTGCTGTATTTGCTAATTTTTTGTGACAATAAATGACTTTTTTAAATGAAAAACAATTCAACTCTTGGTCACACCACAAAATAAAAAATAAACAGAAGGTCCGTTTCCGCCGTTCTTGAAAATACATACCTAAACTTGCCCGACTCACTAGGGTTGCTTCTGTATTAATTTCGAATTTTAAAAAGGAGTAGGTAATATAAGTTTACAGACATACATACATCGATTGGTTTATACAGATTTGATGTTAAAGAATATCAAATATCCATTACAGGTCCCGACACCACACGTGACGAAGACTGGAGCGTCACAACTTGTTACAACTAACTCCTAACAAGATATAACTATGATAGTGATCCCACTAAAAAAAAACATAAGTAAGCAACGCGTGCACAGCCCGACTAAGCTCTGCCCGAGAGTGCCCGAGAACGCCTGTAAATGTCATGTCTGTGTGCGTAAATGTCACGTCTGTGTGCGTGCGGCGAAAATGGCACTTTGTACTGAGCGGACTCTGCTCCGGCGTGCGCCGCCGATATTTACTTTGTGGTAATTGGCGGAGCCATGGTCAGGTGGAGCTGAGTGGACTGTAGGTATTTATAGTTAAAAGATGTACTAGGAAAATAAAGATTTATTCCAGCTGAAATAATGGGAGCACGTTACATTTCGAAGGTATTATGAAGAGTGTTTCTATAGTAACAAAAATCAATAATGTCATAGTTTTTAAATAAAGAACATTTAGTTTATTAGGGTTCCGTAGCCAAATGGCAAAAAACGGAACCCTTATAGATTCGTCATGTCCGTCTGTCTGTCCGATTCTGTCACAGCCACTTTTTTCCGAAACTATAAAAGCTATACTGTTCAAACTTGGTAAGTAGATGTATTCTATGAACCGCATTATGATGTTCACACAAAAATAGAAAAAAAACAATAAATTTTGGGGGTTCCCCATACTTAGAACTGAAACTCAAAAAATCTTTTTTCATCAAACTCATACGTGTGGGGTATCTATGGATAGGTCTTTAAAAATGATATTGAGGTTTCTAATATCATTTTTTTCTAAACTGAAAAGTTTGCGCGAGAGACACTTCCAAAGTGGTAAAAAGTGTGTCCCCCCCCCCCGTAACTTCTAAAATAACAGAATGAAAAATCTAAAAAAAATATATGATATACATTGCCATGCAAACTTCCACCGAAAATTGGTTCGAACGAGATCTAGTAAGTAGTTTTTTTTTTAATACGTCATTAAAATTTAAAAAAAAATTTTTTTTCATCAAACCCATACGTGTGGGGTATCTATGGATAGGTCTTCAAAAATGATATTTAGGTTTCTAATATCATTTTTTTCTAAACTGAATAGTTTGCGCGAGAGACACTTCCAAAGTGAAAAAATGTGTGTCCCCCCCCCCTGTAACTTCTAAAATAACAGAATGAAAAATCTAAAAAAAATAAATAATATACATTGCCATGCAAACTTCCACCGAAAATTGGTTCGAATGAGATCTAGTAAGTAGTTTTTTTTTTAATACGTCATAAAAATTTAAAAAAAAAAAAATTTTCATCAAACCCATACGTGTGGGGTATCTATGGATAGGTCTTCAAAAATGATATTTAGGTTTCTAATATCATTTTTTTCTAAACTGAATAGTTTGCGCGAGAGACACTTCCAAAGTGAAAAAATGTGTGTCCCCCCCCCCCCCTGTAACTTCTAAAATAACAGAATGAAAAATCTAAAAAAAATATATGATATACATTACCATGCAAACTTCCACCGAAAATTGGTTTGAACGAGATCTAGTGAATAGTTTTTTTTTAATACGTCAATAAATTAAAAAAAATTTTTTTCATCAAACCCATACGTGTGGGGTATCTATGGATAGGTCTTCAAAAATGATATTTAGGTTCCTAACATCATTTTTTTCTAAACTGAATAGTTTGCGCGAGAGACAGTTCCAAAGTGGTAAAATGTGTGTCCAAAGTGGTAAAATGTTGAACAAGATCTAGCAAGTAGATTTTTTTTAATACGTCTTAAATGGTACGGAACCCTTCATGCGCGAGTCCGACTCGCACTTGGCCGCTTTTTTTTTTAATGTTGCTAACAGTAATACTCCTTTGTCTTACTTAATTTCAACCGTAATAACTGGATGGTGTATTAACTTCACAATTCACATTGTTTCCTAAATTAAATTTATCCGTATTAAATGAGCCTTCCGCTTTCTAAATGGGTTTACTTTGTTAAAAGATATTTCTAGGTTAGGAGTGGGCTTCTTAAATTAAAGCTGCACAACACAGAGGCTTTTCAGTCGTCAGTGTCATTTTAACAGAAAACAGGTATCTCTTGAACATTAATTGTTAAATTATACTGAGATACATTTATACATGTGACCACGATCATAGGGAAAATGTAAAAATTGATTTTATGTCTAAATTTTGGTGCGCTTCCAGAAACACTGGAACCTTTTATACATTGCTCACAAGGTCGGAGGATTGCCAAAGCCGCGTATCCACTAGAGGCAGGCTGCAGGTGGAGCGGCTGCCTCGCTCCGAGGCCGCGCGAGTGGAGAAGCTGCCTCAACCAAAGGCGCGCCGCGAAACGAGGCAAATTCGTCGCCGCAAGCCGAGCCATATTTTGTCGGTTTTTTTACCGTCCTCAAAGGAGCTTCATTTCGCGCCGTGTATTTGATGGAGACGGGTGTATCGCCTCAGGCCACAATGGACAACAAGACTTCAATTAAATTTATAAAATAATACGAGTGTCATCGTGTTCTCTGAGATCCGTTAAATAAAATGACTGTTGTTAAATCTTCTGGCGCGTCGGCGTCGCCTGTTCGCCTGTTAGTGTCGCCGCAACGTGCCTTGAGCCTATGCCTCAGAGCGAGCAGCCTCAGACTGAGGCTGTTTGCTTCAAGTCGAGGCTGCTCTAATAGTGGCTTAGCGGTAGGAGCGTACGACTTTCAATCTGGAGGTTGCGGGTTCAAACCCCGGCTTGTACCAATGAGTTTTTCGGAACTTATGTACGAAATATAATTTGATATTTGCCAGTCGCTTTTCGGTGAAGGAAAACATCGTGAGGAAACCACACTAATCCCAATTTTACCCTCTGGGTTGGAAGGTCTGATGGCAGTGTCTTTCGTAAAAACGAGTACCTACGCCAATTCTTGGTATTAGTTGCCAAGCGGTCCCAGGCTCCCACGAGCCGTGGCAAAAAATGCCGGGACATTGCGAGGGGAAGATGATGATGACAAGGTCGGAGAATTGATGACTTTTTATTTGTATTTGTGCTAGATTAACACTAGGTTTAAGTAATTATGATTGCTAAAAATGTATGTATGGATATGCTTCTGAAATAACTTATTTGAATTGTAGTGGTCGTAGAGAAACTTAAATTAAACAGTTGTTCGTTTGTACATACTTTATCAAATATACCATTACCTATATTTTTGTAGCATTAGAAAAATAATACAAAATCTTGACGTGCCTTCATTGAAAAACACTTTTGAAAAAAGTCACAGCAAATATGTAACAATTATACACCGTGGGCCAATTAAACCCAACAGATTTAAACCACGCAATAATGAGGTCCTAAGGAGCAAAAAAAATTTTTCGGGGTTGGTCCCATAGTAAAAGTTTCTCAGTAAGACTTATATATTCACTCCGTAAATTATTGCAGGTGACTAAATTAACATCCTGTAGAAAATTAAAATGTCGGACGCCTCGACCGGACCCGGACCGTTCTAGCGTGAGTCATCCTTAATTCGACGTTTAATCTTAATCATAATAGTCTCTGATTTTCACTGACTACTCCTTTTAGATTTAACACCCTGTATATCTCTAATTATACAAATAATCGACTAACATGCAATATTATGTTCAGGCCATTAAAGCGATCATTTACCGCTATCGCAGTAATACACCGTTAAGGCGCCCCTAAGTTCCTGGGGGCCTACCGCGAAAACCGAAAATCGGCTATTGCGGGGATCTTTCTCTTTTACTCTTATTAAGACGTAATTAGAGTGACAGAGAAAAATGCCCGCAATTGACGAACTTCGATTTTGCGGTTATAACCCCGGCCCCGCAGCATGGTTGCATTTTTATCGGATGTCACTATGCCTGTCACTTTCGCACTTACGTACTTGTTAGAACGTGACAAACATGGTAACAGGCGATAAAAATGCGACTGTGTACCGCCGCAGGTTCTCTCTCAGAGCGTGATCGAGACGGCTGTTCGTTAGTGGAATAAACGGTAAAAAAACCCACGGGACAGCAATACATATATCTAATTCGCGTAATATCGCGATAAATCATAATCGTCGCGTAATTTCCTGGCTTTTAAATTGTTTGCCAATATATTTAAATTTTATTTTGGCAACAAGGCCCATAATACGAGTAGGTACATAAACTAACATACTTAATACAATTAGAAGTATTAGAACAAATTAAATTATTTTCAGAAAATATTTCATTTGTTTTTTTTTCTTGGTTTTTGAAATTTATTTCAGTTTATACTTAATACATATAAATTTCATAAACTTAAAAACTAAACCCTATTTCGGCGATAGAACAGCGTGGGTACTCGTACATTGAATCTGCTCTTGTATTGGATTCGGCAGTTTGCCACGGAACCTCCGATACACGACACCCTTCGGCCAGAAGTCGGCGCACTGGACGGTCCCCTACACCCTACAGCCGTCGCGGCACGCGCACCTCAAGAGTTAGGCGCTCAACACACGGCGCGTAAGCGTAAGAGACGCGTAAGCATATCGTAATACGCGCGTAGAACGAGAGCACGTACAACTTCAAACAAGTCTGCACACGAAGCGTCGTCGTAGCGTATGACATTTCTGTCTTCATTACGACAGGCGTAGCGTAATACACGAGCAAAAATAAAACTTCTGACATAATCAAACAATAAAAAAATCTTCATCTGACGAGAAAGATCGTAGATACATCCGCCAAATACATCTGACGCCAGCGGCTACATGATTTCACTTATAAAACGATTACGATTACGCGCGACGCTTGGTGCACCGAACTCTATGCGTCTCGTACTCGTAATGTTTTTACGATACGCTTATGCGACGCTTACGCGGCGTTTACGCTTACGCTCCGTGTGATGAGGGCCTTAAAGTACACACAGTGCAAGTGTAATATCACTTACGGTTGTTTCAAGGGGCAGAAATGCGCCGTGAGTGATCAATTTTTAAACCTCAAATTTTTACACTTTTTTTTACACAGGAGAGGTCTCCTGTGTAAAAAGCCTGGTTCGCGTTTTTACGCTAGACCTAAAACAAATAGGCAAAAAGCTAGGCATTTTCCTACCTAAAATAGCCCTATAAGTCAAGTCATAGGCAGACGCTAGTAAACCAATAACCCCATTTTTAGGGTTCCGTAACGTCAACTAGAAACCCATATAGTTTCGTTATGTCTGTCTGTCTAAGCTCAGTGATGTTTAGTACTGGAAATCCGAAATTTGGTATGGGGATTAATCAGGCCGACAAAGTGGCAATAAAATCGAGAAGAAATATTAAAATTATTCTACTTATACACTTAAATGTCCCCAAACACGTAGGTTTTTCAATAAAAAGGGATCTTCAAAAACAATTTTTTGATAAAGTAATATTTTTGGGAAAACGTCGCAACAGATTAGTTAAAAATACTTTTTAACTGTAGCTCTGATTTAAATGAGTAAAAAAGACTTTAAAGAGCAACAAACTTGCTTGTTGACCGAGCGAAAACCAAGGTCTCCGTTTCAGCTTGGGCAAAAATTATTTCGTATATCCGGATGTCCTCTTCTTCAGGTCGCATTATACAACCACTTGTCTTGAAATTTCGTATTTCGATTTTTCTCGTCGATTCAGCTATTTGGATTTTTTTCAATAGGGGTTGTTGAGATCTACAGCTCACAAAGCCGCTGGTTATAGTTATATCCATATATTATTTTAAATAACCTCCTTTTAAGTCCGCCGTACAGACGTACAACTACGGACTACGGACTGAGCATGGCCCGACATGGTACCGGCCGGTTTATTATCCAAAAAATCTGAGGCAGATCGGAATCGGCGACTATTTTATTCAACCTTTACTGTTATGGGGCTATTAAGGATATCGTTTGGGACATAAACCTATATAAGAGAAGGTTATAAAACTTAATGGCTTTGTACCTTTTGATGGCTTTACCTGTACATGGGAGTTCTTGTACCTAGTATAGGTATCTGATACTATAGAATAACGTAGGTACTAAAGACGGTGATGCCACAATCCATTATATAGTGAGTTTTTTTAGCATTTTGATATTTAACTAATTTAACTCATATCAGTAAAATAATAAAGATCAAAGTCAAATGGCGTTCTAAAAGTTTTCATTATGTGTCGATGGCAGTAAATTTACGTCGCTACAAAGTTTTCTTTCTAAATTCAATCTTCTTTGTTTCATTTTTTTACATGGTTTAGAAATAAGACATTTTAAAACTGATTATGAACCTTGTAGCTTGCAATAAATGTTTTTTTTACGATGTAGGTATAATATATGTACCTGGAGAGTATTTTTTGTCCTTAAAAGTGATACAAAAACCCATAACTTCGATACTCCCGAAAACTTTGTCTGGACTTATTTTAGGTGACGTGGTGTAAACCAGTACCAGAAATTAGGCTTTACGTGCCTTAATTTTCTGGGTACAGTTTTTGTTTTTTTCTGTCAGTACCCTTTATATATATATAAAGTACCTAAGCAAAATAAAGTCTTAAATTTGATTTTAGGGTTCCTTACCTCTAAAGGAAAAAAACGGAACCCTTATAATGGGATCACTTTGTTGTCCATCCGTCCGTCTGACTGTCAAAACCCTTTATCTCGGGAACGCATAGAGGTATCGAGTAAAGATTAAAAAATCAAACTTCAAAATTAACGTAAAAAAGATACGGCAGTTTTTGCCGCAAAAACGTACATTTCGACACTCTCACGGGAATCAACATTGAAACTTCCCATTAATCTAGAACTATGTAATTTGGCAAGTAATATCTTCTTCACTACAAATACAGTGGAAAATCTTTAAAAAAAAACTGTAAAAAAAAGAATAGTTAAATAAGTACGGAACCCTCGGTGGGCAAATCCGACTCGCACTTGTCCGGTTTATTTTTATTTTTAATCCTCCACAAACAATCGATCAAAACACGGAAACCTGTATTAGACAGTGATGAGGGTACTTTTCATCTTTTCCTGTCTACAACTTTATTTATCCTTTAAAACATCAGTGAGGCCCATTCGAACGTATTGACATCAAAATAATATTTGAATTATGCCATTTAGTTATCCTACGTCTCGCTCGTGCCCGTACATGTACGGACAAATACGAGCAAAATGCACAATAACTAACTGACATCATTTAGATATTTACGTATAGATATCAGTGTACCTTTGAACAGGAGACCATTGTTAGGTTTTGCAAATTCCAGCGCCTGAGATGGGCGGGTCACGTGGAAAGGATGCCCGATATGAGAGCTCCAAAAATTATGACTAGGTGGACGCCACAGCAGAAAAGGCCTAGTGGTAAGCCTAAGAAAAGGTGAACTGCTGGTGGTGGAAGAAAATCTTAGGAAGATGAGGAAAGGAAGTATACCAGCTGGAGGAAGGTTGCCAAGGATCGCGACAACTGGAGGAGAATAGTGGAGGAGGCCAATACCCACAAAGGGCTGTAGCGCCATCGGAAGTAAGTACGTTTGAATTGACCCGAGTGACCAAATTTGTTTCCTAATTGTGTGGGCACTTAGGAGTAATTATTTGTCAGGGTTTCATCGCGTGACAATTTCTCCGTTCCTTACAGTGACAATTGTCAGCAAACAGTGACAATGCGCCGTACATCGCTGGCCCTAAATGCCGCCGTTACTTATTATTTAAAATTAATTATTTCACACCATGCGCGAAATAAAGCACTAGGCTATTTAATTATTAGAAAAATATAGCTAGCATGTATTTTGGCACAATTTCTATTGAATAAATCGGATGGAACTAAAACAGGAGGTGTTTTGATCGTGACTTCACTTCTGCAGTTTTCATATCACCGCTGCTCCGCGCACTGACGATGCTCAATGAGCTCCTGATGGCCGCACCCCAGTGTGATCTGTTTGCGTCTGGATGGGCATGTGTGTACCGTAAATGCTTGAAGTAATTTGAGATGATGGATGATAGGCTAGCTAGTACCTGTATGTGATATTATTTTTGACAAATCTGTTTCCATATCTAAGTTTCTTATGTTTTGTTTCATGTATTCTTATTTTGTTCATTTGTTAAAATTTAGTTTCTCGGTGTATCGGTGTGAACTGTAATGCCGTGTAAATAAATGTGTCAAATAATATATATATATATATATAAATTCAATATTGGCAAATCGTTTCGACAATTCTAAAAAGAAACTAATTTGACATGAATTTGACTAGTAACAGTCTTTGGCAACTCCTTTGTTGACAAGAAATGTTTGACGATAGAGTTCCCAAGTTGACAACATACCGGACGGGAGCCAGAAATATCAACTTAACATTAATACGCACATACGAGCGGCAACCATTTTGAAATATAAATCCAACTGCATTGATTCGTGTGTCAAATAATAACAAATTTATAACGTTGAGATTTTCTTTTCCTTTATATTATTGTGCGTGTCCGGACTGTTTTAATATAGTAAAAATGGTTGGCAAAAGCCGATATTGTGAGATATGCGGCGTGAGAGAAATTTTCAGAGAAGGCTTCTTTGCCAAATTTCCCAAGGATAAACTGCGGTAAGTCAACCAGTTCCTAATTACAACTAGGGAATAAATCAATTACTTTATTAAACATTTTGATTTGTTAGTCGCGTAAGCTGAAGGCGGTTCGAATCCGCCACTCCGTAACTCCACTGTTAAGTGTGACCTTAATTCATAGTTAGTTCCTACTTCCTTCCTACAGTTATATTTGTATTTACCTTTATAGTTATTTGTTTTACAAGGGGGCAAAGTTGTTGTTTAACCGCTCGTGATAATTGATACCCGAGCAAGCGAAAGATTGCAATTGAGCGTTGCGAGGGTTTCAAGGCACGAGGGTCAATCAAATTATGCCATCGAGTGAAACACAACATTTTTCACCACACCAACGCGAGGAAAATAATAACTGTAAAATATCAAACAAAATCAAACCAAACCAAAACCAAATGAACGTCATTTAATACTGTATCATTCAAAATCATCCTTTAAAAGTCAATTCTAGCAGCCGACTTAAGGACACAACTCCAAATTTGCATCAGATTGCTTTGCCCCACATGTGGATAAAATGCAACTTTCTCATCAGTTTTTGAATATTCAAGAGAGCCAGCTGGTGTGGTGAAATATATATTGATTCTAAGATTAATATTTTTTATATAAAAGCTTTCCATTAAGAGATTTTGTAACGAGTACAGTGAATCCGTTTTTAAGTTTTACCACAATATATTATGTACAGTTCAGCGTGTAAAAATATAGGTACAGCATACATATGGTACATTCAGTATTCAAATTGTGCAATAATAACAAATATGTATATATCAACTTAAGAAATTAATAAAGTTTGTTATTAACTCACTGGTGTTTCATTTTCTATGATAAAAAATATCATAATTTAGGATTACATTCTTCACACAAGGATGATTTTTATCGGTTGGGGAAGTCACTATATTCGGTTTTTCGCAGCACTACTTTGTCATTTTGGTTTTTATCGTTTCGGGATCTCACTATTATCGATTTTTCACAGCAATACTTTTTATCATGTTGGTTTTTATCATTTCGGTAACTCACTATTTTTATGGCGCATTTACATTCGCGTGAGAGTTTACCGCGAATGTAAATTCCATAAGCTAATTTTCATTATGTTGGTAGGCATAACTCTCGTTCGTCAGACGTCAAACCAAACCGTTTGACACTTAAGTACGTAGTATGAAGTTCCGTCTCTTAGAACGTAGTGATTATATGCTCTTTGACTAGTAGGAGAATACCCTATTGCAGTGACACTCGCCTGTCACACCTGTGTCGATTCAACTGAAAGTGTCAATTATGGAAAATAAACTATCTTTATTGTCACTGTGGTGAAATAGGTCCCAGGATGCCAATAGTCAAGCCTGCCCGCACGTGAAGAGATCAAGACAGAAAGGCAGAGTTACTTTCGCGATTACTATCAATAATATCATAAAGCAGAGACGCTTTCCATATACGTTTTCGTACATTGAATCGCTTGTTGCTATCTAGAACTAGAAATAGTCGGACGCGCTTAAATATATATTTTACTGTCAAGTTTGCACAGTGACATTGACAACCGCCATCATGAGCTTTTAAATCTAAACATTGAAACATGACATAATTCTTCGCGCCAATGATACTGTGCTGCCGTCAAAGAGAATTTGAAATAGAGGTGGATTGTCAAAGAAAATTTTGTAGCCACAGTAAATGTACTGTCATCTTTCGATACACGATTAAAACTTTTGGAATACGTCTCTGCTTTAGTAGGGACATCCAAAAACAAACTTTCACATTTGTAATATTAGCAGAATCATAGAAAAATAAGTAAGCATAGAGCGCTCACTCCTTAAAACAGTTTTCTTACCAAAACGCTTATTATTTTTATAGTTGACATCTATCGTCAAGTAGCAGATTTATCAGTACTGCTACTTGACAATAGATGTCGCAACGAACGAAAAGACTAATGTTATAAACGGATTAACCGGAAGTCTATTATCAACTCGTTCTGCTTGTAATATTAGTTTTTTTTTATACTACGTCGGTGGCAAACAAGCGTACGGCCCGCCTGATGGTAAGCAGTATCAGTAGCCTATGTACGCATGCAACTCCAGAGGAGTTACATGCGCGTTGCCGACCCTAACCCCCTCCCGCCCCTCGTTGAGCTCTGGCAACCTTACTCACCGGCAGGAACACAACACTATGAGTAGGGTCTAGTGTTATTTGGCTGCGGTTTTCTGTAAGGTGGAGGTACTTCCCCAGTTGGGCTCTGCTCTAGATCTGGAATGACATCCGTTGTGCTGTGCACACAAAGCGAGATGACATTCACAATGCCCATACCTCCCTTGTGGACGTAGTTTAAGGACATACCCGGGTCCATTAGTTGTAAATTGTTAAACAATACACATGTGATCAGTCGCAACACTTGTGATATGTAGTGTCATAAGTAGGGGTACTGATAAATCCGCTACTTGACGCCAACAACAACACAACAACAACACACACACAACCACAACAACAACAAAAATAATCACACAACAACAACAACGAAAATAATAAGCGTTTTGGTAAGAAAACTGATGTACGGAGTGAGCACTCTATGCTTAATTATTTTTCTGTGGTAGAATTCCGAAGCAAACTCGCAAGATCAACAGCTTACCACATAATCAACTGTACTTACTAACACACGCCTGATCAAAGTTAGCAGCAGATCAATAACGCAACTTTGATAGAATCCGCACCGCTAGATGAGCAAAGTTACCAACTTTGGTGACCTTTAGCTGTCGTGTGGGAAAAATTAACACTTAAAGAGGAAAATGATTATACGAGCAGATCACATAAGTGGCCAAGTACTTGGCCAAGTACAAATTAAATTCGAGGTTTCAACTGTCACTGTGTAGTAGTGTGTAACTCAGGCCCTGTGCCTATAGAAATGACACACAAAGCGTTTTTGGGTAAACCGCAGCCAAATAACACTAGACCCTACTTATAGTGTTGTGTTCCTGCCGGTGAGTAAGGTTGCCAGAGCTCAACGAGGTCGGCAACGCGCATGTGACACCTCTGGAGTTGCAGGCGTCCATAGGCTACGGTAATCGAAGTTCGTCAATTGCGGCCACTTTTCTCTGTCACTCTAATTACGTCTTATTAAGAGTAAAAGAGTAAGATCCCCGCAATTTGCGAATTTCGGTTTTCGCGGTAGGCCCTGCCGCGAATTCGGGTCTCGTCCGAGAATTTTTCGCAAATTTCCGCCAGCAATTTTCGCAGTGAATTTTTAAATTTTTTCTTTATTTCTAAATTTAGACTGGACGAGGACTTATGCATCGGGACTCGTATCTAGGTAAAGGTAGGTAAGTATGAGTGAGATGTACGACGAAGTAAAGTAAACAAAAAATTTTGTTGACATCAATTTGTAATTTCGT
Source organism: Cydia pomonella (assembly GCF_033807575.1). Lineage (NCBI taxonomy): Eukaryota > Metazoa > Arthropoda > Insecta > Lepidoptera > Tortricidae > Cydia > Cydia pomonella. Next base: position 9,117,984 of record NC_084726.1, read on the forward strand.
ATCAGCCTCCGACGGTAGACGAGCGCATGACGAGACTTATTTGGAGTACCCTAAAAAGGTTTTTTTTATACTACGTCGGTGGCAAACAAGCATACGGCCCGCCTGATGGTAAGCAGTATCCGTAGCCTATGTACGCCTGCAACTCCAGAGGAGTTACATGCGCGTTGCCGAACCTAACCCCCTCCCACCCCTTGTTGAGCTCTGGCAACCTTAAAAACTTCTGGGTTAAAAACGAAATTCCAAAAATTAAATTTTGCGCCATCTGTGAACAGACTTTGGTACTTTTTCACTTCTCACGCTGTGGTTGCGGGTGTGGAATAGCTACATGGGATCATCTCTGTAAGTTGTCACTTACTTGCATATTGCATAGATGTCGCTTTTATTAAAATCGAGTTAGCAAATTAAAGGACACTAATTTTGTATTGTGTAAAAGTTTCCCTAAAATTTCCAACGACTTTCCAACTTAGAAACTTTCCGATACACATTTGTATCAAGTAATAAAAGGGTGCAAGCAAATATACTTATTATTGAATTTCTACATTCCCAAATTCACAAATAAATTCAATAGACTCTCCGAATACAATTTAAACGCCAAGAAACCTCAAATAGTAGTTGGAGGGACCACACTTTCATAAAAATGTCTTTTAATTGCTGGATTGTACCAAAGAGAATAGGATTGTATCAAGACTATTGGCGTGAAAAAATGAAGGTCGGGTTAAAAAAAAATAAGAAGCTAATTATTCGATAATATTTCGCATTTGATATTTATTTATTTTCATAACAAGCCTCTTACAACAGTCACAGCTAAATTATGTTCATAATGATAATGTGTCTATAAATCAAAGGCATTTTTCAACCATTTCTGTCCTAATAACAAGTTAACTGCCCACATCTGCTATAATTACCACAATACTCACTGACTACTGACATGATAATGCTATCTCCATTACCCTTGCTAAGTTCAACCAATAGTGAAAGAGATGACAATAAGACATCAGCCGCCAGATGGTATTGCGGCTACTATAGCAGCTTCAATCTCAAAATTGAATCTCTAATATTAAGGTTCAACTTACACATTGAATAAATACAATATACACATTGGAGTTAATTATATACTAATTATTGGAATAGCAATACAAAAATATCAACTAAAATAATATGCAAGTCACAAATGGACTAAAGTTTTTTACATACACTTCTGTCACTTGTGAATTGTACCGAAGTTTAAAAAAGCGGCCAAGTGCGAGTCGGACTCGCCCATGAAGGGTTCCGTACCATTTATGACGTATTAAAAAAAACTACTTACTAGATCTGGTTCAAACCAATTTTCGTTGGAAGTTTGCATGGTAATGTATATCATATATTTTTTTTAGATTTTTCATTCTGTTATTTTAGAAGTTACAGGGGGGGGGGGGACACATTTTTTCACTTTGGAAGTGTCTCTCGCGCAAAATATTCAGTTTAGAAAAAAATGATATTAGAAACCTAAATATCATTTTTGAAGACCTATCCATAGATACCCCACACGTATGGGTTTGATGAAAAAAAAATTTTTTTTTAATTTTTATGACGTATTAAAAAAAAACTACTTACTAGATCTAGTTCGAACCAATTTTCGGTGGAAGTTTGCATGGCAATGTATATCATATATTTTTTTTAGATTTTTCATTCTGTTATTTTAGAAGTTACGGGGGGGGGACACACTTTTTACCACTTTGGAAGTGTCTCTCGCGCAAACTATTCAGTTTAGAAAAAAATGATATTAGAAACCTCAATATCATTTTCAAAGACCTATCCATAGATACCCCACACGTATGGGTTTGATGAAAAAATATTTTTTGAGTTTCAGTTCTAAGTATGGGGAACCCCCAAAATTTATTGTTTTTTTTTCTATTTTTGTGTAAACATCATAATGCGGTTCATAGAATACATCTACTTACCAAGTTTGAACAGTATAGCTTTTATAGTTTCGGAAAAAAGTGGCTGTGACAGAATCGGACAGACAGACGGACATGACGAATCTATAAGGGTTCCGTTTTTTGCCATTTGGCTACGGAACCCTAAAAACAACAATATTATGTAACATTTATTTACTAAAATGTACAATAATACAAGCTAATATCACAGCAAATTAAGGTACTATTGATGTTCTATCTTATCCTCGCTAAACTGAGACGATATCCAAGTTAACGCCCATTTTAAATTTGTCAGCATATATTTCAAAGCTTTCGTCCAATGTTCCTCCGAGTTAAACTGTATTTTGATAGAATAAGCATGAGGCGGAGATGCTGTGTCCTCAATCTTTCCCTTGTCAATTCGGTACGGAAGACAAAAGCCCGTATTTCCTTTTTCAACTTGTTCCTTAAATTGTTGCAGGCAATCCAAAAAAGCAACCATTGCGGCATCAAATTTTGTGTCCCATAGAAATCTGAAGCCGCCAGAACCATATAACGGCAAGACCTTTTGGTCTTCTAATACTTCTATGTATGAATGGTTCCCAAATGGCACAAGCCGGTATCGCTGAAAGCAGAAATTTATTTTCTTGGCTAAAGATGAGAGTAGTAACACAGTTTGGCCCCAAGCTGCATTAATTTCTGACCAGTCAACTGGGGCAGTAGGTAATCGTCCAAGTCTAAAGTTATTTATTATACCAAACTGCCCTGAATCCGAAATATGGAATGTCGCTTTGAAAATATTCGTCTTTTTAAGCTTCTCCAGCTGAGTTTGAGTATAAGCAAGCTGGCATTCGTAAAACTTCATCTGATCTTCAGTAATCATCAAATCTTTGCGATATCTTGTATATTCCCTCCAATAGACATCCTGCTCTTTTTCCAATCTTTCTTTCTCTTTCTCTTGAATCTCAATTTCATCTTTCATAGCCTTTTCTTCTTTTTGCAAAGACGATAACTCTTTTAAGAGCCTGTCTTGTTCCTGCTTCATGTCTTCAAGTTCTTTTTCAAGCCCTTCCAAGTTTAAATCTTCTTTATCATTCTCCAGCTTTTTTAAATAGTCGTTATAGTCTTTCCATTCGGCTTCAGTTGATCTCAACTGGTTGTCCATAAGCTCTAGAAGCGTGTCTGTGCATTCGTCACACAATGGATGATCCACATCTGAATTGTTCGATAAGCAGTCAAATAAAGTCGCTTTTACGTGTAACTGGTGGCCTGCTGAGGTAGTTTCCCAACCATCCGATATCACCATAAACCCGTTCGCTCCATTCCCTGACTCGGACATACGAAATGGGGGCACGTAATGCTCCAGGCTCGATGATTGCATATCCAAATCAGTCTCATTATTGCGACGAATCTGCAGCGTCAAGTCGGCAATAGTATGCTCCCCCAAGTTGTTCAAAGACTCATCCAACTTTAAAGGTTGAAGACATCGCTGACAGGAAAAATTTACGAAAGATTTAGAATCGCTCATCTTTGATTTACTTCCGCAATTGCGTCATTTAATCAAAATGTCCGCTGATGATAAATTAAACTATTGACTATTGTAATAATTTCGTCTATCGTGTCGTTAGTGATAGTTATTTCTATTATAACTAGAATAGATTTTCCAAACAAAGGAAATTAGCACAGCAAATCTGCAATTTATTATGACATTTCTGGGTAATGACGCAAGAGTGACAGGCTGACAGTTGACGCATGTAGGTTTGTTTGAGAAAACGATAATACTGATGTACTCTCGCAAAGAAGTAAAATATCCATTACGTACAGGGACGCATTTTTTTAATAATCATAGAACAAGTAAATATAAAAAAGGCATTTTTCTCGAAATAAGGTAATAAGCAAGAATCTTTTCCAAAAATGGAGTTAAATAAAGACTCACTATGTATTAATAACTATTGCTGATGTTTATAAAATCTGTTTTATAGTATCTACAGACGGCCGCACCGGACCGCGACTTTGGTGCGGTGTAGCGCAATTTCGAAAGCGTATAAACTGGTCCACCGCACAAAGTTATTATTATTACCATGTCCGGTGATCCGACGGGCATGCACGTCGTTCCAACTGACAAGTAATAACAATAACGGTACGCCACCGTGACAATAGGGTTGTTTCCATCTACAAAGCTTAGGGCAGAATTGTATCCCAATAAATTCTTTTGGATTTCAAGAACATTTTAAACTACTTTTAGGGGACCTGTAATGACCATATTTTTGTAAATATTGAATTTAAAATATCTTTTGGCACACGTCACGTGACCAAACTCGAAACGTCTTTGAAGATTCTGATGACGTCACAACTCTCGGATTGACACTGTTGACAGTTAGGCGATAAACAACAAATGACAAATGTCAGTTGACAGTTCGTATCTTCTACGTGTGTATGTAGTTATGTGTCAAACCGTAAACTGTGACGTCACACAGTTTTCAAAGAGCGTTTTGGGCGCTAAAGCATCTGTCAAAATGTATTTTGTTAATTTAACATATTTAAAGCCGTTTTCAGTATAAAAGTTGAATTTTAGGGCAAGTTTTAGTTGATATAGACCGTAATACAAGCGTTTCAAAAAATTGGAAACAACCCTATTCGCTCGTATGTAAGCTGCGTCGCACCGTTTGACAGCTGTTATTTTCAAATTATGACAGTGGAAAATATCAAACTGGTTGGAAATATAGCCAGTTGATGAAATAACAAAAATGCGGTAGCAGTGCCTTAAAGACGTAGATTTCTAAACATTTTTATGTAAAAAAATGGACTATATTATCTTAGGCCCTTCATCTACCTCTTAAAAAGCAGGGCCGATTAACTTAAAGTAAATCGTAAAGGAAATTCGTTGAAAAACACTGATATATGAGACACTTGCAAACTTGTAGGGCTGTCTGTAGTGAAGGATCGCACCGATTTAATGGTTCGGCACGATTGTGTGGAAGTCCACGCTAGTACGCGCTATTCCTAGAACCACTGCATGGTCGCGGGCCGGTGCGATCGTCTATGATGGCTTTAAAATTTTAAAGATTTGCCAAGTTTTGGCTTAAAAATATATTTTTACTTTTTTCTGACTTTTATTAGATTAGAAAAAATAAGAGCAAGTGAAAATACATGAGTATAGTGAAACACACCTAACTTAACAGTAGAAAATGGCGCCAAATTTAAATTTTCTATAGGAAGTCAACTCTCCGCACCTACAATTTTTAAATTTGCCGCCTTTTTGTCGAATGTGCCAGAGTATAGTTATTTAGGTAAATCATTGACAAAAGGAATAAAAAGTGTCACTGTGAAATTCTTCTATTTCTATTAAATAAGTAGGAGTTGGTGAGTATTTTTAGGAGGTATAATACTTTGTAAATTTTGTTTTTCATAAATCAAACAATTGATAATTCTTTAAGAACTTTATTTTACTTGTAGACTAGAATACATGTAATCATTTGAAACATAAACAGCACCTTAAAGTTCACACAAATTATTAGCATACATAAGTGGCCTATTTCCACATTTTCCGTGACGAATAACCAATTGTGGCAATAGAAAAAGGCGCGAAAAATAAAAAAATAAATGTAAGTATAGATGTTGTCCCAACCTAAGTGTCTACTTTTGTATGCAGCTATTATGGCAAAGTGGGTGCTCAAGTTGGGGCACTTACCTACAGTAGGTACTAAATTGAACTCAATCTTCCACGCCTGTTTTTTTTGTTTTTCTGCCCTTTTCTGTTGATAACAACTAACAACCGCTTACCGTATTAAAGCTAAGGTCATTAACTATAAAACGTGTCACGTACGGATAAAACAGTGTAATACAAAATCATTATCATTACTGTATTAGACCAGTCTGAAATTACCTGATAAAAAAATATAAGAAATAGAGATTTAAACGAAAGATATAAGTAAATAAAGTGAAGACCGCCGTATAATCAAAATAGACACGGAATGCTGACCGTAGAGGGTCTACCGCGAAATTTCGATTAACGTGGTAGAGCCTCAGGTTTCTAGCTAACCCTATTAGAGACGCTCAAAGGCCTATCTATAAAATCGACATTACTAAAAGCCATAACGACAGACACACGGGACCGCCACCTTGGTGCTGTCAGAATATCTCTTTCTCGCTCTTACTTATAGCTGCGGCCTTGACGGATGTACGGTGGGCCACCTTTCATACGATCGGACAGGCTTCGGAGCGGACCAAGATCACTTTCCAGTACGCCCGTCTATTATAGATTTAACGTTGCGGTCTCTACATTTACTTTACAGTCTCAAATAATTCCATTTTAAATGTTCTAGTCATATAAAATATAATTGTAGCAGTAGGTAAATAGTATGTCAGAAAATATATAAACTTACAAGCTAACACTGGAAGGTACTAAATGAGGTAAAACATGAGAAATAGTAGGATATAAACTCTCTAATAATTAAATCAGTTCTATTACTTAAATGAGTTAACAAAATAAAATCTTTTTGCTTAAAAACTAGTTTAAAATATTTACAATAACGCATTGTTTTTGCATTTTTACAAAGTTCTGAAAAAATGGCAATAGTTTACATTGAGGCTTCGTTTAAGGCTTCTACAGACGTTACAACAAATGGCACGCTTATTTAAATAGGTATACTCTGGCAAGCCAAAGAATAAATCGCGATTCAAAATTTATACCTATAGGAGATCGATCCTTCGCGCCTACATTTTTCAAATTTGCGGCCATTTCCTGAAAAAGCTGGCTTGCCAGCGTGTAATTGCCGGCTAAGTAGGAGCAAAAGATTCAATCGATCGATAAAATGCCGCAATGTATACTCTGGCAAACCCACTTCATCAGTAGAAAAAGGCGCGACATTCAAATTTTCTATTGGAGGGCAACCTATCGCGCCTTTTTTTTTTTAATTTTGCGCCTTTTTATAGTGACAGTAATAGCTTGCCAAACTATAAGTACCTATTGCAAATCGCATGCGACTATCGGTGACGTTTGTAGATGCCTTAGTCTTTCAGTAATCAATTTATATCTTGATTTTGAACCAATAAGGACATACGCACTGAACGATCCAACCCGATAAGTTGCCATTTAGGTACCTGCACCAAATAAGGCCCAGTTCCAAAATGTCATACTTTTATAAAGCCTGACCAGTAATATATGATCACGCGCCATGTTGCGGAATTTCATTGGAACAAAAATTTTCATACTAAACTGAACTGTCACCCTATACATGAGAATAACAGCGGCAGCGCCCTCTTAACAATGATCATATATTTCTGATCGGGCCTAAGCCACTCGCGGCGCGATAGCCGAGTTATTATTGAGCTGCCAGGCTGCCTTGAGTACTAGGATCTCTTTTAAATGGAAGGACCGGATATTTGAAACACGCGATAGTCACCTTATACCCCATTGCTAAGATAATGGGTAGGTTCTTGTAGCTGATGGTAGTAAGAGTTAGGTAGCAGGGCAGGGGTGAGGCCGCCTTGTGGGCCGGCGTACTGCGCTGGTACTAGCATCTCTCTGAAATAAAAAATATTATTGTTACATTTATTTGGTCATGATCATGATATGATGTGCTCTACCACTCCTGATGGGCTTTATAGACGTTTCAACAAATCGCATGCAATTTAGTTATCTTGTCGTCATTTCACTTAATTAATATATAATACATTCTAGTTAAATACAAGTTTTTTTTCCTTTTTTTACTACGATGGTGGCAAACAAGCATACAGCCCGCCTGGTGGTAAGCAGTCTCCGTAGCCTATCGACACCTGCAACTGCAGAGGAGTTACATGCGCGTAGCCGACCCTAACACTCGTTGAGCTCTGGCAACCTTACTCACCGGCAGGAACACAACACTATAAGTAGGGTCTAGTGTTATTTGGCTGCGGTTTTCTGTAAGGTCTGGTACTTCCCCAGTTGGGTTCTGCTCTAGATCTGGAATGACATCCGCTGTGCTGTGCCCTACTACACAAAGCGAGATGACATTCACAGTGCCCATACGAGTACCTCTCTTTTGGACGAAGTTTATGGACATACCCAAGTCCACAACAATTTCTATACAAACATCTAAAAATATTTCTTCTGTGCTTTCTTTTGCTTTTTGCGCTGTGGATTGATATTGTACCATTGTACCTATACCTACTTTGTAGAATGAAGTATAAATAAAGTTTCTTATATCATTTATCAAAAATACCTACCTAAAATTCTGAATGTGAGAAAGGTAAATTTAGAGCCCTAGAGGCATTTTCAGGATATATGATACCAATTCGATTAAATACGCATATTGCTTAAAATTGTACAGTACCTGCTCCTTAATTAACGTATCGAATAGTCTAGGTGTACCTCTACAGGGTACATGACCCCAAAACGATGAAATAAATAAAGCGCTCAACGAAACGGCACGTCCCGCACATAAAATTCCGGTAGGTAACATAAATTATACACAATACCCGAAAAAAAAAACATTCGATATTCAAAAGTGACCAATAATGGCCATTGGCTGCAGGTTCTTTTTTACCAGCCAGTCTGGTTTTGTTTCTGTTTTTAGGGGTCCGTAGTTAACAAGGGGCCTACCACAAAAACTGAAATTCGCAAATTGCGGGGATCTTTCTCTTTTACTCTCACTAAGACGTAATTAGAGTGACAGAGAAAAATGCTCTCAATTGGCGAACTTCGATTTTCGCGGTTATAGCCCAAGGCAACCATATCTGTAGAAAAAGGCGCGAAATTCAAAATTTATATGGGAGGTCTATTCTTCGCCCCTACTTATTTTTTATTTTATTTGGCGGGTTTTTTTTAATGATGCAATTTGGCATAGACAGGTTTACGCAATTATTGAAAAGTGTTTACCTAGTCAAAATTTAAAAATAGTACCTATCTGGATTGTTTTTGTTGCTTCAATCCCATGGTGTTCTGTTTCATTATAGGTCTTTCTAAAATACAGGTGTGTGGAAACCTGTTTCTAATCACACATTTCGTAACATTAACTTTTAGCGAAATATATATTATTAAAGATTACCTATAAGTAGTTCAAATTTTTGTTAAATTCAAGTGCATTTGTATTTAGAATTATGGCGACATTCATTCACTGAATGCAAATTAAATATCTAAAATGTTTTTACAGGGTCAAAAACATTCGGGGAAACATGGTATCTTTCCTGTGGATTTGGGTCCATTTTCGCTTTTGTCATACAGCTTTTAAGAAGTAGAAGGTCGGCACCTGTCTATATAAGTCCGACGAAAAAAATAGGTTTTACAATCCATATATTTTAGGGACAAACACATAACCTTAACTCAACAATTATTATATAAATTAGGATGTTCTCCCTTTAGTCTTAATGTATGTATACTAATCATTGTATGTTTGATTGCAGCATACTTTTTTATTATTATTACTTTATGGTACAGCGAAGGCATTAAATAATTAAATTACTAATGATAATGTAATTTTGCGACTTTGACTGTACCCGGATAAATACATTCAGTTACAACTCAGATCTGTTTGTTTAAAGTATTTATACATATAATTAGCTATTGTATCTTTAATTAAGGAAACTATAGGTTTAATTTAATATTACCATATATTTCTGTTCAATTGTACAGTAGAATTCATTTATAACGACGTCGCTTATAACGACTAACCGTTTTTAGCGTCGATATTATTTACTCAAGTTCGGTCCAATACATAATTACATACATGTATGTAAATATCCGTTTTATACGTCATCCGGTTAGTACGACATAATATCGCCGGTCCCTTGAAGGTCGTTATATCCGGATTCTACTGTATATGTATGCAACCGTTTGTTTCTTAGTAAACAATAAACAACAATACTTTAAAAAGTTTTGACCCTATAGGGTAGGGGCGTTAGATTCACCCAATTATAGGAGTTGCCAACGTTGAAAACCGAAAAAAAAAAACTTAAAGTAGACTTACTTAAATTTATTGTATTTATTTGTAGCAATTATATTGTCCATTTTAGGTAATATTGCCCATAAATAATATTTACGTTTTCTAATAAAAAATATATTTTTCAAAAGTTGTGATAAGTATAATAGTTTCTGTCCGCCTATGAGCTAGTTTTCAACCACTGCATTATTAAGTTGAAAATCGATATATTTCGATGAACAAGCTAAATACCGTTTGTGGTGAAAAACGTTTCAGATCTTTTTTTTATATTTCTCAAAATAAAAGTCCAAAGCACCCGGTCTTTTCAAAAGCACATGTGGTCAACCAAACCCAATGAAGTGTCTCCTTGATAAATGAGTTGCCGTTTGAAACAATGGACATTGACGATCGAAAAAATATCGTTTGGAGGCGGGAAAGAAATTTGTTTCTAGAATTTACTTTAAAGTTTTAAACATGTGTTTGTTAATGAGGTTCATTCACGTACGAACAAACTGATTTGTGACTCACCATTAATTGTTTTCACAGTAAGTGTCATTAATTTTATTTTTTAAATCAACGTAATATCAGTGACGTAGAGTCAGACCAAGCTAACTCGGCAGCGATTTTGATAGCACAGACTGTGCATTTGTGTATGCGCACGTGTTTTTTACGTTATTAGTCGATGCAAAATTTTAAAGGAGGAAGGTATTAATTCGAAAAAATCTTTTCACCACACCAGCTAGTAAAGGCTCTCTTGATTGTTCAAAAACTGATGAGAAAGTAGCATTTTATCCACATGTGTGGCAAAGTAATCTAATGCAAATTTTGAGTTATTTCCTTATGTAGTAGAAATGACTTAATGGTGATTTTTAATGATAAATATTCAATAAAGTACATTTGGATTTGATTTGGTTTAACTTTGTTTGATATTTTACAGTTAGTATTTTCTTCGCGTTGCTGTGGTGAAAATATTTGTTTCACTCGCTGGCTAAATTTGTTTAGACCTCGTGCCTTGAAACCCTCGCAACGCTCAAGATTCTGCTTCAAATTTTGGAATCTTTCGCTCGCTCGGGTATCAATAGCACGAGCGGTTAAACAACAACTTTGCCACCTTGTAAAACAAATAACTATTTATTTTTATAAGGCAAGGGTATGCATACTCGAGGTTGGCTTAGAATCAGTTCAATCAGAATCTGGTGATGGAATCGTGGAGACATCGAGTGCACGATTCAAATAAATTTGTAGGACCATAGGTATATAGTAGTTTGGGAATTTTTATATAACCTCTTGCATTTGCTCTCGGGAAATGCTTGTGAAGAATATAAAATGCATCTAAAATGTTTTATGAAGACGGCTCTCATTTGTTAATTTTCTTCCAGAGTTCTGGAACTTTCTGGCTCCATTAAAAGCACTACTACTGCCATGGAGATGCAATGACAGATCATCCTTATCATTCAATAACTAAAATGTAAGGTGCCGGCAAACTTCTTGAACAAGTGACCTTGCCTTTAAGCAAGGCTGGGAACCGGTTTTTAAAACATCTGTAAATACCGGTTTATTACAGTTTTCCTCCGAACTTTTATAAGAGCGCGAACGTTTTAAGAACTTTATTGTAACCTAAAAAAACCGGTTTATTCGACGAGCGACGCAACGGCTGGTCGGCCTAGTGGTGTGCCACGTAAACATAGACACCGGCATAGGAAGAAACCGGTTTTTATTGTTCTATAAACCGATTAATTTGACAAGAACTGTTTTCATAAAAACCGGTTTAAAAATAACGGGTTTACGAGCGAACCGAAATTAAAAGGTTTTGCGCCAAGTACATGGTAACGGTTTGGAAATTTAACCGGTTTCCAAGCCTTGCCTTGAAGTTCGTTTAAACCTATTATTATTTGCTCGACAGATGGAAATACAGTACAACAGTGTAACTTTGTACTGTATTTCCATCTCTGTCGCGCAAATAATGATAGAATTAAACGAACTTAAAGGCAAGGTCACATGTTCAAGAAGTTTGCCGGCACCTGTTCCTATTACTTGACAAAAGTCACATGCCATTTGACTAAAAACAACATTTCAGAGACCACCTAGGCTCTTAAATAATTATAATAAACTCAATAAAAAGTAGACTAAACATTAACAATCTAGCTCGGCTTCAAGCCCGCCGCCATCATAACCAAAAAGTTCGCCTTATCGATATTTCAAATTAAAATAATCAAAACAAAATACTGCACGCCCAAATAATCAACGAAACATTAAAATATGCACTTTAACGCAAGGGAATAAATTTCAAATTTACTCCTAACGAACCCATTGAAGTATTTCATAAACATAACGTCTTTAGAAAACAATAAGGGCCTATAAGACCGAAACTCATTCAGTTTTGAACTTAAAGCACTAGTGATAAGATTGAATTTAGAATGATGTAGGTTTGAACCTGTAGCATATTTGTTTTTTTTTTTAATGTTGAAGTGACCTCTACGTGGACCGACAAAGGATAACAAGGGAGCTTTCAAAGGAAGTCATAAATTTGACTTTATTTGTTTTTAACTTTTGTTTCAGGCAAATAATAGTTGGTGGCCGTATAGTAGTTGCAGATACTAACAAGTTGTATTCAAAAATATATATATTACTAATATTATAAATGAACTTTTTCTAAAAAAGATGAAGACATGATTCTTACAGATCCTGGTATTTTTGGGTTTTTTAAATCCAGATTCACTAGCATATTGAATCCTGATACAAAAAAAAATATCCCAAAGATTGGAAATTTTAGTTTCCACTACGTCACGCACATAACAACAATCTGGGATGGAGAATTAACGAATCTGAGTAGAATGTCCAGATTTATAAGAATCAGGTTTTCAATAGGTATTTATTTTAGAAAACGTCCAACGAAAGTAACTTTATTTACTAGAGTTTGGGTAGATATACCTAGTTTGGTAAGCCGTCAGTGGAAAAGCGTCAAAAATTTGACGCAAATGGTTGCCCTCCCATACCTATACTATAAAATTTGAACTTCGCGCCATTTTTGGTGAAAAAGTGGGTTTACCAGACGTTTTAAGGACGGACATAGGTTTTAGTTTTGGAAATTTGCTTTTTCGGAAGAAAGGAGAAATACGAGAGGGGGGGCGCTGTGGGAGCGCGGCACTGCTAGTTACTTTTGAAGTAAATTCCTTTACGGTCTGCTGATCTGCTGAGGTGTTCTATCTCGTTGTTGCTGACGGTCCTTGAACCAGTTGTAGACCTGCGTGAGAGTCAGCCGGTTTTACGCGCTAACTCTCATTACAGCTACATAAGGTCTATAATGTACTCACGGTCTGGTAATCTGCTGTGGTGTTCGGTCTTGCTGCCGACGGTTCTTGAACCAATTAGTTACTTGAGTGAGAGTCAGCCCGGGTTTACGTTCAGTCAAGTGTACTCACGGTCTGTTAATCTGCTGTGGTGTTCTATCCCGTTGCCGACGATTCTTGAACCAATTAGAGACTTGAGTGAGAGTCAGCCCCGTCTTGCGCGCTAGCGCTCGCTTCTCGTCTGGTGTTGGGTACCTGGGGAAAACAATATTTGGTATACAAGGGAGCATTCTACTTAGTTGTGTAAATAAGTCACGAGCGGAAAATTCCAAAACTGAACGACGAGTGTAGAATCTTGAGCGATGCGAGGGTATCAATACTATCAACGCACAAGGACAAAAAACTTGCTGCCGAGTGTGTCACTAATTTCCTCACCGCCGCGGGAAAACACTACCTAACTGTAAAACTTACAAATTAATTTTCCAATATGCTACATTCATAGTAGTCATTCAAAATTAAAAGTCCAATATCCTGCGAGCTGAGGTGAAATAACTATGTAAAGAAAATTTAGATAGAGTAAATAACTTTCACGATGTGGTGAAATACGACTTATAAAATGCGCTAAATGATAAGGGTAATCCTTATTAAGGGATTGCAAGGCAAATAGGATAGCAGTTAGCATTTGCAACGGGCTAGCTTTATTTTTTGCAAAGTTTTTCGGTAAGGGGTAGTCAAATGAATGTGCTAGCAATTTAAACTGGACAGTCTTTCAATGGGTTAGCCGTGTTTAAGGGACGCCCATTGATAGGCTTTTATCGCGGAAAGGGTTGCCCGGTCCCTGATACCGATTTTTCCCACTGTTTTCATAAATAAAGAGTTTTCTGAGTGGGTATAAGTACCTGGGTGATAATAAAATTATATTTCAACGCTGACTTTCCCTACATGGTTAATAAATAAACATTGTTATGTTACCTATTTCGGTAGTAGCATTCTTTCAATGCGTTCCTACTTTTCTCTTTAAAGCAGTATACGGTTTCTTCACCATCCCAAATGGTCTTTGGTAGCGGATATTTCTTCCTTAGCCTGTATTTATCCACAGCACCTGTACATACATAAAATAAAAATGCTTTCTTGAAACCCAAGGGTTCCAGCGCGCACAAGTTTTATGCAAAAATCGTGAAGCGTCTGGTTGACGTAACAGCCAGCCTAGCCAAGATGACAATCGCTATCGCTTCGGAAAGTGACGAAAGTAGACTTGTTCGAGCTGCTGAGGTGAAAATATGTTTCTAAAACTGTAAAAAGGATTGGCCAAAAACCGTCTCTAGCGTCGTCTGCAGAAAAAAAACCGATTTAAGACTGGACGGTTTTTCAGACTAACATAAATAATTACATAAGTCGAAACTAGAGTTCTTATCAACATTTTAGGGACCCGAGTTTTTTTGTAGAGACTTGAGTATTTTTCAGACTCCTTTTTTTTCAAAAAATTATAAATACATTGACTATGTATAAGTCATGGATTAGGTATAGGTATCTTTATTTCTTTTATGTCAAATTACTGCTAGTATTTGTATAAAACCAATACAATTGTTGACAATTTCTTTATTCTGAGGCTAGAGTCCTTAAGAGTTGCGCTTAAAAAGACTCGATGGAATACTTGACTCGAGACTTAAAAGACTTGGAAGTTTTTTAGTTTTTTTAGCGTAAAAACTATTCGAGTTCATAAAATGTTGACTTAAAAGACGGACGGACTTTATATATATGTATATATGTCTATCTCTATTACAAATAAAGTATATGAATATGAATATCTATGCCGTTCACGCATGGGATTTTGATACTACGTTGTAGACTCGTTTTAAATACAATATATTATTCTCTATGGTCGTACCCAGTTTCCTTCCCCGAACTTTCTCCGCCTCCTTGTAGTGAGCCTTGAACCATAGAGTCTGTAGAGCGTTGTGGTGTTTTGGCGGGAAAGCGTGCGCCTCCAATATGGCGTATAATTCTTGAAACGCCCCTCTATGGTACGCTACTAAAGCGCGGGCTCTGAAAATTGAATTCGTTTAAATTTGCGTTATTTACCCCCAGATTTTTAAATAAATTTACCATTTATATTATTATATTTCTCCACTAAAATTCTTGAATATGTAGTATATATGTGAACTTTAAACTCTGCTCATATATTTACTTGGAGGATTTAACACCCGGAGTCACCTTTAAGAGCATACTCCTCTGTCGAAAACCTCGCTCAATGGTCATATTTATTGTATGGACTGACGTTTATTTAACATGGCTATTTGTACGTTACGAACAAATAGCCATACATTTTAACGTGCCCCTCCCCCGCAAAAATCGGCAGACTGTTTTGTACAGAAAATTACAGACAAAGTCCAGTTGTTAATCCTCGAAGTTCAAGAAAATCAAATCCAATTTACGTAGTTTAGCTATAGGTACCTGGTACATATACAAGTGTTAAATTATCATGTTTAATCCTGCCTCCAAATGTTTTTACTGCCGTTATTACGACATATTCGTCACATTGCCACTACTCATGAAAAGACTTTCCCATTACCATGAAAACTGACCCGCACATCCTCCTATTCACACATTTCAAGGAAAACATACCTGAGTACCGTTTCGCTTCCACGAAGCAGCTCGCTTGGCGGCAAACTCCACAAGAACTCCGACAATTTCTCTATATCACCCTTCTGTTGTAACGCCTCACACACACACTGGACTTGCTCGAAGTTGAAGTTTAAACACCGTCTAGTATTCTCATTTTCAGCGAAATATGACTGCGTAACTCTTTCCCGTTCCAGTGGCACTTCGAAAGTCTGTTCCGTCATACGCAGCAGCGTCAAATTCGATTCGTTTTGAGCATAATTCATTTCTTCGTTGAAATTGGAACGCATGCGATCGTCGAATGTTTCTTCTTCATTGTTTTTGATGCGTTCGACCAGTTCTTTGAATTCGCGGACGTAGGGTAGTTTGGTTTCGTAGCAGTCGCGGAACTTTTTGTTGCGTTGTGGGGTTAGGTAGTTATCGAAGGCCATTTTATTGGTATCTAAAAGAAATTTGTCTCGTTAGGCTAAATTTTTATCTAGGTTTCCAAGCAAAGATAAGATGGAATAGATTTAATTTTCAGCTAATAATCACTCACGTCCAAACCTCCAAGGGCTTTACATGGGCAATAATGGTGATAGCTAGCGCTTTACGAGTACCTATACTAATGACCCAATGTGAGATAATATGTACCTACATTGATAGAGGTAAAGGGAAGCACTGTTGTAACTTATGTATGGAATATTATGTACATATATTCACCAGCAGGTGAAGGAAAATATCGTTATAATTAATTACTATTTAAAGAACTATTTTTGCTGTTGTCATCAACTAAATTTTTGATCTCGGTCCGGGTTTGTTACTGTTCAACAGCTCGTCCAGTCAGAACAAACTCGGCAGCGATTTGGCAGCACAGACGGTGCAAGTGTTATTTAAACGTCATAATTTCATAGAATTTTTACGTTAAAAAAAACCCTTGCACAGTCTGTACTGTCTAACACGTTGCCAAGTTAGCTGGGTATGACGCTATAGCTCGGTTTTGACAGACTATCACCATGAGTGCATAGGACGCCTAGAGCCACGGTTTCGGACCGGTGGTCTCCATCCAAAAGCTATGCTTGCATTGTTGCTTGCGTTACTTCTCCTCTACGAATAGTAGGTATGTAAAGGGGCCCACTGGTTACCAGTTCACTGGACGATATCAGCCTGTCAGTTATTCGCAAACGCTGATAATCGCGAATAACTGACAGGCCGATATCGTCCGGCGAACTAGTAATCGGTGGACCTCTTAAGAGGACCTGTAAAATCTGACCTTTCTGGCTATCGAAGGGGAACAGAGACGTTTCGGACTCGTCGGTGTCGCTGGCGGGGCTGAGGCAGCTCCCGCAGTCCATGACTGTGGATTTCATCCCCGATCGAGATTACTGTTAGAACAAAAAATATATTATAAGGTTAGATCATTGTCTGGGTGATAAGTTGGCCTGATGATTGACTAGCCTACATATTACATATTCCACAATCTTTTTGAACTTTTATTCAATAACAAAGAGTTCGAAATTCAAAAACATAATAACTGCTTCTGGGTCTCAGGAGGCTAGAGTCGAACTAAAATAGCTATAAGTATAAATATGATTATATATTTTTATCGCATTAGATAAAGGGTAAACAATCTTGACGTGTCTTTTTATTGAAGAACACATTTGAAAATAACTCACAGTAAAAAATAACAATTAGGTATATAGCATATATGATCATTTATATTTATTTGGTTGTATAAGTATTAATTACTATTTTTTCCAAGCGTTTTTTAATAAAACGCGGTGGATGGAAACCACCGTTCGGAAACCGTGGCTCTAGTACTAGCGGTCAAAAATGACTCCACGGAGTCCACGGGAATTGTACCGCAAGCGACTCAACTGTACAGCGCGCTTGTTAACAATCAAATACTATAATGTCGCGTAAGACATATAGAAAATGTTATTTTAGCTAATCAAACCTTCTATTGACTAATCACAACTTTTTATAGCGGGAAATTTTAGAGCCGGTGTAGCTTTATTTGACGTTCATAAGCACATTGTACTATTTGTAGTATACCTTCTTGAATAATAAACTATGTCTACCTTTATAATTTTCTGACAAACCGATAAGACAAAATGAAAACTTCACTAAATATCGAGTAGGCAGATATTTAAAATAAAATTATTCTATGATTCAAGAATCGCTCGTAGCCCGCTACGGTGTCTAGCTTACTTACTATGTATCAGGAAATATTTTGGTATAAAATAATTACGATTAAGAATGTTAATAATTACTAACTATTGATAGTATTAAAGGCCTTTACGTTAACCATGATCGTGAATATGATAAATAATTTGAACAAAAAACTTCACAATTAAACTTCACCACAAGCTGTTAGTCTAGTTGAGCGAGCGAGCGAAGCAAATATCTCTGTTTCAGCTTAAGCAAAAATGCTTTCGTAGGTGAGCCCTACTGTTCTCCTCTAAAGGTCACACATCTCAACTAATTCTCGAGACATTAAGGGAGCAAATTCAATCATTAAAAGTATTTTTTTTGTACTTTTATTTTTTACAAATTACATATTATATTTATTTATCATTCAATATCATAACTTAAACACCATTCATGGATAACTTGACGAACCAACTTAGTGCATTAAAGCGCAAAAAAAGAATAAAATTCGACTTTGCTCACTGTTTTCAATATTATAAAGAAAGCTTTTCCGAGCGGGTGTGATCATAAATCATTAACACAGCCAAAGCAACTACACTATAGACAACCATATCTCACAAACCGTGTGAATAAAGCGGACAACCTAATTCATAAAACTGACCGAAATCTGTGTAAAAACACACGCGCCGTCCAAGTCAAAATATGAACTGAAAATATTTGATTGTCACGTAAAATACCAGCGTGTTGCCAAAACATCATAGGATGTCTATACTTTCTTATTCATAACTGAGTGGTAAGTAATTCGAAGAGGATATTCAATTTAAATAAACAAATGGTTTTACACGGGTTTCTTTCATTTGCACGGCAAGCTAGAGTAGATACGAAAGAGCAATGAAATAGGGGCTTTGTGTGGGAATATACATGGAAATAGACCGGTTTTCATTGATTTCGAGTGTAGTAATCCCTAAATAAACCGTAGTTTTTTTGTACCACGTCAGGGCAAACAAGCATACGGTTTGTAGTATCCTATGGACGCCTGCAACTGAACATGTGTTTCATGCGCGTTGCTGTGCTTCTTTTTTGAACAACCCCATTGGTACCTCTCGAGAAAACGTCGTCAGGGAGCTCATTTCTCAGGAGGAGCGTCCGCGGATAGGAAGGAAATTCGTATTAAACCGCACAGTGCGCGACCATTTATAGTCTAGGATGTGAAGATGAACACCCTGCCGACGGCGAGCGGTGGGGTGATAGAAAGCGGCAGTTGGCATCATGTTAATAAATTCTTCAAAGCACAGCGCATTGTACAAGCGGTAGATTACATACAAGTAAGCAAAGTCTCTCCTTAAACTTAAAGGTTCAATGCCGCTTGTGAGTTACACAAATACAAAAGAAATACCTATGTTTACAAGAATAGGCACATTGCCCTTGTGGTCTCGGTTGCCTCGATAGACCTTATGCCAGTCACTTGTTTGGTAAAACGACACAAAGTTAAAAGTAAAAACTATAAAGGATTAAAAACTATTTTCATTTACATTATCTCTACATCTGCTTAACACACAATTTCGTACAAAGCCGCAAGCGATAAGGGTTCTATACCTATTTGCATTTACCTAGGAAAAAATAGTAAATAGGTAGTAAAGGAATTACAATAAGGGGGTAAAGTTGTAGCGCCTCATGCTAATATTGATAACCGAGCAAGCGAAAGATTCCAAATTTGAACCATTAGCGTAGCGAGTAGTACGAAAATGGAATGTTGAGCGTTGCGAACAACCTTTGCCACCGAGTGAATACCACAATTTTTCACCACACCGACGCGACAAAAATACTGTTTGAAAACAATAATAATTAAATACAAATCAACGCTGTTAAATATTTAACATTAATAGATTTAAAATCATCACTTAAAAGTCTAAAAGTAAATTCCACTAGCCTAATTGAGGAGACAACTGAAAATTTCCATCTATACCTTGACACTCTTGTGGATCAAATGCAAGTTTGCAAGCAAGCTGGAGTTCCTGGATTCGCGGTAAAGGTAAATAAAATAAATTTGTAATATTTATTCCTGATGTTTTCTATGTGTCTAAGTATATAATGTATTTAATTATTCCGAATCGTTTCTAGTGCAAAGGATCCAATGCGGAAGTGCCGCGAGCGTTATAGACACCTTTGCACCGGAAGCGACAAGGAGTATTTTTTTAGTTTAATTGAAATGGATTCGTAATATACCTGTATTAATAAATATTTATTTTTTAATAAAAATCTTTCGCATTTATAACATTAAGTATGGATAATACATTCTTGCAACACCTATTTTTAATTTATAACTTAAATTATCTGTTTCCGCTACCCAGAGATTATCTGGAGGAGATCGCTCTTTAGCGTTAAGACTGCCGGGCAGACATGCCTCTATGTTTAATAAAAAAAAAATCCTAATATAGTAACCTTTTACTGAGGTTTGCCGATAAAAAGTATTCTAGTCTACTATATTAACGCAAAGATAGGTATCGTCGATTTCGTCCAGATTAGGTCAAAATATTACAAGATTTCAAAAATTCGTTTCATGATGTACTTAATTCAGGAACGTAAAAAAAGTGTTGTATTAAGGGCCAAATTTTTTTTTTTAAATGCGGAAGTGAGTAATAAAAAGTATAATTCAAATTAATATAATAAAAACGATACAAATGAAACAGTAACGGTATTATTATTTGGTTTTCTTTTAATTATAAACGTATAGGTAACATTTGTTATAAAAATTATTTAATGCTCCGACTCTGAGTAGGGATCTTAATAGTAGATATTTCCTTGAAGTAGCTTACGTAAACAGATCTAACAATACCCAAATAAATAATAATATAGGAATAGATTTAAAATTACTATATTTTTTTTTAGTTTAAAGCAAAATACTATAATTATAATTAAATGCAAATTTAAATAAAAATAATCTCACCTAGAACACTATTATTATCTTGCACAAAATCTCACAAACACTTTTCAACACAAAAATAACTGTCACACACCCTCACACGCCGAGCACTAAGGGTCATATGACAAGGTGTAGGCTTTCAGTGCGCGAGCGAGACAGCCACAGAGCGGGGCGGGGCCTTGCTTGCTGGCTGAATGCGCGTTGAAAAATAAACTTTTTTTTAAATTGACCTTTATGGTCCCGCCTAGCGCCTTTTTGGAGAAAACTTGAGGTTGACCAGTTTAACTATTCAAAATGTCGGTTTTAGTAGATTCATTCATAATAGGACAATGTAAATATTAAACACCGTAATTTGATTAGTAATAAATAAATACAAAATAATTTTATGTTTTATCTCGGCGTCTATAACTTGACTATCTGTCTATCTGTCTTGTCTATGACTTAGTCGATTTGTGTAAGAAGAAGTTCCTATAATATTTATTTATTTATTTATAAATATTGGACATTCTAACTCAAATTGACTAACCCCACAAGGTCAAGATTGTCAAGAAGGGTACCTACTCAAACAACGATATATATAATATATAAATACTTAAATACATAGAAAACACTTATGACTGAGGAACAAATATCTGTGCTCATCACACACATAAATGCCCTTACTGGAATTCGAACCCGGGACCATCGGCTTCATAGGCATACTCTATGAATATTGAATAATTTCATAAATTTTCATGCAGTCCCCTATGAACGAAGAATAAAAAACATGCCTTAAACTGAATTATAGCCGGTCAAACAACTTTGTCAGTAGAAAAAAGCACGAAATATCATATTCTCTATGGGACGATGACCCTTCGCGCCTACATTTTTTAAATTTGTCGATTTTTTCTACTGACGGAAATGGCTTGATTGGACTGACTATATAAATGTTGTATGAGACGTACCCTAAGTTTTTTTTTTAGTTATTTTAGCGTTCTGTCATGCATGATTTATTGCAGCTTTCTAGCACTAACGATCACGGAGCAGAGCCGAGGACGGCCAGACGGATGGCGAAACTATAAGGGTTCCTAATGGACTACGGGACTCTAAAAAACGGTAAATCAGAGAATAATACCAATAACACAAAAAAATCGGGTAAACCGGCGTCTGTTCAGTGGAAATTACATCATTTTACGATTTGGGTACATTATCATCAAACAAATTTTAAGAAATAGTTTATTACATGCCTATGAGAATAAAGTAAGGAAGAATGTCATAATTCGTGTCATTCGAGAAGACGCGTGCCTTGATCCGTATTTTCATGTCATTAAAGGTTAGATTTTACAAATCTGCGCGTCATCATGGATGACACGAACTATATACCTATAGGCTATAAAGTCCGTTTATTTTAGGATTTTCACAAGGAAGTTACATATTTAACTCATACTAAAAAGTTTTTGGCCCAAACGACCCAGCAAAGGGGACGACCGCTTCTCCGTGCAATCATAGTCCTCATTTTCCTCTATGGATATTATTAATTTTTTTTACGTGATTTGATGTATGTATAGTCGCCAACAGATATATTGGAGAGGGCAAGGTGTTTACAAATATCTAAACGCGCACTATAGCGAAATACACAGAATACACCCATTACCCAGGAACATATATATGTGCTCATCACACAAATAAATGCCCTTACCGGGATTCGAACCCAGGACCATCGTCTTCACAGGCAATGTTACTACCCACTAGACCAGACCGGTCGTCAAAAGACAATGATGCCTAGTTTTTCTAAAATATTTTTTTTTACGAGCAGATACGTCTGCGAGCGATACTATAAAATTTATATTAAAGGAAATACGGAACCCTAAAAAGAAGGGAATGGCATAATTTATAGTCAAGAAATTGGGACAGCTTCCACCGTGGCGAGGTAGCGTAGGGGTTCATGGCGTTAGCCGGGATATCTACAGAAGCCGGGTCCAACCCGGCCTTTACTACTAGAGGGCTTCGTCACTTTTTCTTTAGTATATGACATCTATTTCATTTTATGACCCAGTAACTAAAAATTATACCTTGGCGTTGAAACTCTAGGTATATGGAGTCCCAGCGCGCACAAGTTTTTTGCAGAAATCGTGCTGGCGGCTTCCTCGCACAACGTATCATTGTGATACAACGAGGAAATGCCGCCTGCATCCTTGGTATAATGCCTGAATGGCCTATTTTAGATTTAAGCTAGTTATAGTAACACTACTCTCTTCTTCCTCGGTCCCTCATCGCTGAGAATCGCAATCACGTATGCTCCATCTCCATATTAGTGTGCCGCTGCCGTCATAAGCCGATGGTTCCGGATTCAAATCCTGGTAAGGGCATTTATTCGTGTGGTGAGCATGGATATTTGTTCCTGAGTCATGGGTGTTTTCTATGTATTTAAGTATTTATAAATATTTATATATTATATATATCGTTGTCTAAGTACCCTCAGCACAAGCCTTATTGAGCTTACTGTGGGACTTAGTCAATGTGTGTAATAATGTCCTATAATATTTATTATTTTTTTTTTTATAGATTTTAATCACGCATTTCTGAGGCCAAAAGAAGGAAAAAATGTTATATGAGTTCAGGTCAATTAAAAAAAAAAATTTTTTTTGGTAATTTTTTTTCGATTTACTGTGTGTATTTGTACCGCTATTTGTAAAACTGTAACTCAAAAAGAATTTGAACTTTTTTTGTAAAGTGTTAGTTGTCACTTTTTGACATCTATCATTAAGGATATTTGGCCATCAAAAAGACATTTTGCACTAAGTAACAATAAAAATATGTTTTGTTTGTAAGTGGCGTTAACTCTGAAATTAGTCGAATTCCAAAAAAGTTTATAGGACATTTTAGTTTTTAAATATGATCAGGAATATACTGTTAAAATATCTCGCAATGCTCACGGGCACCGTGTATTGATGAGCTGGAAAATAACCTAAAAAATACCTATATAATAACGCCTGAATTTCCCGCCCGTTCTCTAGAACAATTTGTTTGCATCATTCCGGTGTCAAATTTACGCAGCTTGACTGCTACTTGGAAGCGCCTGAGAACGACTCGAGCAATGTGTTATACGAAACTACAAGAACCTTAGGAATTCGAGATGGAAAATATACCTCAGGTGCCAGCATATGGTTCCATTTTTATCACTTGTCACTATGCCTGTCACTGTCGCACTTACATACTTGTTAGAACGTGATAGGCATGGTGACAAATGATAAAGAGCCGACCATCTTAGCCCTACTGGTATGGTGTGGTATATAGCGAATGCTATAACCGGCTAAACTTCATAACCGGTTTCGGTTATGCACGAAAAATAACCGATAATCGGTTAAGGTTATTTTCTATAAAAACTTGTAAATTTACATTATTGTAAATTTAAAAAAAAATACGAAAATTTGTATATTTTCGTAATAGTAGTAGAGTCGTATTTTTTGGCATAATGGAGTATAAAATTACAAAAACTTTTTTTTTCTTATTTTAAGTTCAATAATTCTTCTGTGTAATAAATTAAATTAAATTCATTTGTTTGAAAAATTAGAATCCTTGGTATTCTCCGTTAGCTGATCTGCTTTAGGCCTCCCTCCCTCTTCTCTTTCGAAATTTTGAAGTTGGCTCAAAAGCATATCCGAACAAAAACATTGTCATGTAAAATGTTGCCAAGACGAAACCACTGTAAAAATCTCCTTTTTTTACTGATTCTCCATACCAACTTCAATCCCTTTTTCCCCCTAACGCCCTTTTCTTCCCGTTTTTTACCCTTATGGGGTGATTTGGGGATTGAAAACTATCTTACATATATCCTTCCCCATAACAAAAATTATTTACATACCAAATTTCAACTACATCGGTATAGCGATTATTGATTCCCTATAGAAAATGTTCCCCCCCCCCCGGTTTTTGATTTTTTTTAAACTATATACATGCCTAATTTTAGCTTCCTAGGACTTCAGGAAGTACCCTAAGGGCTTTGATGATCATCAGTGAGTGAGTCAGTGACGAAATCGGTTTTTTTTTTAGATATGAATTAAATCGTATGAGAGCTATGCAATTGAATTTTTTTATGCTTAAAAAGTCCACTAATGACATTATGCCTATTCCGAGAATTTTGTTTATTTGGTATAATCCAATCCCAAGTTACGAGTTCAAAAAACGACGAAGTGCTTCGAGAAAAGGTAGGCTGCCCTTGCGCTTCGCTTTGCTCGTCTTGGCGGGGACACTACCTTACCCCCAGATAGGACTGGGGTCAAAATACTACGCGTAAGTAAGTAGGTAAGTAAATAATTTATCCTGCATAAAATGTGGTACCTATTACATAAGTTGATTACGTACATGATTGATTACATAAGTCGATTATAGGAAACACATTTTACCAGCAACTAGCTTGCAAAATAATACAAAATAACAAAAAAATCTAAAATCGTAAAATATAAAACATAATCTAAATTACTATAACTAGATATTTACAATGTCAATATTTAAATGCTTATGTATGTTAACGTCACGAATCATGGGGCATTTAAGAGAAAATTTGGAGTATTTTGATTTTTCACCTACACCTGTAAAATTTCTACCGCTTTATGCGTTAAAAATTTAAAGTCCTATTCGTTCTTTAGGTTTTCTATATATTTAATGAAAGCTACTGC
This sequence comes from Cydia pomonella, assembly GCF_033807575.1. Classification (NCBI taxonomy): domain Eukaryota; kingdom Metazoa; phylum Arthropoda; class Insecta; order Lepidoptera; family Tortricidae; genus Cydia; species Cydia pomonella. The sequence goes on from NC_084726.1 coordinate 9,143,400, forward strand.
AATTGGTTTCAGTATTATTATCAAATAAAAACTATGATTTTTTGCTCCAGTCATGGGATGTATGGCGACATTAATTTTCAAACTAACAAATGTAAATGAAAAATTAAGCTCTTTGGCTCTAGTTTGTGGCAAAATGTTGCCAGCGTTTATCATCATCATGTCACATAAAAATTAACATGCTTAATGTGCAATTAGCACGCCTTTCATAAAGCACGCCATTACGTAGGTATTGTTTCTAAGTTTTCTATTTCGCAATCTTGCACGTAAAAATTACGTTTACGGAGATATTTTCTTTATGAATGAATTTGTTTACTGTCCATATTGAGGTTAAAGGAGTGAATGAACTGCCACTTGTTTACTTTTATTTTAACCTAGATTTAAGGTTATGGAATAATACCTACAACATACATAGTTTTAGCAGAAACAAATATGACTTTTTGAACAAGTAGAAACGCCTACTATTGCCTTGGGTGAGACTTGGCCTCAAAAGTTTCGTTATTTAGGGAATGTGGTTAAAAGGTTAAATATCAGAGTGGAAATTGAATAACAAATTAATTTAAACCCTAATTTCAATTGATCAATTGTTAATCGTAAAAAAATTAAAGAAATCGTACTTAGAAAGTGTAATGCTCCAGTGCAGAAACGTATTATTTTCTGTACACTTTTTAGAACAACAATGACCCCTTTCAGAGCATGAGAAATGAAAAAAAAATTACCCACTCTCTCTTTTAGACAGTCAACCCAAAATTTTCAGTTTAAATATATTAAACGAGCTTCTATAATTCCTAATGGTCCTTCTCAGATTTTAAGAATGTACAGCCGCCATCAGATACATATATCGAAGTGGCCGAGGTGCTCAAAAATATCTGAACACGCACTCTAGCGCATTGACAATAGAGGCGTGTTCAGATATTTGTGAGCGCCCTGGCCGTTCAGATATATCTAATGGCGACTGTACAGCCAGTATTCGTTTTAGTTTAAGTTTTCCACGTAGCGCCATTTACCTACACGCCCAACTTCTTACTTACATGAGTAGGTTGGTACATTAACTAAATACATACATCGTTTGTTATTAAATTCAGTAGGTATTAACCTTTTTTTTTTTGTAAACAAGTCGGTTTTCCGTTTCTTTTGCTTATATAATCTTGCTGCGTTTTTATTTTAGTTAGGTATCCGCGTTCAAATATCAAAGAACTGGCGACAGTCATATGACACTGCAGTTTGGCTTCGTAATACTTATATTTTGATGAAAATGCAATCAGTTTAGGTAAATACGTAGGTATAGGCCAATATTCTTTTGTTTTGTTTCAAAAAACAGTATTTTAGGCAGGTATGAGTTTACCATAAAGGTGAATATGGAGAAAAACGTCTATCAGGTAAGACCGTCTACTAACTCGTCGCTTCTAACTCTTGTGCTTGTACACTTGTACAGCTACCCGACTCATAGAAGGTCTACAGAGCAGAGGGAGCGAAGCTCTTCCTTAATGACTGTGTCTGAGCGAAGTACGTATACAAATATGAAAGTTCTAGCCCTAATATGACGGTCATACAAAATCATAATCATAATCATAATCATAATAATTATTGATAATATAAATTACATGTCACATTTTATACAGTATATAAAGATTGTAGATTACACATACAATACAATACTCTTTATTGCACACCTCGCATAGTTTACAATAAATGTACAGATACAACCAAAGACAATTGGATAGAGGTAACAACAGGCGGTCTTATCGCTTAACATAAATACTTAGTGCCTATTTCCCGGAGGGATAGGCAGAAATCAAGGGTTTCCACATGGTACGATCCCAACATATAGTAAACACCCCTACAATGGGACAAGCAGCAATGAGATGGTATAGGCAAATCCTGTAAAATAAGCATTTATTATCAGTTTCCAAACACTGACAACATCTTAGCATAAACAAGAGCTAATGATTTTTTTATTTGCTGTAAAATTAATGGTGCGATACATCCAAAAAAACGTAGTTTCCAATTGTTAATAATATTGAAACCAATTGCTGTATCTTTCATTAAATACATTGAAAACATAAAGAACGAATAGAACATTCAACTTTTGCTATCAAAATACTCCAAGTTTTCTCTTAAGTGTCCCATGACTGGGGCCCATACCTCTTTCGCTTCCTTCACTTTCATAACATTCCTCATACACGCTCGCCGGTTTAGGGTGCTCTTGACCTGGCCTTTCTTCGGGGTTTTAGGATCAGGATGCCGGTCTTGCCCACATTGACCTAACATTCAAGTACAGTTTTACACATTTTTGACCGAAGCGTTACCGATTTGACTCGGACAAACTGCATTCGTCTATCCGGATGTTATCCTCTACAGATTCGGTATTTAAGATTTTTCTGTCGTTTCGTTTTTTGGGAAACGTTCACAATGGTGGAAATTGTTATAAATGTCTTAAGTACCATAAGCGACTAAGGCACATAAGACTATTGCGAGTACGCTGTGTGATAATGGCTCAAAGAAGTAATAGTACATTACGATACAAGTGCGAAAAACTCCCTTCGGTCGTGTTTTAATTTATCGCCACTCGTTTCGAATTTCCTATTCGCACATGTATCGTACAAGGTTTTACAGTACATATGGCCCTTTAAGTGTTCGACACAGTAACGTAACAGGCTAATTTTCGCACTAGTGCTATAAAGTAGCACCATATGTACTGGAAATATTTTTGTTTTTACATTTTTTAAGCTTATGAATCTTAACGTGGGGTTTATAGCTCACAGAGCAACTGTATTATCTTAAGATTAACAATAGTACCTGAAAAACATCCTATAAATATACTATCTTAGGTTTGGAAGCCACAAGCTTATTATTATTACAATCATAATCATAATTCGTAAAATATAGGTAAAATAATTTGGTCTTATAATTTAAACATGCCGTGGAACACTAAGTTCTCTACCGCTAAAATTAGCGTCTAAACTTAGCACCGATTTGAACAAAACAAAGTGAGAGAGTGTCAATATTAAACGTCAAAATTCCATAGAAATTTGACATTAATCGCCACACTTGGGCCGACTCTGTCTTCACACATGACTTTATCCCGTATTTTTCGTTTAAATAGTGCAAAGCGGCCTTATAAAGTATGGCGCCTGCCCAAATCAGCTAGTGCCACCCGCGGCGTCGCTCCTCTTCGGTCAGCCCCGTGCCGCCGTGTTATGTCAACAATGTTTATAAGGGAACCACTTGATACCTATTCATACCTAATCATATTGTAAGTGATCGCTTAGATAGATATGAGAGAAAAATTTAAAGAATTAATTACTTAAACTTTCTCTGGAAGAGATTGCTTTTTCACGATAAGATGGCCTGCTGTTATTACCTACTTATATTTTTTGTTATTTGTTGCAATATAGAATTACTTAGGTACATTGTTTACTCAATTTTGTATTAGTACAGGATGGGCAAATAAGAGTGATACACTTTGTTTTTAAATTTTAATTATATAAAGTGCAAAATTTATAACATATTTTTTCATAAATATATAAAGCGCTGGTGGCCTAGCGGTAAGAGCGTGCGACTTGCAATCCGGAGGTCGCGGGTTCAAACCCGGCTCGTACCAATGAGTTTTTCGGAGCATATGTACGAAATATCATTTGATATTTACCAGTCGCTTTTCGGTGAGGGAAAACATCGTGAGGAAACCGGAGTAATCCCAACCAGGCCTAGTTTACCCTCTGGGTTGGAAGGTCAGATTGCAGTCGCTTTCGTATAAACTAGTGCGTACGCCAAATCTTAGGATTAGTCGTCAAGCGGACCCCAGGCTCCCATGAGCCGTGGCAAAATGCCGGGACAACGCGAGGAAGAATTTTTTTTCATAAATATATTATTCAGGGTTGTATACAGAAGATAATTTCAGCCAAATGCCAAAGCAATTTTTTCTCAAATGTTTGAGACGTTGTTTGCTCGATTCATTTCGAGAAACAGTGACAGTGATTGTCACCCAAATTCCCCAAATTTTGCAGCAAAATTACGTGTCTATGCTAGCGAAATAATGAAATTTAAACAATTAAAACCGACCACCTGACACAAATTTACTGAGATAACGCCGAAAATGTGCGGAAATATGCTGAAAATTGCGATGATAAGGGCTCACCTACATATATAATTGAACAATTTATGTAATGTGACATGCAATAAATATTCATTCATTCATTCATTCACCTTTGCCTGCTGTTACTGGTGGAAATATGACAGACATTATGTTCCGCATGTATTTGCCAACCCCGAATAATACGAGTATATATTTAAAACAATAATTAATCTTTGAATTTAACATAGTTAAAATTTAAAAATAAAATTAAGCAGAGTTAACGAAAATATTTACTGACTTACTTAGACACCATATTTACTTAAATTGGTACTAGTAAGCCGAGCTAATGAAACGAGGAAGCTTTCGGTACCTAGCTCGAAGCTGTGGTAAAGGTTAAAACCGGAGGTAGATTTTGACATTCATAATAATCATAATATGCTTAAATTAAAGATTAAACATTTTGCTTTCAATTTAAAAAACCGGCCAAGGGCGAGTCGGACTCGCACAGGAAGGGTTCCGTACCATTATCTATAAAAACGGTCACCCATCCAAGTACTGACCCCGCCCGACGACGTTGCTTAACTTCGATGATTGGATGAGAACCTCGATATTGGAAAGAAATATTCATTTTATTCTGTTTTTAGTATTTGTTGTTATAATGGCAACAGAAATACATAATCTGTAGAAATTTCAACTGGCTAACTATCACGGTTCATGAGATACATCCTGGTGACAGACGGACGGTCGGACAGACAGCGGAGTCTCAGTAATAGGGTCCCGTTTGACCCTTTGGGTACGGAACCCTAAAAACTAACACATTCACTGTCAGCTCGAGCTACGCGCTACCAGCGTAGCCCATAACACGGTTTTTTCCCGTTTGTAGTGAAAAGCACCTCCGAAGTCCGGACAAAGAACTTGCCTAGTTGCCGGTTCGCTGGATAAATATGTTAAAAACCACTAGCAGCTGCTTATGACTATAGTTACCTTCAACATTTTACAACGAATATTAAGAAAAACAAATTAAATCACTCAAACCGAAATTCCACCCCTTGTTAACCCTACACCCTCACAAAATCCCTAAATCACTCCAATCTGGCTTAATAACGAGTAATTTGACCCGATCCACCCCCGTCTGGGCTCCACCAATGAGAGCGCGGCGCTCTCACCCTCGCAGCATTTCCACCAATCAGGAGCCGGCGACGGTCAGGTGTGCTTTAATAGGTGTTAAGTTTCAAGCGGATCTTTAAAAAACTGTTCGTTTGTCTGAAGGTGTGAATGGTACTTAACGTTGTTTAAGAAAAAATAGTAGGGTCCGTCTGAGCTAACTTTCCAGCGACGTGAAAAGAATAAAGTGTAAGAGTGTCGTTATAAGCGTAATATTTTCATATAAATTGACATCAATGACGACATTGTCACACTTTGTTATGGAGAGCTTTGTCTGACTCTAGCCAAGTATAACTTAGTCTGTTGAAAGTCTCATATTCGACCGAAACTTACACGGTGCCTATTCAAGATGACGATCGTTGACAGAATTGGACGCGGGTATGTAAACTACGTTCAAAAGAGAAGTATGGGCACTGTGAAATCTGTGAAAGTCATCTCGCTTTGTGTGGTAGGGCACAGCACAGCGGATGTCATTCCAGATCTAGAGTGCCCCAACTGAGGAAGTACCTCCACTTTACAGAAAACCGCAGCCAAATAACATTAGGCCCTACTCATAGTACCTGCCGCGCAACCTGCCTTACTAGGTTGCCAGAGCTCAACGAGGGTGCGGGGTTTTAGATTCGGCTACGGTAACCGCTTACCATCAGGCGGGCCGTATGCATATTTATATATTAAATTATCAACAATAGATATGCGCAGGAAAAAACATGGCAGCGTATGTTGGGCCACTCTGTAAAGTGCATGTTCTGTCACACACATCAGTCACATCACCCAAATCTCATTTCCTTTTCCTATCTCAAAATCCTAAATAAAGTAAAGTAAAAAGTAAAAATTATTTATTGTACACAAGATAACTTACACAGAAATTGAAATTATTCAGTCTTAAAACTAAGAAGCAGTATATGTACATATAAGAATTTTCAGTAGGTTTCACTGGCTCCTACACTAGGCGAAGCCTGTCTCGTAGGTAACCGTCTCAGGCATGAATTTCCAATGATATGTTTTTTTTTTTTTTTTGCGAAAGCCAATAAGACACGATAAATTTAATGAAAGTTACAAATTAGTCAAATGAAATTAAAACAAGAGAAGGTAGGACTTAAAACTATCTACAATAAACTTAGTCTAAATAGAGGTGGTTACAAGTGTTGCGTCCGTTTTTAATGTTGCTGTGTGTCTGGTATATTGGAGTGTGTGTGTGTGTGTGTGTGTGTGTGTGTGTGTGTGTGTGTGCTTGTGTGTGCTTATGAGTGGGTATGTTTACTTGAGTACTCTCAAAAGATCCTCTATATCCCCATATGAAAGGGAGCTCAGCCAGGCTGATGTTTTTTTCTGGGCTTCTCTAACAGATAGTGTTTTTATGGGAATTTTTGAATTAACTTTGTTATAAACAAAAGGATGCAGGAAATTAGGGAGATGCTGAGCGAATACTGAGACAGTCGAAGGTACCGGTACTTTGAAAATACGCTTTAGCAACATGGAGCTGTAATTGTTTGACTTTATGACCGCTCCATGCACATTACATACCACCCGCAAAACGAACAAGCCACGAACGGTGAGTACGTTCATGTCACTGTAAACAAGCTGGGTTGGGTATCTAATGGGCTTACGAAGGATAACCTTAAGTACAGCTCGTTGTGCCCTCTCCAGCAGTATCAAAGTATCATATGGGTTTTACATGCCCCGCCCCATGCATTTATGCAATAGCTTAAGACTGATTGGCAAATACTAATATAAACTAGTCTGAGCAATGACTTGGGAGCTGAGTTTCGTAGATTTTTAAACACATATATTAGCTTTCGCACGCGATTTGCTGTAGTTATTAGGTGCTCCCTGAAATCCAGCTTTTCATCTAGCACTACACCAAGATATTTAATAGTGTGGGACCTGTCAATAAAACTGCATGGACAGGAAGATGTTGGCGGTCCATTTCGGCTGCAGGTATGTATTTTTATTCTAGACAACGCAGGAGGAGCAGAGGCCTTTGTCTTATGAAAACACAAAAATTTTGTTTTTAAGACATTAATGGTGAGCAAGTTATTGGTTAACCAATCTGCTTTCACCGCTACACCTGCTACTGCGGCGCTCGTGACATTGGCCCAGTTAGGTCCATGAAAGAGGATTACCGTGTCGTCAGAACTCAGAATCATCCGTGAGAACGAATATATTCAATAAAGATATAACAAAAAGATAAAGTAGTGTGGACAGACGAATGATAATCCGCGAATGTGTAAAGTTTTCTGGTGACTGTTTATCTTTTAGGGGATTAGCTGATTATATCTGGTTTTCGTGTTGTTTTTGTTGGGATATTGTTTAGTTTTAAATGCGAAAATGAATATGATCAATGTTGCGTATGTATCATTACATTTTTAAAAGTGCCAGTTGTTTTGGAAGTAATAAGCTGTAATGATGCTTTTATTACATTTATCAAGTTATAGTACTTATTAATTTTTAACAAGCAGAAACGTCTGCGAACGATGCTATTAAGCTTAGAATAAATTTAAAAGTGGAAAAATTACTGTCTTGGGTGAGACTTGAACTCCAGAGGCCGTGAGTTCAAGTCTCACCCAAGACAGTAATTTTTCCACTTTAAAATTTATTCTAAGCTTATAGTAGTTATTTTATTAGTAGAAATAAATAAGGTCAATGTGGGAGAGATAACTTTTTTTTTTTGAAAACCATAAACCATCATAGGTAAGGCAGCGGGATTTATAAATTAGAGTTATTTTTCGAACCGATAGCAAATTTAACAGCCAACTTGGAAACCAAAAAGATAAGGTAGGTATATATTCAAGGTATTTCGTTAACATATTATGCTCTTAAATTATAATTCACTCATGGCTTTATTCGATACTTTCTTGCAAGTAGTCCTCAACTCTCCTGTCGAGACCTAGCTTTTACATGCGCATTTATATCTACTTGTAAGCTAAAATAAGTACCTATAATTTCTACCACCATTTAGGTATCGTGTTAAAATCTACGCACCAAATTACACCCACGAAACACATGTCAACATAATCAAATATCTCAATAAACTCCAAGTTAATCTTTTACACGTCAAGGACTGCATTAGGGCGTGTTGACACGCACAAAACGCATTGTTAGCCCATTGTTGCCACCGCAACGGGGGTGAAATGCGCAATATTGTATCTGTGGAATTGACAAATTGAGCGGCCATTTTGTGTGAGTGGAATGCGGTTGCAACTTTGTTTTCTGCGGAATTCGGTAATACCTCTCACGTCCAATGATGGTCCCTAAGACAGTTCACGAGCTGTTTTTTCCTTTGTTCAATATTATATTGACACAATCTAGGTATATACGTAGATGAATTAGGTTGCCAATTTTAACTAGTAGTCGTATAGATACTTTAGAGATCGCTTCTTAGCGATAAGACCGCCTGTTGTTACCTAGCTTTTAAGTGTTCTTTTTAATTTCCTGTCTATTTTTAACTGTATGGTGCACATTAAAGAATATTTACTTACTTACTTTATTGGCAAGAATTCCAGAAATATTTGAACTTTTCTGAAATAGCTCTTATTTTCTACTGAGTTTTGTACTTAGATATTATATCGCAATGTTACCTATGTTATTCTATTTAACATTATGGCTCGTTGTAAACTCCATAAAACACTTTAGAGGTTTTGAATTAACTATTATGTATTAAAAGATCATAACTAAAACATAGAACAGCCGAAACACAAATAAACACTTCTACTAAAGTGCTTACCGCCAAAAAGCGAGCTACACCGTTTCACCACTCACCAAGCCCAAGTGTCCCTAAACTACTATTGCGCATTCATTCAAGTTCACAAAGAGCTGTTCATTTCACCCGGACCATTGTCCCTTTGTCTGATACTCGTAACTGAGGATTAACAGTCGCGCCTTTGCCCCTAATCTTTAAAAAAAACTATTCCAAATTCAAACTAAGCGAATGGGTATCGATAGTACGTTTTTATTTGCAGCTCACTCTGTTGAGTTTAAACGATTTTAGCTTTTGTTTCCTTCGCGATAGAAAGTAGTCATCGTTTTTTCTAACTGCAAAATCAATTTTGTTAAGTTTGCTAATATAAATATAGGTTTATATCGAAAACTGAGCTTTATGAAGTTGGTTTTAAAGTGTATTTTAGATTGTGATTTAAATGCAATCGATTGCAGAATATAACAATCGAATATTTACAATGTTTGCAGAGATTAACGCGCATTTGCGCTATCTTTCGGAACATTTGATAGAGATCACTGGATTCTTAGTGGATTAAATCGTTCAGAATGATTCTATTCCGTTCGGGTCAGTAAATGTACTTACTTTTAGAATTTTGAACAAAAACTGACGTCTCTTACGAGCTTGTATATAGTATTCAACTATGCGTATTAAGGTTGATTTAAAACAATCGATAACAAAATTTAAAGTATTAGAGGATTTCAAACGTATCTTTCTCTTAATATTAATCGCCTGTGATTTTGCGACTTTTGGTCACTTGAGCGTTACTTTTGCAGATGCCTGTAAATATTTTGTAATAATTAATTTTGTATTTGTTTCTGCTATTAACCCATATGCAATAAATCATTAATTTATTCATTCATTCACTGCTCTCAAAAGTGACGATGCAGTATCACCAACGAAATGTCTAATTTCATTCAAAATACATCAAAAAGACACATTAAAATAACACAATTGTAACAACAATGCGGTATGGTATGGCGTCCTTTTTACTTACCGCAGTTATTTTATATCTTTCATATCGTATTACAGAATATAGGAAACCAATAAATATGTTCCCGTATAGTCAGCAAAACACGCGGCTTTACTCAAACAACATCATTCGTCAGCATAAAACAAAGACCACCAACTAATTTCACTAAACTCATACCATTTTATAACACAGGGCCTACCACGAACACCAAAATTGCGGGCATCTTTCTCTGTCACTCTAATTACGCCTTAATTGTAGTAAATAATATTGTAGAATTGTTGATGGAGTCGCCATTGCCGGATACGGCAAGGAAGGAGTATAATTGTAGTAAAAGAGAAAGATGCGCGTAATTTGCGAAGTTCGGTATTCGCGGTAGGCCCCCAGAATATAAGTTTCATCGGAATATGAACCTTATTTACTTGTATTAAGGTTCGGTGTTTGTGGTTCGTTATAAAGTTTAAGTTACACTGTTCACATGGTTGGTGAAATGACGCCATGTGAAATGCCTTATCGGGGTGTTAGGTTACACAATGTGAATTCCGTATCTAACTGGCTTTGAAGAATCTTCACATAAGTCTCGTATTATACATACTTATGAGCGAGTTCCTATGTAGAAATACACAAATAATTATGTTCACGATACCAATCATGGGACATTTAAGAGAAAATTTGGAGTATTTTTGATATTTCACCGACACCTGCAAAATTTCTACCGCTTTATGCGTTAAAAGTTGAATCTCCTATTCGCCCTTCATGTTTTCTATGTATTTAATTAAAGCTACTGCAATTGGTTTTAATATTATTAACTAATTAAAACTATGGTTTTATTTTATGTTATTATTTTAATGGTTCTATTAAGTACTTGTATATTATATATATCGTTGTCAGAGCACCCACAACACAAGCCTTCTTGGCATACCTTGGGAATTAGTCAATTTGTGTAAGAATGTCCCTATAATATTTAGTTATTTATTTAAATATCAAAGTAAAGTATCGTCCTTAAACTACGTCCACAAGAGAGGTACGGGCATTGTGAATGTCATCTCGCTTTGTCTGGTAGGGCACAGCACAGCGGATGTCATTCCAGATCTAGAGCAGAGCCCAACTGGGGAAGTACCTCCACCTTACAGAAAATCGCAGCCAAATAACACTAGACCCTACTCATAGTGTTGTGTTCTTGCCGATGAGTAAGGTTGCCAGAGCTCAACGAGGGGCGGGAGGGGGTTAGCGTCGGCAACGCGCATGTAACTCCTCTGGAGTATAGGCTACGCATACTGCTTACCATCAGGCGGGCCGTATGCTTGTTTGCCACCGACGTAGTATAAAAAAAAACAGTACGTAACTAGGTAATAATTTTAAGACTATTAGTAATATTTCTGTATATAATCGTAAGTCTTATTTTCGAGCGTAGGGCGCGTAGAGTATTCTTATATACAACCAGCATAGCTAAGTGGATAATATGAGATTACCGTTTCGTTCACTGCGGCGGTAAACTATTGGGATCTTAGCTAGGCCCTCTGCTGTTACAAAGATGTCTGGACGGAGATGATCATCTTATAACAAATTGTCGACCTATTTCCTAACAATCTTATTAGTCATAACACGACAATAATAGACCATCCGGTTCACGCTCCACCGGCCGCCGACGGCGCGCGAAATGCAACTGTCCAGTCAAAATCATTTGACATGTCAGACATGTGACACGAGCTATTAATATTGACTTTAAAACAGTTGAGATTATGGGTAATAATTTTAAACGTATTAATTATTTTTTCAATTTGTTGTGATGACTTGTCAAAGAATACCAACACGTTCATCGTACAATAAAGTGTAATGCCGAAACTTAACTAGTGCCATGCTTCGAATTTCGAAATTTTATTTTTCATACAACATCGGATCGGGCCTTCAAAATGAGGACTACGTTGTTTAAAAAGACGATTTCGCGCGGGTAAGGGACCCGTCCTAATTTTAGCACAGTTTTACGTCCGTAATTCACTTATGATTAGGCGTAGTCGGTGTCCTACTAATAACTACTTTTCTATACAACTAGTATGACGACTTGGGTAGACTTTGGGTAAGAAAACAAATAAAACCTCACCCTTTTCTTGACAAATTAACACAAAATACTTCAAGTATTTTAAATGCAAAAAAATTGCAAATATCCATAATTAGTATGGATCGCAAAACATAAATTATGTTTTGCGATCCATAATATTGCCAAGAAAAGCGTAACAGTCAGACCAAGATAAGTTGGTAGCGATTTTGGCAGCCCAGACAGTGCGAGTGTTATTTTAAACGTCAAACTTCTATAAAATCTGACGTCTACTTAACACTTGCACAAGCTGGGCTATCAAAATTTCTACCAACTTATTTTGGTCAAGTCTATACTATTTGTGACTTTTCATACACTTAGGTTAATAAAATAAAATAGCTAAAAGTCAAACCTAACTAAAAAATAAAAAAACCCTAAAACCTACCTTCTAACTTAGAGGGAGGTAGACACCTAGCCAAGGTGCCTAGGCTTAGAAGTTTTAAGCCTAGGCCCCTTGGCTAGGTGCCCATCACGCACGCAGCGTTCCCGCGCTGAATAGCGATAGCAATCCTTTGCGCGAGAATTTGCTTATTATTATTTAATTACATACCTACCTAGTATGTAGGTAAATTTGAGTATGATGTACAGGACCGTGTCATGTCAATACCTCAATAAAACATGTACTAAAATCTTCTTTTCAGAGTTACAATGTTTTTCATGTGCAACCGATTGCTACTTATATGTAAAGCTTGACCAGAAATATATGATCACGCGCCATATTGCGGAATTTCATTGGAACTAAATTTTTCATACTAAACTGAACTGTCACCCTATACATGAGAATAACAGCGCCCTCTTGACAATGATCATATATTTCAGGTCGGGCTTTAAGAATGAAGGGAGCAACCTAAAAATGTACTTATTACAAAATTATAAATCATATTCAACGCAAAACACCACTAAAACTTAAAACCAAATTTCAAAACATATTCCCAACGTTTTAATCATAATTAACTCCAAATATGTGACAGAAATGAGGTGTGAGGACAATTTCAAAATGGCCGCAAAAACTAGAGACAAATTAGCAAAAAACTAACACGCTATTTCGCATTCCTTACATGACATGGAGATTCTTTAGGAATTTATACAAAAAACTACACTTTTTGGAGGAATTATTCTTTTTGTGGTATTTTTTTAATGTTCTATTGACACTTGACACCGACAACTCATTATAGCTACTGGGTAGGTTTTTTAGGAATGGGGTGGAAAGTTATTAATGATGATATTAAAGGGGATAAGCGCTGTAAATTATGTATGTATTACCGTTATATCCTTTCCGTCCGTCCGTCCGTTTATGTTGTATCCTTTGTCTTTTTGGTACCTTGTTGTACATTTTGCTGCATTTGTCACCCTCTTTTCACTCTCCTCTCATCTACTCAAAGGTTAACTGGAAGAAATCCCTCAAAGAGATAAGTTCGCCTTTGTACTTCTTACTAATTGTATGTTACTTTTAATTATGTATTTTTGTACAATAAAGAGTTTACTACTACTACTACTCATTTTTTTCATTTTTCATGATCTAAAAGTGACTTGTTGTTCTATATAGTGTGCAGAAAGAGATACGTTTTTGCTCTAGAGCATTGTTCTTTGCAAATACGTTTATTTATTTTACAACAAGCGATTAAAATTAGGTTTTAAATCGATTTGTTGTACAATTTCCATTCTAATGTTTAACTCACCATTCCATAAATAACAATACTTTTTAAATTGTTAATTGAAAGAACCCTTAAGAAACACTATAAAAGTTTATACTTAGACATGTTTTTTTAAACACATGTATTTTACTTTCCTCGTATTCAAAATGAAAATCATTTCAGCCTTGGACTATTGGATACGGTAAATATTTTTACACAATTCATTGTATATTAACCATATATATGACCTTTCGTTTGAGTTTTTTCGATTTTTTTATTATAAAAAGGGATAGGAGCGAAAAACTAATTCCATACTTAAAAGCTCATTATAATAAAAACGATTTCCTATAATATTCAGAGAGGAAAATTAGGACTACGTTTATATAGAGAAAGCTACACGAGCGAGAGCTCAACGAGGGGGGGGGGCGGGTTTAGGGTCGGCAACGCGAGTTCTGCGAGCTCTGGAGTTGCAGGCGTACATAAGGCTACGGAGACTGCTTACCATCAGGCGGGCCGTATGCTTGTTTGCCACCGACGTAGTATTAAAAAAAATATATATAAAGAAACGGTCGTACCCTTTCCTCTTAAGTAATGTCCACACTACGCTAACGCTCGAAAGTGCTTTTTGTGGCAATAAATCTATCACGCATGCGCCTGCGCACCAATTAAAGGTTAAACGTTATTTTCGTAGTTACTACATCCGGACGGATTTTAAAATACTATATAAATATTATAGGACATTATTGCACAAATTGACTAAGTTCCAAAGTAAGCTCATTAAGGCTTGTGTTGTGTAAATACTTACATACATAGAAAACACCCATGACTCAGGAACAAATATCTGTGTTCATCACACAAATAAATGCCCTTACCAGGATTTGAACCCGGGACCATCGGCTTCATAGGCAGGGTCCCTACCCACTAGGCCAGACCGGTCGTCAAAAATTGTATGTTTTGACTATTTTTAAAATTATTATTCGACTTATGTAATACAGTCAGACCAAGATAAGTTATTTTAAACGTCAAATTTCTACGAAATTATGACGTTTACTTAACACTTGCACAGGCTAGTCTATCAAAATCGCTGCCAACTTATCTTGGTCTGACTCTAATAGTTGTTTTACAAGGTGGCAAAGTTGTTATGTAAGCCCTCGTGCTAATATTGATACCCGAGCAAGCGAAAGATTCCAATATTGAACCTTCACCACGCCAACGTCAGGAACAACTATGGGCCCATAGATAAAATAGATAAATACCTTAAAACTAGCATACATATCATAAAATATATCTTAAAAACTAACACACGCTATCAAGGGCCTATTTTAGATTTTAGCTAGTTAAAGTAATCCTCTGTATATATCCATTATGTATTGTTGTTAATAAATATTTTATAAGACTATACAATACCCATATTTTAATATGTAGTAAGGAACCCTTTGTTAACATACTAAAATCAGGTAACGAAAACAATTACAAATTTCACGCCACAAGAGACAGTTCATTATAAAAAGCACATCCCAAACGCACTTGTCGTCAAAAGAGCTAATTAAATTAATGATCTGCAATTTCATGCCCAATTTCACGCCAAACAACCCCCATGCAGTGCTTCTCAAACATTAAGAGGGTGAACGTTCCTCAATACAGAAGGGTGAATGGTAATAAAATCATTGGTGCCAATGTGGCTATGGGGTAATGCACTAACCAGTCAAATCAACAACTGTTACCTTCTTTCATGCCTAAAAAATATATAATAAGTTTTTGCCAAAAAATTCATTTTTGGTAAAAGCTTTTATCGCTGACTGTACTTTTCTTTCCACAAGTAACTAATACTCATCGATACAATTCTAAAAACCCCAAACACAATTAGGTTACGTTGTTTTATCATAGAGTTCCTATGGCCACCTCCTGTCTCCATCATCAGGATCATCTCGATGGTACCATAATATGGCATTGTCACCCGACTTACATATGTATGCAAATTTTCAGCTTCATTGGAAACCGGGAAGTGGGTCAAATTTAACTTGCAAGATTTGATTACAAACAGACAACGGTCCGGTGAAAGTAAATAAAGGTGTGTAAAAAAGGTCAAGTACTTATTGAAAGATAGGACCATAAAATTTATAATTATTATTAAAATTTTCTAAAAGTTATGCGCAAAAGGGTTAAAACCCATTCGTATATATTTCGTTGTATATTTAAAACAAGTGATTAACAGAGATTATCTGTGCCATGAAAGAAATATGATACAACAATTGAACTTTTATTACTACGTTTAGAACCGGGACAGAGAACCCGTATTTTGCGCCATGAGTTGTTGTTTTGACAACAAACCATAGAAGCGGAGCGTGAATCTCGGGATCTAAACGCGTACGCGCCATGAATTTCTCGGCGCTTACGACGTTTTTGTCGCGTGGTACATTCGGCTCGCATAGAGTCGGCCGAATGTTAGCCGAAAGTGGCCGAAACGTTAATACAATTAACAATTATTCCCCATTAACCAATAATGGTTTATAAAAATTGAACCATAAACTGTAACCGTCCGTTACACTTATACTGATTAATTCTACATTGAATTTATAATTTGCATTTTTATTTTATTTCTGTATTCATTTATAATTTATAATAATAGTTTATAATAATTTAGTCAGCTTTATTTTAATCTGTTTCTGTACAATATTATGTTGTAAATAATTATCAAGAATACATTTTTTGACAGATTTGCATTTACAATGTCATCATTAATGTCATATTTCTAAGATGACAAAATAATGATGTTTATAATGACACATCCTCACTTTGTTCTGTTCAAGTCAGTGCAAAATTAGCTTAGACGGAGTCTAGTAATAGTTATTTGTTTTACAAGGGTCAAAGTTGTTGTTTAAACGCTCGTACAAATTTTGATACCCGAGCAAGCGAAAGATTCCATAATCGAAAAGTAGAATCTTGAGCGTTACGAGACTTGCGAGGGTTTCAAGGCACGAGGGTTAAAATTTGGCCACCGAGTGAAACAAAAATGTTCACTACACCAATACAAGGAAAATACTAATCGTAAAGTATCAAACAAAATCAAAGCAAATCAATTCAAAATTAATGTTATTAAATATTCATCATTCAAAATCATTATTTAAAAGTCAATTCTACCAGCCAACATGAGGAAACAACTCAAAATATGCATCAAATTACTTTACAGTACATATGGTGCTACTTTACCGCACTAGTGCGAAAATTAGCATATTACGTTACTGTGTCGAACATTTAAAGGGCCATATGTACTGTAAAACGTTGTATGATACATGTGCGAATAGGTAATTCGCAACTCGTGTCGATTTAAAACACTCCCTTCGGTCGTGTTTTAATTTATCGCCACTCGTTTCGAATTTCCTATTTTTCGCACTTGTATCGTAATGTACTATTTTCAGTAGTCTGGTACTTTTCCGCACTAGTGCGTAAATTAGCACATTATTTAACTAAGTGCCGAAACTTTAAAGAGCCATAGTATTAAAAATAAACTCGTGTCGATTTATCGCCACTCATTACGAATTTCCCATTTTTGTCGTACCTAATAACATCTTAGAAATGTTGAAAAACTGTATTTATATTTAAATTATCAAACTAATAAGTAATCATTAAGGTTGCCAACACCAACTAACAAACAAGCAATTTGGTGAATTTTCCGCGTAATTTCCAATTTTAACCCTTATTAGAGCATATGTTGGGCCTTAATCCTCAAAGGGATGAGCCCCAGTCTTATTATCCCGAGGGATGCAATGGTTGTCAAACTGTTAGACATTGTTATAAATATGTAAGTTTGTATATTGGCTGTTTATTCCTCTATCATGCATAAACAACTTTCCATAAAATTTTACATGCAAATAGTTTAAATCCTGGAACATGATATCACGGTATAGAAAATATCTTTGGCAATAAATAATGTTGAATCATATTTCAGTACTTAAAGTCAATACCGCGAAGAGCATACCAGGGCATGGTACCGTAATCGCTATTTAAACTTATATTTTACTAACTAAACTCCAAAAAATAAATATACCTGCATATGTCCCGTGTCTATCGAAAATCGTCTGTTACACTAACACGAACATCTATAGTTATTTGTGCCACAAGAGAGGAAAGTTGGTTTTTCTTGCGAGTGCCTCAAAAACACGAGATGTAAAATAACTTTGCTTTCTTGTGACACATACAACTTTTAACCTCAGTAGTGAGAACATATTAAAAGTTAAAAAAATCAAGATCAAGTAAAGTTAACCATATTTATTTACATTCATGAATGAAAGGCATCATCATTATGACAAAAGCTTGTTTCACTCCCTGGAGTGAGGAAAGTCGCACTTTCGTTACTCCCCGGAGTGACGAAAGAAGACTTATTCGAGCTGCTGAGGTGAAAAATGTATTTTCTTCTCTATCACTCTTGCATTTCGTGCATTCGAGTAAGTAACAGAGATAAATTCCAAGATTTTCGATTCTTCGGGCCCTCTGGTTCTACAACACTAAAATCAAGTTACAATAGCAATAAAGACGAAGCGATAAAAAACTCAACTGTCCCCCGGGAGCCAATTATAATTAGCGGACTGACAACCCATAAATCATGGCGTCGGGCGGCCGGGTCGGGTTGCGGGACTCTTTGGTTGCGGGTACAGAAGCTACTGACGAAAATGTACATAATGCCTTCCCTAAAATAAATCAATAAATATTTGGGGACAA
Source organism: Cydia pomonella (assembly GCF_033807575.1). Taxonomy (NCBI): domain Eukaryota; kingdom Metazoa; phylum Arthropoda; class Insecta; order Lepidoptera; family Tortricidae; genus Cydia; species Cydia pomonella. The sequence continues at coordinate 9,161,769 of NC_084726.1, forward strand.
TCTTACTCAGATCGACCTTGCCCCAAACTAAGCCAAGCTTGTATTATGGGTACTAGGCAACGATATACATACGTAAAAATACACGATACAGTACGATATAAATACATACTTATATACATAGAAAACACCCATGACTCAGGAACAAATATCTGTGTTCGTCATACAAATAAATAAATGCCCTTAGGCAGGATCACTACCCACTAGGCCACACCGGTCGGTAAATAAATACTAACCCCCTGATTCAAAAACCTTTGCAAAGCCTCAAATAATTTGTACTTTATTGAGTTTTTTGTGAACTAAAGTTTTAAATAAATAAATACAAACGATTAATAGCTAATTCCGGCTTATAGCGTGTCTATGAATAAAAGGGTTAGTGTTTCCTTCAAGATGATCGGAAATGTTCGACTTATTGTAGCAAAAATACCCTGGTCAAGTCAACGGCAGAACCTACACTTGCAAAGTTTACATGTAAAATCATACAGTGACAGAGATTCACGTAAAAGAATTGCACAACCTTATTCCTCCGTCCCCATTTCACCATCGGCCTACCAAAGAATCGGCACTTCGGCATCGCTTCATGGTAGGTATTCCACAAATGGAGTGGAATGCCCTGCCCGAGTCTGTGTTTCCGCATGAGTACAATCTGAATCTCTTCAAGGCTAGAGTAAATAGATAAGCGTGCTCCACCATAGACCGCATCATCACTTACCATCAGGTGTGATCGTGGTCAAACGCCTGCCTACCCTCCATTGAAAAAAAGAGCTCATATTCTAATTACCGAATTTGTGGATTGCATATTTGTATGTACCCCTAATTAAAGAATAAATGGTCAAGCTTTCCAATGGTGGAGACCGGAATCAAACCGAATCGGATAGTAGTGCGCAGTGTTGGCCGAACGTTAATTAGAATTGACAATTAACCATTACAAATTGAACCGTAAATGTTTAGTATTAAGATACATTTACAATGGGTGCCATCTCATACCGGTCAAACTGGGAACAAATCTGCTGATAGATTTGCTAGGGAAGCTGTAACAGAGGGAATAGTTTGTAATTATTTACTGACTGTCTAATCATAGTAACGTTCTAAATTTCGAGATTTATCGAAGGAGCACTTCGATGAGAGGTCTCTGAACAAAGGAATATGGTACAGAACAATTCAACCTAATCTGTGTCAAGTGCCATGGTTTAGAGGATCTGGTATAGGTAGGTTAAAGATTGTAACAGCCCTCAGACTTCGATCTAGACACAAGTCAAGTAAATATTTAATAGGCCTAGCAACAAGCACTTTTAAATCGTAAAATTTTATAAATAGCATCTTAACCTAAATATCAGAGCAATTTATTGATGCAGCATATTATTATTGTTCTCAAAAACATTGAATTATTATAGATATGGCAAACTTAATAATAAGAATTTCACAAAAGGATCGTCAAACACCAACATTGTATTAAAAAACTAGTCTAGAAACTTTCTAGGATAAAATCTAAATGTCAAAAAATACGGTATACATACATTAAATTATCAACTTCATCATTATTAACATAACAATAAATAATTCATTTTTTACAATCACACTTAATCCCATGGTATTTCATCATTCATATCACATTCCACTTAACTGCTTTGCTTTCTTAAGGCGCAAGAGTCATTTACAAAACTATATGGAATGTGGGACAAGAGAAGATGCTACTCACATTATGATGGAATGTATCCGAAACCACAACGAAGCTGAAAAGCAAGCTATTATAATCAAGCATAAAATTAACATATTAAATTTGGGTACATATAACGATATTTTAGCACACCCTTTGTCTAAAATAACTAAAGATTTATACAAATTTAGGAATTAAGCGACGGTAAAATTGTGATTTTGATTTGTAACAATGGGGGTGACATCATCAAACATCATCAAATATGAACCCTTTTATTTAAATAATGATTTTTAAAAAATTGAACCGTAAATTGTAACCGTCCATTACGGTTTACGGTTCAATTTTAACGGTTCATGGTCAATTCTAATTAACGTTCGGCCATCACTAGTAGTGTGACTACTTAAACACAATTTATTCCCTAGGTTGTATATAACACTTATCACTTTACGGCTTTGTAAGAAAGCCTTAAGATTCATCAATAATCAATTATATTTACTGTTCAGGGCCTAGTTAACCTATGCAGCCCCCTCCACCCCCTAAATTCCAAGTGCTGTACCAAGTGCCTAGAGCCCCTAGCTCCCTAAATTCCGTGGCTGAGAGTATTGCTGCTAGAATATCACCCAATATCAAAGTAACCGAAACAAAAGGAGTTACGTTCTTGTACGTGCTTACCCTACGCACTCAAGTTTGCTCTTTCATTTCTAAGATTGTTAATAAAAATAAAATTACCGAAAGAAAGGAATATTAATTCTGTAACCTATCTGAAATATCATACTTAGTAACAATTTTTACTTCTTAGGGCTTGAAAACTGAATTAGTGATGTGCACGTTTTGCCTCATCGATACTATTCGGTTCTAGTCACGTACTACAGATGGCGCTGTTTTACATGTCAAATTATAAAATAAATATTTCTAACATTTAAGAATACTTTATGGATAATCACTAATTGTACCATTCCTAATATTTTGGACTAGTTAATTAGGTTCTATCATCATTTCGTATCCATGTTTTCACCTTAGATGCCCTTAGTATCTTCGTATTAGCTTTCAATACTCATGTTAAAGTATTTTTTAAACACGACAGATGTCATCAGTCATCACCATATAATTTATAACATATTTTCTTATTTAGATGAAATCTGTCAGCGTAGGTGCCTTTCGTGTTTCAAAAATACTATAGTAGGATTAATTGGTATAAGAAAAATTAACAACAACAAGTAATTTCGACGTCATTTATTCATAAAGACAATTCAATAAATGAACGCACTAAATTACAATAATTTGAGATATGTCACTTAGATATTATTTAGTGGTGAATGTTATGCTTTTACCAAAATATCTGTAATTGGTGTTTTGAGTTTATTACACTTCTTATAATTTAGAGTATTTAGACACGACTAAAGTCAATGAAGCGCCAATCACATCTACACTTCAAATCAGTCCCAATTTTGGGTCTGATGATCGTTTTCCGTTTCACGGAATATCAGAACATCGTTAACAATATTCGAAATGTAAAAAATACTTTGTCTCTAATTACCAAAAATGTTAAATGTTTGATATTTTTGCATATGAATTTTTTACATTTCAAGTATTGTAAACGATGTGCTAATGTTTGGTGAAACGGAAAAATACCCTTGCTCGGGCTCGAATTCGGGCCTGATTTCAGGCCTGATAAAGTGTGGATGTAAATGGCACTTAAGTCTTGCTCCGTCCTATCTTAGCAATCTACCATAACACCACCACCTTTGATTATGACCATAATTATGTATATGTATAATAAGCTACAATACTTTACGCTATTGTTAAGATCAATGTTACTGGAAGACAAATCGTATGGCATATAATATTTTTAGTACAACATTATTTTTTAAATACAAATGCACCGATACCTTCGTAATGCTATCAAACTATTGAGGAAAGAAACTACAGGAGTCCCATACAAAACCATTAGGAAAATAGAATATCTTTCTACTAGAAAATGTTTCAGAAATATTCAGAGTTTCTTAAAATGATAATTTGAAATACAAACCATAGTGCGATTCAAATCGAAAAATTCGAAAAGTGGCTTACGAGAGAAGAAATATTTACATTAGACGAAAAAAGCATCATGCCTGTATGTATAAATATATCGAAAAATCCAAGTAGATTAAATATAAAAGTGTAATTCTGTATTCGGCGAAACGAAAGCTCTCCCTATGTACAGCAAGCAAGACTGAGTGACTATATATCTAACTTAAGCTAAATGCAACCCTAGATGCATACAAACAAGATACAAACTTACACGACAGTGATCACAAAACGCATGTTACATTAACTTATATTAAACGATATGTATAATAGTAATTGATGAGTATTAGGTTACGATAAACAATAGCCATTAGATTCAAGCTTTAACACATAGCGCTTAACTAACAAAACTTGGCCACTAGTGTCTTTAACAGAGGCCGGAATTTTCGTGGCACTTTTGAAATGTCGTAATAACCTTTCATTTATCGAATTCCGATATACAATATATTGATACAATATAGAACACAACATATTAAAAAATTAATGGATATTTGACTGAAAAATATGAACACTTGTCACTACACCTAATAAAACAAAGACACCCGCCCCGTCTGTCGGTCTGTTCGCGATAAACTCAAAAACCCCTGAACGGATTTTCATGCAGTTTTCACCTATCAATAGAATGATTCTTGAGGAAGGTTTACATGTATAACTTGTTAAGGTTTTGTGTAACCCGTGCGAAGCCTGAGCGGGTCGCTAGTTAGCACTAAAACAGACTTTAACATGAATTAAATGTGACATTGTTAAGTATTAAGTTTTCATTGTTTTGTACTCAAAAGATATCTGGAAGAGCTCGCTCTTTAATCATAAAACCGTCAGTTGATTACCTCTACTTTTAATCTTCTTTAATATGTCGTGTTCTACATTGTATCGATATATGTAGGTATATCGGATGTCGATAATTTAGAAGTCACTATGGCAATTCAAAAATGCCACGAAAATTCCGGTATCTGGTCTTTAATACTAGTTATTTCTCTTTTGCTTATAAATACTTTTGAGTATAATATTACAAATAAGATATAATATAAAGTATAATTGTTAGAGCCTGTATGCCTCGTAATAAATACAGTTGTACAAAAAAGCGATGCTACTTTGCAGAGGTATACTGGAAGTATGGGGTTCAATGTTACGAAGTAAATATAAGACAAAAATGATACATTTTTGTCAAAACTATATACGTATGTTTGTATATTTTAGTCAATTATATAAAGTAGACACGTTAGTTTTATAATCAATTCAATCTTAAATAGATAAAGCACGTACAAAATAAAATTATATTGAACAAAATTATAACAGCAGGTCCAGGGATCCAAGAAAAATATCATCGTAATTTATTATTTCAAAGAAAAACGTTGCCAGCTGGTAACTACAGTTACCAAAAGCAATTGAGTGGTTATGCTGAGAGGAAAAACATATAAAGAAGCAGTTCATTATATAAAATTATTTCCTTACGAAAACTGAGTGACAAAGCTGTTTTTAACTCATCAAGGCTGGTAATGGCCACGTTTAACTTTTTAAAGTTTGCCATTTAGTTTTCGAGGTCTTCATAAACGCTGTGCGTAAATATATTCAAATTCCAGGTCTTTGTAATATAAATATTACAGTGATACTCTTGCATTTTGAATCCGAACTCAATCTGTGATATCCTAAGCTGCTGCTGTGATTGCTGCTGTGATATGCTAAATGCTTATTCTAAAGGACCACATTTAAGTTTCAGGCATTCATAAATTATGGTGTTCGTTACATATCTTGTTCACCAAGTAGTATACAAAAACTGTGAGCATGTAAGTCAAGAAAATCACTGTCCTAGAAACATATTATAATTGTTACCAGCACTGATATGCATTTTTTTAGATTCTTGATAAAAAGTTACAGATTTTTAGTATACTCTTGTCACACTGATGAAATTGATTCAGGCCCCTGAAGTACATAACCTTAACTCTAAAATACGATATGCGACACTAGTAACCCCAAGTTTTGCGCACAATACAACATCGATTCAGCCATGTGTCATACGACGGGCATAATAAAAACGTACTTATTGCTTGTACACGTACTCGTTATAGTGTCCGCTACCGCAAACAAATTATATATCATATATTCTCCATATAATTACAATGAACGCTAAATTATATAATTATTATCATGTGATATGTACCTATTATAATGATTATGATGCACTAATTATAGTCCTCAAGTAAATTGACTCTAAATTATAATTCCAATGAGTGTAAGCCAATTTTCTTAGTTCTTTTTTTTGTAAATAAAAGGATCTAACCTATGGGAACTTTGGGGTTATATAGGATGGGGATTAAATATTTTTTACATTAATAATCAACCGTCAACAACATTTTTAAATAACTATTACTAACTTTCTCGCAGACGTACTGCCTTTTTAGTTCATTTTTCGTCCATTATACTATTATATGTAGATGAAAATCTTTTAATTATAATATCATCCTTAGACGCCCTCGCTTTTAATTTTGTTTACAAAAAAAAATGGGTCAAAAACGATTTAGTAAAATCGATATTTCATTTCACATCACTAGAGGAACTGCGCTAAGGAAATTATATCGCATGTATGATATGGACATTTCAAATTCTTATTTAAAATACAGGCCTACCAACTTTAACGTGTAATTAAATTATGATATGGCAACAATGAATTTGCGCTTAGCGTTGGTAGCCATGCGAACCATATATTTACTTATCTCACTTGCGTACGTCAAATCTGACAACTTGTCAAACGTCAAATTGACATCAATTTGGTCTACCGCTCTAAAAAGGTATCGACATTGGCATAATTAGTTTTGAGATCTCACTAGCTTAGCTTACATACAATGCGTTCTGAACTTCTTCCACAAAAAACTACGGCCACAAAAAGTATTAAATCGTAAAATATCACACACGCATCAAAAAATAAAGTGTGAGATTAAAAAGTAACTCCTCCTTTTAACTCGTTTAACGAAGTTAAACATACCATTAGAACCGTTTCCAAACACTTACCTAAAGTTCCATCATTTTGCTAGCAATTATACAACATCAAACACAAAAAGCAAGTCATCATAACAACTAAAGATGTAAATCCACCAATAAGGGTTTTCAAAAACTTAGGTTTGCCTTAGATTGACGATGAAATATCAAGCTCATATGAAAGAGCGATTGACATCTCCGGTCAGTTAGTGAAAAAACTCCTGTCAAAAAACCCTTAAACTTGTTAAACTTTTTGCATCGTTTCACCTAGCTATCGATAATAAAAAAGCAGCAACAAAAACGTCCAGAACGCACCTAGCCTCTTCACTCCATCGTGTCATATTGTACCTTCTTGACCTTCAAATAGCGCCAGATAGCGTAACAGACCAGGGTACCAGCGGTGGCTATCGCGAGCGCAGCGCCAACGGCGACGGGAGCGGTCTCGGAGCGCGCTCGGGCCGAATCCGAACAGTGCCAGGGGGGACCGAATTCGCCATCGCGTTTGAACATGAAGGCTTGGAGACGCATTTGGCGGAGGTACAGCTTGGCTTTGTGGGCCGTCGCAGGACTGGAAAATTAAAAATGTAAAATTAGCAACATACAATGAAGATGTCACATAGTACAGGACAAATTAAAGGTAATAGAAACCCAGTAACGTTTTTTTACGATAAGGTATAGGAGGCAAACGAGCAGACAAATCACCTGGTAAGCGATTATCGTCGCCTATGGAAACCCGCAACACCGTTTCGTTTGCTACGGAGCGATAACGATTGGCGTGTTGTCTACGCGAAACTTACCTAAGTAGTCTCGTCCTTAGTGAGATCTATATAACTAAGTTCGGGAATTAGTTGAAAAAACTAAATCTAAATCTCACTTAGTTTCAACCTCAATGAGTTCTATAACCGTTTCCTCAGGGCAGAAGAACGATTTGCCGACCGGTGTAGGAAACAGAATATTTCGCGAATTGGTTGACAGAACGATTATTCTTCCTCTAGAAATTGCGCAATTCTGTTTAGTGTTTAGATTAGAAACTTATCTAAATAGTCTCCTTAGTGAGACCTATAACCCTCTGCTCAAGGCAGAACGATTTCCCAACTGGTGTACAGAGCAACTGATTTCGCGAGTTGATTGAAAATATTAAATCTAAATCTTACCTAGTTTCATCCTCGGTGAGTTCTATAACCGTCTTTTTAGGACAGAAGAACTTGTTAACTGTTGTAGTGAACACAAGATTTCGCGAATTGGTTGACGGAACGACTATCCTTCCCAGTAAAGCTGAGTACTCTAATTATTGCGCAATTCTGTCGATGTTTAGATGAGAAGCTTACCTAAATAGTCTTGTCTTTAGTGAGATCGACATATAACCATCTGCTCAAGGAAGAAGAACGATATTGCAACTGGTGTAGAGGAACAACTACTTAATTTCTCGAGTTGGTTGAAAAAACTAAATCTAAATCTTACCTAGTTTCATTTTCAGTGAGTTCTATGACCGTTTCCTCAGGGCAGAAGAACTTGCCAACTCGTGTAGGGAACAGAAGATTTCGTGAATTGGTTGACAGAACGACTATTCTTCCCAGTTAAGCTGAATAGTTCTAGTAATTGTGAAATCTGTTGATGTTTAGATTAGAAACTTACCTAAATAGTCTCTTCCTTAGTGAGATCTAAAACTAATTTCGCGAGTAAGTTGAAAAAACTAAATCTAAATCTTACCTAGTTTCATCCTCAGTGAGTTCTATAACCGTTTCCTCAGGACAGAAGAATGATTTTCCGACTGGAGTAGGAAACAGAAGATTTCGATAGTTAGTTGTCAGAACGACCCGTCGGCCTTGCTTGGCAGCGTGTTCTAAAATCCTGGCACTGGAGTTGTAGCTCAGTTTGATGTTGCCGGAATACCAACGCTCACCGCCTGGTGTCTGGAAAGATGATAGAAATTATGTTACGGCTTTTTTATAACCAGAGATCGGCGCGGGTGAGCTGTTTTCAGGTTTTGCATAACATGGACATACCTTGTCATTTAATTATTATGTGTAAATAATAATTATAAACGATTAATTGTAATTAATAATTATAAATGAAATTATTTTATTTCAGCTGCCTTCACGTCTTGCGACGTGACGCAATCTATGGAATGTGATTAATCTATTTTGCACAGCTTTCTGCTTAAGTGAGAAAAAAGTTTCATCTAGTATTAAAGCAAGCTTCCTTAGATAATATAAATACATTGTATATTCATTTCACTCGACTCACATCAATGGATGTAGAAAGATCTTTTTCTATATACAAATAAAGCTCAAATAAAACTCAAGGCGAAATCGTCTCTCGCCATGCCTGTGGGTTCTAAAGTAGCAGGTACAGAGACGGTAGCAAGCGACCGCCGAACCAGATCATTAATAGTGCCGTGGCGATATAATCGGCCGGCGCTTTTGGTGCATGAGAGGCCATGTTGGCCTAGCTGGTCCACGTCCTTGCCGCATGCACAGGTATGAGCGGAGCATATTTTGGCTCCAATTCGCAGGCGTTCAGCCAGTGTCCCGGTTCGTTAGTAGAGACAGCTAGTAGGCGGGCGCGATCTGAGTCGTCCGGACTATTTTCTATGATAGACTCAGTCGTCAATTCGCTCCGTGCAACCGCACCAGCTAAAGGGCCCTTAATGGAAAACGATGGAAGTTACCTTAGCGAACGAAAATTCGAGTGTGAAGTCCTTAAAGGAGATGACGAGCTGCTCGGCGTCCCCCTCCTTGCACACGCCCCCCACGTTCGCGTTGTTCGGCACGAATGTGTTCGCGTCCTGTAATGACAAATATTATTATTAATCGTATGGTATGCATAATGTAGGATGATCAGAGAGCTTTGAGATTGTTAAACCAGGTAACCAGGTTAGCCGTGAGGCCAAATCTTCAGCTAGTCCAGAATACGAGTGGAAGGGATACGGAAGAATATAATCGGTGGTGTGCTCTTCACCGCACTCGCTGAGTTGAGAATCCTATACCATCTAATTTGTGTTGTATGTGTTTATTTTATAATATTGTAGCCAAATTGTGATGTTAAATAAATTTATTTTCTTTCTTTCTTTCCTTCCAAACCCATTTGTGAGAATTGCAGAGGCCCAATTCTCACCCTATTTACACCCTATTTGCGGTGGAGGTCAAACCCTTTTGGTTGACAAATACAAATATAAGAACACCATAATCAGTCGAACACGCAGACAAAAAAGGATACTGGAACTTAAATTCTTTATTTTCAATTACTTCCTTGCACAAACGTTCTTAAGGATTTCTTGATTTATGGATGACTGACGCTGGAACGGTCCGGGTGCGAGCCGAGGCTTCTGACAACAGGTGATTCTATGACGGTTCTATAGCGTGAAAAGTGTCTCCCCGCCGCTGCCCTGCAGACGATATGTTGATAAACTCCGTTCTGTCGCCGCCTTCTATCTTTTGTATGTTGATGTGAGTTGAAGAAACAAGAGAACTTACTACTCGCTCGTTCAGCTTGGTAAGATAAGAGATATCATAAGCGCGTCTACTGTGGGCAGGATGCATGTCTCCCCACTACTGCTAGGCGATATGTCGCCGTCTGCTGTAAGTTTATCTTAGTGTGTTGATGTAAACTGGAACTTAAGAGTACTTACCGCTCGCTCGTTCAGCTTCGTAAGATAAGAGATATCTATAAGCGCGTCTACTGTGAGCAGGATGCATGTCTCCCCGCCGCTGCCCTGCAGGCGATATGTAGCTGTTGACAAACTCCGTTCTGTCACCGCCTCCTGAAAGTTTAGAAAGTCATTAGAATTAAAAGGAGTTTCGAAAGTTCCAACACGGGAATCAACGTTGTTCCAGACGTCTATTGAAACGACTAAAGACTGAGTGGGCGTAAAAATATTCGTTTGGAACTTTTCACCCTCTGTTTGTATTTATTTCATAATAAGAATGATTAAGAAAATTAATCGTAAAGGTGGCTAAATACATTGTCTCTTTTGTACGCAGGAAGCCAAGTAAAGGGTTGAATTTTTAAAAGAATTAGCGAGCGGCCCCGGCTTCGCAGGGGCAAAGAGAATTGAGTATAGAGGCGTATTGTCAAAGTAAGTTTTTTATTGAACTCACTTTACTGCCATCTTTCGACACAGGACTAAAACTCTTAGAATGACCAATGGCTATTTGACCCATGTTCTTTCACTGATATGTGTTAAATATCAAACGGTGTTGCCGTAAGCCCTCGATAAGACTCGAGTACGTTTAAGCCAAAGGTATATCGCCATCTATTCGAGCATAATTTTTTCTTGATTTTATTAGGCATCTTTTTCCTTAGACTTTATTTATCTTATACGAGTAGGTACGAAGTTACATACCTATATATTTGGCACGAGTTACTCAAAACCTTAATCAATTATACACTTAAACCTTCCTCAAGAATCAGTCTATTAATAGCTGAAAACCGCATGAAAATCCGTTCAGTAATTTTTGAGTTTATCGCGAATATTCGCGAACATGCAAACAGACAGACACGGTGGGGGACTTTATTTTATAAGACGTAGTGATCATTTGTACTTTTATAAAATGAGGTCTACTTCAACACCCGTAAAACAATATTACTTATTTTGTACTCTTTGTGAATAAAAGTAATTAGAATTCTTAAAGTTGTACCTTGTACCACATAAAAGGGGGTTAAAGTGAGAAACTTTTGAAACAAACAAATTGCTCTACTCGCTTGGGAAATTTCGTTGAGATTGCTTACTGTTTTTAGTGGTTAAGTGGTCGAACACTAATTTAAGCTAAACCCACTGTTCAACAATATTTACCAAAAGCTTTAGTTTCAGAGGATTTTCCCTAAATATCACATCTGCAATTCATTGATGAAAAAAATCAACATATAATTACTAACAACGCACCTGCTCCCGTAAACGATCACTAAAAGGAGTCGGAGCGGGACGTAAAATCAAAATTACATAGAATCGATCCACGCCAAGTTTTCATGCCAAGTGCTAGATCAAGTATGAAGGTATTTGTAAAATTGAAAATGTATGCATTCTTACTATACTGAATGTAGCCAGGACCTTTCCACAGGGAGGGACTTTTTTTTTGTTTTAAGTTAGTTTTTATTTAATTGTAATTTATTCTATAAGTCTAATTTTGGATATTAAGACATTATTGAATTAAAATAAATAAATACACAATTGCTCATCAGAAATGTTAATATTAAAATATAGAATTGATCCTTTATTACAATTGTTCTTCAGACATTGTCAATAGCGATATCGCAGGTTTTATATGCATGGTAACTCTAAAAAGTCTCCCTTGCGTAACCTAAATTCTAACTCTAAATACTGATGTACTTCTAAAGTAATTTGCATTTAAATGAGCAAGCTTTGGCTTGATCGGCCCAGGGCTTACCGAAGCTATTTGTAGTAAGTGAATATTACTAGTTACTAGTATAACTATAATCTTATTTACTAAATGTATAAAGTAAGTTAATAATATTCCTTTAATCAAAATTTAATAAAAAAACATTAATAAAATAATGCAAATTCATATCCCCACCGCAGGCTCCGTTAGGAGGGTACAACCATAAATCCGCAACAGGCGTCGTCATTGCACACAAACAATAAAGCTATCCGCAACAGGTTTCATCATTTTTAATTCACAGTCATTTCATTTAAAAAGGACCACCCCGAATCACATCCGATCCAAAAGTTCCTATTACGCTAGTAGCATTTCCACGTTGTATAGCCAATGAAATCCCCTGCACCAGATACGACCCGGAGCGTAATCACAGCCCGTATCCCTAAGTCCGCGACCAAGTTCTTTTATAAACACCTTAGCCTCTGTTCCCCACGGTCCCGCAGTCTCCAATGCAAGCACAAAATCGTACATTGATTCCAGGGCACTGTACTTAGCGTGCTTCAGTTTGACCGCATATTCAGCAGCTGCCCCAGCAGATATAAGCGTGAGGCTAAGGTGGGACGGTGCAAACGTGCTGACACACGTGGCGTCCCACAAGAGGCACCGTCCCTTTTGCCATGAAACCAATATGAGTCCGGCCGGCCTTTTGCCATGAGTGCGAGACAATCCTGGAGTCTCCAAGACACACGGAATGTTACAAGTGTTTTTATGTATTAGATCTCTGTATGTCACTGATAAAACTAAGTATAATAAGTAGCATTAGTAAGGGATTGAGAACTTTTTATTAGAAGTCATTACATGGCGAAAATGGCGACATCGATTGTGATCTCAAACTTTAATGGGCTGGACTTACCCTTGGTTTTTAAGGTTCCGTACCCAAAGGGTAAAACGGGACCCTATATTACCCTATTAATAAGACTCCGCTGTGCGTCCGTCTGTCTGTCTGTCTGTCTGTCCGTCTGTCCGTCTGTCCGTCTGTCCGTCAGTCACCAGGCTGTATGTTATGAAGACAGTTGAAATTTTCACAGATGATGTAATTTCTGTAGGCGGTATAACAACAAGTACTAAAAAGTACGGAACCCTCGGTGGGCGAGTCCGACTCGCACTTGTCCGGTTTTTTATAATCGACTTTAATTTTATGAAGAAGGTGATTAGGTGGTAGCTTTTCATTTGCAATTCGGCTAAATAAAGGTCTAAACTACCTTCTCTTTGATCAGCCACCTAACAATTCTAATGATTCTGATTAGGAATAAATAATTAATGAAAATAAAAAAATAAAAACACTACTCTAATCATAAGATTTTAAACCACTTTATGCCAAAAATACCTTATATAATTTTGGAAATGAGCAGGCTGCCTAGCCAAGATGCCACTCGTTCGCGCCGTAGCGAACAAAACACTAATGTGTCTCTGTCGCACTTATATGTATAGACGAGTGATAGAGAGACATTACCGTTTCGTTCGCTACGGCGCAAACGATTGGCATCTTGGCTAGGCCCTCTGATACTCGTCAAACTGCTGGATCGGCGTTTAACTTGCAAGATTTGATCCGTACGGAATTTTATACATGAAACATTGCAAGTTAAATAAAAGCTTGTAAGAATAGGTACTCACCGTCGTGCCTCCCGGAGCGACGGTCGTTCTGCTGTACTTCGTGACCCTCGGCCTTCGTGTGGAGGCCTGGCTGTCCAGCTGCAGGCCCTGCACCGAGCACACCAGCAGCGCTGCCGACACAAACCACATTAACACTTCCACATCACAATCGAGGGCCAAATTAACATTATAGGGCCAAAAATATCTTATATGTATTTTTGAAGTTTTTGTTCACAGAGTCCAAGGATTGGTTTGAAATGATCACTTAACTTGATGATTATATACTTCCGCTCTAGACCTTACAAGATGTGATGCTAAGTGGGTAAGTAGACCCAAATTTCTATTTCCACATCACAATCGAGAACCAAATTAACACATTATAGGGCCAAAAAAGTCTTTCAAGTCTTTTTCGAAGTCTTTGTTTACAAGGATTGATTGAGTCAAGGATTGATTTAAATGATCACATAACTTGATGTTTCTATAACTCCACTCTAGAATATTTGAAGGCGGTATGTTAACTGGAGTTAAACGCCACAAATTTCTATTTTCACATCACAATCGAGGGCCAAATTAACACATTATAGGGCCAAAAAAGACTTTCAAGTCTTTTACGAAGTCTTTGTTCACAGAGTCCAAGGGTTTAAATAATTATCACAAAACTTGATGGTTTCATAATCCGCTCAAGATATGTGATGATAACTGATGGAGTTAAAAGCCACTTTCTATTTAAACAGTCAACTAGTCATCATGAATCTTCAAATAGTCCAGAAAATACACAGTTGAAAAAAATTTAATAAAAAAATAGTGTCAAGTGAACTTTAAAACAATATGAGTCGAGTTTTGCTAATAATCAGACACCGAACAGCGAAGCGTTCCACATATGTTGCATTATATGACACACTGTGTTTGATAGATCGCACTTTAATGAGAAGTAATGGTCGATCCTCAATCTCATTTTAGTCACATGACATCATGTGAGGATTGACTACAGGATTGCTCACAAGTAAATGAAAATATCCGCAATATTTTATGAAATAATCAAGTTGCCTTGCCAATATTAGCTAAAATTAGGCTACAGAAATGCGCATAAGTGGATGAATATATCCGCAATTGTTTATGAATCAATTAAACACTTGGCTTGGGGCTATACGGACTAAAATCACAATATACGGTATCACTTATTATAAAACTAGCAGAAAAGCTTGTATGGAACTGATGCAAAAATGTATGTTGTATGTAGTTTGGATCGTTGTGAACTGGAGCAGGCATTGTTTGGTGACCAAGACGTCCAAGGCGGCTGCACAATTTAGTTGATTTGTGTAGTGATGGGAGTTTATATATCGACATTTGTTTCAATTGGGTCAATGTCTAGTCATTATGATTGAAAAAAATTCAAAAATCTTTCAATATAAACATTAAAATACTTTACTATATTAATGTTTTTTTATAATATTTGAATTGTTTACTTATTTTATAATTTAAGCAATGATTCTTTAATATGTAAGAATAGTCCCTTGTAATATTTAATCGGAATGCAATAAATAACTTTTATTTTCCTTGGAAACACCTACATGTGTAATAGCTCGAATTATCCTTTAGTAATTTTGCTTGCTCAAGCGGGACCCTGTAACTATATGTTGTAATAATGATGCATATAAGGCATACGTTGTAAGTAAAATGAAATTGAAATATTAATAATGACTACTTAGGAATAAGATAAGAAAAATATAACGGTATTTGGTAATGGATTTATAAAAAGAATAAAAAGAATATCTTTATTACTTAATTAAAAAATATTACTTATAAAAGATCTAGACTGAAAATGTACACTGCGTGAATATTAATTCAGGATCAATCAAGTACCTGTTTCTTGTTGTTATTCTGTCCTGTCAGCCAAGGATATGAGCAGTTTGTTAGAACTGTTGTACCGCATTCTACTAATGTGCTTAGTAGATAGCCCATTATGGAAAGGGTTTTTAAAATACCACAAAATAGAAACATGTTTGGTGATTTGTATATACCATAAAACCCGAGGTTTAAGAGTCCGGACTCCGCAGGAAGCTCAGTTCTCCATACAAAACAAACGTAGTTACGCTCTCATTTTAAACTACTAGCTAAACAACTTGCTAGATTTCTCTACTTTGTAATTATAATAGGTTAAGGTATGTCTATGCCTGTAAGTAGTTTATGTAGCTTCAGATACTACAGTAAAAAAAATATAGTGATTTTAGTTTGTCATACAAAACGAATTACAGGCATAGATGTACCTCATGTAATTGTGTGTGCAAAGTTTCATTACAAATCAACCCGTAGTTTTAAAATGAGAACGAAACTCCGTTTGTATGGAAAGGTGAAATTCGGCCGAGCTTGCTGCGGACTCTTAAGAGTGATCCAATGGTAACCATGGCAACGAGTGACAAGAAAAAGTTGTTTTACCCTTACATACGTGGTGTTCTCTTTTATAATTACTATTTTTATAAATAAAACTATCGATGTCGATAAAGTAAATTGCTCAGCACTACTGGCTGCTTCACCAATGGAAAATTATGACTGTGATATTCATCTGCTATTGTTGACATCCTAGAATTGGAATTATCCTATACCTACTTTGATATAAGATAAGATAAAATACACTTACTGGTAACTACCACAAAATATGTACGAACATGTACAGACAAAACTTGCAGAAAAAACAGAACATTTAAGTGTGCATCAAGTGTAAGATAAATTAAATACTGAAGACCGGTCTGGCCCAGTACCCTGCCTATGAAGCCGATGGTCCTGGGTTCGAATCCCGGTAAGGTCATCAATTGTGTGATGAACACAGATATTTGTTCCTGAGTCATGGGCGTTTTATATGTATTTAAGTATTTATATATTATATCGTTGTCTGAGTACCCACAACACAAGCCTTCTAGAGCTTACCGTGGGACTTAGTCAATTTGTGTAAGAATGTCCATATAATATTATTATTTAAATATATCTTTATTACAGATCCAGAAGGCCATGGAATGGACCCACCTCAACACTAGTGACCCTGTGAGCTGAGCTGTAGACCTCGCGAGCATAGTCGCGAGCATAATCGAACTTGAATTTTGACTTTCATTTTTTAATTATAATGATGATGATTTCCATTCGACTAATTTAATTAATACATCCATATTTTTGTTATAATAAACACAAATGGGTGGAATAACAATTAAAAACTTAAATTAAAAACTTATAAATAAAAAAATTGTCCCAGATCGAGACCGCTTGGCAGGGTGCCCAGAAGGCTGGCTGCATTGCCCCTCTGGATAGCAATGCTTATCCGCTGGGCGAAGTACAGGCCAGCCCTCTGATCACCCGAAGCCTCTATAAGGCGTTTTGCTAACTCCTTATAGAGGCGGCGCGCGCTAGGCCCCCACGGCCCTTCAACCCCAAACGCCGCAAATATGTAACTACTGCCGAGGTTGACATACTTGCGATGCTTGAGGCTTTCGGCCGAGGATGCAGCCGCACCAGCGTCAACTTTGGTGCCTGGAATATGGGACGGTGCCAGGGTATCTACGCATGTAGCATCCCAGACAAGGGGCCGTCCCATACTCCAAGGCACCAACGTTATTCCATCAGGCCTCTTGCCATCATCCCTGACCAGGCCGTTTGGCTCGAGGAGCGCCGGCACCTTGGCACTAACAAAGGCCCTACGGATGACGTCATTGATGCTGGCGTGCCGAGGTATCCTCCCAGCACTTCGGCTAATTTAATTTAATTTATTTAATAATCCTATATTTAATATTTCTGTTAATAATGAACTGTGTTTTAATGTACATAATGTAATTTGTATTGTAAATCCTACTGTAATCTTTAGCTAGTTTGTAAGCGATTTAGTGTACCTGTTAAGCTTATAAATGTCTAATAAATAAAATAAAAAAACAAAACAAACACTCAATAAATGTATGCTCCGCCATTTTGAAAAAAAAAAACAAGAACTAGATCGACATAAAAATCTACTTGTCTAAACATCGAACCTGCTCACAAAATGTCATGAGAATTGCTTGAGAATTGCCATCTGTAAAAATGAACATACGGACATACAAAACCATTTTCACCCAAGCTGAAAAGGAGACCTTCGCTAGCGCTCGGTCGATGAAGCCAGCGCTGGTTTTCCGTAGGTGTATATTTATTTTGTAAAGCGAGACATGACAGCATTTGAATTCGACCACCATGCCTGGGAAACCTTAGCAGGAAACCGTGATGGATGGCGTAAGCGTGTTGTGGAGGGGAGAAGGCTATGCGATCAAGCCTGGTTTGATGCGTTAGATAGCAGAAGGTGTCGCAGAAAGCAAACCGGGACTGGAACCTCGGTGACATGAGCTTTCTCTGTCAAAAATGTGGGAGGTCGTGCCGCTCACGCATCGGCCTCCACAGTCACCAAACCCGTTGTCAAAACAGTAATGCATAAATCGTCTGCAATAGACGCAAAAGTGTGATGATATTTATTTATAGATCTGTTAACCCTTTAACCGCTTAGAATTTTTCATCGAGCATCGAGTGTGCTCGTGTCGCCGCCGGCACGAAGTTACACGAATATTGTCTTATTAATCCGACTGCAGCGAAGTGAACTGGATATTGTATGTCTTACATATAATATTAGTCTACAGCGGTCAAAAGGTTAATTCGCATAATTTTAAAGATTTATGTGTTTTACTGTTGGAGTACGAACATATTTTCAACATATCACTCTAGTGTTATGGATGGCTTTATCCACGTGATAAAATTTAAAGGATAACTCACGCTGGACGGGACGACAGACCGGGACTAGGCCGGAGCTTCCGGCGCTTCGTTTTCTTAGATCAGCCGTCGTAGAAAATAACGTAACGGCTCCGGCCCGGGCCCGGGCCAGTCTAGCGCGAGTCATCCTTAACAAGTGCTACACTGAAAGTAATGTTTGCTTAATTACAGTTTAACAAACATATTTTTTTATACTCGTCGACTGAGATTTCGTATGCCACAAGTGCGTATCTTTTATGTATAGGCTCCAAACTCAACTATAATATTCATTTCCATACGCTGTAGTCAACTATTAAAAAATGACCAATCACGTGCCGCCGCGCTCCCATAGAACGGGGGACGGGCAGGCGGGGAACTTTGCGCGTTTATGTCTTTTTTTTTTAGTGCATTAGAATATTAGATTTAAGTACTCTACTAAGTAATTATATATGTGATTTAAGTACTCTATTAAGTACTAGTACTAAGTAAGTTGCATGTTTTTTTTATATAATATTTAGGTACTTTTATAATAATTTTGCATGCCAGTTTCTGGTGGAATGTGTGTGACTACTATATATTTTAAACATCTTTTGTACCACATTTTAAAGCGAAATAAAGATATTTGTATTTGTATTTGTATTTGTATATTACATTTTTGTCTACTGAGATACTTTTCATTAATCATTTCGTTTTTCATTAATCATTTAGATTTTATGCTAAAAATAATACTTTTTTTTATATGACTCGTAGAAAAAGTATTGTATACAATAGTGATACAAACAAGCTTTTCGATCTCGTACCTTACTTAGGCAACTCAGTAAGCTTCGTTGCCTAAACACGGTACTCGACTGAAAAGCGCTCCTATTATATTACGATTGTATACAATACTATTGTTAGGTACTACTTACAGTAAAAAGAGAGTAGAAATAGGTAACCCAAAAGTTGTTATGTTTTCGAAAAAAAAATGGTTTACTCTTTTCGGAAAACCCCCATCAATAACCAGTTGAGTTACCATTTTAGAAGTTCAAAAGGGCCTTTTTAAACCAGCAAGGTTAAAGTTTAAATCGCAATCAGTTCCATCCAATACTTTCTTTTCTGTTTCAAAACGAACAAAAAAGCCACTTCTGATTGGCTCAAACTAGAGCCTCGGTAAAGTTAATTAAATCAACTCAGTTATTCGTTTATGGGACTCGGTTGACTGCAGCCTGGAAGGCCTATTTGAACGTTTTTAACATCAAAATGATATCTAAAATGCCAGTCGCCCCTCGCGCCAATAGAAGTACGGACAGGTACCAGCGAAATGCACGCACGACTGACATCAATTAGATATCATTCTGATGTCGCAATGAAATTTTGAATTGGCCTCTGGGTCGAGTTAGGCATTTCATGTTCTTTCCACTACTATGCATTTAAATTCTACTAATAGAATTGAAAACTAGTGGTAGATTCCCAATTTCTACTGCTCGTATTTCAAAAAGCAATTCGCCATTTTCCACAAGATTTTCGAGTGACGAAATCGAGCGCTCGAAATTCAAAAATCGGCCCCCAGTTCATTGGTGCTTTGTTTAAGTTAATTAGGTGCTTTAATAGTCAAGGTTAGGGTGAAAAAAAGGATAAGAATGTTCAAATAATCATTAAAAGAAGAACTCTTTATTACGAGCAAATGTTCGAGCAGAAGTTCGTTAATAATTATTTATAGGAATGAACTACTTAAGACTATCTCCTAAAATGATTATGGTAGACTTTTTGTGTGTGACACAGAGTGTGGAATGGTTATAATAAATGTCAAACTTCTATGAAATTATGACGTTTAAAATATTTAACACTTGCACATGCACAGTCTGTGCTACTAAACACTCTGCAGAGTTAGCGTAGCTTGACATAAGAGGATTTATACACGAATTTCATAAAATCCAAGTGTATTTTCTATTTCAGTTCAATCATCATAATTTATGTAAGTAATAAAACATAATTATTCCTATGTAAATAGGCCTACTTAGGAGCTTACATGCTAATTTCTTACACGGGCGAAATATAACATATTCCGACAAAGTAGCAAATCTTATGCGGCCGTTAAGTTTAACAATGCCGTAAAACTCTTTACTGTGCCCTTACCATGAGTTTGCTGCGACTAGGGCTGCCATCTCGAATTTCGCCAAACCCGGACGAGTCCGAAAATAATATTTTTAAAAAACAAGACCTTTAATTTTACATGAAGTTTTACACTTCTTGACACCCACCCCCACCCCCACCCCCCCGGACGGCCCCCGGACGGCCTCCAAACTAGGACAAATCCGGGAAAACCCGGACGGATGGCAGCCCTAGCTGCGACCATTTCTCTACGGATTGTGTAAACTCACTCAACTCATATTTAAATAGCCTTAAAATGATTACTAAAAAAACCAACAACTGAATCCATTAACGGAATCGAGAAAAAGACATATACCTGGTGAACCCCCTATGGAACCGCTATTTTGAAAATGTTCCGAATCTAAATCGATAAAAAAGATCGATTTCATTCTTAAACGTCACAAAATTTCACGAGAATCGGTTGTGAACATCCGGACATACGAAAGCGTTTTTGTCCACGCTGAAATTCATCGAACCTACAGCTTACCTGAAATTATGTCGGCAAATTAAGAGCTTATGGGACATATTTTTAAGTAAGTTGTGTGGATCCAAATTTTTACACTTGACTGTGCCTAGCTTAGGTTAATTTCACGGAAATCCGGCTCGGAAAGAGATCCGACTTATAAAGCCGGACAGACACGGAAGTTTTTTTTTTATCCAAGGTGAAACAGAGATGCTTCACGGTCAAATATCATATCATTTTAAAAATAATAATATTTCTACATTACTTAAATTGACTTATATTTTGAATTACTCAATGTTTTTTTTTCTGTGTTGGTACACGACTATTATACGAGCGCTAGCGATCGACTATAATCGCAGTA
The DNA here is from genome assembly GCF_033807575.1 of Cydia pomonella. Taxonomy (NCBI): domain Eukaryota; kingdom Metazoa; phylum Arthropoda; class Insecta; order Lepidoptera; family Tortricidae; genus Cydia; species Cydia pomonella. Next base: position 9,183,158 of record NC_084726.1, read on the forward strand.
CCCATGGTAAGGGTCCTGGCGAGGATATGTTGAAGGTTAATCCTTACTTTCATTGCGACCTTTAGCGTTCAAGCAGCAGTTTTTTTTACAGGAATATGATAAACTCTGGTTTTGTACTACCTTAGCTAGAACGAGTACGACTACGAATAATTGGCCTAGGAATCATAAGCCCCCTCCAGACTATGCGCGTGAATCGCGGCGCGACTTCGCGGAGCGAACATACCGCGATGTTGACGTAGACTCCACACTCGCACAACTTCACGGTGATTTCGCAGTTTGGTTCGCGGAAAAATGGCGCCGAAGCGTCAGCTGATCGGATTTAGTTTGCGGCAGGGCACTGATTCAAACTGGGAACTGTCAAATTGATTTTTGGGTTATCAAGTTCGCACCCAATATAACCAAGTAACTGCCATAGAAGGTAATGACAGTTCAGATTAACCGACTCGTGAGCGAATCGCGACGCGAAGCGATCGCGAGTGTGGGGTCTTGCAAATTCGCGCTTCGCGTCTCCTTTGACGCGGGCCAAATACCGACAAAAAACGGGGAATAAGGGTCTCCCCAAACTAGTCGACGCCGTTTCGGCAAATCGCGTACGGAAAAATCTGTATGTCAACGCAATAAGAGCGAATAAGTCGTAAATCGGCTCGGCCCACGCGAAACGACGTCTTTCGACGGGAAAACGGCGTTTTGCCGTAAAGCTGTTCGCATTCGTACGACGCTGTTTGCAGCCTACCGCACACGTTCGCATTCATAAATCTCCTTATACCGCCGTACGGTGCCGGCAAGAGTTGAACGGCTCCGATCACGGCCGAGTACCTACGATAAGGACCGGTCAGAGCTGGCGGAAGCCGATCAGCGTCTTCGACGGCCGAAGATAGCTGACGACGGCCGAACAGAGCCGATGACGGCCATAATAATCGTAAAACATTTTTGGATCGAGTCTCAAACGAGGATATCGTAAATTAAATTCACCTTCACTTAATCTATATTGTCACAAAGAATCAACCCACGGTCGCCTCCGCTTTTTCTGGTGTAGGTGCTTTTCTCTTCCAACAAGTAGGCTACGATAAAAATGCTGGTAAGCCTTTTTTTCCATGCCCGTCTACGTAAAATATCCATCATCACAGGTTATTATATAATATGTAACAATTACCAAGGAAAATAATCTTACAGGTCTGTTCAATTTCAAACTCAGGTTGTTACTAACAACCAGTCTCCAAAAATGAGATTTACGATTGCCGATCACCCGCTGTCCTACATCTGTTCGTCGGACTCAACGGCTGTTGTACGTGTGCTGTCTGACGTCTCGACGGCAGGACGGAGCACGGGAGAGCCGACCGTCGTTTACAACTGTTGCGATAGCAAGTCGCAGGCGATCGGGCGTCTCTACGGCCGCAAGGAGGATGAGACTGCTAAACGCAGGTGTCCAACCGCGGAGACGGTCGATCGGCTAAATGCGAATAGTGTGGTGTAAAACACTCGGCGAAAGCCGACTCCGCGTCGACTGGTTTGGGGAGACCCTAAGGCGCGAAGGCGTGAACAATCTGCGAAATCGACGCGAGGGCCCTCCACACTCGCGTTCGCGGCTTCGCGAAACTATTTTTGAAAAGAAAATCCCTGGAATTTACCCCGCATAGAGTCTATGAATCTTTCATATGCAACTTTTACTATCACAGCCTAAATATCGCGTGAGGGATTTCCGAGCCTCACTCGAGAATCGCTAAGTGAATAAGTTGCTCTAACTTTGTCCATTTTAGGTTTTTTCAGGATTTATGGGACCAAAATATTTAAGTTTATTGTTGTGTAAGCTGCGGTTCGTTTTGTTTCTAGCGATATTTATGCGTTTCAACCGATTTCAAATTTTAACACGGCATTCTTGTCACGTAAAATAGTTATTTGTTTTACAAGGGGGCAACGTTTTTGTTTAAACCCTTGTACTTATATTGACACCTGAGTAAATTAAAGATTCCTAAGTAGAAACCATGAGCTTGTAGTTCGAGAGTTAAACAAACATTGCTATCGAGTGAAATACAAAAATGTTCAGCACACTGACGCGAGGAAAATAGTAACTGTAAAATCCAAATCAACGCTTAAATATTTATCATTCAAAATCATCATCAATCAATAAAAGTCAATTATAGCAGTCAATATGAGGAAACCGACCGACCGACAAAATAATAACAACACAGTGTACCTACAGTGAGCTGCGAAATGTCTTTCTGCGAAATTCATTGATAAAGTCGCCATATTATATTGATTTTTATATTAATATTTCCAGTGCAACTTTTTTGATGTTTTCTGCAGTAATGCGACCGGTGGCAATATAGCAGCGTGACATTACTGGCGACTGCATTGCTGCCGCAAATGTCAAATGTCGCAGAGTAATGTCGCGCTGCAAAAATTCTGTCGATTACATTGCCTGCAATGTAATAAATCTGGACCCGGGTACGTCCTTAAACTACGTCCACAAGAGAGATATGGGCATTGTGAATGTCATTTCGCTTTGTGTGGTAGGGCACAACATAGCGGATGTCATTCCAGATCTAGAGCAGAGCCCAACTGGGGAAGTACCTCCACCTTACAGAAAACCGCACCCAAATAACACTAGACCCTACTCATAGTGTTGTGTTCCTGCCGATGAGTAAGAGTCAGAGATCAACGAGGTGAGGGAGGGGTGCTAGGGTCGGCAACGCGCATGTAACTCCTCTGGAGTTGCAGGCGTACATAGGCTACGGAGACTGATTACCATCAGACGGGCCGTATGCTTGTTTGCCACCGACGTAGTATAAAAAAATATATATTTCCTGAAACATTAAGAGGGAAGTATACCACGGGATCGTCCATACAAAAGGAGAAAACGTTTTTTCACTTCTAAATATTTTCCATGCTCCATGATTTTTTTAGTATGTTATTGAGTTCTAGCGTGAGTTATCCTTTAATGATGACGTTACCACCTACATTTTGTCATTGAAAACGCATGCAATTATACGAGGGTTAAATAATAGTTATTTGTTTTACAAGGGGGCAAAGTTGTTGTTTAAACGCTCGTGCTAATATTGATACCCGAGCAAGAGAAAGATTCCAAAATTGAACGAGTGATTCGAAAAGTGGAATCTTGAGCGTTGCGAGGGTTTCAATGCACGAGGGTTAAACAAACTTTGCCTCCGAGTGAAACATAAAAATTTTCACCACACCAACACGAGGAAACTACTAACTATGAAAAACCAAAAATTGAAATGAAATTAAATCCAAATGAACGTAATAAAAAAATAAGCATTCAAAATCATCATTTAAAAGTCAATTCTACTAGCTAACATAAGGAAACAACTCAAAATTTGGATCTGATTACTTTGCCCCACATGTGGATAAAATGCAACTTTCTCATTCGTTTTTGAACAATCAAGAGGGCCTTTACCAGTTGGTGTGGTGAAAAGTATATTATGTCCACATGCTCATAAAAAAATGGAAACCTTCGAATTTAACCTAAATAATTGTTTAAAAACATTTTATTCGTGTAATTGGGGCTTAATTAAAGTAATTATCTAAATTAACTATGAGGCCGCCTGTGTGACGTAATCATGTGGACATGTGTGACATTTAACTGTAACTATAAGAACAATTCGAAATTGTGTCTTTTGACACTCGACATAATGCTATTAAAATTCGTAAACATTAGTAAAGACCGCAAAAAGTGTAACATACGGCATGCTTCATAAGCGCACCCACTTGCAAGACTGAAACCGTAAGAAATTAATCGCAGTGCGTTCTAAGCCTTAAGAAGATATGACAGATATGCCTCCGTGACGTGGGCCAAAGGTAAAGACCAGATTCGGCCCGCGGGCTGTAGTTTGGAAATCGATCTATGCTACGCCGTAGACCGTAGCGGATATTTTTCGTTACGTAGCGGAAATATCGCTTTCCGCTGGTGACCTTTTAGCGGTAAAAGCGTGTGACTTGCAATCCGGAGGGCGCGGGTTCAAACCCCGGCTCGTACCAATGAGTTTTTCAGAACTTATGTACGAAATATCATTTTATATTTACCAGTCGCTTTAATTTACTATCGTTACCTAAGCATTAATATAACTTTAGAAGCGAAAGGGATCGTAGCTTACACAACAATAAACTTAAATATTCCCATATAAATCCGAAAAAAACCTGAAATGGTCAAGGTTAGTGTAATTTACGGCCCAATTCGAACTTTAAGATACGTCAAATACTGTATATTTTGTTTGTCACTTTTGACACTAACATATCCAATACCTATCATATCTAAGTAGACCTAATATTTGACGTATCGGGCCGTTATTCGCTTACCCCCTTATTCATAAACGTGTACTAAAGTTAATGATCGTTTGTCCCTTTCCATCATACCTATACGTCGGAAAGGGACAAACGATGATTAGCGGCATCGTAACTTTAGTACACGTTTATGAATAAGGGGGTTAGCTATTCTCGAGTGAGGCTCAGAAATCCCAAACGAGACATTTAGGCTGTGATAATAAAAGTTACATAGGATATAGGTTTTCTATAACACAGAAAAACCATTAGAGAAATTAAATGAATGTGTGGACCCAAGGCATCTTTGAACACATGATTTATTTTGCAAAATGACGACAAAATTAATTAATTAAAAGTGAATGGTTTTTCAAAGAAATGTTAGCTATTAATTCATGTTACTACTTCTACTACTATCTCCCGTTCTACTACGCTAAGGCAAAGGCAAAAGTACTTTTGCAGCGGCATCAAATAAACCCCTAGTATCTTTGTGTTCCTCGTACACAAGAAATGCTTCCTCATCAACATAACGGTAAATTTGGTCGAAACTATTCATCAAGTAATTGAAGCATCCAAAATTCTTTATACAGGTATTTTCCGCGTAGCCGTAAGCCCAGTACAGCACTACATCTTGACAATTGCAGGACATTAAATCGTAATAAAACCTCCCCGTAGTTCCATTTACAGTGCACTCGATACGATTAAGAATTTCATCCAACTTCAGATCTGATTCCGTGTCATCGCCTTTTTCATCATCAATTTCATCAGCTCTTAACATTACTCGGTTCTCGTGATACAAACACTCCGTTGAATTGTAGTATGTTGAATTTCTGAACGAAACCTTGATGATAACACCGTTATGCGTCGACTTGCCGTTCACCACCGCAACTTCGAGAACCTTGTTGTTGAAGACCATCATGTAATGTTCCGCCATTCTGCTTGAGGGAATTCTACAGGAGATAATATCACCCGTGCGAGGCCGACGGCGGACAATCGATTTAAAAGACTCCTTTAGGTCACCATCCAACGTGCCAAAAACATCTTTGCCCTCGTCGGTTTTGAAAATATTGTAGCTTCGTATCGTGCCCTCCACAAATTCTCCATGAATGATCGGGCGGTACAAATTGCTCGTCTTCAGTGTATCTATTGCAGCCTCCACTTTGCTCATGGTAGCTACGAAGTCTTCGCTGGCGCTAGTGACGCTACCTCGACGTTTTCTTATATTTCTTCTAGTTTCTTCTTCAGCTCCTTTAATGTCGAAGCCATCGTTATGGACAATTTCGGAGCTGGAAGCCTTGGAAATGCTTCCTGAAACTTGAAGTCCACTCGCTCCACAAAACAAAATGAAGATAAAAGCCAAGCCGTTCATGTTTGCTGGTACTGGTGATCGTTGATGAGTGGCCGGTACGTTATATAGGGGCATCTTATCAGTTGATTCACAGGTCACGAATAATCTGAGTGAAGTCAGACGGATATGGAATTCCAAATGAAGTTATACGATTTCATGCTAACAAGACCTTATTATAATTGTTTTTGTAATAATAAATATATTTAAGCATTAGAAGTTATTTAAGAAAACAGGCAAAAAATTATCAAAATAGAGGGAGGCTTATTCTCGAAACGACTAGGCCCAAAATTTAGGAAACAACACAGAAAAAAGTTATTTACCAGGTATAAGGATAGCAGGAAAACATATAAGTCAAGCGTAAATCGGACTTACGGAAACAACATTGTTAAAAAAAATAGAGAAGTAGGAAACCCTTGGGCCGCGATTCTGACTCGCAGTTTTGGCTATTTCTTTGTAAGAAATGTAACCCGCCACCAAAAACCGCTCCCATACAATGGAAGTTGCGCTCTCAGTATAAATTACATAAATGGACTATGGATTATCTTGTCAAAAAAGTGCAGGACGTTTTTCAAGACATGCGTCGCTTACTAACATTATGACTGATGACTCTTGCCAACATCAATGTGCCTGCTCCTCTTGAGCCGACTGACATTATCAGGGATTGCGGCAAGAGACCTGATGGGGTGTCCTTGGTTCCTTGGAGCTTGGGACGGATGTTGGTGTGGGATGCTACCTGCGTAGACACAATGGCACCGTCCCACCTCTAACGGACTAATGCAAAAGCGGGCGCAGAGGCGGAAAGCGCCGAAAAAAAAACGTAATAAATATAAGAGCCTCGGTAGAGAGTACCATTTTATACCATTTGGCGTTGAAACCTTAGGTCCATGGGGCCCCAACGCGCATAAGATTTTTTTGCAGAAATCGCAAAGCGTCCGGTTGACATAACTAAGAAAACTTGCAGGAAACTATAATTTAATCGGTGAAAACGTTTTAGAGATATACATAATGAGAACATTTGTTTGTGCATAAATTAAACAAGATTGCACATGCTGGAAAATACTTAGGCAAGATAACGTATCAAATAACTTTGAAAGATAATTAATGTTGTTAACATAATATAATTATGACATTATCTAATACTTACTTAGCAATATAATCTTGGGGTTAAAGTATCTAGGTTATAAAACACCCATGTTCTATCTCATGTTATGTAATATTTCTTTTTTCTCATACAATAAAGTGTTTACTTACTTATTAGCGAGCCAATACAATTATTTTATTAAGTATTTTAATTTGTGTTTTTTTGTAATCACACTGCTATAAACTATAAGCTGAAATAGATGTCATATACCTACATATTATAGAATTCGTTTTGGCAAAAAAATCCCTTTTGGGACAAGCTTTTGTCACTGACTGTACTTTTATTATCGACTCATCGAGACAATTTTAAAAACCCCAAACACGGCTGCGTTATTTTATAACAGAGTTCTTATGGCCACCTCCTGTCTCCATCAACAAAACAGCTCGACGGTACCATCATATTGCATTGTCACCCGACTTACATATGCAAATTTTCAGCTCAATCGGAAATTGGGTAGTACCTATGTCAAATTTAGCTTTCAAGATTTGACACTATTTTGTTAGTATCTTCATATTCATATAACTCACAGCTCATAGGGCATAAGTGGCATAACATACTAACAGGGCAAGTTAAATAAAAGCTAAAAAAGTGCCAAGGCGTATTCATGGCGTCTCGGCCACTTGACTGGAGGGCTTAATCATTATTTCTTTAATACAGCGTGTATTTTTGATACGACCACGTAATCAAATGGTAGTTAGTTCAGGCTGTAATGACCACACTTCCACAGGTTTTATAAAAAATGGACGATTTTTATTTTTCCATATAAAATATCAATCCATTTTTCGTGTTATGGCTCCATCAAGGTGTTGATGATTCTGCCAATATCGGGGTTGGATAAGACACGGCTAGTATATGAATTTTATCAAATTACGGTCATAGAGAGTGTTCGGTGGATCCATATAAAATAAATCAGCAAGCAATGTATCACTACACTACATTGTTTTAACTCAAAACGTCTCATTAATGACGCGTCGTCAGAACTGTCACAAGTGATCATGATGTACGAAATACACTGCCACTCGAAAAAAATCAAAAATTAATTATGCTCTGGTGCTTAAGACTAAATTAAAAAATCATTCAGAATTGTTTTATAACACTAAAACCTACGTCTAGTTTAAGTTTGTGATTATATCAAAAACTAGCTGTGCCCGCGGCTCCGCCCGCGTGGTATTCGGTCTGTGTCAGTAACCGGCTCATTCACCGCTAATTTCTCTGCCTCTCTCCTGGAGGTGGAACTTGAAGTAAAGTGGACAGATGGATACGCTAGAGGACTGTAGTCTAGATAAAATATTTTACAATTAGGTACCACTTAATAAAACTACACTCCAAAATCAATTGTTATTTTTTTCAAATTCGTCCTTGACGTGATTTAAACGACATAGAGTAGTAGATGTATATCGGACAATACAGTTCCACTTTTGTATTTTTTTTACGTCCTTGACTGTACCTATCCAAATCATGTCCATGGAAAATATCATCCAAATCGGTGCTCCAGACGAATCAGTCTAAGCATGAAAAGGTAAGAAATATACCCATAGAAATCCATGCTTCCGAACACTATCGAATTTAGGTGTAATACCTATTAGTTAGAAGTAGGATTAGAGGAAAGGAGAATACTCGTAGATATCAAAAACTTGAGGCCGAGTATTTACATTTTGTTTACAGTTCTGTTTATGTATGCACAACTAAATGTATACATATAATTTTATTTACAGTTACATACTAATAAGTAGGTATGTTTACATAACATTGACATTTTACAATATTTATTTGTACACCACATTGCGAGTCTCTCCGGCGGGCATCAGCACGAATAGCTCCGTGCAGCTGGTAACGCGCGAGCACGCCACGTAGAGCTGCCCGTGCGAGAAGCAGCCCGTGCGCAGGTCCACGCCAGCGGCGCGCAGCGTCTGCCTCTGCGACTTGTTGATGTTCATGGCGAAGCAGACGCTCACGGAGAACTGTAGGCGCTTGAAATGGAACGGGAAATTGCTCAGGATGAGGGGGATGCGCGGGATGAACACGACTTCTGCGGCGCCGCACCCCGTCAGGATCTGCACCTGAATGAGGTTTCGCTGCAGCTGCACTACTTTTAGCTGGGTTCCGTTGCATAACTTCGGAGGCGACAAATTCCGAAGAAGCATGATTGGAACTCCAACTTTCAGGGTAAATGTGTGTGCTGGGAGTCCTGAAGCACTCAATGAGCTAAGGAACTAAGGAACTCTACCGGGCATGTTGTGACATTGCCTTCATCCAAGACAGTGTTAATGGAATTATATACTGCATGTTCACTTTCGATTTCCGCCTGCTCATTTTTCTGCGTGAGCATGGACCGTTCCTCTATGGGCGTGAGTATGGATCTCTCACAAACCCAAGAATGGCTCAGGTCTCCGTACACGCTACGAATGAGGTTTTCAATGGATGGAACGATCCTGCATAACGTCTCTGGTAGTTGTGGCTACGCCTAAAATCACGATCGTCGCTATAGTTTCGTAACCTCAATGCGTTGCGGGACTTTCGTGAAACGTTTGCTTTTTTTCGGGAAGGCATTTTCAGTTTTTAGTACTTCTGGCATTTTAACGCGTATAAAATGCGAGGTCCAAATCTTTGACATTTACACCGCAAACATCAGAGATTTTTTTTTTCATAGTACCCACCTTTGTAGCCATTATTAAGTGCTTAAAAGAGGCGATACGTATGAACATGGATACGATAAAATTACGATTAGGTACATTCATGACGGAGAAAATATTTTTTTAAATAATTATGCAGTTATACGCGTGTTGATATGTGTGTTGATTTTGCCACTACTTAACTATGTAAGTAAACTCATTTTTAACCAACTTCAAGATTTCAAAAGGAGGAGAATCGAGGGAACTCTTCAAATATGAAAGTCATACATATAATGATTTTTGTATTTTCATTTACAAATCTAGCATTTACATTAAAAAAAGTGACATTTCATGAAGTGGAACTGCTGATGATGATCAGAATGGAACTCTTCAACGATACACAGTACACGTTTGGCGATTTGTCCTCTTCGCTGTGTTTGTTAATTAAATTAGATTTTCAAGACAAATTTTTGTCAAGTTCGACTTCTGACGACGAAGGCATACATATAGTGATTTTTGTATTTTCATCAACAAATCAAGTATTTACATTTGTAGAAGTGACATTTGATGAAGTGGAACTGTTCATGATGAACAGAATGGAACTCTTCAACGTTGCATAGTTCATGTTTGGCAATTTGTTCTCTGTGCATGTTTGTCAAGCAGTTAGGTTTTCAACACACATTGTTATATTTCTATCCTATTCAGTTTTTTTTAATAATTATCGGGTGCTTTATTTCATGCATGGTGTGAAATAATTTATCTTAAATACAGTCGAATACCCTATTGCGGGTATCTTACCAGTCAACCACAGGGCAAATCTGAAATGTGTCAAGGTGGGTGCAGTGACAAAAAAAACATGTTACCTCCTTTTCTACATAATTAGGCCTAGGACGCTGTCTTTTTAATTTAATTGTATGAAATCAAAAATCATCAATAATCGTTCTTTCACCGGTCTACCTCATTGAAGTCGGTTTTTTTTTTTTTTAATTATTAGTTTACTTGATTACTAAATTTTTACTCAGTTTCCCAAAAGATGGCACTGTGCAATGTATGGCAATTAATTTACTGTCGTTTAATTTCATTGTATTATTACATCAACACAATTGAAATTGAATTGATATCCGTACCCGCCTCTTCTAACTTTAGAGTATATTTGGCAAAATCCTTCCTCGGTGGCTTAATTTCAGCACCATATCTGTTAGTTTAGCAGGGCACTCGATACTTGTAGCACATATTTTTTGTAAAAGTTTGCACCTCCTTCCTAAGTAGCGCCATAAGATTCAGGTGCAAACTTAACTCAATCGAGTGTAGTGGCTACCCCCCCTTCTAGGGGTTGAATTTTTATAGCCTATAACTTGGCCGGGCATTTTCTCGACAGATTAGTAAAGTTTGCATCAAAATCCGTTCAGCCGTTTTCACGTGATGCGAGGTCAAATAAACAGACAAACAGAGAAACAGACAAACAGACAAAAATTCTAAAAACTCTTGGAACGTGTTCAGTTAACGATTCTTAGTATCCCCAGCCTATTTTTTTTCGAATATCTTCCATGTACAGACTTTCGACCCCCTTCAGCTTTATTATATGTATAGATATAGATACACACTGTATATTACATCTATTACAGCAACATTTAAAGTTCAACCTAGTTTATAAATGGCGAACTCAATTAAGAAATTGAATAAAAATTATACAACGCCTTTTCTCCCCCAATCTAAAATGCCGCCAAATTGTATTACACCAGTCTGCGACCTACGTCAAAATTGTCTCCGTTTTTGTAGCTGGCTTAATTTAGTAATATTACTTTAATCTGCCTTTACGAGCATAAGATTTTGACGATGACCTTGGGGATAATTTTGTAGCTATATCTAAATTGATTTAAAACTATTTTCGTCACAAGACTACGTATATATATAGAACTTACGTCATTCAAACACATTAAAAATTAGACATAGCTTAGACAAGGAAAAGTAGTTACTTACACGGCAAGAAAAGGGACTCGCTCTGGTCGCATAACTACTTTTGACATATTTTTAATTGTCATAACACTTTATGCATAAAATTGTAAGTCATAAAAATCTATCGTCAGAATTATTCCTGAGCATAATTGGGTTTTTGTCATAAATGACTTAAATGAATTATGTCATAATTTTTATAGTCATAAATTTAATTCGCATAAAATTTTAGGTTAGGTTCGTTAGGTGTCAAAAAATATATGACAACTGCTATGTATGTCATCAAATATTATTAGCCGATTCAACGGAGCCACGCCGTTTTGTCGCCTAAATAGTGTTTAGTAGTAATTTTATAAAATTTATATGTATGTTAGTCTGTAAGGTATTTGTAATATGGGCCTTGTTGCCTGAATCAAATTTTAAATAAATAAATAAATTATGCTTAAAAATGTATGACACAATATGATATGACTTTTCATTTGTATGCGTAATGATGATTATGACACAAGTTGTTATGCGTATCAAAGAATATTACTTAAACTTTTATGCAACCCAATATGGACCCGCAAAAAATACATTGATAACACTCGAGAAAGAAATACGTTTTGAAATCAAACTTTGTGTTTCCGGGATTCAAAACCTGGGACCACTAGAGTTAAATCAATTGATTATCTTAAGATAAGTCTGTAACGATTTTGATATCACACGCAGTGCTAGTGTTATTCATACGTCATAATTTCATAGAAGTTTGACGTTTAAAATAACACTTGCACTGCGTGTGCTATCAAAATCGTTGCAAACTTGTCTTGATCAATACCCCTAGTGTAAATTTTTCGTCGAACCTGGCGTTGTCCTTATCGCACTAGTTTAAGGTGTCGCTTCCATTAGATATATTCACCTAAAATATCGATATATTCACATAAATAATTAAATCTCAGCTCCCGTATCCTCTTAAATACACCCGGCAGGATATGATACACTATCAGCGAATGCACAAAAATATTGTCATTGTTTACATGTTATTATTATTATGAGTCATCCAATCCAAAGGTTAGTTTAAATTAACCGGACTTTTACGTGATTATGGCTGCGACTGTGCGCTTTACTTTTACTTCTACGTCGATATCATTACTATCATTGGCACAAATGGAAACCCAACCTAACCCAAACGCACCGCAAAAGCTACTTTGCTCCAAATTTCGAAATTAAATTAAAATTATTATATTGTGTATATGTTAATATACTTGCCGATTTAAAGTACACTATCGCTACTATAGTTTGGCTAGTCATTGCCGTCAGTAGAAAAGTGCCAAATAAAAAAAAAAATGTAGGCGTGAAAAATTATCCTCCCAAAGAAAATTTCAATTTCGCGCCTTTTTCTGCTGACAAAGTGGATGCGCCAGAGTATACCATGTTGTAACACTCAATTGTGGTTGTAATATAGTTTTCATATATAAAAACTGTTGGTGCACAATTAGGTACCCAGTAGGGAGTAAAGTAGGCACATTTTACGGTAATTCAACTAGGATCTAAAACACCGCACCCCTAAAATCATGCCGGCGTCATTGAACACTGAATGAACCATTGATTGCCACTTGACCCAGCGTAACCTCTAGATTATTTTGGGCAATTTGCGTGTCTTGACGTCATAAACTCAGGGGTGTTCGAGACATCCACATTTAAAGGGGTTGTTACATCTACCTTTTAGTCGGACTTCTCGTCAGACAGAAAAAGGTTTAGCTATCGTCCTCATGGTGTTTCACAATGGGTGCATGTATATTTATTTACCTATGTTTATTTATTTAGTAGGAATATATTATTAATCTATGTAACTATGGAGCGTAAATGGCTTGAGCAACTTGTACCTGGCTATTTTCTGCCGAGCCACTGTTCCCTCCTTACCCTACAGTCAAATCTTCAACTCTCTCTATTTCCTTTGTATAAAATTGTTTAGCAAAAATAATATAGTACCCGACATAGATACCTATACAGTCAAGTGCAAAAATATGTATCGAGAGAATCGTCTCATAAATATGATACTATGCTCTTATTACACTGGAATAAGATGCTATGGGACATATTTTTGAGTAAGATGTGTACACCCATATTTTTACACTTGACGTACAATAGCGGCAAATAATCAATCATAATTTTTCAGATATATTACCATTTTTTTATAATATCTCAAAAACGGCTCTATCGATTTCGTTGAAAATTACAATATCCCCTATATTATCTCGATACGTATTAAAACGAGAATTCGATCAAACTAGGGTTCATTTATAAATAATTAGGGTTTGCCCGAGTTTTCGCGGCAGCCCGGTGGGTATAAAATTGTAACGTAATAATGAGATTTAATTTTCAAAGCAGAGGCTAACGGGCGAAACATCGATCCATACGTTTTATTGTTGGTAAGGTTCGCTTTGAAGTATTTTTAAATAAGAATTTCAATATTAACATACAATATTAACTGAGTTGTGTGAAGTCCCCAATCCGCATTGTGCAAACGTGGCTGACCACGTTGCCACTTGCAGTAGGACATAAGTATATATACATATGGTCATGATCATGATCATTCGAAAATTCGTGAAATTAGACTTTATATCAAGTAAACAATGATTTTTTTTTTTTTTTTTTTTTTTCAAACATATTTTCATAACATTACAGTCGCAACCAATACGTCATGAAATTATATAAATTAAAAGCGTAAAACTACACAACAACAGTTGAGGGCCTAGCATCCATCATCTCACAGAATCTCAGGCATTCCCTTCTCACAGCCTCCCATCGCCACGCAATCAAGTCGCACTCCGGTGCTAATGTCAAGAGCGCATTCAATTGTGAGAGAGAGCGAAGCAATGGCGAATTCATGCGCGACACGGTGCGCGCCGCCGGCAGATATGATTGTATCATCATCACGACTTCATGACCAGTGTTGGCAGAACGTTAATTAAAATTAAAAATATTGAAAAATAACCATTACAAATTGAACCGTATACTGTAACCGTTCGGTAAGGTTTACGGCTCAATTTGTAATAGTTAATTTTCAATATTTTAAATTTTAATTAACGTTCGGTCAACACTGGTCATGAAGTCGTGATGATGATACAATCATTGTTTACTTGATATAAAGTCTAATTTCATGAATTTTCGAATGAACGCCTGCAAAAAAATAGCAATATGATAGATTTTTTCCGCTACGGTACATATATGTATATTACATGGGTGGCTCTGTGAGCTGTAGACCTTGTGATCCCACAAGACTGTCATTTTGAAAAATCCAAAAACTGAATCGACAAAAAAACGTATTTAACCATCCAACCTGCTCATAAAACTTTACAAGAATCGTTTGAGAATTGCGACCTGTAAAGAAGAAACAGATAATTATCTTCGCTAACGGTCAATAAATGTTGATGGCAAGTTTCATGTAATTTAAGCATGTTGTTTTAAAATAATAGCGTAACTTCAATTTTATTCATATTTAATTATAGGTTTTAATTTTAAACATAATTTTAATTTATTTTAGATCTCACTTGTTATTTTAATGTATATTTTGATCTTGATTTTAATTTCTGATCTCAATTTTAATTTATTATAACTGTATTTCTATTTGTTATTTTTAGACGTGTAAACTGGCTTTGTTTTTAATTTTAAGTTAGATTTTAATTTAGTTGTAATTCAATTTTGACATGTAAATTGACTTTACGAATAAATGAATATGAGTATGACTACATAAACGGCTTCTGGCTGGACCCTTTTACACTATAGCAAAAGTTCAATAGGGACGCTAGTCCGCTAAAATTAGTGCATCAATCAAGCCGCGCATATTTCAGCCCAGCCCACGATATCCAGAAATGGCGACAAAGTTCAACTGCATTAATTTCCTCTGATGGTCGGAGAACTAATAGCAGTATATTCTACCTGGAAGCCGCCTACGCTTTTCTAAATTTGACGCAAGTGGAAAGTCCGTTGAACGTTTTTAATCTGCTGTACTGTATGTAAAGTCTCGTATAGTAGATGTAGATCAAGTGACCATCCGCGATGGACGCATGTTGGGCAGACGCAAGTGCGTCCTTTTGAAACGGCATATTATTAACCGGGCAACTAAAATATTAAACGGGAACTTTCATTGGCTATATAATAATATAATTTGGCTGTGTATTCATATTTAAGCACCGGTACCGGTTTGGCCTAGTGGGTAGTGACCTAGTGACCTTGCCTACGAAGCTGATGGTCCCGGGTTCAAATCCTGGTAAGGGCATGTATTTGTGTGATGAGCATGGATATTTGTTCCTGAGTCATGGGTGTTTTCTATGTATTTAAGTATTTATAAATATTTATATATTATATATATCGTTGTCTTAGTACCCTCAACACAAGCCTTATTGAGCTTACTGTAGGACTTAGTCAATTTGTGTAATAATGTCCTATAATATTTATTTATTTAAGCGCCAAAAAATTTATATTAGCCCCAAAGGTAAGTATCATATTACAACAAAAACCGGCAGAAAACTCAAGCCACCAAAAAAAATAAGGAACTTGAAATGATAGTCGGCGTCTAAAATAAAAAATTGGCACCTAATATTGTAAAGCGTATGATTTTTAATATTTGTTGCCCTATAGTCGTTAACACTTAAATAATCATGTTGAGCACATCGTTTCAGGTCGTATTAAAAAAAAATGTTTTATTCAGTATCTTAATTAATTACAGTCTGAACTGTATTTAAATGACGGAAACAGCAAAATTTAATGAATATTGGTTATTTTTTTATAATAAAACAGTTTGTTTATGAAAACGGGTAAGAATACTAAGAGCGCAAACATCATATTTGTTCGTAAAGGTGCTCCCAGATTGGTGTTATAGATTATACAGATTGCCACAAAACATATACATTTTTTAACTTAATCCATTTCAATAAGGTAAAAATATATTGATATATATTTATGAACTTTCTATCTAACGCGCTTGAAACTGTCGCGGCGCACTACTAAGCCTAACAAGGTTAGGGATTACATTGGACAACATTGAATAACACTATTTTTAACTAACCTAACCTAACCCAAAATTAGGGGTTATAAAGCATACCTAGCAAAAACATTTAAAAAAAGTAAGATGACGGCCGATTTTTTTTATTTTGACCACGGATTCATATTAAAAGACCTTTTGGAGCCTCAGATATCAATTTACGACACAATCAGTATAAAAATGAACAAATTAAATATGGCGACCGTTTTATTTATATTTTGACTACGTCGGAGTCGTAATTCGTATTAAGCGGTGATTCAGATATTCAGTTACTTATCAATTTTTGTTCCATTTTTATCACTTGTCACTATGCCCGTCACTTTCGCGCTTACATACTTGTTAGAACGTGACAGGCATGGTGACAAATGATAAAGAGCCGACCATCTTAAATAGCCTTACGGACCAATTACGAAGAAATTCAAGATGGCGAATTGGCCATTGTTGACCCCGTTGTATTAAACGGCCAGTGATACATCTACTAATGTTGGATATGCCCCCCCAGACAACAACAACGTTAAATAACTCCTTTGCCTATCGTGTTCCCATAAACAAAACTTTCATTTAAAACGTAATTTTCCCTGACAGCGCAGATTTACATAACAAAAAGATATCGTTTAATCTCGACTAGAAAACCAATATTGAACTGTTACGCCACGTTACAGCTAAGAGCGGTATTAAACATTTAAAAATCTCAACTTGATTTGATAGTCAGACCAATATAAGTCGGCAGTGATTGTGATAGCCCAGACAGCGCAAGTGTTATTTTAAACGTCAAACATCTATAAAATTATGACGTTTACTTAACACTTGCACAGGCTGTGGGCTACCAAATCGCTGCTAACTTAGCTTGGTCTGACTCTATAGTATTTAGTTTTTCATTTTGCCTTGAATAAATAAAATAATACCGTTGAATAGTACTTACCTGGAAATTGTAATGTAGAAAAATATAGTAAACGCCCTTTTTCTATTACATATTTAAAAAAAAACTCTAAAACATATTGGACTGGTAATTATTGTAATACTGGTACCTAATATATTTATTGTTCAAACCGGTAGAGTCAAATAGGCGCTCGACACACTGGATGCGAGCGGTATGTCACTATAGTACGCGCATGGCGTTGTCTCGCTCAAACATCGGAGCGACGTGCAAATCGAATCCAGTGTACAAAGCGTCTAATTTAACATTCAAGAATTTCATGATGTAATTAACAACATACTTCATTATCACGATTTGTAGTTACCCATCCAATGGCATTGTGTACTTCCCAAGCCTCCACTTTTCAAGCGTGCTATCAGCAGTAGCTTCGGCTAAGGCAACAGGCAACAGCCATAGGTTGGAGCGAAACATAGCGATCGAACCTTTCGTTCCCACCTATTGTTGTCGCCTTAGCCAAAGCCAGTCGCGCAATGTCGTCGCCTAGGCGTAAGGCCCAGTAGGCCTGTGCCTAGGGCGGCCAAGCCGACCCCAGAACCCCACAATAACACAAGAAACCCCACACTAGCGTCTGTTAAGCGTCAACGGTTAGTCAGCGTTGCGTCGACCAGAAGCCATAGAGTTGACTACACGCCGACGCTCGGGAAACACTAGTGTGGGATGACTGCAAATCCGCCACTAACTTTCAGTGGATTCGCCAAACCGAATATAAAAATCGAATAACCATCGCATGCCGCAAATCAATAAATATAAAATCAAGTTGAGATTTTTAGCGTTCGAATACCGCTGGCAAGCAACTGGCACACAAATGAAAGTTTCTCTTTTATATGGAAAAAGAGGAAAGCTGTTTTCAAATGTGACTTTGAACTCAATAATAGTAGGTACTTGTGGTAGCCAATGAACGCTTGCGTCTCACGGCGTATCACATGCGACTTACCAAGCCTTTTAAAACATGTCCGCTACAGTTTTCTTTTATACGTATAATTGGACGTCACTGGAGATGTCGACACCGAGGATCCCAATAATCCCTGACATGGTAAGCGCTGCGTCTTGGAACTGTGGGACCACAGTAAATGGGGTTTTCTTAGCTGTAAACGCGCAAACTTGTGTCTTTGTGGGGTTGAACCGGACTAAATTATCCCGACCCACACCGAAACTCTGGACAGAGTGCTCCATAGGCTACGGTGACTGCTTACCATCAGGCGGGCTGTATGCTTGTTTGCCACCGTCGTGGTATAAAAAAAAAAAAGTCTCTTCTAAATTTTGTGTTATACTTATCTACTAAAAGAATTAGGTGCTTAAAAGCTTAATAGAAGCTTAATAGGTAGATAACTTAGTCTAATAAAGATGTAGTCTAAACGTCCAAACTTAGTGTTTTAGAAAAATAAAGTGCCTAGAAAACTTTATATTACCTATCGTAGCTATTTTACTCGCAAACGTGTCTAAACTTGTTTAATTTCGGTCCGACACAGGCGAAGTTGGGTCGCTGTTTTGTAACTTCGCTGGCAACTATTGTTTTTTCTTAGTTTATTTATCTATCTGGCCCGTGTCTCAGGGGTAAAACTGTATGTTGCCATGGCGTTCTTATACGCGTATATATTTAAGTCTGGCAAACACGTTTTCTAGCATTAACGATCACAAAGTAACAGACATACTGACAAACGGACATGGCAAAACCATAAGTTCTTAAGAGTTGAGTAGTATTTTTTGTTGGTCCTTCGAACCGGATAGTAATCAGGTTCGAAGGACCAACAAAAAATATTTTTCTCATATTTATTTTCTGCCGAAGGTTGAGATCCCGGGTTCAAATGATTGACCACAACAACACAAGCGCACAAGCCTTATTGAGCTTACCTTAATTAGGGTTCCGTACCAAAAAGGTACAAAAGGAACCCTTATGGTGCGACTCTGTCCGTCCGTCTGTCTGTCACATCGCTTAATATCTCGAGAACCACTTAAGCTATCGATTTGAAATTTAGAATGGTTGTAAACAACGCTAACTCAGACACATTGAAAGTATTATTTTCTTATTTAATTTTTAATTATTATGGGAAATGCCCGATGAAGAGGGGCAAAATTTCAAAGTCGAGTGACTAGGTCAAGTGGGGTATTATTTGAAAAAGCTCATATTGACCATTCCAAAACATTTCCGAATTTAGTTTAAAATTTAACTAACTTTACGTGAGTTTATTACACTTTAAATTTCTATAAGATTACATTAAAGACACCTTTTTTCAAATAAAATAACAATTTTTGAAATCGGTTCACATGATAGAGAATTATCGTCGAAAAACCAACATACATGCATTACATCGCGCAAATTAGTTACACAATTTGCCGATAGATGGCGCTGTACACAATTATACTTAATATAGGTACTTCTAATCAAAAGTATGATGATTCAAAGTTTGTATGGAACCCTCGGTGCGCGAGTAAAACGAACTCGCGCTTGACCGGATTTTTTTCTATCTGATGTTTCTATTTGTTTTTCTCGTACAATAAAGTGTTTATTTACTTACTGTGGTGTGGGACTAGGCCTACTAAGTACGAAGTAGCGGCTGTAGCATGGTCGCATTCTTATCACCTGTCATGGGCCTGTCACGTTCTAACAAGTATGTAAGTGCGAAAGGGACAGGCATAGTTACAAATGATAAACATGCAACCATGCGGCTACCGTAGGACAGGGTAAGGTGAAACGACATAAACCGATTTAATGCGTAAAATCATTTTGTTTACTTAGGACTATAACAAGTGCTCAAATTTCAAACTGTTTTGTTTTGAGTGAAGTCATTTCTAATATTAATACGACCTCTGCCACGGTTTATACCCAATTTAGACTACAACGCAATACAACAAATATAATTCTTACTGTCAATACCACTACTGTACTGTTCTGTTCTCAGAACAGTGTTCTGGGCTAAGATAAGAAGACAAATTTGCCACTTTCGCTTGCTTGGATATCAATTCAAGCACGAGCACAATAGCTGTTTGTTTTACAAGGGGGCAAAGTTGATGTATAACCGCTCGTGCTAATACTCATACCGGATAATTTTGCAATTCAACCCCTAACGGAGTAAAAATTTTGCTGAATTCTTAACGAATTCTTCGATAAATATCTAACAAAAAATAGTTTATCGTTTATATACATACTTTATATTATGTCTGTCTGTCTGTTACCTCTTCACGCATAAATCGCTGAACCGATTTAGTTGAAATTTTGTATAGAGATAGTTTGATTTCCGGGGAAGGAACCAGGATAGTTTTTATCCCGAAAATCATCCCTTAAGAGGGTAAAAATTATCTCACTTCGTCCCCAAAAGAGAGATCATGCTCAAATCGAATGATTGCCTTTACACTTTATCAAGGCGTCATAATTGTCTCTCAAATAAGGAATTTTGTATAGGGAATCAATAAAAAGGCCAATTTATAAAGTTTTTGACGACTTTTTTTGTCAGATTTTGATAAAAATTTGGTTTGAAAAGCTCCTCATTCTGGTCGAAATACACATTAAATCCAAATTTGGGACTAAAAAATGTATGCAATTTCCTTGAGTTACTGAAGATTCCATACATTTTCCGTAACTCAATGGAAGATTTTGTAGGACATACAGTGAAAAAGAAACTCTATCTATCCTCAAAATCTGAGAAAAATTAAAAAACGACAACAAAATAAAAAATAACCCACAAAAAGCAAATTGGATAAAAAAGAAGCTTCCTATATTACTAATTCCAAACAGACGAAGTCGCTTGCAAAAACTAGTATAGTTATAAATGGAGCAGCCTGCACCAAGTATGCGGCGACCGGTTCATGTTTGCTTGCCGGTGTGATAACAGGATGCGCTCAGTTTGTGATAATATTTTTTGCAATCATTATGTTGTTTACGAATTAGATGTGTAAGTATTTAATTGTATTATTAGTTATTTAAGTACTGCGGAATGGAGTAATAATAAATATAAATAAATCGTCTAATAGTTATATACAGATGTACAAATACTAAACTAAATTAATAACTACAGTATGGGGTTCTTCAAAAAAGGAGTGTACAGGTTTTTAAAGGGTCGGCAACGCGCATGTGATACCTCTGTTGTTGCAGGCGTCCATAGACTACGGTGACTGCTTACCATCAAGCGGACCGTATGCTTGTTTGCCACCGTCGTGGTATATAAAAAAAACTAGCTTAAATCTAAAATAGGCTCAAGGGCATTTTTTGTGTGATGAGCACAGATATCTGTTCCTGAGTCATGGATGTTTTCTATGTACATACTTAAGTATTTGTATATTATATATATCGTTGTCTGAGTACCCACAACACAAAAGCCTTCTTAAGCTTACCGTGGGACTTAGTCAATTTATGTGAGAATGTCCCTATAAGATTTATTTATATTTATATCATTCCACGCAGACAAAGCCGCGGACAGAAGCTAGTAATATCAGAAATCGTTTCCTAGAACACACCCGTTTACAAGTATCATATCATACCTACATCCTACAGATATTGATTTGTTTTTGCAGCGCCGCGGGAGCGCAATAAGGTCAAAATGTAGGCAAGATAGGAAGGCCGGGACCTTGACATGACGTACTGGGCTATCTTACCCTTTCTCTTGGAAATACTCCGTGGAAATAATTGACAGTGTAAAAATAAATTGTATGACAACTATACACATAAACGCAATATTTCAGGGTCAAAATGGCAATTTCCTTCATCTTCCATACATTTAGGACAGACTTGTATGATGTGACGTCACATCACCTTATCATTTTGTTAGAAGCGTTTCAATCGTCGAGTGCGAGCGTCAGACTTTAACTCTCATTTCTGACCTTTGTGGTGCTTAAATGCTATGAGTCCTATATAGACATTTGATCCTCAGGAAAATCAAGATCGTTTGACATTATTTACAAAAAACAGTCAAGTAGCCATTTAAAAGGGGTAAACTCGTTGTGTATGGTTTCGATAGTAACCGTTGCGATACCTATATACATTTTTTACTTTATTGCACAAAATAGAAATGGCGAACTTAATGCTTAAAGACATTCTTTGCCATTGGACCATAGGGCTAAACAGAGACGTAAAAATGATGCAAGAGGGTCATTCTGGTTTTTAACTGCAGTTTTGTGCGATTTGAAAGAACCTTGAAATATTAATATTCGTAATGCCTTTCAACTTACACTAGCTACTAAACCATGATATGCACAGAAAAGGCATCAATATTTGACCTTTTAGGTTTAGAATTTATAGCCTGGAGTATGAAAACATACAACTATGTTACCGTCCCTGCCCTTTTACTCATAATGACAAATTTGTTAGTTATAGCAAAATATATACGATAGATAAAAAAAATTTGGTTACGTTAGTGTGTCATTAAAATGTCATTTATATTGATATACAATTTAAGAGGGAAGTATACCACGTGATCTATAAAGAAAAACGTTTCTCCATTCTAAAAATTTCCATTCTCCATATTTTTTTAGTATAGTATTGACACAATGAACAACTAGGTTTATAGGTGTTCCTTTTTTTTTCAAAATTTTCAAAACAAAAATAATATTTAAAGCGAAACCTCTAAACCCAGAACATATTAAGAAGCGATCGACATCAAAATCAAAGTGATTTTTCAAGATTTAGTTAGTGGAAAACATTTTCTCCTGAAATGGACTTTCATAGAAAAATTACCGTTATTTCGTAAGAATCGAAAATCTATTCTTACCTTTTTTAAAAAATACATAATTTACAAATATACAATAAACTTTCTTCTGGGGACCCAAAAACCCGCAGTAAAAAGCAGAATGACCCAAGAAAAAAAGTTTTAACATTTTTTTTAGTCAGCTTTATTTTAATTTACTGTTTCTGTACAATATTATGTTGTAAATTATTATCAAGAATAAAGGTAATGAAACAAATAAAAAAAGAAGAAAAGTGAGTTTAATTTGGAACTAATTTGCAAACAATTGGAAAACATAATAAGCTGCATATACAATACACGTATAAAAATATTATAATATAATAAATATACTACTACTTATTAATATATAACGATGGATACTACTCAAACTCTTGTTTCAGCAGATGCTTGTGTAGCAACTGCGTATATATAAATTTATATTCGCTTTGCACCTTTGCATACAAATTTCTGTGCAAGGGAAGGCACTTTTCTCTGCCGCTGACTGTACCAATTTTTTGTAATAATTAATTGATGAAAAATCCTAGTTTAATAATGGTTGTCATGGAAATCTGGTACGGTAATGTAGTGAAAGTAAAAGCCTTTTGGATAGATATATTATTTAACAAAACCATATCGATATTAGATATTGAAACAAATTGAAGTGATGGCCAAATATTACAAGGATTTGGAAAAAGAAAGGAAATAGAATATAGAATTGATTCTTGTTTTTTATTCTAAAGCCTTTCAGTTTTTTACGTAATTTCACCACAATTTTTTTTTAATAGTAGCATTCAAATAACACAGCATTTTTTAATTTACAATTGAAAAATAGGTGATTTGTTAATAAACATCCAGAAATAATATGTAATTTTATTATAATTTCTAGGCTGCCTGTGTCTTGGTGAGTGATAACGTAATATTTTCTTTAAAATGTTTTTGTTTTTAATATTGTAATGTTAAAAATTGTAGTATGTGATCGAAATAAAATTTTCGTAAGACATATTTTAAAATATTTAAACAAATACGGTAAGCCTGAGGAAGGTCTCCCGATGGGTTCAAAATATGTCGACAATAGCGACAAATTTACTAAATTACGTAAGGTAAACTGTATTTGTGTAAATATGTTATGGTTTCTGTAAATTATTGAACAACACCTTCGCTAAATATTTAATTATTATAAGATGATGAATCGTAATCGCAAAATCAAAAAGCGTTTTGACAAAATAACATACACTTGACAAAAACCAAATAAAAACAAATGCACACAGTAATAATCAACAGTACTTACATAAACACATTAATTTCAGTAAAACAGGACACGTAGACTCCAACATTTTCATAAACTTAAGTACAACAGGGTAAACCATCTCGAGTTTCCTTAACTACCAGTCACTGTGTACACAAATCAAATAGCATTTAACCGAACCAGCCACCGCGTTGTCCCGACGCGAATGAAACAATTTCTGGCAGAATCAGCCTTTTGGACAACCAACCTTTGCCTTAATTTTTAGTTTTTATACTGAGCGACCGCGTCGACCATTTTGTGACGTCATTTTGGGAAATCAATTCTTCCACGCATGCGTTTCGTGTCCCCTTGAATGCGCGGCATTGGTATCATTTCGTTTTAAGGCCATTTTAAGCAGAGGCCATATTTTTCATGAATGAATTTCATTCATTTATTATATTTAGGTTATCGTCAATCTATAATTAGGCGGATTGTCGATCGGCATGTTTTACGTTGACGGGGTAAACGGGTGTAATGGCACGTATAGTTTGCATGTCATGGCGATTATTTTCGGCTATATTTCAAGTCGCCTGTTGCTTTCTATTACAAAGATGGTTTATATTAGCAGCGATCGTTATGGCTGATTTCGTCCGTGAACCTTTTTGTGTTTCCACGCCTTACAACTACTAAACTGAATAAAAAGGAGGTCACTTATTAAATTAAACTGTTGAACTTTATTTGGTTCGTGCCCTATCGATAGTTTATTTATTTTAATTGATTTTCGTTTAGCTCATTCTGCTTTTCTCTTGTACTTATACAGAGTGTTTATTTAGTCACCTGCAATAATTAACGGGCTGAATATATAGGTCATATTGAGCAACTTTTACTAAAGGACCAATCCCGAAATCCCGAAAATAAATTTACGCTCCTATAAAAAATGTCAAGGACGGCCAAAATGTATGAAACAGCCAATTATATTTTAACTAAAGTTAGTTTTAGAACTGGAATTTTAATACTATTTATGCAACAAGAGAGCAAAGTATGATATTTCTTCGAGTGCTTATGTTGAATACCGTGCAAGCGTGCAAGCGAAAGATTCTATAATAGTCAATAATCTTGATCGTAGTCAACAGAGTAACGGACTCAAAAGCGCACAAAATGTCTAATTATAAATATCAAGGTTCGCAGCGTCGTTTAAAAAAGCACGTAAATTGTTGATCGTTCATCCCTGAATTCGTTTCAGCGAGATATTGCAGAGGTTTTATTCCAGTTTTTCACTGAACAATGGCGAATCGAACTTTAAATAAACAAATAAATATTGGACATTCTTACACAAATTCACTAAGTAAGGCTTGTGTTGTGAGTACTCACTACTCAGACAACGGTAAATATAATGGATATATACTGAAATACATAGAAACACCCAAGACTCGGGAACAAATATCCGTGCTCATCAGACGAATAAACGCCCTTACCGGGATTCGCACCCAGGACCATCAGCTTCATAGGCAGGGTCACTACCCACTAGACCGTCGTCAAATAGCATTAAGAGGGGGCTCATCTCATATCCCATAGCAGTATAATTTTAGAGTAAAGCAGCTAGTGATATAGGCGAGGGATCACAGATATTTATTCCTGTCATGGGTGTTTTCTATATACGTATGTATGTATATCGTTGCCTAGTACCCATAGTACAAGCTTTGCTTAATTTGGGGCTAGGTCGATTTTTGTAAGATTGTCCCCAAATATTTATTTATTTATATGAGATAAAAGGTAACATCCCGCTGCTGTGTACTTATCAGCCGAAACTAGAGCAAACCTGAACCTTTCGATTTCGGTAAAAAAACTGGTTTCGGTCGGACAGTAATTGGCAGTGACTCTAGAGTGATTCTGAGAGACAGATAACGAAATTTTGATTTTCGACTCTGCAAAGCTATATCTATGCACGAAAATGTTCATTTGTGTTTGATTGTGTGAAATTTCGATTCTCGGTGCTCGCGGTAAGCCCTCTGGTTAGCTCCAGCGCTCGACTCTGCAAAGCAATATCTGTGCACGAAAACTTACATTGATTTTTTGATTGTGTGGTATTTTGGCTCTCGATGCTCGTTGTAGGCCCTCCGGTTAGCACCAGCGTTCGACTCTGCAAAGCAATATCTATGCACGAAAACTTTCATTCATTTTTGATTGTGTGAAATTTCATTTTCTAGCACTTACTGAACAAACATTTCTAAATGCGCCAAAAACTTTCATTTGTTTTTGATTGTGTGAAATTTCGATTCAGTATAGCTAAGATGGTCGGCTCTTTATCATTTGTCACCATGCCTGTCACGTTCTAACAAATACGAGTATGTAAGTGCGAAAGTGCCGGGCCTAGTGACAAGCGATGAAAATGGAACCATGCTGCTACTGCTGGCTGCTAGGCTTGCGGTAGGCCCTCCGGTTAACCCAAACGTTCGACTCTGCAAAGCAATATCTATGCACGGAGGTCTTCATTTGTTTTTTATTGTGTGAATCCATTTATAAGATTAAACGTTAACTTGAAAATATGGGTTAAGCATAATATAATAGCGGGATAATAAACAGACCTGTTGGCTGAGTGAAATATGAAGGACACTCACCTCAGGCTTTTTAGATAAACGGACAATTATGGCTGTGAAATAAAACAAGACCTGCTTCTTCGTTTAAAAAAAAATGGCTTCCATCAAATTTATGATGATTTCGCCAATGTCAAAAGTATACTCGTAGAGCATGAAGTAGTTGCTTTTAGTAAAGTGATAACTGCACTGTACCCAGTTAGCCACAACGGATTGCTATCAATATTACAATAAAAGCAACACTAAATGAATAAAAAACAAAAAACAATTTCGAGACGACCTACGAGGTTTAACCTTAAAACTTTTAATAGCTAGCCCCCGGTACGCGTAGCTATTAAAAGTTTACCGTAATAGTTTACCGTTTAGTTTAGTTTACCGATAAATTTATTCGATAGCGAAACGTGACGTAAGCGTTTGCGTTAAGTCACATTAAGTATGGGATTTAGAAACTGCGCACCAAGCGGAACGTTTTGGAAACTCAAAATCCCCTACAAAATGAGACTTAACTATCTTTCTACACTTTACAGAGGCGGTGACAGAACGGAGTTTGTCAACAGCTACATATCGCCTGCAGAGTCACAGCAAGAACATATTGTGCTGAAGCGATCGACACCAAAATCAAAGTGATTTGTTAAGACTTAAATCGACCGGGATATAAACTGTGATTACTTTTCTTGGTCGATTTAAGTCTAGTAAAACTAACCGTGTATCATTCAAAACCGTGATTTGTTAAGATTTAGTTAGGGGAAACCGTTTTCTCCCGACATTGAATTTCATAGAAAAATTACCGTTATTTCGTTAGATTCGAAAAGCTGAGGGCCTACCGCGAACCACGTTCGACGTGTTCCCTCCCTGTCACATTTACGTGCGAAGTTACAAGTGCGACAGAGAGGCAACACGTCAAACGTGGTTCGCGGTAGGCCCTCTGTTCTTCCCTCTTAATAGTACCTAGGTAACGGATAGAACTCGAGTATCTGTTATACCTACGCTCATTGATTTAGATTTAGAGATTTATATCTTTTTGTAAAATACTTTTGCCGCGTCGTCTTTTCCGCTATTGATGCTGAATAATAGATCTAACATACCTAACCTAACTTATTGAGAGCATTTTCACATTGTCCGATCCTATATCGGATATAGGATCCTACATTCGCTTCCGCAGTATCACAGTATTCCGCAGTATCGGATGTAGGATCTACACGTGCCGAGGTGTAAGTATATGGTAACGGCACCAATCATGGGACATTTAAGAAAAAATGTGGAGTATTTTTGATATTTCACCGACACCTGTAAAATTTCCACCGTTTTATACCTTAATTTACGCCTATTCGTCCTTTATGCTTTCTATTTATTTAATGAAAGCTACTGCAATTGGTTTAATTTTCCATTATTTTCAAACTAACAAATATCAATGAAAAATTAAACTTAAGCAACTCTTTAGCTCTTGTTTATAGTAAAATGTTGGCAACATTTAAAAACTGATGGTAAATACTTGTTTTACAGGATGTGTCTATCTATAGGTACCATCCCATTACTGGTGCCAGTTCCATCATAGGGGCGTATAGGTAGGTATACTATTTTTCTGCTAGTCGGACCCGAAAAACGGCAACTTCGTTTAGCGATACGATAACGATAAAACTCGAGAATATACTGCCAATATGTTAGCTAATTCATAAGATACATCACCAAATATAGCTTTCTCAGTTCTCAGCATTTTCAAAAGTATTAAAAGACTGGCATTTCCTAAGCGTCATTCTCGTGGGTTGCCCATCATAATATAGGTACGCGAAATTTCATACTGCTCTGATGAGTGATGCTATCAGTCCGTCGATTATCGTTGGTGCAACTGACCCCGCCCTATGAGTCATAGAAAAGCCCCGCTTGCCCCCAACCCCGTGCGTATTTTACGCGGTTCTCACACGCAGTTCCGCATCACTCCCGAGATAGCGCTTTGCACATGTAAATTAGTAAGTTATACTTCGTGTCATCCACGATGACGTGCTGGATTGTCAACCTTTATTAAATAACATGACAATTAGTCAAGGCACGCCACGCGTCGTCGTGAATGACACTGACACGATTTATAGAGTCCATGTAAGTTAACTTTGCACTTTGCTCTGGCTTGTACAGGTTAATTATGACATTTATGACATCGCCACACTTAGTCACTGCAAATCTCATGCAGCTAGCTTAGTCAGAGTCAATTTCGCTGACCAGCTCGCTTACCGGATCCTTATCCAATGTGAAGAGCGCCTTATTACCTATTACGTTTTTCGCTGCCTATAGAAAACACCCCTATAATGGAACAGGCACCAGTAATGGAATGGTAGACAAATCCTGTAAAACAAGTATTTACTGTCAGTATTTAATCGCTGGCAACATTTTACCGTAAACAAGAGCCAAAGAGCTGCTTAAGTTTAATTTTTCATTTATATTTGTTGTTTTGAAAATGAATGGCGCCATACAATACATTCCGTGACTGGAGCAAAAAACCACAGTTTTAATTGGTTAATAATATTGATACCAATTGCAGTAGCTTTCATTAAATACATAGAAAACATAAAGGACGAATTAGACATTCAACTTTTAAAGCGTAAAGCGGTAGAAATTTTACAGGTGTCGGTGAAATATCAAAAACACCCCAAATTTTCTCTTAAATGTTCCATGATTGGTGCCGTTAACATACATATTTCGTTTTTCGTGGTAGGCCCTCTGGATACCGCTCGGCAACTACTCCCAAGAACTCGCACAGGCACAGTTTTCTGGGGTCCGCTTATCAACCTGATTTCAAGGATGGACACAGGTAATAGTTTTTACGAAAGCGACTACCACCTGATCCTTTAACCTAAAGAGCTAGTACCCTAAGTATTAGGATTAATTTCATTTCCTCAAGCTTTTTATACATCGAACGTTTATAACGCCAGTGTCTGACAGTCGCAGACCAATAGACAGTTCATATAATTTACATGTGTATGGTATCGTGCAACTCGACTAACAAAGAAAAGGCATGCTTTTGTTCATCGCTGCTGCTGCATGTGATTGGACAGGAACTTTTACAATCGCTTGTTCTTGTTACGTTAGGCAGGGGTATAAATTAGTTTTTCATTCCTCATGCTCTGAAACTGAGTCATTGTTGTTGTAAAAGGTGTGCAGAAAATATTACGTTTCTGCTCTAGAGCACTGTACTTTCTAAGTACTTTTTTTACGATAAGCATTATGATTTTAAATGGCTTAATTTATTGTAAAATTTCCTTTCTGATAATTAACTCCCCAGTCCATAAATAACGATATTTTTACCTAAATTGTCAATTGAAAAAACCATCAATAAATAGTACTGACTTAGTCGTGTTTTTAATGCACATTTATTTTACTTTCCTCGTATTCAAAATGAAAAGTAGAGTGTTTAACTCAAGTGAAAGGCACCATTCCAGTCTCGGACTATAAACTACGTCGACACAGATGGGTACCTTTCATCCCTTGCTTAACAATCTACTATTTATTTTGATTTGCAATATAAGAAAAACTTAGGTATATTTGGGTATCAGATACTGTAAATTATCGGGTTATTCCGAAAGAAGACTGTAATGTGATGGAATCATTGGTGATTTTCGCAATTACCTGACATTCTGGAGTAGTCCTTAGTAAAACTTTGTTTGTAATATATATATATACAATATAATATATATTTATATATATTTGTAATATATATTTATGAATGTTATATTGTATGTACTCGTAGATATTTATTATATATTTAATTATTCGTAAACTTTTATGTAACTATATTGATAACTAAATGTAAAGTAACTTGTTGTTGTTTTAACTTTTTAACCGACTTCAATTCTAAAGAAAAGGTTCTTCATTCGTTTTTTTATGTATATGCACCGATTAGTCTGTGCCGCGTCGTACGATTTGAGTACCGTAAAATGCTGCAACTTTGCCATTTAAGCTCAATTTTGCCTATTTCATTTCAATTACGATCTCTCGAATTTGCTTAGTTTTTCCTTGTTTTTTACCATTTGATAGTAATTTTCATTATTCTGGCAACACATATTTTATATTTTTACAATGGTAACTCCATTGTTGCTCCTTTGGCAGTGGAGTTTGGTATATGTACTTAGGTGTTGGGATTGTTGCAAATAAAAAGTTCAGACGCGGTAACAATAATAAATCTATATTAACACAACTCAATACTAAACTAACACTAATTACAATAATAAGTAGGGAGCGATATATAATCGAGCTCGACCATTAAAGATAGGTACCAAGAGAACGCGAGAGAGCGATACGATATCAAGCTCAACCTGTGATGATAGGTACGAGACAACTTGTCGAGTTGACGTCTGACTACGAACTATATTTGACTCCCGCGATCCCAATGATTATAACCTTGCATCAGGTACGCAATAGGAATAGCGGTACAGAACCTATAACGGTTTCGCACATGGCGAATCCTAACGTTTCCCACGAATTACTCCGCTGGCTACAAATTAGTTTATGACTTAAAGTTAACAATATTCGGAAACTGACACAGAAATAAAACAAAGAGAGATTAACACAAAGGCAAGTACCGACAAAGGGAAGGAAACAGATAACTTATACTACAATGTTTTTACAAGCTCATCCCTGTAACGGTTATAATAAACAGTTACGTATGCTATTAACTAAAATGCACATTGCGCATAACGGGAAAAGCTAAATTAATACATTATTTATTTAATATCATCTAAAGCTTGGGCGAATGTAGGACGCAGTCCCTACAGTACCCCCTTACCAGTGATGAAGTCACGATAGAAAAAAGGAATAAAACAACATTTGGTAAAAACACACAAATGAAAAGGGTAAAAATATTACAAACTACCTATAAGAGTAATGAAGTAAAGCTAAACACAAATAATAAACATACAATTCTAGATTAACAGGGCATACAATTGTTAGTTACAATTCGCTTAAGTGCTATGTTAGTATCATATACGCTAAAATAACTACAACAATCAAAATGTATGGATACAACATGGTGAAAACACAATAAAAATATATGACAGAAAAAGGTAAATTATGCTTAACTAATCACATTAATTATTTATTAACCACCTGCTTGGTAATAATCCGGAAAACGGACACGTCTACCTGATCTGGTTCTGGTGACGTTATCATTAATAGGCGGCGCTTGTTGTACAATAGGTACAGGTGCTATAGCTGTACTCGCATCGTTATTTGTAGTGGAAGTTGTTGGTTTCACAACGAACTGTGCCGAGTCATCCTCAAACTCGTGCGACGGTTCTATGTTATCCGCTAGTACATAGGCTGGCTTAAGTCGGTCCACGGAAACGGTTACATGATGCCCTCGTCTGTTAATAACAAATGTTTTATCGTTTCTCGATATAACAGCGAATGGTCCTTCATACGACGATTGTAGAGGTCGTTTAGGGGCATCAACACGGACAAAGACGTGACTAGCTGTCTTTAGGTCTTTGAACACAAATATATTGTTACGTCCATGCTGGGTTCCTGCGACTGGTCGTAGGTTGTTAAAATTAGTTTTTAATCGATTGACGAAATCTGATGCATCTAAATCGCTGATTGTTCTGGGTACTAAGAACTCTCCAGGTAAGCGAATGGTTTCACCGTAAACCATTTCAGCGGGCGTAGCTTGCAGATCGTCCTTGAATGCTGCGCGAATACCCATCATTACTGTAGGTAAAACTCGTGTCCATTGGTCGCTTTGATGACACTTAATCGCAGCTTTTAATTGGCGGTGGAATCGCTCGATCATTCCATTGGCAGCTGGATGATATGCGGTAGTTCGCAATTGAGTCGTACCAATCAGATTGTTTAAATTTCTAAAGAGATGCGACTCAAAATTTCGGCCTTGGTCTGTAGTGACTCGTAACGGTACGCCGAAACGTGCGATCCAATTTGAGTAGAATGCCCATGCTACCGTTTCTGCCTCTTGGTTCTCAATAGGTATGGCTTCAGGCCACCTAGAGAAGCGATCAATGCAAGTTAAAATATATCTGCATCGTTCTGACATTGGCATTACAACTATGTCGATATGCACGTGTTCAAATCGAGTAGAAGGCGGTGCGAATGATCCGACAGGGGCTGACACGTGACGCGTAACTTTAGCACGCTGACACTCTAAACAGCTTCGAGTCCATTCTCTGCAGTCTGATTTGATAGACGGCCAGATGAATTTCTGCGTAGCTAATTTGATAGTAGTCTTGGCTAGTGATGGGTAGGACATCAATTTAAAATGAGTTTGTATGAGTACCTCATTCTCTAAAATGAGGTGTTACAATGTCTTACTTCAAATGAGGAGAGGTACTAGCACTTTTGCAGCATCGACTATTCCATCAACTCCAACGGCAGCAAACAATATTTAATGTAAATACATATTTAGGCATTGCTAAACTTCCTTTTAAATATGTACTTGGAGTGCAATTCTGGAGGTTTAAAACAGAACTTTAACAACAGAAGACATACATTTAAGAATCAAACTAAGGAGTTAAAGTACATACATCCTATTGCAACTTAATTTGATGCTTTTATGAAACTTGTTCTAATTTAGCAGTTTATTATTTTTATTGTTAGATTGTTCAGTATCAATCCTTGCTACTTGATATCATTTTAAGTTTAACATTCATATATTGAAATAAATACTAACCATAAACTACCAAACAAACAATTAACAAACTAAGGAGAACAAATCCAATATTTTTTGTACCATTATTATATAGAAATTACTAACTTACCACCTCATAATTTATCAGTAATAACAGCATTGTAATATGATAACAAACGAAAGCCTCAATAACGTTCGCGCGGTAATGCCACCGGCGTGTAATATACACTTGATTTTTGTATGCAAAAGACACAAAGAAAGACCCACAGGTATATTTTATCGCGAAAACAATGTTAATATATTGTTATTTTGGTATAATTATAAGAATGGTCACTGATCACTATTTATAAAACACAACTAAAGATTACGAACAACTTTTTCGAGTTTCTCGTACTATAAATATGTCAAAATCATAAATGATCGAAATACTATACGAAGCACGTTAACAAAAAGTATTACAAATTCAAATCGTTAAAATGTACATGTTTATTTCACCTATACAAATTATATTTACTTTTTTATTAATAAACTAATGTAAAATATCATATTTTGTGTACGCCACTATATTATATTTCAATAATTTAAATAATATTTTGGTCTCTTAAACGATAACTGTTTCCAAGCTAGCTTCGTAAATGCCCAGTGAGACTTGGTTGGCATTTCAATCGCTTATCAAGTAACCATTTCACTGTCCAGTCTAATTGATTCAGATTATACATGACACCAGCAATATGAGTCTTGAGGTCAGGTTATACTGGTATGCGCGTTAGTACAACAATAGCTAACAAATATGGAGGCCTACCGCGAACCACGAAGTTTTGCTTTGCTGTCGCACTTACGTATGAAATTACAAGTGCGACAGAGAGAAAAAACTTTCTTCGGTAGGTTCTTTGATGACTTAGATTTTTCGGTTTTGACAAGTAACTTAGCAATGCTAGGATCAAAATGGCGTAATATGTATGTAGGCTTGCGGACGCTTACGCTTGTTTCCTTTCGTGTTTCATTTTTAACGTATTTTCGATGAGGTGTTATTGAAGCACGGCGCGTGTCTGTCTCACTCCCTCTTTCGGTAAATCTAATTCATTGTTACATTTTGAAAGGATTTTTGAGGAGATGTCACAGTGAGGCGAGTGAATGGTACAAACACAACGCATTTCTCGGTGGACCTTTTGTCCTTGCAATAAGGTTTGTAGTTGGGCAGTTGTTAGTGTGAGCGATGAATGCGATGACGTCAATGACTCATTTCTTCATTTGAATGTCGGCGAGCACCGAGCGCCTCGCGACTCTCTTGCGAGTTGTGAGGAACGCGAGTGAGTTTGAAAGGCTGAGAGTTTTTTTTTAAATTTGAAGTGTTTGAATGGTTTGAGTGGTAAGAGCTGTGTGTGATGCGCGCGAGTAAATGAGTATAATTAATTGAGGAGTGATGTATGACATTTATGCGGTGTGAAGTTCTGCGACAATTTAACTAAATGAGTGGTACAAATGAGGTGCCTCACGAGTGAGCAACTCAACACTAGTCTTGGCTCCTGGATGAGATAATTGATGAACAGAATTAAAGGCAGTTTTTCGGAAAGGCTCAGTAATATAAGGCCGGACAGACGGAGTAGAAATATCGCAGTAAATACTTTCTTCGAGCCCAGGTAACTGTAAAAGCTTAAGCTGTAGCGTCGAATCAGTCTTGTTTAATAGCGATAATAAAGTGTCGTCCGATTTCTGAGATAACGATAAGGCTTTCCAATCAATTCCTCGTTCTATGGGATCAATTTCAATCCGAGACATTGTATCGGCAGGTATATTCTGCTCTCCGCTAACATGCCGGATATCGGTTGTAAACTGACCGATAAAATCCAGGTAGCGGAACTGTCTTGGAGTGCATTGTTTATCTTTTTTCGCAAATGCGTACACGATAGGTTTATGGTCGGTATAGATTGTGAATGGTCGCGCTTCCAAATTATGTCGAAATTGTTTGACAGCAGCATAAATTGCGTATAGCTCTCTATCATAAGTAGAGTATTTCTTCTCGGCACTCGATAACTTTTTAGAAAAGAATGCTAACG
Organism: Cydia pomonella; assembly: GCF_033807575.1. Taxonomy (NCBI): domain Eukaryota; kingdom Metazoa; phylum Arthropoda; class Insecta; order Lepidoptera; family Tortricidae; genus Cydia; species Cydia pomonella. Next base: position 9,218,608 of record NC_084726.1, read on the forward strand.
GCTGCCACGCGCTATTCACAGATGCGGGGTCACCAATTTGGCAGTGGAGTTTGGTATATGTACTTAGGTGTTGGGATTGTTGCAAATAAAAAGTTCAGACGCGGTAACAATAATAAATCTATATTAACACAACTCAATACTAAACTAACACTAATTACAATAATAAGTAGGGAGCGATATATAATCGAGCTCGACCATTAAAGATAGGTACCAAGAGAACGCGAGGGAGCGATACGATATCAAGCTCAACCTGTGATGATAGGTACGAGACAACTTGTCGAGTTGACGTCTGACTACGAACTATATTTGACTCCCGCGATCCCAATGATTATAACCTTGCATCAGGTACGCAATAGGAATAGCGGTACAGAACCTATAACGGTTTCGCACATGGCGAATCCTAACGTTTCCCACGAATTACTCCGCTGGCTACAAATTAGTTTATGACTTAAAGTTAACAATATTCGGAAACTGACACAGAAATAAAACAAAGAGAGATTAACACAAAGGCAAGTACCGACAAAGGGAAGGAAACAGATAACTTATACTACAATGTTTTTACAAGCTCATCCCTGTAACGGTTATAATAAACAGTTACGTATGCTATTAACTAAAATGCACATTGCGCATAACGGGAAAAGCTAAATTAATACATTATTTATTTAATATCATCTAAAGCTTGGGCGAATGTAGGACGCAGTCCCTACACTCCGCCAGTTACGTATCATAAGTCGGCGTGAGAGGCAACATTTTTTTAGTGTCTCGCAACTTTTGAATTTTTATCTACGATAAAGGTATTTTTTGAGAAGTGGTAACGTCCCAGGGTAAGTAAAGACTGTCTATTTCCCGTAAGTTTAATATTTTCAAGAAAAGGACATGATTTCAGCATAATAACGTACTAGGCAATATTGGGCAGTGTTTTGGAAACTTGAATGACACAATTTTGCCTGGGTCTAGGGCTGTCACTAGCTGAATTTTATAAATGTACAGAAAAGAGTAAAATAAGCTTGCCTAAACTGCTTAAATTAGTTTATTTATAACAAGCTTTTTATTAACTTGCAATGTTTGATTGTTTAAGTCAAATTTTGCAAGTCGATTTTCACCGACTTTCTGTGTGGGTACCTATGTAGATCTGCTGACAATGCAATAATAAACTAACGTTAACAAAAAAAACTTCTGGGTATTAAAATGAAAATTATAAAAAAAACTTATTGCAATCTGTTATTATATTTTTATTGTAGTTACTTGCAATTGTATATTTATTGTATTATAATTATGTTGTATGTTTAGAATCAATTTTCAACCACTTATTAGCGACCAATTGAGGTGTTTGATATACTTATGTAACTTGGGTGACAATGCAATGTTTATGGTACCATCGAGATGGTCTGATGATGGAGACCGAAAATAGCAACTTCTAAACTACACATAATAAACCCACTGTGTTTAGGCTCATTTGATTTGTCTTGCAGTTATCTTTCTTATCGAAATCTGGGTTGTCAGGTGTCAGGTCGATTACAATTGGAGTTCAAACGTGATGGGTGATTAGAACTTTACAATGAAATAGAACTTTACACTATAATAATGCACTGAAAATTAGCAAAATAGTGTATCTGCAATGTACTTGTAATAAAATAAAAAAAAAGTTCAAATTATTAAATACTAAAAGAAAAAGAAATCAAACAACAATATATTACATCTGTTTGTTGATTATTTTGTAACTAACAATATAAATAGATTTTTTTAATAATAATATTTTTTTGGCACAACCCTACAGTTAACGATATTTTGTATAGAAAGTTTGTGGAACCTGCTACAACTTTACCTATTGCATGTGAAAAAAAAAGTATTAAGCTTATGGCCATAATTTGACTGTCAGGGACAAGCATAATGTCTCATGCACAAGAGTAAATATTATTGCAAATAGCAACACATTATTTATGGAGATATCCGTCTAGGCAAAGTTACGTCTTAGGCCTACAACTTTGCCTGCCACTTTGATTGCTTGTAAATCGGAAATACAGTATGATTAGGTAATGAGATTTGAGTGTTATCTGGTAAGGCATAGGGTATGTTTTCCGACTAATACTCATGAAACTCATAATGAAAAATAGGTTCACAGATATAAGAAAAAAACGTCAAAATCCAGGCAAAGTTGCAGCGTTGTACGGTAAGTAATTATTTTTTATTTGAAAAGACTGAAAGGAGTTACATTCAAGGTGGTCCCATATTAATTTGGTTTTGATTTGATGACGGGAAACCGGGATGAATTGAGGGATAGTGATTTGGGTATTTTTTTAAGCAACTTGAGCATTTCCTCTCAAAAACTGGGGAGTTTGATGGAGTGGACGTGCTGATATAGACCACACATAATATGTGGAACTTATGTAATAAATACAGGCGAGGATACCTTCCAGACATGTATCTCTCTAATCATACCCAAGGTAAGGAGAAATTGTATAAAATTAGGACATAATAAAGCTGTTGTCACACTGCAAAAAAATGGGAAAATTCTGCAGTACAACTAATAATGATGAAATCCACTGAATAGGTATATACCTACTTGTTTACCTGTCTGATAAGCGACCTTGTATCCTTTATGCTCAATCCTTTTTACATCGTCATAATGTTTAACTTATCCTGGTAGCATAAAAGCTTTTAATGCAACAACAACAACCTTAAAGGCTTAAAAGCACGCTAGGGACGGAGATTAAGGGAACGCCTGCAATTTTATTTCAAAGTGTTCTGTGGAAATACGAGCTATTACAATTTAAGTAGGCGCATTATGTTGTGCTTTTACCGTATAAATGTGGTTGGATACTTTTTAAACTTTTGGGGCTTCGTTGCGTTGTGCCGCACGTGAACACATGAATTTTTTCCTAATTTCAGTTCGTCATTCCGCTCAAGATTATGAAGTCTCTTGCTCGGGACTCGAAGTTTCCTTTTGCAACAAAACTAACTTATCTGTCTTGTTGCACAAATAACTATTTTTAGGATTAGAAAGAACTGTCGCAAATCGAGTACCAATCTAGTGGGACAGTGTAAGGTAGATATCGATATCGCGATGACAAGTCGGCAACATTAATTATATTTTTATAAGTGGGTAGGAGAATACTCTTGAATTTCCGACGCAACCATGCGTTCCGCCATTTTGCCCGCAGCAGCCACAGTGAACAGTTAGTAGTGTGCTGACGTCGGAATATGGAGACGACGGCAGCTAATATCTTGCAAGTTAAGTACGCTCAATCGTTGGTATTTATTACTTTTGACCTTAATTATCTCGGCTCTCAACGACATCTAGCGACGCGCGCTCGCCAGCGCTAACGTGCCGGCTTTGCTGGAGCCCTCCAGCGTCCTCAGGGACGATGGTAAAAGGCCGGACGGAATGTCATTGATTCCGTGGGAGATGGGACGGGTGTTGGTGTTGGACGCTACATGCGTGGATACACTAGCAACGTCCCATCTTCATGGCACTTCCGTCTCACCGGGTGCAGCGGCGGATGCGGCTGAGCGAAAAAAAAGAGCTAAGTACAGCCGCATCGGCCAAGAATATAGTTTTACCCCTTTTGGTGTGGAAACACTTGGCCCGTGGGGTCCCGGTGCCCTGAATTTTTTTGGGGCTCTGTCAAAGAGGCTTGTGGATGCGACTGGGGACCGTAGGGCTGGCAGCTTCCTCGCACAGCGCATTAGTATTACAATCCAGCGGGGTAATGCTGCCAGCATCTACGGCACCTTGCCGAGGGGTGAATTTTTATTTTAGTTTAGGTTTTGGGTTTTTTTTCTAATTATTATTAATTTCGATGGTTATAATTTAGTTTAGTTTATAAGTTTTGATACAATATTTATGTTAGTTAGAATAGATTCATGTGTTTTTATTTTTGCATAGACAATTGGTGATACTATATGGAAATATCTGTCAACAATATTTGGCTAGCCAGACTATAAGACCTGTTGAGAAAAAGTAATATTGTATATAGCAGTCTGTACCGAAAAAAAAAAAGTATCCGATTAGTGATTGATACGTTAAGTACGCTCATTCTTGGTATCTATTACTTATATTTTGATCCTAATTATCTAATTAGTATTAGTACGAGTCTATAAATAGAATTCGCGTAATGTCGCTTTTAAATATATGCCCTGTCTGATATTTATCTGTTACGACTCATGATAACGTAACTTCATAGTTGACGCGTCCACTACTCAGGTAGAGTTACGAGGAAGAGTGCACTGTACGTGAGGTACGGTGATGTATGTGGAGTTGGTGTCCCCAACCGTGTGAGGCGTACGCAGATGTCGATGTCGGTGTGTGTGTCCCCCCGATCCATGTAAGAGAAGGCAATTGTTTTAAGGTGCTGCGGCACCGCCATACCTGTGGAAAGTGTATGATCTCATTGATCTGCTGCACATTACTGACTTACTGACCATATGACAATGCAGTCTCCATGACGTTACTGAGAGACCTTAACTAATGACCATATCCTTATCTTACTATATCGGACTGAACGTATTTAGTGACTGTGTAGTCATAAAACTATTTTACCCTCAGATGAAGGACGGTGGCGCCGTGCTAACGGCGAGGCGTTAGTTAGCGAAGCAGATAGAGAGAGACTGCGATCATCAACAGAAAAATCTGTGAACAGAAAGGTAAGGATTTAAACAATCACATAATCCATGAACCTAGGCGCACATTTGTTTAGAATCGCGACACCCGCTACTTACTAGTATGTTATCGCCGTCCTAATAATGATATATAAAGTAATATATATATATATATGCGTTTACACATGTAGGGGGAGTTCGCGACAAGACCTCCGCAGAAGTAAGCGTGGTAATAAAATAATAACAGGAGGCCTACCGCGAAAACCGAAATTCGCCAATTGCGGGGATCTTTCCCTTTTACTCTCTCTAAGACGTCATTAGAGTGACAGAGAAAAAAGAAAAATGCCCGCAATTGACAAACTTCGGTTTTCGCGGTAGGCCCCCAGAGGGCCTACAGCGAACCACGTTCGATGTGTTGCCTCCCTATCACACTTACGCACGAATTTACAAGTGCGACAGAGAGGCAACACGTCGAACGTGGTTCGCGGTAGGCCCTCAGGTTCTTAATTACGCGTAACTAATAACTATAGACTAGCAAACCAGTCAGTAAATAAGAACAAAAAAAACTATAGTCAGCCGTCCCATCATTAACGTTGACTGATAGAGAATGCATAAGGATAAACCTATTTAATGCTATGGTATTAAGTCCGCCTTTTGTACTGTAATAAATAAATAAATACATCCCTTTTTAGGGTTCCGTAGCCAAATGGCAAAAAACGGAACCCTTATAGATTCGTCATGTCCGTCTGTCTGTCCGATTATGTCACCGCCACTTTTTTCCGAAACTATAAGAGCTATACTGTTCAAACTTGGTAAGTAGATGTATTCTATGAACCGCATTAGGACTTTTACACAAAAATAGAAAAAAAAAAACAATAAATTTTGGGTGTTCCCCATACTTAGAACTGAAACTCAAAAAATCTTTTTTCATTAAACCCATACGTGTGGGGTATCTATGGATAGGTCTTTAAAAATGATATTGAGGTTTCTAATATCATTTTTTTCTAAACTGAATAGTTTGCGCGAGAGACACTTCCAAAGTGGTAAAATGTGTGTGTGTCCCCCCCCCCCCCCGTAACTTCTAAAATAACAGAATGAAAAATCTAAAAAAAATATATGATATACATTGCCATGCAAACTTCCACCGAAAATTGGTTCTAACGAGATCTAGTAAGTAGTTTTTTTTTAATACGTAATAAAATTTAAAAAAAAAAATTTTTTCATCAAACCCATACGTGTGGGGTATCTAGGGATAGGTCTTTAAAAATGATATTTAAGTTCCTAATATCATTTTTTTCTAAACTTTCTAAAGTTTGCGCGAGAGACACTTCCAAAGTAAAAAAAAGTGTGTCTCCCCCCCCCCCCCCCCCTGTAACTTCTAAAATAACAGAATGAAAAATCTAAAAAAAATATATGATATATATTACCATGCAAACTTCCACCGAAAATTGGTTTGAATGAGATCTAGTAAGTAGTTTTTTTAATACGTCATAAATGGTACGGAACCCTTCATGGGCGAGTCCGACTCGCACTTGGCCGCTTTTTTGTACTAGTGTAAGATCAAAATATACGTAAGTACAATTTTTTGCAAAGGAAATTATTAATTCTAGGTACAAAGGTAAAATAAAAATGCCTGTCATAAAAGCACGATCTATCGATAAGAAACTGCGAAGTAGATGTATTTATTATTTATCTTACTTCGTGGTCTGTTGCTGCGTTGTGAATGCGCATAACTTTCGTCTTACATATTGAAGAAAGAGATGCAACTACATTGTCATACTTGTTATTTGACCTCAATAGCAAACACAGATGTGGACAAATTTTAACCTCTGGCACTGGCAACACCACAAAGTGATTGTCAAAATGGAGTTGATGTGTACTTAGGTCAGCCTTAAGATATTTTTGTTGAATTAATGAATTTTTCCTCTACTCCCATTAGCAATTTGTGTTGTAAACTGTTGCTTACACTTCATTAGCAACGCTGCTCGCATTAAGCTCATTGACTACATAACATATCATCATTAAATCGTCATGTTTTGATAGGGCCTTACGATCAACATTTATTCAACTTTTTATCAAAAATGTCCGCGGCCAGCGCGATAGAAAACAGTGAAGAGCTGGAGAACGTACCACTAGTGCGTATGGAGGACGTACAGCCTTCGAGAGAAAGGAATTGCGAAGAGGAAGTACTAGAAACCTGTATTGTTGATAACATTGGGTATGATTGTGTAGTCAATGAAGATGAGGACTCAAACATTGGGAGTATGGTGTCCATTCAGTCAGAAGAAGTGGTTGAAGACGACAGCGACACTGCAGAGATGATTGTTCCTGAAGTTCTCGAGCCGTTGGACGAAATTCCAATAGTAAGAGATGTGGCACAAAATGTAATAGTTGTTTTGCTTATAAAATTATTTTGCAAGTGTTATTTGTTCACATTACACTTTAGACAGGAGCAAAAATAATTAAGCAAGCTTAGTTTTCAAAATAAAATGTAAATTTAAATAAAGGAAAAATCTACCAGTTCTGGCAAGACTGAAAGACCTTTGGGACCTTTTTTTTTCTTAGAGCGATTGGACTAGTGTTCCCAATGGTCGCAACTTCAAAGGCCAGAAGCGGTTAATTGGTGTATTCCCATCTGTCCCTGGTGGGAACAAATTGGAAGGATCCATTCCCATCTGTAGCCAGTGGTGACAAATGGGAATCAATCCTTCCCATCTGTGACTGCCTCAGTTTCATCCTGTCTTTTTTTTATACAAGCAGATGTTGATAGTGAACAGTTAAAATTCCAATCAGATGAGAATAGACCAGTAAATTTTTCCATTCTGTCCCTTAATTTAAATTTGTAATATTGCTGGTAGACATCTGTTTGATACAATGTTAGTTTTAAATGTATGTATTGAGAGAGTAGGGTAGAGTGTGGATCTTTTTGAACACTTCTGGTGCTGTACATCTTGAAACATACATTAAAATTTTAATATTTTGGTGTAACTAGATAAACATTACATAACACTATGATGTTAGCAAAGTTCATGTTACATACTCTTTTTAACCTCTGATGCAAAGAGAGAGGTGTTATATGATTGACACCAATGTCTGTCTGTCTTTGACATCATAGCTCTCCAACGGATGGGCCAATTTCAATGTGGTTTGTTTTTTTTTACATGACAGCTAGTTTTCCTGTTGTGGTTTTTAGCTATATTTCATAGAAATCAATTCAGCAGTTTAAAGAGTATCGGCTCTTTTCCAACATGATGTAAGGCATTTTTGGCATATAATGAATGCAGGGGGTTTTTATTTAAGTTTTTAATTTATTAGTTATATAACTGCTTTGTTAATATTGTAAATGCACCATTAATCAGAGCCTGTAGACAAAATATTGCAAATTTTCCAATTTTTTATTATTATATAAGTTTGATTAAATGATAGGCTACGATTTTTGGTCTCACAATGATAAACCATGATTAAACTGTTTTCTTTTTCAGGATATAGTCCCAGAGCAAAAACATACAGACCTAAAGCCACCAGACAGTTGGCCAACCCTCGAAATCCTCCCTGGTGGTGTCATCAAAAATGCCGACAAATGCGAAGATGACCTCCCCTACCCCGAGGGCCCAGAGAAGGTGGAGAAGGGAGAGATGATGTATGCTTGTGCGAAGTGCTCTGAGAGCTTCAAGTACCTGTTCTGTCTGGTGAAGCACGTGAAGTGGCATGAGGATGAGAAGAAGAAAGAGAAAGGGCTGGATATGGCCAAACTTAGTGAGTGCTTTTGAAATTTTCATTTTCTATTTATGATATATTTTCATTATGAAGCTATCTAATCCCACAGTTAAAATAAAACTTAAATACATAGAAAACATTCATAACTCACGAACAATTTTCAACAAATATCCATCTCATTACACAAATAAATACCTTTAGCAAGATTCAAACCCAGGACTGGAGGAGCTTCCTTAGCTAGGAAGAGTAGGAAACTAAGAGACCAATTATACTTGGTTGAAATAATGGTAATGTGGCCAGTGTTTTTGGAACGTTTGTGCCAGATATGAGTTGTCTCGGGGCTCCCCACAGTTTTCATTGATTTTTGACAAGTTTTGAGTCGTCACTCCTACATTTGCAATATAGATAGAATTATAAGACAAATAGCTATCGGTTCTTCAATCTTTCATCTCCATTCTGGTCTGCCGGATTTTGAAAGAAATGAACACTCATCTTTATATAATTTTTTTATTTATTGTCTAAAAAAACACTTTTTCGTTACTTGATTGCTGTGAAAATTTTTACATGTACGAAATCTAGACATTTGAATTCGTCTTTGCGTCTCTAAAAACTGGTCAGAGATTTTAATTTTAAACTAATTAACACAAAATTATGGCCAGAAAACCAGTTTTTTGGCCTAAACTTGTTCAACTTTGATGCCAAATATCTCGTGAACTTTGAAGTAAATATGGAATACTATATTGCTTAAAGCCGTTGCTGTTAATAAGATAAGCTACAAAAAACATTAGAAAACGAAGGGATTCAGATCGAAGGTCATTGGCGCTAGAGAGCCACTTAACGAGGTAGTGTTAGGTTTTTGGACAAAGCTTGTTGCGGATTTTATGTAGATTGGACAAAGTCATAACTACGGTTTTGACGAAATCTGCACTGTGGATTTAGAGAAAGTGTGATAAAATAAATAAAATTGAAAATAAAAAAGCCTTTAATTTCTCGAACACAAAAAATAATGATAAAAATAATACACATCAGACAAAATTAACAATAAAAAAGGGTGTACGAGAACACCTCTATAGGGTATAGGCCTCCTCCAAGGTTTACCAGAGCTCTCTGTCTGAAGCTGTCGTTATCCAGTTTAGGCCAGCGACTGCCGTTAGGTCGTCTGACCAGCGCGTGCGCGGCTTGCCTCTGCCGCGCTTTAGAAAGTATGATAAACTATTATTTTAAATGACTATTGTGACAATACAATCATCATCATCATGACCATCAATTGCTTATAATTTCCAAACAAATCTTAGGCAACTGTCAATTGTCTCCTGGGTCACGGCAAAAACTTGTATAAAAAATCATTTATAAAAATGGAGTTGATGTGTACTTCAGTCAGCCTTAAGACATTTTTGTTGAATTAATAATGGATTTTTCCTCTACTCCCATCAAAATGATTTTAACACTTCACATAAGAGAAAAGTACTCTTATTCAAATCATACAACAATATAAATACACATTTTTTCAATAATGATAATTTTTATTTTATTTAAAACCTTTAGTGACCATATTGTGGTGTACAAAAAAGGATTACGGCTAAGACAGAGGTAAGTATATATTTACAAAATTATAATAATATCATTTAACACCTTAGTTTTATAGATCCACCAAAATGTAGCTACTATGTGTATGATATCCCTAATTAAACACAACACATGTGATTGTAAAAGATACTGGTGTTGATCTAGGCTCGAACATGACAACATCATAGATAGCTCCAAATCAATAAGTGGCTTTTACCTTAGTGACACTATGCCACAATATGGTCAGCTAAAGCATTCTTTTTGGTTGATCTATATTTTTGTAATTGTTAAAAATAATTGTTGTGTAGTTGATCTGTGTCCATAATAATTGCAATGTATATTTTCTTGTTTTAGCTGAATATGAAAAGGAATTTATTACTATTAAGAGGGCGCGACAGGAACTCGACAAGGAGCATAAAAGGAAAAAAGTTGAAGTTTTCAGCAGGTCAGTGTTTTATGATTCAAAATATATATTAACATTTAAAAAGATATTTTACTGTTTAAAATTATGCTGCAAAATATGTAACAATTTTTCAATGTAATTTATAAGACATTTACAATTCATGTATATTTTCAAATGTCCGTATAGGTGGAAATATGTTAATTGAATTTATTATAATACTCAATTCATACTATGTTTTCTTTACTTTGTTACAGAATTGCAGAAGCTATGGGGAAGATAGAGAGTTTCGATGAACTTTTAAAATAATAAACGTTTATCGAACAGTATCATGTTTTACTTCGTTTTCGCTTCAGTTCCTTGTCTCAGTAAAAGGATTCCGGTTTCGCCGGATTAACTTTAGTACGTCACAATTCGACTAAATGAGAATGCAACGAAAGAAGAATCAGGCGGAACCAGAATCTGGCGAATTGGGAACTAATCAGTAAAACACCAAATACCCCAATCTTTCACCTTACACAGAATATCACACCGTTAAAGGGTTAATTATTTATTTCCAGCAAACCGTAAGAAATGCATCGTTTTGCATTCAGGCAAAAAGAAGATGGGCCAGCGGGGAAAAGCCAAGAAAACCAAGAGATCATAGTATCGTCGCTTCAGTATTAACTGGCATAGGCTAAAAGTGTCATGTTTTGACATCTCCGGTGGTAAATACTGCCCCACCGCGTAACAGTCATTGGAAAACGTCTGCGTATTCTCGTGCTATAGGTTCCAAATTTAAACTGGTTTTCCAATGACTGTCACGGCTCTCATGCCTTGCGAAATTCTGGTAACTATACTTGACGCGGCCAGTGATGATCCCTATGTGACTTCCATCGACTGTAACCGTCCGTTACGGTTTAATGTGTAATGGTCAATTACAATTAACGTTCGACCAACACTGGCCCTAGCATTGTTAAAGACACTAATATATACATAAGATAAGAAAAAGGAAATACTGATGTTTTTACCAGCAACTTATCAACTTTATTGCTGATGATGGACAGTGCATTTGTAATACATTACAGGGTGGCCCGAAAATACGTTGACAAACCATTTCTAGGAACTTTTTTCTTACTTATACAAAATGTCATTAAAAATTTAAAACTACAATCATTTAGCTAAAACAAAACATATTATTTTAAAAATATTCTCATTTAGCTCTGATAGACAAACGTAAACGTGTGTTGTGTTAAAATTGTCAACAAAAAAATGTCAACGTATTTTTCCTGCCATCCTGCAGGTACTTCTTGGACATCGCCTATGCGATTATTTTGTTGATTTTATCCGATCACTGCTATCTCCTGGGTCACGGCACGAAAAAGAAATGAAACTACGGCAGCATTAATGACTATCAATTCTTTGAAGATGTAAGTGTAAAAATATTCTACTTATGAACGATACAACCAAACTGTTGCTTCCATGTGATTACCTCAATCTGACAATTTAATTCAAAATTAGATTTGTCGTTTATAAGTAATAGTAGATACAGTCAACCAACTTTAACCCTAGGCCATATCAAAGGGAGGTTATCACTATTCTTCAATTTGAAATGGTTCTACGGTGGCGTAGGATTCTAGTTGTTTGATTGTACTTACATATTTCGCATCACCAAATACGATATAAGATTAGTTGGGGTAATAGAAAGATACAAACACTGGAGCAAGAAAAATACTTGTAGGGAACCATCATACTGATTTTCTTGCCTCAAGCAAAATAGACAAATTTTACCTGAAAATAAAATTTATATTAAGTTACTTACCTTGTTCCAAGCCTGATTTGAAGGCTTGGAACAAGGTACAGCCAACTTAATAGACAAATTTTACCTGAAAATAAAATTTATATTAAGTTACTTACCTTGTTCCAAGCCTTCAAATCAGGCTTGGAACAAGGTACAGTCAACTTAATAAACTATATTCCTCTTACCCCACATGACTAGAGCTGACAAGCAAATGTTAGATGGATAGTTAAATGCATAAGTAAATATCAAATCGGCTACTTATTTCTGTCAGGATTTAAAATTATTTTTTAAAGGGGATATACTGGGTATAGTTATTTAGGTTCATCAACTTTTACTATAGCACTTAACTTTGAAATCACAAAATAAAATTCTAGCCTCCATATAATTATAGGATTGAACTTTAGTATGGATCATCAGTTTTTTTTTGTGATTTCAGGGTTGCTCTCGTAACAAAAGTTGCTGACAGTAATGAGTACAGTCACGTATGTGTATCTTATATCACCAAAACATTATACCCCGTATATGGAATCCGAATACAGTAGGCAGTATTTTGTATTTTTTCCATGCATATAACAGTATAGCTAAGTCATTGAACATGACTGGAAAAATGAACGAACTTTTGTTCTATGTTGTATTTTAAATTCTGAACAAAATAAACCCAAAATATAATTTGCAAGTCTCCTAGCATTGCTTACTTTGCTTGAAGTGCACTTTAAGCTCATAAATTTAGTAGTAAAATAATATTCGTATTTAGTTATATCATTCGTGTATATGCGTTTAAACCAAAATGAGTTGTTTTCGTTCATTATAGTTTATATTGGTTTGTATTTGATTATTTTAAACGTTCTGTGAGAATGTTTTAGATTGTAATGTGAAAATAGATAGTTGCTTTACTCGCTATTCCCAGTTTCCATGTTCCATGAGAGATTTTGTATTTTTGCAATTACAAAGTAGGTATTTTACTGAACAACTTCCACTATAAGCCAAAAGGCAGATAACTTTTTCTTGTACTAGGTCGGTGCTATGGTTATGTTTTGTCTCCTGGGTCACTCCATAAACCCACAAATTTATATGACCATACATGCACTTTAATGGTAGTTTTTAGGCCCATTACTGCGGGGGCCTTCTACTAAGTCTGTCAGTAGAATGAATTACAATTTATATAAAACTGTCTTAATATTGTCTCCTGGGTAACGGGGTAAAAAAGTAAAATGTCACAGTTGATCAACCCACAGAAGCATTCATATTAAAATACATACAAAATCGATCTTTCAATGGAAAATCAAACTTCTGTTTAGTCTTGTAAGGTTTATGTTAAAAAAAAGTATGTACAGTCAGTAGCAGATATTATTATTATTTTATTATTACGATACAAATCAAAGTCTAATATAAGTAGTATTTTGGTTTGTCGCGTAGATATTTTCTAAATTCGCGTAGGTATTTGTTGCCGACTGTACTTTGTCGTGTATAATGCAATAGGTTTTGTTTGTGTCTTTTATTTTATGAATAGTTATGAATTTTATTAATTAGAATATTATGATTATGTTGTGAACTTATGAATGTCCTTTATTTGGCTATTATTTTTATGTGTAAATCTGAAATTAATGTTTTTTTTTCCACGGGGCCATTATTGTTATCAACTTATAAATTATAAGTCAATTATTTTAAATAAATTTTATCGTTTGTTGTAAACTGACTTTTATCATTATAAATTATTATAATCAACTAAGTAAATCCATTTTTTTTATTAGAGGGCAAATTAATCTGATCTCCAAAATATGTATCATAAACAAAACACATCTTGTAACAATAATTTATACTCTGGCACAGCTACCTTTGTCAGTAGAAAAAGGCGGCAAATTTAAAAATGTAGGCGCGAAGAGTTGGATATTAGTAGTATTAAGTATAACATTTCTTCATACAAACTATTTTACTATTGTCGTCTGGCTGACGGGACAGAATAACTACAAAAATCAGGACAAGTGCTAGTCGGAGTCGCCCACCGAGGGTTTCGTACTTTTTAGTATTTGTCATTATAGCGGCAACAGAAATACATTATCTGTGAAAATTTCGTCTAGCTATCACGGTTCGTGAGATACAGCCTGGTGACAGACGGACGGACGGACAGCGGAGTCTTAGTAATAGGGTCCCATTTTACCCTTTGGGTACGGAACCCTAAAAACGTTGATCCTCTCCTTGCAATCGTTTCACGATGAGTGACGCCGCGCCGTTAGGACAATTTCATATTATCATCTTTTCCTTTGTCGTCTGGTAATACATCATCAACAACTAATCGTTTCAACTGCATTAACTCCTCTCTTTTACTCTTTTCGTTTTCTCTGTCTATCATTCGCGTGAATTCTGACAAATTCACATAATTTGGACTAGACATCTTCTGTTCTAACTTAGCTAAATAATCTTCTAACTTGTTTACTTTTTTCATTAGTTTAGCTTTAGCTTCTCTCATAGCAACATTTAAATCTTTACCTAATAATTCTACATATAATTTAGTATCTTTATCTAGCTGTCCACTTACAACATTTTTGTTTGTTACTTCACCAAATTGAATATTGTCACATTTTGTTAGATTTTTTACTATATCACTATACTTATTGATATCCGCCTTTAATACGTTATTTGTTGTATTTATATACACGGTTGGCCTAAGTTTATTGGATATATTATAATATCCTTTCAATTGTCTAATTAAAAATATTGTACTTAGAAACTGATCTACTTGAATTTCCAAATTAATATTTCTCCATTTACTAAACTCATCAGATTGAGGGTACTTAAAATATTTTTCGTCATAATCATTAAAATTGTATATAATACTTTCTTCGAATTGAGGTATCCTTGGTATCAGATCATATGTCAAGTAAATCATAAAGGGATTTAAACATCTTAGAGATGCGTTCAAAATAGTGCTCAAGGTGTGAGCATGCGCATAACCAATCTTTTTGTCTTTGTGTTCAAATCCTGGTTTAGTCGTTTCCAAGTATACATCGCAGAATTCGTTGTAAATGAATGTTCTTAAAGCTTTTGTAGCTAAGTGGAAGTCATGGTTTCCCATAGCTGTGTTGACTATATCTATCATATATGCTAATCTGCTCAAAATCCATGCATCAAAAAAAGTCAAATCATTTTCTAAAATGGTCCTCTTTTTCGGCAATTCTTTCAGTTTAGCAAACTGTAAATGAGTGTATTTCACACTCTGCCAAATTTTATTACAGAACAGCTTGTTTGAATGACACATGTTCACATCAAAGTTGACAAAATGTGACTTTATATCTTGTGACAATAATGTGAACCTCAATGCATCCACTCCGCATTCTGGTATACCTTTAGTATTCGAAAAATTGCTCTTATGGTATTCCAAAGATTTCACCAATTCGCTTTTACTTAAAATCCCGTCTGCATACATCTTTTCGGTCTTCTTTTTCAGTTCATCTAAAGAAATTCCGTTTATGACATCAATAGGATCTATAACATTACCTTTGCTTTTAGACATTTTTGAACCCTTATTATCGCAAATAATTCCATGGAGTAATACATTTTTAAACGGAAGGTTATCAGTCAATTCCAGTCCAAGTATTACCATCCTATGCACCCATAAACCTAAGATATCATGCCCGGTAGCCATTAAATTCAAGGGATAGAACTTGTCGTAATCCAAGCTATATTTATCCGGCCATCCCAAAGAAGAAAACGGGTAAATTGCCGAAGAGAACCAAGTATCTAAAACATCTGTATCTTTTTCAACCTGTATTTTATCTGCTTCTATATCTAAAAACTTTGCAGATATATCTTTGGCTTCATGTTCATCGTTAGCAGCTACCCAAGTAGTGTTTGATCCATAAGTACACTTATATCCCGGAATTTCCTGCCCCCACCATAACTGTCTCGAAACACACCAATCCCTATCATCTTTACACCAATTCATCCAATTCTTTACAAACTTCTCCGGCTGTATCTTTAACTCTCCCTTCTCTACAACCTCAATTGCTTTCTTATTTAAACTGCTGCAGTTTAAAAACCACTGTTCTTTAGGTAAATATTCTATAACGTCATTGGTTCTATTACAAATCGGCAGACTCATCGAATGCGGTGTAACCTTCTTTAGAAGTCCCAAACCATCTAATCTCTTAACAATTTCTTCTCTACAGTGATATTTCTTTAACCCGTTATATTCTTTAGAGTTTATAATATTTCCTTGTTCATCTATAACTTGATGGAGCTCCAGCTTGTGTTCCTTAGCAACCTCGTAGTCTATTTTGCTGTGGGCGGGAGTGATTTTGACGGCTCCGGTCCCGAACTTCATGTCGACAAAATCGTCGAAAATTATGGGTAAAGTGTTGCCGTTGAAAGGGTGGATGACTCGCTTCTTTCTTAGATGTTTGTACCTGAAATTTAGGTAACGCTTATATGTTAGGCAAGATAATAATCTAAAAGGATAAATCTTTCGATTCCATGTTAAGTATGCACCCAGAAGAGGGGTAAGGTGAGTGGGTCAGTATCTTAGCACGTTAGTGCCATTTTACTCTTGAAAGTACCTACTGAAGTCCAAGCCAAACAAAACTATACTAGTAGCTCTGTGAGCTGTAGGCGTCGCAAACGTTATAACTTCGCGATTTTGAAAAAAATCCAGATACTAAATCGACAAAAAAACCATATAAATAATAATCTGCTCATAAAAGTACACGTGAATCGGTTGAGAAATGCGACCTATAGAAAGAACAGTCGGACACATGAAAGCATGGTGGGATTCGATTGTAAAAACAGATTGGGGTCTTCCATACTACGACAGGAAAGGTAAGGTAATGAGGAGATGGTAAGCGTAAAAAAACGAGTACGAAAGTCCAAAGACACCCAATTATAATAAAATGTACAATTATAATAACCTGGAATCGTCTGGATGCACAGCAACAGCGACGTCTCCCAACATGGTCTCTGGCATCGTCGTCGATACCACAACTTCCTCCATACTGTCGCATATCCTGTACGCAAAGTCGTACAGCTGTCCGAATTTCACTGGCTCATTGTATCCTGGTAACCGCAACTCTAAAAAATAAAGTTACGCATCAGGATGAATTAACATTTCTTGTTACTCGTTGCTAGGGTTACGTTCTCCTGGGTCACTCTTAAAACCCTGGTTTTGTGGTATTTAAATTAAATCTTCGCGTGACAAATTTCGCAGCAGGGCATGTCTACTTGAAATTGTATTGACTGAAAATTATAATTTCAAGAACTCTAAAAAGAGTTAACAAAAAATCCATTTTTGTGGTAGGTAGTTATATCTATAAGTCCTTAAAATAATGGCACATTAGGCCGAGCAGGAAATTGCCGCGCGCAGTAGCTCGATTAGTAGCACCTATTTACTAGAAAATGCATGCATACAAGTTAGTAGAAAGTGATACAAAATTTCTTCTAACCAACTGTGCTAATATTGTCTCCTGGCTAACAAACAGAATTCATACTGGATTGGACAAATTGAGGAAGTATAATCGCAAGGTTTAGTAGTAATAATAACATTTAGATACCTGTTGGACCAGTAATCTCCACATTATCCACTTCAATATCCGACACAGTTGATTGCAGAGTATTACACCAATTCACCAAAGCCTTTTGTCTATAAATTAATCCCTTCTGAAACAGTCTTATAAATGCTAAGTTAACAGCATTTATATGCTTCCGGTCCATTGTAAACATTTCTCTGCCCCAATCTAAAGAGTAGCCCATAGTCCTGAGCTGTTGGCAGATGGTGTTGCCATGTTTTTCCTTCCATTTCCAGACCTCCTTGTTAAATTTGTCACGGCCTAGCCCGTGGCGGGTGAGATTGTGACGACTTTTTAGGTATTTCTCAACAACACCCTAGAATCAAAAGAAAGTGCAATAGAACTGAAATATGGAAAAGTTAATTTTTAATAAGAACTTATCAAAGGATAAGTTCTTATTAAAAAATTATGATGATGTAAGATGTTGAGTCTTTTTGTACACAAGTGTATTCCCTTTTTGTCAATGCAGTTATGCTTAATTGATTTATTACCTGTGTAGCAATACCGGCATGATCTGTGCCCGGTAACCAGAGTACATTGTGGCCTGTAGCCCTCTTCCTTCTGACTATTACATCTTGAACTGTGCCAGCTAGGGCATGACCTGAAAGTAAGTTTCAAAACATTTTCAAACAGGAATTTTTCAAAGATACTTATTGTTATTATTAGGCTGATGTTAGCTATTCTTTATAGTAGAGTATTACAAATAATAAAGTTCTATTCCCATTTTGGCCGGGCAGATGGGAATAGGTACATTCATATTAATCATTCCCATCTGTCTGCCTCATATATGTTGGTGATCACGCGGGGCGGAGACAAGTGGGAATACACCTGTATTCTGTTATAAAAATGAATCTGTTAATATATAGAATATGACTTTTATAAAACACTTAATTCGTCATATATTAAGATATGAAAACAAACACTTTTTTTAGACCCTCTTGCTTTCGAGTTCTTTATTTTTGTGAGACAAGCTACGTAAATTCCTTTAGCACGCAAACTGGGCTCGTTTACATACATATAATTAAAATAATACTTAAACAAATTATCCATATATCTTAAATAGAAATCAGCTGTTTTACTAACCTAAATGCAACTTCCCAGTAACATTAGGCGGCGGTAGCACCATGCTGAAAGAAGGTTTATCACTGAAATTCTCCGGTGTGAAGAGCCCATTTCTCTCCCATTCCTGATATACATGTTTTTCCACAAATTGTGGCTGATAGGCGGATGCCGACAAATTTGGTTTAGGAATGATACGAGAGGTTTTCGAAATACTGCGACTCCATAGACATAAATAGGATCTTATACAGTTATAAGTATTATAATGGAAAAACATTTTTATTTTTAATTAATTATATTTTAAAAGAATTCAAATTTATTAAACATTCTCGTCCTCCTGTTGTATTTTTTGACAACTTTGCTTAGATGTGATGTTTAGAATAGGCCATTCCATTGTACGTACTTTTTGATGGATATTCGTTTCGCTCATAAATTGATTTCTAACGCATTTTACGTATATCGGAGTTAAATGAGCTACATTTTACGTACGCAAAGAAATCACCATTCTGTGCAAAATATTTTCTTCCTCCTTACGATATTGAATATACTTTGAATGGACTTGAAGATATGTAAAACTATTTTTATTTTATTAATTCAACAACTTAAGTCTCCGTTCCATAATTATTTTATTTTACACTATTAAAAAAGGAACGTAATGTCAAACTGACGGAATCGACCTTTTTGACAGTTCAACTTATCAGCCGGTGGCTTTGTTTTCTTTCTACTTTTATCATCACTAGTCGATTGCTTATTATCGGCGATGCAATAAATCGGTAATTATCTTAAACACTGTTCTAGTTCCGTTTCCTTGACCGGAGTTTAGATAACAGAGTCCACAAATTAGTTAGAAAAACTATGGCGATATTAAATTATGTGAACCCATTTCACATTTTTCGTGAATTCGTACGTAATCCTGTAGAAGCGTTTGTGCTACATCAGTACTTGGGATATAAGAAGAAGACAGAAGAAGGAATAAACAGCGTGAAAGAGTTACTGTATAGGGCTGGAATCATATCCGTGTTCGTTACTGCGATTTTGTGGGTGTCCATATTTATGTATGTGGTGTTTTACTATACTTACATGCCAAACGTAACGCATATGAGGCCCGTACATCTACAGTTCAAGTAAGTAAATAAATATTCAAACATAATGCTTTGATATAAGTAGTCCTAAATGTGGTTAAAATTTAAAATATTGGAATGTTGCTAACTCAACTATCCAGTAATTTTGTTGTAAGTTGTAAACAAGTAGCTCAAATTTTTTAATGGAAACATTTTCTAATTGTCTTCGGATACCACTAAACTCAATCAAATAATTAAAGCAAAAGTCTTACATTTAACTACATTTCATAAAGGGAAACATCCATGCATTTCAATGTTTTATTATTTTTGGTTTTAAAAACCTTGCTATACTTATTTAAGGTGAAATGTTCTAATACTTAAGTATAAAATTTTAATATCCAAAAAAAAAAGAAATAAACAAACATAATAAAACCTACTAAGAACTTAAACTAAAAATATAAAATTTGGCCCAAATCGCCATCAATGAGCAAGGTGCCTAGAAGGCTTGCCATATTTCGCCGCTGTATGGCGATTCTTATACGCTGAACAAAACAGTGGCCAGCCCTCTGGTCGCCCCGAAGCCTGTATTACGCGAGCCAACAACCTTGTATTTTAGATATAATTTGGTTATATTGCTAGCTTGCTAGAAATGTTTAAGTATAAAGTGTTAGGAATAAAACAATATCAATATCAGCTCATTCTGGACCACATATGTGTGTGAGTATATTAAAACTGATCTCTCTCAACCTCTAATCTTGATCATTAACCTTAGATACATTACCCTGTCACTTCTATTGTCTAATACTTAAACGCTTTGGAGATTACATACATAGCATATATAGACAAATATGCAAAAATGAACTGCACAGTGAAGGAATATTTATATCCGCAGCTCTTAGTATGTTTTTTTACTTAAAATAACTGTCTAGTTCATTGACTCTTATCTGAATTCTAAAAGTTATCCCTTCTCTATTAATATACCCTATTTGCAGATATATTGAAAAATATTTCTCAATACACAATTTCCCTCTATTTTAAAAAATATTTGTGATTTTTAGGGTTCCATACCCAAAGGGTCAAACGGGACCCTATTACTGAGACTTCGCTGTCCGTCCGTCTGTCCGTCCGTCCGTCTGTCACCAGGCTGTATCTCATGAACCGTGATAGTTAGCCAGTTGAAATTTCTACAGATTATGTATTTCTGTTGCCGCTATAGCAAAAAATACTAAAAACAGAATAAAATAAATATTGAATGGGGGCTTAAATATAGTCATACCCTCGCAAAACTCAACAAATTACTTGTTAAATGACTGTAGGGGGGTACTTAACTTGAGCTCTTACCTATCTCCTATTTCTATCCCTGTAGTAGTTATTAATTATATAAACAGATAGTTTGTCAAATGTTATGTAAGAACAATTAACAAACGGTTAAGGAATCCGCTGAGTTCCGCTCTTGGCAGCTATGGTTATTGAGCCTGTAGTCACCTTTACATTTGAGTTTAATTTTATGGTTAGCATGTAAATTAAAATCTGATCTGTATGTATTCTCTAATTTGGTCAAAAAAGGTTTTGATTAACAAAAATATAATTATATTTTTAAAACTTCTTGTGTGGCCTTACAATATTTCACGTTCTCAAGCTACGCACAGTACATTTGAGTTGCTTATAGCGTTGCTTGTCTAATAAAGTTACAAATTTTACAGTCATTTACTGGCAATTGTTGTCAAGCTTTTAAAACTAAAGAGCCGCCTAGGTTTCTGAGTTTATGACATAGGTATTTTGAAAATTACTCCAGCACAAAAATACATAGCCGCCTGAGACCTGGGAGCACTTATTTTGTTTGAATTTGGAACACTTAATTATTGTACAAAAGTTGAAAATAAATTGTCTAGAAAATAGAAAGAAGTCACTTCAAAGAATTCAATTTTTCAGGTCATGCGACGAGCAAATGGGCCTGTGTTCATTCCCGTCAGCCCACGTCCAGCTCACCAAATATAGTCAGATGCTAATGTCGGGGCAGCCCTACCGCGTGCGGCTCGTGCTTGATATGCCGGAGTCGCCCATCAACAAAGAACTGGGTATGGTGATTACTTTCTAAAGTTTGACATATGTATTCTAAAAACTTTTACTATACTAGGTATCTTTAGGTATTTAAATAAAAGAAAACAAACAATTTGTACATTTTCGGGTAGTTACAACATTTATTAGTTAACCAACCAAATACAAAACCGCCTAGATTCACATTCAGTCACAGACTGAACGTTCTGACTTTAACCTACATTATTTGATCATGTAATGTTTTCATCTACCCTCAACTGGCTTAAGGAGCCATTTGAGGGTAGATTTTGTTTACTATTATTTAAATACCTACAGAGTATAATGATAATCAATATTCTTTCTAATGATTTACATTGGTAGCCTAGTGGTTAGGCGTGCTAATTGCAAACCAAAAGTCGAATTCAAACCCTGACTTGTACCAATGAGTATTTCGGAACATACATATTTGATTATTATTCCTTTTTTTTTACGAAAGAAACACTGTGAGAAAACCTGATCAGTCCCTTCCCCAATAGGCGGGTCCACACAGAGCGAACATACGCGCGAGGTAATTGCCCAATAAATCCTTGTTTTCCCTCTGGGGTGATGTTCAATCGTTCAAGATTAGGTAGCGGCACGGATCCTTAGACGTGGCAAAAAAAGCCGGCAAAACAGTAGGAAGATGATAATGAATCTCATTACTAATGCTTGTTTTTTAAATACTAAAAATAAAATGAAAACCTCTTATTGTTTTTATAGACTCTTCAAATGCTAATTTGCAGGTATGTTCATGGTGTGTGCTCAGATGAGGGCTAAGGGCGGAGTCCTAGTGTCGTCCTCGTGCAGATCCGCTATGCTTAGACACAGGTCAGTGATCACAACATTCGCAAGTTATACTCGTATCTAGAATAAGATAGTAAACTGACAGTCGCGGGCGTGTTTGACTGTGTTTGCCAGACTGTGGCCAGACTATATATGAGTATTCTAACTACCCGAAATAAAATTGTTTAACCACCTAACCTTAAAAAATATTAAGTTGATATGTCTGTAAAGTAAAGGTACTGTTACACATGCTGATTACTAGCACGAAAGCATGCTACTATTGAGCAATTGCTACTTAGTAGCATGTGTGTCTAAACATTGCTAATAATGAGCATGCTCATTTTGAGATTGCTCAAAAATCAACGGTCGTGCGATTTTTGGTCATGCTACCTGCAGCGCGGGTGGAGGGGGGCGTGCTTTTAGCGCGTGTGAACAGGTTTGCTTATTGAGCATGCTAGTATCGTAGTAGTAAAATGTTAAAACTAGCATGCTCATTGCTAGCAAATGTAAACTGCCCATAAGCATGCTCGTATTGAGCATACTCAGTAGCATGCTTTTTAGCATGCTATTTTAGAGCATGTGTAACAGTACCTTTATATCATAGACATACAATATAACTAGACAAGAAGTCGAGCGACCAGGGGTAAGAGAAAGACATATATGACGTCATCATGACATCATAATATGGGGATACCATGGTCGCAAAAAATTACCCTAAAATGTAATAGGAAAACGATGCAACAAGTACTTAAATTACGTAATGAGTGAGTCGCCATTTTGACTCCCTAACTTGCGAAGTATCACAAGAGAAATCACGAACATAATCGCAACTAGTAGTCGGTTTATTTGTTTTTGTAGTAATTTGTAAGTAAGCCTTACTTACCTATATGAAGTTTTGAGTTGATATAAGATTAGGTGATTGTTGGAATAAAAAGGATAAACTATCAAAAGAGGTAATTTCTTTATTCAAAACTTATATTATTATAACTGTACTTACTAGAAATAATAATTAAATGTGTCGTTCTCAAGTAAAAGGTACCACATAGTCGCTTACCATAAGGATACAATTTGCTTGCTCTCTATACGAATAACTTGTAAGAGCGTCCTTATGATAAGCGACAATGCGGTACCTTTTACTTGAGAACAACACAAATAAATTGAATTTTTGAAAAAATTGATTGATTGAAAGGTGTATGACACGTATGCAGATTCTCATTGGCTCATCAATATTACTAAAAACGTAAGATACTCATCTTCCGAGCAGGTAATCCTACCGATAGTTGAACCGGTGACACGCGGTGGTTTTGCCTTGAGCAGAGTGTTCATTTTTTAATACCTAGGACATATAATTACTAAAAATCTAAAGGACGATGCGGATATTGAAAAGGAACACAGCGCACTGACATTTATAGCTATAATATTGATTCGCAGTATATGATTTTAAGTTAACATGGTCATTTACATTAAAACTGTTACTTAAAACCGAATATTTATGTTTAAATAAAAAATCTTACGTGTTGCGCGTTGTACATACTGTGGGGGTCAAGAAAACTTTATTTACACATACACTTGTAACCTGTGGATCAATTATATGAAGTTCAATAATAGCTTCAGAATGCCACGATGACGACGTGCACGAATGGACGATTTCCATGACATGATGAAGAAAAGAATTTTCTCTCTCCTCTCCTGCGAAGTAGTATTAATCAATTTTAATAAATATATTATTTTAGAGTTTAATACTCATATAATCCGTAATCCCATGTACCAAGCCTCCAAGAAATAATTTAAAAATTTAAGTCTGTGGTCTTATATAGGGTTATTCCTGCTAGTTACCACCAAGTTGTTACTAGTGGTAACTACTAGGAACTTTTGTCCACCTTTTACCACAGGTAGTTACACTAATTTTATTCCCACCTTTTACCACTGGTAACTACTGGGAAATAAAATTCCCACTGGTAATAGGTAGGATTTTTAAGTCCCAGAAATTACCCCCAATAATTAGTTAGAGTTTAATACCATTAAAACCCGTAGACGACCCGTGTACAAAGAACCCAAATAAATACTTCAAAACACTGTGAGACCTATGTTAAGATGTACCAACTCTAATAGTGTATAGTGTAACGGGTTATTCCCACTAGTTACTATTACTTATTTAATAACAGCCAACTTAAGTGTATGAACAAGGTTGGAAAAGAAAACTTTTCGATGAAAGTTCGTTTGCCCAGTTTGCGGACACAATGTTGTTCAAAATGTTTGGAACAAATACGCGAGTATTTGTGAGGCATCCAATTTGATTTTCCAGTTCCCGCAATCCATTCTTTAACAATTTCATCCTCCGTCGGAGAGCTGGAAATATCAAATAGCTTGAAACTCCCGGAATAAGGGGTAATTGCAGGGGACTTTTTTTTCTATTTGTTTGCAACCCTAAATAAAATACTACTGAATTTGACTGGTTTACATAACCAAACTTTCTGTTTTATTTTTAGCAATAATTGACTGATATCTCCTATTTTATCAAGTTTTTCATAATCCAAGTAATGATGTAACTCAGTAACTTGGTTCCTGTGAGATTTGAGAAAGAAATACATGATCAAAATACGAAAAACTTGTACTTACGCATGAAATGTTACACCCGCTTATTTTCGCAAGTTATTGCTTTTGTAGGCAACCACTGAACACCCTACCATGTTAATTGTACGTAAAAACTTCTTACACCTCCATTAAATACTTAATAAACACAATCATTCACTTTATAAAACTTCTACAATAAGAAAACCACGTTGTTTACTAGCACTCTTGACAATATGATTGACAGTTTAATGTATGGCATCTTGCGGGATTTTGTCTCTTTCACTCTTATACATTTCTGTATATCGCCATCACCCTCCTTCCTAAGCTGCCATAACCCGACCATGAAAAAAAACCCGGTCGGTGATAAAGACAAAGCATTGCACTATTTTCTCTTTCCTCTTATAGGAATCGCAATAAGACTATCTTTCTCTATCAAAGAGTGTCAGGCCCTTGCTTTATATCATTGATTTTGACAGGTCTTGTCTACACGAATTTATCCGAACCGTCGTGTTCGCTCCTCTACTCTTGACCGGGGTGAACGAGGAGCGCCAGCAACTGCACGTCGAGCTGTTCAGCGACTTCGAGGACGACCAGGTTGGGACAGGCAGTGACGTGTCATATATGATAATCGGGATTTAGTCGCGCGATAAACGCTACTTGAGATTTGCAAGAACACATACAAGCGTAACGTTGTTATTACTATTTTGTGTTAACAACCAATAGTAAACTTTATTAGAAGACATTATGGTTCATTTATACTGTATCCTTTGTCGGCCATAGCCGTAGAGAAATAAGTAAGCATAGAGTGCTCACTCTATACATCAGTTTTCTTACCAAAGCGCTTATTATTTTTGCAGTCGACATCTAGCGTCAAGTAGCGGATTTATCAGTACTGCTACTTGACAATAGATGTCGCGACGAACGAAAAGTCTAATGCTCTATTATCAACTCCTTCTACTTGTAATACTAGTTGTAAATTGTTGAGCAATACACTTTTCGTCGTCGCGACACTCGTGACATCTAGTATCTAGTAGCGGTACTGATAAATCGGCTACTTGATGCTAGATGTCGACCCCAAAAATAATAAGCGTTGGTAAGAAAACTGATGTACTATGCTTACTTATTTCTCTATGGCGATGGCCGACTATGGCGATCAAAAGATCACATCCCTGTGTCATCTTCATCTCTGTGATCTCTCTCGAGTTACTTTCGCGTGTATAATATTGTACCTCTCGCATCGAATGATGGTTCATTTTTATATGGAGTAGCTGTCATGTCTGTGGACATTTTTTGTAAGTATAAAAGTTAGTTTTGTAGTTAAGCACAATTTTTTAACTTAAGCCCAACTAAGACACTTGAAAGAACTGTCATAGGGACAATCGAACCATCATTCGACGCGTAGGGTACAGTAGGGATAATAAAGATTTGTATATATTTAACCGTTTAACCCTCATATTTGAACATGCTGCGACACAACACCAAGGTAAAACACCAACAGTACTAGTCTAACCTAGGCACGTGCAGGCAGGCGAAGGAAGCCCTCCGGACACTCGACCCCGATTTATCGAGGAGGCTGAGACAGCTGAAGAGGCCACAGCTCCGGCTTTTGCCTGGGGCCATAACCGGCCACGCCCCACTAAACAAACACATATTAACCCTACGGGGCGTGCATGGAGGCAGAGGAGACAGCCGCCCACGTCATTCCTGAATGCCCAGGGTTGGCAGAGTACCGGGCACAATACCTCGGTTCGCCGAGGTCTCTCCCAGAAGTCGTCGGCAACATCAAGGGTCTGCTAGGCTTCTTGGTAGAGTTAGGTTGGCAAGAGTAGTGCCAACAACCCATCACGCAAAATAGGCGCGATAATATGACGTCGAGTTGCGGAAACCCAGCCCGCGAATACCTATAACCTATAACCCTCATATTTTCTATCCCCAGAATTTACCAGTGACTGACGCCTACGTCGAACTACAATCCAGACACGCTCAAATATACGCCTGCGAGCTACAAATAGAAGCCCACTTCACCGGGCTCCGGTACTGCATGTACAATTACCCACGACTCTCGGCTGCCATCGGTTAGTTTGCCATTTTGAACCTTATGTCGAGTGTATAAGGTCACAAATATACGCCTGCGAGCTACAAATAGAAGCCCACTTCACCGGGCTCCGGTACTGCATGTACCTTTATCCACGACTCGGCATTGGTCAGTTTACAGTTATTTATGGTTTAGACCCGAATTGGCCTCGTAAATTAGTATACGCTATGTTGTCAAGCGCTAACAAATATCAAACATTTATTCAGAAAATAAGCCACAGGGTAGTGACCAGTACATGTCAATATTTACAAACAATAAAAATTACAAAATATTACAATTACGAATATGGAAATGACGAAATAATATATACTTTATTAGAGATGTATACTGTCACTAAATGTCAAATTACACAAAAAAAAAACTATAATAAAAAAATAAAACCAACTAATACTAAAATTCTTTAGAGATGTATAAGTCTCAAATACTCTCTAAGTGTCAGAGATAAAAAAAACATTAAATTATCCTTAGAGATGTAGAGGGTCTCCAAGACTTGAATTCTTATATAAATAATTAAAAGACAAGAAATTAAATCAGACAAGATTAGATAACATTAGACAATCTATAATTTTCCTGAATCCATGAAATTACTCTCTTATTCATAAACAAATCTCATACCTACGATAATCAACTCTATGCCTATCTTACTTTATATTAATATCTTTTTCAGGTATCAGTACGAATCTATTTTTCGTGTCGCTCATATTTATATTGAGCTGGTATCATCTACAGGACGGATTGCCAGACTTCGTAAAGGTAAATTATAACGATTTTATCACATATTTACCTTGATGACTTAAATTTGGAACGTTTCGAACCAATTCCAAGCTTCACAGAGAACAATTGCAATTTTTAATCCCGTTGCAGAAATACGTCTTAAATTCCTTGGTAGAAAGGTGATATGCTATGTTTTGTTTTAGAGCAAATTTGGCGACATCAAAACCGAAACCGACCCGGACGACGAAAAGAAATACTTAAAGAAAGTTAAATTGGAGAGAACAGGTATGTTTTCATTGTATTTATTTACGTGATAATTGCATATGTGAATTAGGATTTATTTAGTTAAAGAGAATTAATTGTAATAGAGAGCCAAAGTCAAAGAAAAAAAACTTTAGTTTGACATCCAAAAAAGATGGCGCTGTACTGCGCCATGTTTTGCGGTCACTCGATTGTCAAACGTCAACTTTTGACAGTCAGAGTTACCGCAAAATTTATGGAGCTATAGGGACCGTGCGCGTTGGAGGGTCTACCATCTTGTGGCCTGAATCGTAACCATAAACATGCATATTTACACGTTGTGCATAGTAGGTTCTGCCATCTTGTGGGCTACATCGGAACAATAAACATCACATTTACGCCTCGCGCCAAAAATCTGACGGCTCCTGTGCTGCCTCCTACAGTTCATGCACGCTCCCTATACAACGCTATATCGTTTACCTGTCAAATTCGAAGCACGAAATTGTCTTAGATTATACAAATGTTACTCAATCAATGTATCTTTAACCAGTGTCGATTTGCTAATTCGCAAACAAAGACATACCTAAGGCCTACTGAAGTGTTACAAAAGCCATTGTTTCTTTTGTGCAAAAGCAACAATGTCGTTTAAAAAGCGGCTGTATCGTAGTGGTTTCAAGGTTCAAATCTATGTACATGTAACATGTTTTGGTAATGTAGGACGATCGGCCACCTCAGTGTAGGCAAGCGCTCATATTATTACATAGATTTGAACCTTAACACTCACTTTACAGCTGCTTTTTAAAGCACATTGTTGCTTTTTCACGTGGCTAATACGGGAGCTGACCGCTTGCATAAAATAAACAATAGCTTTTGTTTTTAGATTAGGGTCTGTGGCCTAAAAATCATTTGAGAAAATTCATACTACTGTTACTATTATATTGTTTTTCATTAATGTTTATACCTGTACCAGATTCTTCCATGTTCCTCGATGACGAGAGCCTGATGGAGGAGCTGAAACACATCGATGAACCGAAGAAGACTTAGACTGACTGGAGCTTATAGTATTTTTGTACGGCTTTTTACTACATTGTGTCAATTATTCGGCGAAGCTAAAAATATTTATATTAAGCATAAAACATTAACGTGATATTTGAGAATTCAAATTTATTGGCTATTGCATACTTGATCAAAAAATAATGAAATATATATTTATTATAAAGAAAGAAATTACGCAAAACTCTGCATAGGGAGCGCCACTAGCACAAATAGTAAAAAAACCGCCTTGATGCATCAATGTCATATTTATTCGTAGGAAATAATCTACGAAACTGTCAAAAAACTGTTTACGCCATAGTATATATAGTTTACGTTTTGTGCTAGTGCACCACTCTGGCGGCAGAAAATTGCACTAATACTTTATATTAAAGAAAAGCCTACGTGGGATTTAATATTTTGTTGCCATGTAACTATAATAATTATTTTTAACTATTAGCCTTTTGAACGCCACGGTCGGCAATAGACAACAGTTTAAAATGGACCTTCATACATTCCAATACGGTATACTATTATAAAAATGTGTGGAATTTAAAAAATAAATACAGTAAAAAATTCATTTACGTCACAAATACACTGATGAATATAATTCAATAATATTTTTGTCGTGTATAAGCAACAGAACCCAAAAGTAGACTGACATCATAGCTCTCTCCGTAGGTAGATTTTTTAGAATTTAATCTACTTATATCTTGGAAGGGTATAGGATAGCAATAGCATATAGATAATTGGGAAAAAGGTTGGTTTGTATAGGCGTAATTGTTTGGCTAGATAATTTTATTTTCCTTTTTTTAAGGGAAAAGTAATTATATATTTACTGGCACTACAGGGGCCCATTTATCGGACGATATTAGTCTAATATTATTAGTGTGTTGGCCATACGATTTGACTTGATACGACTTGACATGGGCCAATTTCTCGGAAGATATTAGACTAATATTATTAGTCCACGAACAGGGGCCCATTTCCCGAACGGTATTAGATTAATATTATTAGTCCACGAACTGTCAAATCGCATGGGTTACCATGGCGACACACTAATAATATTAGATTAATAACGTTCGAGAAATGAGCCCCTGTCAAATCGTAGGAGTTACCATGGCAACACACTCATAATATTAGTCTAATATCGTTCGAGAAATGGGCCCCGGTTAACCTTAACATAACATGGCGAAATATATAAATAAGCAATAGATATATGCAAAAAAGTATAACTAAATGTCTTCATAGCTTTTGGTCTATATTGTTACATAACTCTGTCCATTCCAAATCGCTTTAACCTCTGTGTAATAAAGTGTACTTTCCTAAATTTTTTAATATTTATACCAACTCCACACTTTTTCAATCTTTTTAATATAACATGTTGCAAAATAAACTAGCTGTCATATTAAGTAAATATCTACAAAATAATAACCAATCTGTATAATTTTGTATTAAAATGACAGTTGGCTTGGGTAGATTGGGCAGTATATAGCCCAATCGGATTGTCATTTTAGTATCAAGGACATAGCTTATTCGTTGTAAAGTATATTTACTTACCCAGAATAATTGTTGTCTGCCTTACCTGCACTGCACTTTTGCCATTATACTTATAGTGAAATAAGGCTGACTCTATTTGATCCGGTTAAAAATATTACAAGTATATACATATTATATTGAATGAGCGAATATTGAATGGTACTGAATGGCAGAATAGTTGAGCCTTTAACCTTTAAAAAATAATTAAAGAGGGAAATTGTTTTTGACGTTTTTGATGTGAAGGTTCGATTTGAGTGCTGGTTGATGTTTGAATTATGATTATTTTACCTGATTTCCTCGCATGTTTGGAGAAAAGCACTATATATGCCTCGGCAGGAACAGCAATTCGTGGATTCGTCTACTTTGTCGGACGACGCGAAACTCATCCACGAATTACCCTTTCCCGGCCTCTGCAATAATGTACTATTCATTTTGTTATCTTTATGAATCTAGCGTAGGTATAAATTAAGACCGATGTTTTGTTAAGTTATTCATTCATTTTTATAAAAGATTTAAAACGCTTATGTGTAGTTGTTGTACACTTTCTAAGTTATTTAGTTACTATAGTGTAAGAGTTATTTAAATGATTTTATTGTTTTTGGAATATAATGTCTACTTTAATATATTGTGATATTACATTTTCGGTGAGAGATTTTAATAAAGCTTTCGAGTAATATTTAAGTTATTTACTTTGTTCTGCTTACCTGGTATTCCTGGCCTGGCTGGCCTTGGTTGGTTGGCTGGTCTGTGATGGATTAAATTACTGCTGAGTTTTCTTAAAGTTAACAATTTGAAAATAATAACTTTCTTCTGTCATATCTATTATTAGCGAACTATGTCACTGAACGAACGAATAATGGTGCTAGTTTTTTTTAGCATTAGACAAAATTTGAACAATCTTTACAAGTCTTTATTATTGAAAAACGCTTTTTTTTAAAGCAGTAACTATTACTTATAAAAGAAAAAAGAATGTAAAATCGTATATGATTATAATTGTTACATATTAGCCGTAACTTATTTTTCAAGTGTTTTTTAATAAAAAGACACGTCAAAATCGCTTACCTTCTTTCTAATGCTAAAAAAACGGGCTATAATAGTACCTAATCTAGAAATAGGGAGAGCTAGTACAGACAACATCAAATAGAAAATACAGCCAACATGGCCACCACCACGCACCCTTATTTCTATGGTAATAAAAGTTTGTTTCGATATATTTGTTTTTTTTTATGCTGAGTTGAGGTGCTAAAACTAATGTGGGCGTGGCCGGGGGCTAGGAGCTGCCCCCCCCCCCCCCCCCCCAATAAGAGGTAAAAAATGTAGTCGATAACCGTGAAGGGAATCGTTTGTTCCTTTCGTCTAATTCAGGTCTGGTTTCGGCATTTATTTATTGGAGATTTCGAGTTTTGAAGGGAAGGGTATAGCATTTTATTTCGTATTATCGAAGATATCGTCCTACCGAGGTTACACTGTATATAGAATGTGTAAAATATAAAACACACAGATGATGTAAAAGGTCTTTATTGATTCCAAGATTGACAGGTCTATTTGATCCATGAGTGAGCAATATTCGTGACAATTCAAGTCTTCAATTTTGTCATTACTTATCCAAATAAATTTAGTTCTACCCGTGACCCAGCTAAAGCTTACAAGTAATATAAACTACTAGGGTAATCTGCCCGATGATTTAGACATTGGCCTCTATTTTTATACAATTTACATTGAGATTGAAGGACCAATCGTTGAAGATGACATGAGCATAATTCACCCTAATTAGGTACAATGTGAAACTATTTAATTTCATTTTGTGCTTACGTACAGTCGACCACAGAACTCGACTTAAAGTACATGGGATAATATTATTATAATAATTGGGTAATACCTTCTCAGATTAACTAACTTACTTTTAGACGCAGCTACTAGCTAGCTAAACTGACAATATCAGTTTAAAATCCATTTGTCTCTATAGTAATAATTGTAATAACAATATGAATTTGAATCCTTGTTTTATTTAGTTGAATTGAATAGTTGACATCCCTCCTTCTGAGGTCGCCTGTACGTGAAAGTATTTTTCTCAATTGCAATAAGGTTGGTCGGTCGCAGCATTAAACATATGGCGCCAGCATAGTTTACCCTGTCCCTAGAATGGTGTCCAATTCTTGTTTTTTTTTTTATGGCCTGGATGCCAGTCCTTTAAGCCAAATCTCATATAACAAAACTAGAGAAAGGGGCCAGCTATGATGGCACCATCTATGCAAACGTTTAACAGTTGCCATGCTCTGCTTCTAAAAACCTATACAATTTAAAAACGGCGGTATTTTACTTCAAATAAAATAGAAGCAGTAATATACCCACATTAGCCAAGAAATTTTGTAGTGAAATAATAACATTTCACTAGAAAATGTGATTGGTATTTATGTACGGGATGTACAGTCAGCTGCACATAAAAGTAACCCCTTACCCCCCCGAATAGAAGTTTGTATTCAAAGGTGCTAAGCGAATAGTATTGCTGACTGTACCAAACTTACACTAATAACAATATTTCCTAATCAGAGTTTCATAATTTTCCTGAAAGTTATTCATAAGTATGTCCAAAAAAAGGCTTTGCTATTAATATCCCAAGCTCTGACTTGAATATAATTTGAATTTTTAGGTTTAAGTAATTTTACTCAATAGTTATGTAGCAATGTATTATGTATGGGGTAGGTTCTGAATGTATACAAAAAACCTATGTTTTTTTCATACAATATGATGAATGATGATTGATGAGCACCACCCTATGGCCTTGCCACTGTAGCTTAGGGTTTCCTCAAAAACCTTCGATTTTTGTACCTATTGGCACGTACTTAAATAGACAACAAGAATGTATAAGTATTCTTTACTACAATATATAAATTTTAATATATATAGGCGTGTAAATATAAGCCGCTATTATTACCTATTTCTCTAGAAATGTATTGAATAATAGGACGATGTAAACTGTAAAGACATTTAGTAAAAATTCACTACGGTTGGTACATTTAAACGAAATACTTCCGAATCAGAAATTTGTGAGACATGAAATAAATATTGATACCATATCGTCAGGTGACAAGCAAAACTCACTAATTACCACCACAAGGTCATAGCCATTATGAACTACTACTAGAATAAGGTTGATTTCTGTTTAATTATTTTTAGTATTTAGTGAGTTTTGCTTGTCACCTGACGATATCCCAATAAAATATTTTATCTGTCACTACTTTCTACAGAAAATTATCTAGAATCAGACCAAGATAAGTTAGCAGCTATTTTGATAGCCCAGACAGTTCAAGTGTTATTCTAAACGTCAAACATCTATGAAATGATGACGTCTACATAACACGTGCACAGGCTGGGCTATAAAAATCGCTGCTAAGTTAGCTCGGTCTGACTACTCAGCAAGACGATTTCAACCTTTGACCACTACAGTCTGTTACATAGGACAATATATACCATATAAAATTAACCTTAATTAATATATGACTAAAAAATAAAATAATTAATTGTAACGATATATGCCGATTCAAATATAGGTAAAAACCTTAAATGGTTCAAATACATATAATTAAAAACAATCTTAAACATATCTAACAATTAAAGAGGCACCATGTTAACAAGTAGGTAGACTAACTTAACAGGATTTTAATATTTGTAAAATAATATAATTTTTTATTCGGAAGTAGTTCTGCAGGGCTGAGATGGACGGCTGTCTATCATTTGTCACCATACCTGTCACGCTCCTACAAATACGTCTGTGCGAAAGTGACGCATGATATGACAAGTGATAAAAACAGGACCATGATACCGCTGCTGGTACATTTATTAATTATTTATTATATTGGTACATTTATTAATTATAAATAGGTAAATTTAGTCTGCAGGATATTCAGATATTTGATAGTTTTAATTGATATATAAAATTTTAGTTCTAGGTAACTTGTCTTAAAGAAGACCTTCGAAGTATGGTTAATAGAATGCCCGCATATCTAAGCATCCTAGAACACCATTGATATGACTTTAAATTGTCATACTAAAGATAAAAATGAGTAAGAAATAATTAATAATATTTCTACATGAAGGTATTGAGATAATGACGATACAAAAAAAAATGGATGGCTAGAAAATTGGACTTCTCACATAGATTCCTAAAACCAACTTTACAATGTAAAGAATAAAGCTCAAAATTGATCAGAATCACATTCATTGATTATTCCAAATACCGATAAACAACATGTTCCAATAAATGTCTTACATTTAGCTGTAGCATAACCCAAATTCGGATTATAGTCACATTTTTATATGTTTTTATTAATACTATATCCAAAATTCGGATCATAACATAGCAAGTTACAACACGTATATATATATTATATATGTATCTCGTGTCAATCAGAATGACGCGCGAATTTGACAAATCTAACCTTTAAGTACATGACAATAAGAACCAAGGCACTCGTCCTCGTGAATGACGCGATCTATACCATAGGACATCGATGTACAACTTATGAAGAACACCGATAGTTTTTTCTATATATAGAAAACTCACAGCGTAGATTAATATTGTGTATTGTATTGATGTTATTTTAGTATTTTAACCTCATACCCTCTCTAGTACCATTTTACTAATTACTATGTTATTAAAATTCCAGTCAACCCCGTAATATATAGGTAATCGGCCATATACCTAGTGTTTATAGACCAACTATAAATTGACCCCAATGAATTGTCACCTAAGCACCTCCATTCCTACCTTTACTTTTAGAAAGGGACAGATACATTTTAACCTTTGGACCGCCACGACTATTTTGTATAACACGCATAGTTTGTCGACTATGACCGACAGTGGCGGTCAAAGGTTAATAGTGTCCCAAAAATGGCAAATAAATCAATGATTTTTATTACACGTTCACAACGGCGCCGTATAGGCACTATAACAATGTTATCTACTAAACCTAGATTTGTCCAAAAGTCTAAAGGATAAACTATTATATAATAGTTTTAATTCCATACTGAAAATCAAACCTTAGAAATTAGGTTGAATTAATTAATGTAGTTTTGTAATTTAAATCGTTATTATAATAACTAAAATAAGTTATTTCTTTAAGGAAAACTAGCAATAATTTTAGCTCCAGAATCATCATTAGAGGTATTAGAAACCCATTAAAATTTTAACGCTACTGACGTTTTTAGTTACGATTTTATTCTTAAGTTCTTGCTCGAGTATGCGACTTCTTGAACGTAGGTAACGTAAAGTTACTATAAAAAGGAAATCCCAAAAAATTCTTAAATCCACAAATATGAATATCATAAAAAATGATTACCAACCTTTGAGACTTATAAAAATAGTTTTTACAGTACATATGGGGCTACTTTATAGCACTAGTGCGAGAAGTAGCATATTATGTTACTGTGTCGAACATTTAAAGGGCCATATGTACTGTAAAACGTTGTACGATACATGTGCGAATAGGTAATTCGCAACTCGTGTCGATTTAAAACACTCCCTTCGGTCGTGTTTTAATTTATCGCCACTCGTTTCGAATTTCCTATTTTTCACACTTGTATCGTAATGTACTATTTTTAGATTATAGATCGTGTCATTCACGAAGACGCATTGTCATGTTATTAGAGCTTAGATTTGACAAATCAGTGCGTCATCGTAGATGACACGTACTATAACAGTGTAAGCTCAAAGTTTATTCAGTGCAGATCATGCCAGAAAATCTATCACAGCCGATAAAAATATTATAACACTTAAATAACTTTTTAAACAAAGTTACTAAGGAAACTTAACAATTTTGCAGTTTAAACATTTGTATTATAAATCTAAATTATACTCTGGCATTTATCTGCATCGATTACAAATAATAATTATCTCACTGTAGCATTTTAAGCTAAATCTAAAAAAAATATTTTCAATGGATCGAATACGACACACTGGGTAAGTATAAATTTAAATTTAAATGAAATTAAATTTAAAATTTAAATTTAAATGAAATTAAATTTAAAATTTAAATATTATAGGACATTATTACACAAATTGTCTAAGTCCCACAGTAAGCTCAATAAGGCTTGTGTTGAGGGTACTTAGACAAAGTAAGTATGGATCAAAAGTGTCTCTAAATAGTATGACGAAAGGTATTCAGTATTAAAAATAAGATATGCAGAGTATACATAGGAAGAATCGGGGATTTCAACCGTTAGGAGAGTTGAATCTTATACAGAATTCCATTAATTCCTTTTGACCGCCACGACTATTTTATGGGTGAATGAACTTTTAAACCGACACTGTTTAGTCTCTGGCGTTACCATAAATGTATCTGGAGTTGCCACGATGTCACTTTCCAATATAATTTTTATCTAAATTTTAGGTATATCAGAGCGATAACAGTTTTGAATGATTCACGGTTAGTTTCACCGGGAGCTCAATAAAAACAATATAAAAGGTAATCACGGTTTATATCCCGGTCGATTTAAGTCTAATGATATCAGAGCGATGTTTTAACGTATAACATAAAATGGTATAAAAGTGCTATTAGTATTAAAACTGCAGCTTTCATGCAGATAGGTAGTGCAAGAGAATTTTATATAAGTAAACAACTATACTCGATGGTTTTTAGAACCCGTAACGCCATCTGTTCGCGGTAATGAGTAGATAAGATAGATAGGTTCACATGCAAAATAAAGACTTTTTAATTATTGTAATACATACATAGTAGATGGCGCAAACAACTAATAACATTAATTAACTTGAACAGAAATAATATTAGACTAATACCGTTCGAGAAATAGGCCCCTGTCCGCTTTGTGGTTGGGGCAACTGGCCCTAAATGTCGTGGATAGATTAGTGTCGATTTAAAAATAGATTCGGCCCTTATATCACACGCAATAGTGAACTTTATTAGAATTTACCTTACAGAAAACCGCAGCATAATAACACTAGACCCTACTCATAGTGTTGTGTTCTTGTCGGTGAGTAAGGTTGCCAGAGCTCAATGATGGGAGGGAGGGTTGTTAGGGTCGGGTATATAAAAAAAGATTAAGGTTCAATTTAGCAGCCTAAACTTACTTTGTCGGCAAAAGCCGACTGTGGCGGTCTAAAATTTGCTATAAAGATACAATAATACATTGGAAACATAATCAAGGCCGTATTAATTATCTTCAACATATTCATCACTCCTACTTGTACAAGTCCCCTGGATTCCGCCTAAATTTTATTTTCTTTGGCCAAATGTAATTAAAAAAGATATTTAAAAACGATGTTACATTTTATTTACTTGTGCTGTCACTGTTAATACGTATAGGAAACTATTGAATATAAAGCGATACCTCATCCTCTTATAATTTTAAATAAATTTTTTGCATTTTTTACATTTTGACAGATTTATGTACGGGACGACATTAATTAGATTTGACCATTGGCATTTTTTAACCCTTTGAACGCCAGACGGCGAAGGAATATGCCGTGCCCCGGACGCAAGGCGATCGCGATTATTTAAGCGAAATTGAACTTGACGGAGTCCCGCGTAAGTCCTTATTGCATTGGCGAAGCTGACGACTATGGCCGTCGTTGGCGTCCTTGGCAAGACTTTCCGATGACGTCCACAGCCCAGCTACCTGTAGCAGCCAAAGGGTTAACTAGGAATTTCATGTTACATTTCTAAATTTTGGCCCAAACTTCAGCACCATCATCGGTTCAATATCAAACCAACAATTTGGAAAAATATATCCATCGTCCACTGATGACTGTTATGTCAATTTGTACCTTATTGCTAATACATAAGGTTTACCGACGGATTAAGGGTGTTGCTAGTTCAACTGTTTCATTTGAAAAACATTCTTGAAATGTATAAATCTGATTTATAGTTTGGCCCAGGACTGTATAGTTTTCCTGGTGTTACTGACTGACAAGTTCTGTTTGTCAGACTATATCTGCATTGTCTAATTACACTGTCTGGAATATCCTGAAACATCTCCGAAAACTAGTACCAATTTATACTATCCTTCTCTAGCTATGGAAGAGCGGTGCCTCCTAGCACAGGTTATTTTGATAATAACTTACAAGGAGACACCAGCCATTGTAATATTTGTCATGGTTTTTGAAAGAAATAAACAATTTTGAATTTTGTTTTTTTTTTTTAATTTTCTCTGGCTCAGTGACCCAAACAGGCCATCTTGGCCTCTGACATAAGGGCGCCACTCTACGCCAGTTGGGTATTCCGAGGGCGGACAGGTCTTTTAGGGCTTCGTCACTCCAGCAGTATCTGGGACGCCCAGACGGACGTTTTCCACCCGGGTGCCCCACATACGCTCTTCTCACAGCACGATCCTCTCCCATCGTCTCCAGGTGACCGAGCCAGGGGAGTCGTGTGGCTTTGATCTCGCCAATTACATTAGGCACCGCAACCAATTCCTCTAGCTCCCTATTCTTCCTACGCCTCCAAGTTCCATCTTCATCTCTGATAGGTACCAGAATCTTCCGCCAGATTTTCCTCTCTGCCACTAAGAGCTTGCTCTCTTGTTTCTGAGTCAGAAGCTCATGTATGCGGCATCAAAATTGGCCTAATTCCAGTTTTGTAGACTAGAATCTAGGTT
Organism: Cydia pomonella; assembly: GCF_033807575.1. NCBI lineage: Eukaryota > Metazoa > Arthropoda > Insecta > Lepidoptera > Tortricidae > Cydia > Cydia pomonella. Next base: position 9,258,011 of record NC_084726.1, read on the forward strand.
GATCTACTTATCAGCTTGGACACTAAAACTCGATGGAGCGCTGGCGAGCATCTTAGGGCGTTTTGGATTCGTAGATCTATATCTAATCTCTTCTTCCCCTCGATTGGTATCAGTTACTGCTCAACCAAGGTACCTAAAACGATCCACACAAGTGGTTTCTCCGACTACTAGGTCTTCTCTATCCACTCTGGTATTTTGTACCTTTTCATTTGGAGATATTATTTTCATGCATGTTGATTCTGAGACCTATCTTCTCCTCTTCCTGCCCCAGAATTCTAACCATGGCCTCCAGGTCCCTTTTGTTTTGCGCCAATAGCCCCAGGTCATCAGCATACCCGTCTGCCGATCAACTCTATACCCCCAATTTATACCTTTTCTAAATTCTGTGTTTCTTCTTATAGTGTGCAATGAAGCATTTTACTATTTTTATTAAATAATATTGTTTTCGGTTACCGCGATTACTACTGATGAAATCTTAGAGCACTTAACCAACCGGAGACGCCTTGTCTGTAATTTTCTGTACAAAACATGCAGTCTGTCGATTTTTGCGCACGTCAAATGTATTTAGATTAAGATGATATTTGTAAAATTTGACGATTTGTTACCAGGCCTATTTGAATAAAGAATATATTGACTTTCAAATGTCAGATAAACGTCAGTACATACAATAAATATGACCATTTTTTCGACAGAGGGGTAAGCTCTGAAAGGCGACTCCGGTTGCTAAATAAAGCTATGTAAACGGATTACACGGCGAAAAAAAGCGCTGGTGGCCTAGCGGTAAGAGCGTGCGACTTGCAATCCGGAGGTCGCGGGTTCAAACCCTGGCTCGTACCAATGAGTTTTTCGGAACTTACGTACGAAATATCATTTGATATTTACCAGTCGCTTTTCGGTGAAGGAAAACATCGTGAGGAAACCGGACTAATCCCAACAAGGCCTAGTTTACCCCTCTGGGTTGGAAGGTCAGATGGCAGTCGCTTTCGTAAAAACTAGTGCCTATGCCAAATCTTGGGATTAGTTGTCAAGCGGACCCCAGGCTCCCATGAGCCGTGGCAAAATGCCGGGACAACGCGAGGAAGAAGAAGAAACGGATTACACGGTTATGACGGTGTAAAGGTTTCGAAACGTCAGGGTGGGTTTTATGATACGTGATATAATCCGTTTACATAGTTTTACTTCATCTCTGAAACGGCCAATAGATCCTAAGAAGCATAAAAGAGCACTGGAGGTTGTTGAGCAGTCTTATGTCTCTTTCTATGGGACCCTTTCCCCGTTATTTTATTGCATTAACAATTTATTAAAATATGTTCAAGGAAATCACCCTGAAGACAGAGACAGACATATGGGCCGCTATTCAAGGTTCAAGGTTATAAGCTTTTGTCCTGTATACATCCTTACCACAAATTTTCGGTGAACATTAAGTTCTTATCAAGCATCTTAGTACGGTCACATGTGAAAATATCGATACGAACAAAGTGCCAAAAATATGTATATACTACCTTAATATAGGTATAGATATTTTTTCAACGTGACTGTACAGGCAGATCTTCAAGATACTTAAATACGGTGTCTACAACTTTCAGAAATGTTTACAGATTTATATCGCTGCAATTGTCTTCTCATTTATATTTACAGTTTTTCTAAACTGGATCAGATATGACCACGCTAACTTTGCACACACTTGGCAGGATAGCGTGTTTAGCTTATTTCTACAAGCTCCATTCTTGACGCAGCACTTGCCGTGAAAACTTAGCGTGGTCCGATTAAGCACTTGATGTTGCTATTGTCGAATGAAACAGTTGCTGAACATTTTGTTGAAATCACCAGTTGTCCTGAGTTGCCTGCTTAACTAGCGGTAGAGCAGCGGAACAGCTAAGGTTAAATCATGCCCTCAACCTGAAAGAATTCGGAACTTTATGTTGTGGCCTTGACGATGTCAGGATCATGAAATAAATTAAAAAAGACCTAGAAAAATTGAGCTTTCTATGACAGATTGTCAGCGTCTTTACAATTTGATTAATTGAAGTCGGTAATTTATGCATGGTTGTTAGAGAGTTACGACATAGAACAATACCGTAACTAAGAATAGACAAGACGAGACCATGATAAAACGTAAGAGTTGCTTGATAAGAAACCAATTGTCTTCATTTTCTCAATGCGAATATGAAGGGTAATCTTGAACAAACAGTTGATAATGAGAGAGAATATTACATATCATGTTTTCTTCAGCAATTTTCGAGCAAGCCACTTAAGAGCTTAAAGTTGACTAATACACTTTTCATATTTGTACATACTTTCATTAACGGAACGTAGTTCAAATAAATAGATTTTTAAATTCGAATATTAAAAAGATTGATAGGTGGTATTTAAGGTTGTTCAGTGCTGGTTTCTAGTAGTTCAGCAGTCGTTAAGCAATTTGTCAAATATAGTTTGGGCCCAGGACTGTCTCATTTCAAACATAAACAAAGATAATCATACTGTTTTGCCTTACGCTAGTACTAGCACCTATTTGGGAAAGGGATGAGACTGACCAGCTGTGTTTGCCAGACTATACTTACCATAATTTTTCTCCCAGTGTTACCAGCCTAACTGGCAGTGGAGGCGTAGCGGGACAACTCGGGCAACACCATGCCGACGGCCTGGAAGAATTGAGCGATCTATGTGAGCGTGTTTACAACGCCGTCCGATGGTCGTATGATTGTTAGTGTGTAAAATGAGTGGACCTTTACGAATATGGCAAAAGTATGGACTTTTGTTTTGTATAAAGTAATCTTATGGCAATACGCATCAAAGAAAAACGTACTAATTTTTGATGTGTCTGTGCGTGTTGCGTCTATTAGATTACTTTAGATATGGTTGTAGATGCACTGGTTATGGGCGCGTATTTTAAAAATAGTTAATCTTTGATAGTGTATAGGATTATTTTGTGCGGTTTAATGTATTAGTTTGGAATGGGATTTGACTACATGATAGACTAAGAGCTAGCTTTAGAAAATAGATTTAGTTACACATTTTATGCTCTAGCGGGAAGCAACTGACTCCCCCTGTCTCCTGGCAACGCCCTTGTTTATACTCTTCATCTAGTAATGAGGTGATCTGATAGATAGATAATAGTTTATTCATCACACATGGTAATAAATATCGGTGTAGTAGGATATGTGGGTAGGATTACGATCCCCATGAGAATAACACACGACACGCCCCAGCATGTCGCACCCGTGTAAGGTTAAAGAAGAAAATGCTTCATTGAGGTACCTCACCTCAATAGCGGCATACCTCATTGTCGGCGCGCTCCTCGTCGCTCTGGTACTGCACGTCCAGCTCGGAACTGTTCACGCTGTTTTCCCAGTCTTCGGAGGAGTCCACTGATGATGCGTCTAGGTCCATTTCGGCTGCAAAAAAGGAAATACACTTAATATGTGACTGTTTGTTTCCTTACAAAAAAAAAATGGGGATGTCGGGCGCAGCGCGGTGGCGTTGACGGCCAGCGCGGCCGCTTGGCGCCCCGACCCCGACACTATCTCGCTCACACGTCCGCGTGACGGATGAGCATGTCTCTGTCACTCACCCATGAAGGCATGGTTCTCTAGCCGCCGGGGGCCGGGCACGGCGGGCAGGCGCAGCGCGGTGGCGTTGACGGCCAGCGCGGCCGCTTGGCGCCCCGACCCCGACACTATCTCGCTCACACGTCCGCGTGACGGATGAGCATGTCTCTGTCACTCACCCATGAAGGCATGGTTCTCTAGCCGCCAGGGGCCGGGCACGGCGGGCAGGCGCAGCGCGGTGGCGTTGACGGCCAGCGCGGCCGCTTGGCGCCCCGACCCCGACACTATCTCGCTCACACGTCCGCGTGACGGATGAGCATGTCTCTGTCACTCACCCATGAAGGCATGGTTCTCTAGCCGCCGGGGGCCGGGCACGGCGGGCAGGCGCAGCGCGGTGGCGTTGACGGCCAGCGCGGCCGCTTGGCGCCCCGACCCCGACACTATCTCGCTCACACGTCCGCGTGACGGATGAGCATGTCTCTGTCACTCACCCATGAAGGCATGGTTCTCTAGCCGCCGGGGGCCGGGCACGGCGGGCAGGCGCAGCGCGGTGGCGTTGACGGCCAGCGCGGCCGCTTGGCGCCCCGACCCCGACACTATCTCGCTCACACGTCCGCGTGACGGATGAGCATGTCTCTGTCACTCACCCATGAAGGCATGGTTCTCTAGCCGCCGGGGGCCGGGCACGGCGGGCAGGCGCAGCGCGGTGGCGTTGACGGCCAGCGCGGCCGCTTGGCGCCCCGACCCCGACACTATCTCGCTCACACGTCCGCGTGACGGATGAGCATGTCTCTGTCACTCACCCATGAAGGCATGGTTCTCTAGCCGCCGGGGGCCGGGCACGGCGGGCAGGCGCAGCGCGGTGGCGTTGACGGCCAGCGCGGCCGCTTGGCGCCCCGACCCCGACACTATCTCGCTCACACGTCCGCGTGACGGATGAGCATGTCTCTGTCACTCACCCATGAAGGCATGGTTCTCTAGCCGCCGGGGGCCGGGCACGGCGGGCAGGCGCAGCGCGGTGGCGTTGACGGCCAGCGCGGCCGCTTGGCGCCCCGACCCCGACACTATCTCGCTCACACGTCCGCGTGACGGATGAGCATGTCTCTGTCACTCACCCATGAAGGCATGGTTCTCTAGCCGCCGGGGGCCGGGCACGGCGGGCAGGCGCAGCGCGGTGGCGTTGACGGCCAGCGCGGCCGCGTGGCGCCCCGACCCCGACACTATCTCGCTCACACGTCCGCGTGACGGATGAGCATGTCTCTGTCACTCACCCATGAAGGCATGGTTCTCTAGCCGCCGGGGGCCGGGCACGGCGGGCAGGCGCAGCGCGGTGGCGTTGACGGCCAGCGCGGCCGCGTGGCGCCCCGACCCCGACGCCGACGCTATCTCGCTCAGCGAGCTGGGCGTTGACACGTCCGCGTAGCGGATGAGCATGTGTTTCTGGCAAAAAAAAAACAAAACTATACCGGACAGACAGGAACAAGGAAAAAATTTTGTTCGTAAGAAAAAGGCTTATGATAAAAAAACTTCACTATGGCTAAATGACACTTGAAGACCTCTGGTTCAATCAACATATTTCACATGGGGTCACTATATGACATAATAAGCAACTCGAGTTACCCATTTATTGCGTTTTCCTTTTATTCATGATGATGATGACTTGAGTGTTAAATCTCTAGATAAGCGTAACTTTTTATTCATTTTAAATTTACATCATTATAAAGCTCTTCATGAAATCATAACTCGCGTTACCTTTTCGTGGAGTCAACAACTTAAACTGTTGAGTGTGTTATGATTCAGGGTAGTATTTATAAAAATACTTACGGGATGGTCAAGCTCACAGACAGGGTTGTCCCTCATGTCTATCATCTCTAACACTTGCAGGGAATTTATGTCAAAGTCCTCAGGTAATCTCGATATCTAGAACAGAAAATTTGTGATTAAGAAATATTTAAAAGACTAAATCAGAGACCCTATATAATGTAGGACTCTGTATAACATACACACTATGTATAAACATTTAAAGTTATATTTGCCCTGATATGGGCCCTAAATCTGTAAATAGGATTAGGCTCTTCTAAACTCTATCAAACTGTGTTTTTATATCAAGGTGCAGCACAAGGCCAAAATTTTATGTGGGCAAAGTACATTTTGTGAGGCCCTCTGGTGGCGGAATTATGCATTAACCATTGGGGCGAGAGGCCACTCTGCTTGCATGCGTAACGCTGCACCTGTTTATATCCTAGCTGCCGTGGTGCTAAAATAACCATTCAATTGCCATATATTAACCATCTCCAATTTTAATAATCCATTGTACTACTTAAAATTAAAACTGGATTGGGCAGATTGAGGAGTATATTGGCCGAATGTTGTCTGGGACATAAAAAAAGAGCTTGTTTTTTAACCTTAAGGTCTTGTTTTTTCTCTTTCTTACTATAAATTATAATTTGTAAGTAATGTTAAAGGAAGGTATGATTTCAAGCTTCGGCAATAAACTTTTTTTACTTTAATTTCAACTAAGCTAACCTGGTTATTATTAAGCTGTAGAAACATGAGATCACCACACTGCAGTATTGACATCGGGAATTCCCTAAGGTTGTTGTGCCGCAGATTACAGTGTACCAGGGCTTCTAGGCCTCCGAGGGTGTTCGGTAGGGTCTCAATCTCATTGTGCTCTAGGGTCAGCCATCTGGAAGGTAGTAAAATTTAAAATATTGGTGCCGAGTCAGTGTTGTATTTTAAAAAACAATGTATCTTACAAGAGACATAATTTTATTTCTTCTTTGTATCTTCTTTTTTCCTAAGAGCATTTTTTTTTTGCTTTATCAGACACAAGCGAGGCTAGAACTCTCCAATATTTTTTTGCCAAGGTAAGAGTTAAAGAAAGTTTGTAAATAGAATATAATAGTGATTTATTTATAAGCACAAACACAGAAGAGAACATTAAACAAACAAAAAAATACATCTGCATGTTAGTATAGTAATATTTTTGGTTAGAGAAAAAGGTTCTTAAATAATTCAAAGCAACCAAAAAGAGAAAATAGTAATTTATAAAATACTTATACATTTATAGACAAAAATTTTACAAGCTTGGTTTTAGTTTTACCTCTGTTATAGATATATGTTTATTTTATTCTTAGTATATTTAACAATTGTTCATTTTATGCTATATTGTATTCTCTCTGTTATTGTTATCTCAGATTTAGTTTATTTACATTTATTCTAAAACTATGTTTGTCTTTAACCAATACACAAAACGATGTTAATATATGAAGTGCGTGTTTTGTTATGTATGTGTTACTGCATATTTAAAGATTTGTTAAGTAATTGTACTTAAAACACTTTATAATAAAAACAATAAAATCCTTGCCAACTAGTTTCCGACAGAAGTTCAATGTCAAGTACACTTCACGTTAAAAATAATTCTCACCTCAATTTTGACAGTTTGGTCATCTCCTCTGGTATAGTTTTGAGCTGATTTCCTCGCGCCCCGAAGGTATCTAACTTACTAAGGTTCCCTATCTCCTTTGGTATCTCCCGGAGCCCTATCCTGTTGCACCAGAACGCCTCAAGGTTCTCTAGCTCACCGATCTCTGGTATCAAGATTTGTAATGGATTATAACTCAAATTCAAATTCACGAGGTTTTTCAAGCTTCCTATCTCCGGTGGCAAGGAACTTATATTGTTATAATCAAGCGTCAGCGTCGTCAAGTTTAATAACTGTGTTAATTCCACTGATACTGTTGTTATTTTGTTTCTATGTAGGTAAAGATGTTCAACTTCGTAACAGGTATACAAAAGGCTGGGAATTTCTGTGATATCGAAAGCATTGAGGCTCAATCTTGACTTTTTTTTCACAACTGCTGATTCTATTATGGCCAATATGTGATTATCACGAATAAATTTTAATATTGAACTCATTTTAGAGTTATTTTGGGTACATTTCAAGAAACTATTGCGTTTGAATTTGTTGTGTAAATGACAGGTGCATTGGAGTTGACAGTCGGACAATTTGACATTTTTTTTTTTTTACATTTATGGCCTGGATGCGAGTCCTTTAAGCCAAACAATTTGACATTTTAAAGAAGTTTTTTTCTAGGAAAAGGGAAATTTCATGGTATTCATGGGAAATTGTCATTATAGAGTTTATTAATTTAATAAATAAGCCTGTTTCATAATTATTGCGTTACCAATTGTTAAGATAACGAGCGATGTAAAAAATATTATTTTCGAGTGGTTAAAATAAAACCATCTAAAAAATATCTATAGGTTTTTTTAGAAAGTATTGCAAGGTTATAATCATAATTTCTACCAAATACAATTTATAATTATAAAAGAATTGTTATTATTACATTACCACATTATATCAAAGGAGATATTTAAAAAAAGGACTTTCCCCATATTTAAATAAAAGCTAGACAGTTTAGATAAAATTTAATTTAGGTTAACTAGACAATCGAGAGTTGCGTCAAATGTAACGTAAGCAATGTATTGATTTTCGTATTTTCGCGGAAAATGTTTGGCCTAATCGATTATATTAAAAACAAACATAGGGTAGTCCTAGAATTAAATTAGGAAATGATTAGCTACGGTTAGACAGCATCAATATTAACAATTAATCATTTTTTATTCAAAGTGATTGTATTTAAAATATAAACAAAATGTCTCATATTTTTAAGTTAATATTTACAATTGCTCTTATAGAGCAATATTTTATTTGTCATACTAATGGTGAGTATTATTAAAAAGCTTTCTTAATGAATATAAGTAACTAATGTGTTTAAATATGTTGTTGTTGTTATTAATTAGCTCTACAGCAAAATAGGACCTTCCACCATGTACGTCGATCAAGTATGGACGATAGTTTCTTCAAGAACCAGAAACCACCGTCTTACCGATCGTTCCAGCCAGTCTCAATTAAATATCGAAAATCATATCCAAGGGAAGATCGCACGGACTACGACATTACCTCTTACGACTCCGAATATGGTGGAGTTGTATCTAACTTTACGTCTTCCATTTACGACGACAATCCTCCGTTATATCCAAATCCAGAAATTTTATCCAGAAGCAATCAAGGTAAATGGTTTTTTTTTAACTGAACGCAACAGGTTCACTGAACATATGAATTCAAAATCAACAGTTGTTTGTTTTTCTGTTGTACTTTACTTACCAAATTTTATAGTTCTGTGTCTTTTTACGTAAAGAAATGGAAATACAATGATTACATTATAGGCAAATCGGTGGACACCCGAGCAATGGACTCGGAGGTGGACTTACCAGATGACTCCCTGGCCGATGCGGATCTTAAGGAGCATAATATCATAGACAGTGTTACATACCTGTACGGCTTTAACAACTGTCATGGCGTGAGAAACGAATGGAAAATACTGGTGAGTATTATTTTTGCAAAAGGCGAAATTTTTTGTCATGCCCTGCTCTATGTAAATGTACCATATATCTACAAGCTTTAATTTAATTTAATTTGTCTTTTTAGTTTAAGTCGAATCTTGGAATCTAAATTAGAAAGACATCCATATAATTCGATAGGAATATAATAATAACACCAAGCAATATTATATTGTTTCAATAGATATTCATCACTAGTGGTATCGCTGTTCTGATGTTAGCTGCCACTGTGATGTGGCTGCTATGGAGTGAATACGCAGCTGAATTTAGAAAGAGCAGCAAGCTATACCCGATCAACATTAATCTGTGCTGCTGTCTAGCTGCTTGTACGCTTATCTATATACAGGCAGTCATGGTAAGTAACATTTGAATTATTATCTTAAACTTCCTCTACTTATCCCTCAATTACCCAGTCCACATTTCATCTTAGTTGGTACAAAGGACATTCGAAATCTCGTCAAAATACTCGATTCAATCATGTTATTTTAACGCCAAGTATAACGCTCCTATATACAATGTCACACAAACTTATAATAGCTGGAGTCTAAGATGACAATAGAATAGAACACATGGGGCGCATCACTAATCTGCTTCAAATTTTCTACGTTCAAAATAAAACTAGGCGATACTGGTGCAGTCAGTGGGATGTACTTGAATATCTACATGCAAAACACGTTACAGAAAATCATAACATTTAGCTTGTATATTCCCAAAAAAAAAAAACTTACTGATGCAGTGATTTGGATGGGTCTCCTTAGAAGACCCACATCATGGTATCCGAAAGGTAATTAGGCATCAAGCGGAGTGGAGACCCTTTCAGTGACGTTTATGCTTTTTAATAATAAAAGTGTTTTCATAATAGTCTTAAGCAATATCACAAAGGCCCTGAATAAATTTGTTTTCATCTTCTTTCCTCATTTACCCAGGGCGTCTCATCCCCATCTCAATGTGAGCGCATCGCCCTCCTCCTCCACTACACGCACGTGTCTTGCGCGATGTGGATCGTGGCACTTGCTGCAGCCGTGGCCGAGTACTGCGTCTGCGACACACTGCTGCCGCTTAAATACATTTATTTGCTGGCGTATGGAGTCCCAGCTATTGTAGTTATGGTATGATTTTTTCATATTTATTCTGTAATAACTGTAAGCGTAATATCTTCAGTCTTAGAGTCAATTAAATATACCATATGAAATTCTTTATAAATCATACAAAAAATTACTTAATTTCAGTTCAACTACGCTCTGTCGATGGAACACTACGAAATAAAGCACTATTGTTGGATGTCGATAGAAAAGGGGATGGTCATGGGATTCATGGTTCCAGCTATGATTCTGATCCTGATCAACACTGGAATAATTATAATCGGATTGCAAAGCGTCAATAGAAAACAAGCCGAAATGTTAACAGCCAAGATCCAGGAATTAGTAGACCATCACCTAGCGAACTGGCCCAAGAACGAGCAAAGAAACAGTACCGGAAGTATTGATACTTTGGATAACATATACAGTCCTAGCAGTAGCAGGAAGAACACGGACACTTCAGATAAAGATTATAATATGAGTGAAGATGATTGCCAATATAATGTTAATCTGGGGAATTCTAACGGAGAGTTAGATTTAGACGGTGAGAATCAGGTAAGGGTGATTACGTTAATTTATTGCTATATTTACCTTTTTCCTTTTGTATAGTTACATATAGGTGCTTATACTTACTAGTAAACTAAATATTAATCTCTAGATACAGCGCCGAAGCCATAGATAATAGGACATCGTTTCGAGAGATTTTCCTTCGTACCCACATAGTCTTAGCCTGTGGAAAAAGTTTATTTAATATTTCCAAGTCTTTAAGTAGGGTATATTTTGATTTTTAACTAATATATTCATTAAAGCTATTGGTGTTATTACTCTATGTTAACTTGATACACAATTCATTACCAAATCTTAGAGTGTAATCTAATCACTACAAATAGTCCTAAGCGCCTCAGGGTAAATTAACATATAAAATGTAATGCTACAATAAATAGTTGACGTCTCATTTCCAGCCTCCATACATAAAAGCCTTACAAGACAAAGGGCTTCTAAATATACTGTACAGCATGGACAACCTGTCTTTAAAATGGAGCTGGAATACGGAAGGGAACGAGCTCAAGTCTTACCTGAACTTGTGCTTGGTTTTGGAGCCATTTTTCGCTATTAACTGGGTGATGGGTGTTGTCGCCATTGAAAATGCTGGTCACTGGTCTACGCCGACTATTTATTTGATACTCGTTGTCGCTATGGTAAGAACTTCAAAAAATATTGCTAATGATGTTCACTCCTTCGCTTTGGGGCTCTTTAAAGAACAATTTACATTGCAAGTTTATTTTTCTCTTATATGTATACTCGGGGACAAAATCAACCCCTCTCTGGCCTGCCACTTTAGCCTCCACAGATAAACAGCTGCCAGATGCTCGATTGGATCTAGCAATAAGAATAGTACTGCAAACCAACTAGGGACATTTTAGTAGCTCTCAGAATATATATATCATACTGATTGGTAGAGAATGCCTTAAGGCAGTAAGTCGGCCATTTGTACAATTTTATATCGTGTAATAAAGTTTAAATAAATAAATCATATATATCATTTTGCACGTTAGCTCTCCATCTCTAAATAAACTAGCGCACACTGAATTATAAACTGAAATAGATAAGAAAAACTGACCAAGCTCTCCGTTCGCCGAGGCCGGAATCGAACCAGCGTCTTCAACGAACCTTACACGGCTTGACAGCTAACGTCCTGACCATTAACCCGACCAAGAGGTCACAGCAGTACCCTTCCCAAATTCTGTAGTGTATATATATATATATATATATATATATATGCAATATTTGAAAGGCTAATTTAGTTCAAATACTTAAAAACACATATCATTTTTTGTTCCCTAGTTGTGTAGTCCATACTGTATGTTATGATATTGTCTTTTTAATACCTTGCATTTTTTCAGTATGTGTATCTCTCGGCTACCTTGTGCACCACTCTACCCATAGTTCGCAACAAAACGACGACACCTTGTTGCGAGGAAGTAATTACTGAACCAACATTAACTAGAACCAGGTAAGATTCATACTATCCATACCTACTAATATTATAAGTGACTCTGTCTGTTACCTTTTAGATTTAGATCAAGCTAAGTTGGCAGCGATTTTGATAGCAAAGCCTGTGCAAGTGTTAAGTAAACGTCATAATAATGCCTGAGATTCTGTGAGATGATGGATGCTAGGCCCTCAATTGTTGACAGTTAGGCGATAAACAACAAATGACAAATGTCAGTTAACAGTTCGTATCTTCTACGTATATGTAGTTATGTGTCAAACCGTAAACTGTGACGTCACACAATTTTCAAAAAGCGTTTTGGGCGCGAAAGCATCTGTCAAAATATTTTTGGTAATTTAACATATTTAAAGCCGTTTTTAGTATAAAAGTTGAATTTTAGGGCAACTTTTAGTTAATATAGAACGTAATACAAGCGTTTCAAAAAATTGGAAACAACCCTATTGTAAAAACCTTTAATTTGGTTAATTCTCCGGAATTACGTGCAGAGCCGCGGGCCGAACTTATTGTTACGGTTAGACCGTAAACATAGAGTATACAAATTAATACCAAATTAGTAGTTAATTTTCTTTACTAGTAACTAGGGCTCGCGGTCGTGTCCGTGATTCGTGAACCCGTAGCCGTGCGCCCGGGTTCGTGTTTCACGGCAACGGTTTTCTGGTCCGTTCCACACGTGACATTCGGCTACGTGAAATTAGGGTACGTGAATCCGTGTAGATCCGTGTAGGCGTGATCACGGCTTCACGTACCTTAAGAACACGCCGGTTCGGTCCGCCCGCGACGTTGAGTGAAGATACGATGCGGTCTCTAAGAGCTACGAATAAAAATGTATCGTGAGTTTTTTATTCATAGCTCTAATTCCGTTTCATTACTTTTGAATTAAAATTTATTTCCAATAGTAAGTCCTTTTAAATATTAATGAGTAATAAATGAATAGAACAAAACATTAATTACAATGAATAGCTACTTTAATAAACGGGTTGCTAAAATAATACCACAACACTGTGTGTCAGGAGACCAACTGTGATGTCAGGAGTAACTAATGACAATGAATGTGAGTTCAAAATTCTAAACTGCCCCCTCGGGATTAAATAAAAAATACCACGAATTGTAAAACAAAACATCGCGGTCACTTCTTTCAACTTCACGAACAAAAGGTAAAGCCCACAGCTACTTATGTATACTGTTTGTTTCATTTTGTCTGCACGTGCAACTGCACTTCTTATCTACAAAAAAAACCCGGTATGTTGGCTTAGCTTGTTAGTCATACAATAAAACACTCTAACAATAATATGTCATTATTACCTTCAATCTAGAAATAAACAGTACTCTTTAATGTGCCGAAAGTCCGAAACTGATAAGAACTGCAGCTGCGTACTTTTTTTTCCGTGGCCCCGTACATGTGTTTTTGTTGAATTTGTTTACCTGTATTACCTTTATCATATCTACCGAAAATTTGCAGAAATTTACCCTTTTGTTTCTTTGAATTAGGATTGCCTTGTTTATATTTAGGCTACGTTATATTCTTTGATAGTAGCAAGCTTTTACAAGTATGTTTCATTAATTTCATTAATACTTAACAGAATAAAATGTCTTCTTTTGATTTAATAATGACAACCAGTAGCACAGCGTTGCTTAAGTTCATAATTATAATGATACTTACTTACTACAAAGCTGATGGTCCCGGGTTCAAATCCTGGTAAGGGCATGTATTTGTGTGATGAGCATGGATATTTGTTCCTGAGTCATGGGTGTTTTCTATGTATTTAAGTATTTATAAATATTTATATATTATATATATCGTTGTATAAGTACCCTCAACACAATACTGTGGGACTTAGTCAATTTGTGTAAAAATGTCCTATAATATTTATTTATTATTATTATTTTAGTGCAATGCAACGAGCAGGTCGCTAGTTTTGACTAAAATCAATAGCTGGTTATACAAAAAACAGAACAACCCCAAATTATTTAGATATAACCATTATATTCAAATCGATGCAAAAAATACAATTTAAGTTTAATTCACACGTAAATGTTTGTCCGACGAACGTCCCGTATTCTATATACTAAGTGGTAACTCAATTCAACAATACCTAGTCCTTATTTATTTTTCACCCGGGCGTGTCGAACATACGAGACGTGCGATAAGTACCTATCCAACGGAACCGAGCCCGAAGCTCCGCACACGAACGCAGGTACGGGCTACGTATCATGGCGTGTCACGGTCACGGCGTGTCACGTGAATCCGGACGCGAACGCAGGTACGAGGTACGTACCTTGCCGTGTTCGTGAAATTCGTGATCTTAGTACCGCCGGGCTTAAGAACCCGTAGCTACGGATCGGCGTGTATCACGGATATCAGGAGCCCTACTAGTAACATTATTAACCATAGTAGGATTCGGCGCCAGCGCTGATTTAAACTAATGCAGCAATTTATAATAATTATTTTATTTCCAGGACAACTGACAGCATTCCTTTACTGGATCCAGCGATACAACAGCCCGTGGTGACTCCGGCACCTGCAGATACTATAAGCACTATCAGCATATAAAGCAACCTTTATGTCAAGGTACTAGGGTTCAAATTGAGGACTGCAAAGTCGGTTCGAGCTATTTAAAATCGCTTTCGGATTAAATTCGATGATTTGAGGAGGAATTGCAAATATTTCTAACATTTAGTTAATCAATTTATTGATAAAAAGGATTTGCAATCGCCTGAAGGCCAAATGCTTGCCACGAAGGCGAAAAATTAAACACGGTTGATGAAGTTTGATCTCATAGAATTTAAGAAAAATAATGCTATCGTATTAGTTTAAGTGCAATATGAACATAACATATATACACAGTACCAAAGTTTTCGGAACTTGAAGGCCGTAAATATCGTTAATATTAAATTAAGGAATTTTAAATCAGCTTTACAGATTTTTATAGTGTTTTTGGTGTAACCATTTAAAAGATTTTATGTGATGGGTTGTGTATTATGTGTATGATTGTTTTTAAAGCAAAAAAGCTGTTTTATATAGGTACCCAAGTACGTAATTAAATTTTAACTGCTAAAGAAAAATATCGCAATGGAAAAAACGTTATTATTGACCATCAATGTTGACTTGGTTTTTGGGTCCTTCGAAAGTCAATAAATAACATACAACGTCCTTGCTTCCCTAAATCTCTAATTAACTAATCAAAATCAATGTTTGAGTTAAAAAAAAAGGGTGAAGAGGATCCATTCTTCCGTACCTAAATACGTCATTTTATTCGACATCGATAAAGTGGCAGTACTGGCATTGTAACACATACCTACAAGGGAACAGCTACATCTAGGAAGTAAATTGGAAAATTATAATAAACACGTTCATGAACCAATCATGTTGCAAGCCATAGTTAGTTGCATGTTTAAATTACAGAAGCTATAATATAGTTTGGCCCAGGACCCATTTTAAACGAAGACAGAGAAACATTACTGCTTTTGTCTTAAGCTAATACTAGCACCCAAAAGAAAGGGATGAATATAATTTTCCAGGTTCTTACTGAATGACAAGTTGTGATTGCTAGACTACCTAAAGCGCGAGTTACATCCCATCCACACTCATAATGACCCGATATCAGGCCCGAGCAAGAGTATTTTTACGTTTCACCAAATATCGATTTGTTAGACCTGTACCCCAAAAGCATAAAATTGTTGTAGTAATTCACCGAATCGCATTTCACCTCGATCTCATATTTAATTTTCGCATTGTGTCTCAATAGTTTTTTTTTCTAGTGGCTATAAGTTTTAGTCGCATTTCACCTCGACCGTACATTTAAACATCGCGTTGTGACTCAATCGTTTATTACTTTAGTCGCATTTCACCTCGATATTGTATTGGCGACGTGATTCAACGCAACGTCAACGTCACATAGATAAAATTTTAATGAGTGTGATAGCACTTGAGGCTTAATCCTACAAGTACAAAACGTGTTTAAAAAAAAAGCGGCCAAGTGCGAGTCGGACTCGCCCATGAAGGGTTCCGTACCATTTATGACGTATTAAAAATAACTACTTACTAGATCTCGTTAAACATTTTACCACTTTGGACACACATTTTACCACTTTGGTAGTGTCTCTCGCGCAAACTATTCAGTTTAGAAAAAAATGATATTAGAAACCTAAATATCATTTTTGAAGACCTATCCATAGATACCCCACACGTATGGGTTTGACGAAAAAAAATTTTTTTTTTTAATTTTATGACTTATTAAAAAAACTACCTACTAGATCTTGTTCAAACCAATTTTCGGTGGAAGTTTGCATCGTAATGTAAATCATATTTATTTTTTTTAGATTTTTCATTCTGTTATTTTAGAAGTTACAGGGGGGGGGACACACATTTTTTCACTTTGGAAGTGTCTCTCGCGCAAACTATTCACTTTAGAAAAAAAATATATTAGGAACCTAAATATCATTTTTGAAGACCTATCCATAGATACCCCACACGTATGGGTTTGACGAAAAAATTTTTTTTTTTTTTAATTTTATGACGTATTAAAAAAAAACTACTCACTAGATCTCGTTCAAACCAATTTTCGGTGGAAGTTTGCATCGTAATGTATATCATATATTTGTTTTAGATTTTTCATTCTGTTATTTTAGAAGTTACAGGGGGGGGACACACTTTTTTTCACTTTGGAAGGTTATCTCGCGCAAACTATTCAGTTTAGAAAAAAATGATATTAGAAACCTCAATATCATTTTTGAAGACCTATCCATAGATACCCCACACGTATGGGTTTGATGAAAAAAGTTTTTTTGAGTTTCAGTTCTAAGTATGGGGAACCCCCAAAATTTTTTTTTTTCTATTTTTGTGTGAAAATCTTAATGCGGTTCATAGAATACATCCACTTACTAAGTTTGAACAGTACAGCTCTTATAGTTTCGGAAAAAAGTGGCTGTGACAGAATCGGACAGACAGACGGACATGACGAATCTATAAGGGTTCCGTTTTTTGCCATTTGGCTACGGAACCCTAAAAACACTTAATTTTAGTGCAAGGATCAAATTAACGTATCAAGTTAAATAGAGTCCCAAACAAACGTCGATCGCGGCGAAATGCCTCTTCGGTAACATACTACACGAAAAATTAAATACTACAAATTAATTATACTAATGTCAAAGGCTACGGGAAAAAGTGCGTCAAGTAAAAAAAATCCAGTGATATCTTTTTCATTCAAGGTGAAATGCGATTCGGTGAATTACTACAACAATTTTATGCTTTTGGGGTACAGGTCTAACAAATCCAAATATCATCGTTAACAATATTTGAAATGTAAAAAATGGATCATATGCATAAATATCAAACTTTGAACATTTGGTGAAACGGAAAAATATTATTTCTCGGGCCCGTAATCGTGTCTGGGGGCCTACCGCGAAAACCGAAATGCGCAAATTGCGAGGATCTTTCTCTCTTACTCTCACGAAGGCGTAATTAGAGTGACAGAGAAAAATGCCCGCAATTGACGGACTTCGATTTTCGCGGTTATGCCCTTTCTCTTAAATTGGTAATGTTGCCGCATCGTGATTTTTCCTACCCACGCCACCCCACGCATATCCTGATGAATGTTGCCAGTAAAACAAAAAAATCCTCAAAACATGATTATCGATTAAGTAATTAGGTAAATATCTAAACAAGTAGATGTATATTTACGTACCTACTATAAGATATTGCGACCCACTAACCCGCCATGGACCAGCGAAGTGGGTCGCACCTTTATATTTTATATACGCTTTTCTGTCCAAACGATGATGTATAAACATTTTAAAAATGACCGTTTTATCTTATACGACTGAACATGTTATGGCTGATTCAGATTTCAAACTAAGTATTAAATAGACTAGTTATTTAAAATATTAAATAGAATTTTTATCTGAATATGGCAATAAAGCAGGAAATATAATTATGTCCTTAACTCCTGACAAAGACAAGTCAGTAATATAGACTACCTACTATTTATATACAAAGTTGTGCTCGCTCAAAATAAGCTGTCTTATCCCAGAAATATTAATCAACCCTATAATAAACTGCGGGAGCCTTTTTCGTAAACTAATTAGCAGTATTATATACTATTCACTTGTCTTTGATCTATGGTTACTAACGTATTAAGATTTCCTAAATATTTTTAATGTCAGGATATTTGTTGTCGCACAATATAATATACCTAATTAAAAAGTATATATAAGTTAAAATTCTTACTAGAAGTAAAATTTCTGTAAAATGTATACACATTAAAATATCTATTTTCGGCAATACGGGTTAAGCAGAACCCTTCCTTGTTATTCCCAAAACGGCCATATACACCGTCGGCACTAATAACCCGACAGATTTTAACCTTTTGATCGCGAAGAACGCCTAAAGTCGTCGTTACTAGTCGTGCTTGGCGTTTGAGTGATGTTTGTGTTTATGACATAAACCCTTCAAAGGGTTAAAGGTGTATTCTTATTCGTGACCGCATTTAGAGACTAAAATGTAGAAAGTTTCTTTAAAACGATCTTGTTCTAGAGATAATTCTTGTGAAACTTTGTTTCTGTAATAAAATAACTCTGTGAAAAACGGCTTTTTTAGCTGCGATGCTGCCACTGTGACTTGGTTTAGACATACCTATACCTACTGACAGACATTAAAGTTTTAACATTTTCGACGCTTTGTCAAACAGAAAAGCTGTCACTCTGACATCACGTCACCAAAATATCAAAACTGAAATTGAACTTTGCGCAGTAAGTCTGTTTCTCTGTGGTCTGTGACGGATTAATCCGTCTTCGGCGTTGGACATACGGTGCAGCTAGATATATCCGTCATTGACGTCAAAAAGGTTAAAGGAAACTAATTTGTCCGTAAATAAAATAAATATTATACTTATTCGTTGTAATGTTTTTTTCAGTCAAGGTCAAGATATAACGTGTCGTGTGGAGAAAACATACACACTTTTTTTGCTGAATTAGACCAAGTCATATGTAACATCTTTAGGTCCTTATGACCTCAGGAACGCGTGGCTAAAATCAGTCAGGTTATTCGAGTCCACGGTGTATATGTGCGCACATAAGTATAACGCGTTTTAGACTACACTGTTTGTCGGGCCCTATTTCTCATGTACCTCGCTCTCCCTGTCCCTTCCTGGACACACTAATAAGTGCCCTAACTCTTTTTACACTACTTAGCCTAACCGAGGAATTTTGAGGACCCTTC
Organism: Cydia pomonella; assembly: GCF_033807575.1. Classification (NCBI taxonomy): domain Eukaryota; kingdom Metazoa; phylum Arthropoda; class Insecta; order Lepidoptera; family Tortricidae; genus Cydia; species Cydia pomonella. Next base: position 9,277,277 of record NC_084726.1, read on the forward strand.
CTAATGGAAAGCTACATATTTTCATGAAAATGCAGTGTGTTAGAAATCGGTAATTTTTTTTCACATCGCCTATTAGGAAAATAACTTTTTCTTCCCTGCTAGGACGAATCAAAATGGCACTTTTCTGTTCTACTGTTTTACTTCTGCATACTATTTTTATAGCTTAAATAATATTTTGAAGCATAATAATTTCCTCATAGTTGACGTAAAAAGCAGTATGTGCCACATGGCAGCAAAATCATTTCCACCATGGGCGTTAACAGTTAAATCCCGCACTACGTTCAGGATTTCATTTTAACCCGAGCGTAGCGACGGGATTCAATTATAGAAAGCTTCGCTTCGTTATCAAACCGCGTTGGTGGTAAATACTAGGATTTTCTTTTCCCAGTAGTTATTACTGGGTAATTACCACCAAGCTGTTGGTGGTGATTACCCGCTTCGTTCAGGAGTAAATATGTAATTTTGCTCCCATTTGTAATTTACTATTAGTTCATGTTGTCCATTTTTACAAGGACCCTGCCCAAGCCACACGGGTCTTGTTTAGAGCACTTTTCTAAGACAAAGTCATTAGATTTATATTCTTAAGTACAGTGTTTTAGGTAGTAGTCGTTCTGTTTGTGATATTAACTGTTGCCACAATAATTTGAATAAATGTTTTGACAAAAATATGTTTCATTTTACATCATGAAGTAGGCTTAACCTAAGTACCGTACCTATTGACCTACCCATCATCTAGAATTGTCTAGAGCAGGGGTTCCGCGGCGTCCTCTAGTGCGTCGTAGCCAGTAAAGAGGGGCACCGTGAGGCAATCCTTTGACCATGTTACCTATCTATTTCGAATCAGCTACGTTAGGGTGCCGAGATAAAAATTTTAACTTGCAAGTACGCTGCAGACTGAAATAAGTTTTTGGCAAAAATTTCATTTTTGGTACAAGCTTTTATCGCTGACTGTACTTTTCTTTCCACAGGCAACTAATACTCATCGAGCAAATTCTAAAAACCCCAAACACAATTAGGTTGCGTTGTTTTATCACAGAGTTCCTATGTCCATTGTCCACCTCTTGTCTCCATCATCAGATCAGCTCGATGGTACATAATATTGCATTGTCACCCGACTTACATATGTATGCAAAATTTTCAGCTCAATCGGAAACCGGGAAGTGGATCAAATTTAATTTGCAAGATTTGATTACAAACAGACAACGGTCAGGTGAAAGTAAATAAAAACTTGTAAAAAGATTGGGAGCCCCTGGTCTAGAGGATCAGGTATTATAGGCTAGATGACAATTTTTTATTTATGGTTTTTATCGATCAGGTTTCTTTTAGGATCAAATGTCTAATGGGACCCATTCAATTGCATTATAGCAATACAAAAGTCAGAAATGATAGTCAAAGTCGTAACGTGCTTCACTCGCGAAAAGCTCCTAATAACAAAACGATAAGTGATCGTGACGTCACCGTCACTGAGAACCCATCTTGAAGTATGGAAAACAATAAAATTGCGATTATGTCAGTGAAATATTGCGTATATGTCTACATATAGGTCATATAACATCGTGTGACAAGGACAACATAATAGATTACTACTATTTTGTCCCTGTCACACGTTGTTGTATACATTTTATAACAGCCAATGTGGAAGCACCATAAAATAAAACTTTCACAGTCTGGGGCTATCAAAATCGGTACCAACTTAGCGTGGTCTAACTCCAAGAGTTGCGAGTACAAACAGCGCGCGTTAACTGTTTGGGGACAGAAAGTGTAGTAGAGTTTACACCCTGGAGTCACAGGGGTCTAAATGGGGTTAAGGGGCCAGCTAAAAACGACCTTAAGGTTTTTAATTTACAATTGGGTTTTAATTTTGGTAGTAATTTTGGGTTTAGGCCACACTATGGCAGACCCTCCAAGAGCGCACACCCTATTAGAAAAGTATATGATTAGGAATGTAAATAAAACAATCGATTCGCTTATATCGAGTGTATTTCTGGATAAATTGGTTACAAAATACTCATCCACCGACCAAAGGCCAGCCGAGCAAAGCCGCGACAGAGAATCTCAAACGAAAACTTGATCGCACATCGTTTAGTATATATTACAATCTAAATAGTACAAAAAGCCGACCGGCGTTCGCGTGTAACAAAAAAAATGCTCGCGTCACTGAATTTAATTTAGTTTGAGCTTACCTTACTCTTTTACAGGAAAATATATATATAATAATTAGTTATAACTTAAATTATTATAATAATCCCATCCGTCTTATACAGTATCTAGTTCAGTACCCGGCGATAAGTATTGTACATCGGTCTTTCGAAGAAGACTGCTAATTTCGGCTTCGTAGAATGTTGTCAGTTCTTGTCCATGTCTAAAGTTAACATGTTAATAAATACGATAACTGATTGACGGTCGCAAACAGCGAATTGTCTCTCGCCAAGGGCCGATATGCAACATTTATCGGCGGGTAGGTATTCTGTACATGACGGCAGAGAAAGCTTAAGGATGAAATGATATATTATAAGAACCCTTGCGCCCCGGTCGTCGTGGATGCCTACTGGCGGTCCGTGGCGCGCAGCTTCTCCTCCACGGCCTCCTGGGACGCCTCGGACAGGTCGGTGGCCTGGATGTATTTCTGTACGCCGACTAGGGACTTCTTCAGGGCGTCGAAAGAGCTGGAACAAATTGATGTAGGTGAGCATGATTACTGCCGATTGACTGTACTCTTATTAACATAATTCAACAAAAGTGTAACCTCTCAAAGACATTAAAGAATAATTTTCATAAAAACCTAGGGGATTAAATCTGTTGTTATCATCATCTCCTCCTAGCCGTTTTCGGACACAACGACTGCGTTCTATAGCTGAAGGCATTGCTGGTGCGCTCTCAGGTGACTCACATATTCAATTTCGCAGCGAATGTGCGACCACATTCGCTGCAGGCCAACACCCCTCCGACATAGTTGTAAAGTATGGCCACAGGTGATGATGATGGTGTGTTGTTATATGTCAAATAAAAATAACTGTTCAACTGGCCAATTTATTACGCCATCCGTTTATTCGTATAAAAGTCGCGCCATCTAATAGATCAAAGGAAGGTATGGCGGCATCGTTTCGAGCGATTTAACAAATTTAACACATAACAGTGAAATAATAAGAATCAAAGTCAAATAGCGTTCTAAAAGTTTTAATCATGTGTCGAAACATGCCAGTAAATTTACTGTGGCTACAAAGTTTTCTTTAACAATTCTTCTCTATTTCAAATTCTCTTTGGTATTACAACGCGCACGTGCACGCACCCGTGTGCACAGGCCTTAAAGGCGCGTGCATTACGTGCTTGCACCCTCCTATTCCAATCCTTTACGGGTTTCTTATATAGCGAAAGAGATGGCGCTGATGGTACTGGTGATTTGTTCCGGTGTTGTATAGGTGGCACCTAAGGCGATCACCGTGTGAGTAACAATGTTGAAATTGCGCCAAATGGATAACACTAGATAGCTCTTGTACAGAAATAAAAAGGAAATACCTGGAGTACAACATCTTCTTCTTGACCTTGGCGGTGTCAGGGCACCACGACATGAGGAACAGCTTTTGTTTCTTGCTCGCCTCCGACGTGCCTTGGCATTGGTGCGTGTATTCAAAGTCGAACAGGCCATATCTGGAATAATCAAACAATTCTATTAGCGTGGGGAAAAAAAGGTTGTCTCGTCAAGGAAACACTAAAACAACAGGCTTTGGAAAAGTGGCAAATAAATATCGCAATACGGGTATAGGTATAACTACAATCTAAGTGTTGTGAAGCACGTCACCATCCGATGATGACCACGACCACTATGTCAAGAGTGGAACGACTATAAGAAGAAGACAATATAAGTTAGCCACCTTCCATATAACCTGACTTGCTTGATGCGTATTAAGAGTCGATGCGAGAGATGAATATAACAGATGTGCAAACATGCAAACTTTTCAAGTAACATTTTGGGTAATTTCAAGATGATTTCATCGGCCGGCACACCAGTACCTGTACTTTTCCAGTGGCGTAAATTTAGAGTGGCAAAGTAGGGAAGCCCCCTAGCCCGAGGAACTATTTTCACCGAAGCACAGGCCCCATTGCCCCCGTTCGATGAGCTTGCCAGGTACACTACTGTGTACCAACTTTAAGGGCAACAACGCGAATTTTTGGGAGATGTGGTGTGAGAGACATACCTGCACTCGCCGGTGCCGCCCTGCTGCAGGTGCTCGAGGAATTGCTCGTACTCGGCGTTGCGCTCGCCGATGGTCTCCACGTCGATCTGCTTCTCGTCGCGGATGTAGAACACCACGTATCGGTGCTTCTTGTCCTTCTTTATCTCCTCGTACGTGGTCTTGCACGCGTCCGATACTGTCACACCAGACGCCTGGAAAGAGAGAGAAGTTTAACTTGTAAATTTTCTTAAACTTTACTGTGCGTCAGATAATTTTTCACTTTGTTTATGAAAATATTAAAGGTTTAAGATGCAAGGACTGATCACGGCGGCACTTCAGCAGCGTGTACAAAATACGTGTTTTAGGCGTCGCGTTTTTGTCATACTTTGCTGTAAAAACGGTGCGTCAACGTGTTTTGAGCAACGGTGTAGCCGATCCATTCAAAAGGTCAAATCAATAAACTAGAATTTGGATCAAAGACAGCCGTGTCACTGACCCATCAACAGTATAAACATTTTATGCCACGTAAAAAAGGAGTAGATGTCGAATGTTTAGAAAGTTCACGAGAATGCTTAACCCCTCAAAGTTAATGAAGAAGATAACGTAATCATATATAATGTAAATTTTCGCTATCGGAACGATTTCCGCATCAACTTGCGACCCTCCTACCTACACCGTTCCCCAACATTACAATCTTGAAATTTATTTTGTATTAAACATGAATTAGATATAGACAGCTGTCAATAGAGCAGCACTATATTCAAGCTTTGACACGTCAAATTCCGTTCGGGCAGCTTGGTACGACTACATTGTTGTAATACAAAGTCGATCGGACGAACGGTCTACCATCGTGCCGACATAATTCCAAGGCGACTGTTTATTTGTCGGGTTTATATCCGTTCAGCGACGCATTTAGCGCGGGATTGCAGTACTGAGCAAGGTCGGTTCGGCCTGTTTAGGAGACTGATATGTGTGAAAATGTGTGATTGGCACAAAGATAACTGCACACTAAGTACAAAATTCTCGCTGTCTATCCTAACATAAGCGATTGTTGACAGCGGTAGGTCACGAATCAGGTTATCCCCCCCTAGTCTCTTTCTCCCTTGCTAACTCACTGTTCCAAAATTACTGCTGTTTTGAACAGAATGAGTGATACCTACTACCATTGGATACATTCAAAAGGCACTACATAGGAATGAGTCTTATCCTAAGCTAAGACCAACGCCGCGCCGCCCAGGCGCATTTGTAGTCCTTAATTTGCACTTAAGAAGTCCAATTTGAAACTGAAGAAAAATAGTAAGGAAGACCTTCGAAACTGACCTATCTCTAATCCAGCTACTTGACCTAAAAAGATGACCATGAATGCCGCTCAAATCTATATCTTAATTTTATATTCTCTCTCATACAAAACAACAAAGAGTATACACCCTGAAGGTGACGAACTTAAAGATCATCTTAGACGGAAACATCAATTCACAACAGATTTCGTCCCGTCTATATTTAACTCTGACACTTGCATGGAAGTCCATCAGGCAAACTGTGCGTCAAGCGACTACTACTAACTATTCCAATTCAATTTAGAAACTCTTCAAAACGGAAAATATCCATAACAAATGAAAAGATATAGTTCGTGTCATCCACCATGACGCGCAGATTTGTCAAATCTAACCTTTAATAACATGACAATCAGAGTCAAGCCACGCGTCTTCGTGAATGACACGATCTATATCATAAAATGTCAAATGACAAAATCCACCTATTAAATTAGCTGACAAATATAATGTCATAAAGATTTGATTACTGATACGCCCGTGCTAATAATACGATACAAGTCATAAAACAGCGACGCCATGACATGATTAATCGGACAGATAATGACAGGAACTAAACATGTTCACAATGCTCGTCGACATTTCGCAAATTGTGGCGAGTTCGAATTAGATGAGTAATGCTCGAAGATTTTACATGACCATATATGGTCTGGTCTTGAAACTATAATGATAATGATAATACACCTTCATATTTATAGGTATTAGTAGATATAGCTACAGAACTGACCTTTGGTGGATCTTATCTGGTTGCAATAAGGTTTAAGAATGCTTAGTTAAATATGTTACATTGTCTTAGTAAATAAGGTTACCTATCCTTTTCACTGCCATTTGTCATAATAATATCCAAGTCAAAGGCACACGTCGCATTGTAAATCGAAATATATTGAACGTCAAATAAAAAAAACAGGCCTTTGAGCGTCTGACATTTGTTTCTTTTTAAGCCTTTATTGAAGTCGTGAAAGTGCCTTCGTAATGGACATTCTCATAATAGACTTGATATCATCTTTCTGTGTTAAGGCCAGCCTACATCGCAAAGTACATCGATTGCTTTGCCTACTCTTAACATATGCGTAGGGCATGCAATGCAGGCGATGTACAATCAAAGCATTTAAGAGCAATTCCTAGCTGAGCAACATTTCAAATCTCGAATTTTTGAAGCTATGTTTCTGTCGCGCTGCGGTGGGCGGGAGCGGGAGCTATCTAAGTGTGAGTGCGCGCACACAGATGCGAGACGCGACCGCTAGCTCATTGCGCGCCGTTCCGTCGACATCGCCCGCGAGCCGGACGGAATTTATCCTGCGCTGCCCGATGCAAGTTGTTTTTGTTGTTATCACATAATATTGTTTTTCATTTTTATATTATGCTGTATCTATTAATTACCATATAGGTAAAAACTGCAAAAAAGAATGATGTCCCTGCTTCGGTCGTCGTCGTACAGTCAAGTGCAAAAATATCTATCGAAAGAATCGTCTCATAAATATGGTACTACGCTCTTACTACACTGGAATAAGATGCTATGGGACATATTTTTGAGTAAGATGTGTACACCCATATTTTTACACTTGACTGTACCTATCCGTTTTTGTAAGTAGGTATAAATATATGGCTAAACTACAATCTATTTAACTTGTAGTACGATGGGGCTAAACTTAGAACGTATCGCAATGACAATCTGGGTAAAGTATGTTGGGTAATGCCGGACAATTTTGGGACCAATTGAGAGAACTCGTGAGAAAATGTTTTTTCGAGATCTCAGCACGTGACAGATTCTTGAAGTACGGAGCGAATCGTTAAATAATAACCGTAGATTCATTCGTATTCGTAGGTCCGGTGTCTACCCTTCTCCAATGTATATAAATTACATTACAGCCACCAATAATTACAAACTTAAAAGTTGTCAACGAAAGTTTTTTTTTTTCGTATTATTGTATCCGATCTTAACCCTGATACAAAAATTGGTAAAATTGTGGCTCTCAAACTTTGATACCTATGTCATAAGGCAATTTGATAAGTAAACAATGTGCTAAGAAACCTCTTATTGTAAGATTTACCCGAAGTAATAAAGTAAGAAAAACCACTAAAATAATAGATAGGTTTCGAAGATATTAAGTACTTAAGTAGGAGGGACAAAAATCAAAATAAAAAATAATCGTGCCCATTCATTTTTAATTAAGGTCGCCAAAAAAATAAGAATCAAACTTAGAAATCAAAAAGATTAAGTAGTTCTTTAAAAAGGTCAAGGTTTTTTTTTATACTACGTCGGTGGCAAACAAGCATACGGCCTGCCTGATGGTAAGCAGTATCCGTAGCCTATGTACGCCTGCAACTCCAGAGGAGTTACATGCGCGTTGCCGACCCTAACCCCCTCCCTCCCCTCGTTGAGCTCACTGAGAGCCCATCTTAAGAAAGAAGTATAGAAAATAACTAAAATTGCGATTTTGTTGGTATAATTTTGCAATTATGTATATATATAGTTGATATACAATCTTTTTTTTATAAAATGTAAGGATCGTATGTAAAGAGTAAAGTAAATATATAGGAAAAGAGAGCCCTCTTGAAGCATTTTAAGGAAACTAATTTCGAAGCCCTATCTCTATTTTGTATCCTAAACTAGCTATAAAATGTAAGGATCGTATGTAAAGAGTAAAGTAAATATATAGGAAAAGAGAGCCCTCTTGAAGCATTTTAAGGAAACTAATTTCGAAGCCCTATCTCTATTTTGTATCCTAAACTAGCTATGTATGTATGCGTGCACATCTACATCCGTATGTGTAGGTACTTTATTGCGAAAAATTGCTCATTGCTATCTATTTTACTCGATTTTGTTATACAATTCAACATGTATCATCTTCTCTATACAATATAAATACTCTTTATTTCACACCTCAATAAAAGAAAACAGAAACATAAGGACAGGTAAACAACATGCGGTCTTATCGCTAAAAAGCGATCTCTTCCAGGCAACCTTTGGGTTGCGGAAATTAAAAAAATTACATTGTCAGTAAGTAGGTGTACATACACATACAATATACAAACATACAAAATAGACTGCCAAAATCTCTTCCTTTTGATTTACCGTCGCGCTGGTAGTGGTACTGGATAAAAATAATGGTACGAAAGTGTGATCAAGAAAACAATAATTGTGATAATTAAGTAGGTCAGTAGGTAAATTGAAGAAAATTTAAAGTTTGACAATCACTGCTGTTTTTGAAATAGGTAAAGATCGGATTGTTTCTTTCCGATCTTTACCTGGAAGGGTCAAGATCAGATAGCGGTCTACAGCAGTGCTAAGTCTGTTAACACAATTACAAAAACAAACACAGTTTCATCACAATACGCAAAATAAATTACAGGTCGAAGATCGGATAGAAGAAAGAATTCGCGAAATTTACCTTGCTCTCTGTGATTGCGCATAGCACAAGCCCGACTCCCTGAGCGACGCGGGAACACTGGCAGTCGAGGCGCAATGAAATGGCGTCTTACACAATGTTGCCAATATTAAAAAATAAAGCCAAATTAGGGAGAAATGAATGTCCTACGTTCTTCACCCGCATCCGGTATTTACCCAACATACCTTAATCGTTGAACCGCCGCATTTCAAAATGGCCCTTATTTTGATATCGGCTAGCCGTAATGTAATACGGCGGATTATACAATACGACTGCGATACTTATATGTATATAAATCCCCTTGTCAATGTAATTACATTTAATTTGCTATCTAGTGGCAAACATCAATGTAGTTATCTTTTACTTGTGACGCACAAGTATGAGCAATGTAAAATACCATATTTCTAAAAAAATTGACTTGTTTATTGTGATTATACGTAGTAAAAGAAAATGTGATTATTAAATTATAATACGAAAGGTGGTCAAATCGCAAAATGCTGTCGTTTTATTTAAAATAATGAAATAATTAGACCAGCTCCGAAAGTACCGGGAAATCCCGGTTCTTTAAAACAGTACCGGTTCTGCAATCCCTAATAAGGATGTTATGCCCATCACTATTCCTTCTGTGTACGTATATTTAGAAACTGTCTCCGCCTCCAATTCGTGCGATAAGGACAACTGCAGCTCGGACCGAAATTCACACGCAAAAAACTCAAAAATCGAGGTTTCGCTCTCGACTGTTTCCTCCTCCAATTCACAACCAATCATTATGAAATTTTGGAAATTGCAAGAGGAAGAAATAATCTATGCCGCTATGTTTTGATTTTTTGGATATTTGTTGTCATATTTGTATACTGTGCCTTTTTTTACAGCCAATTCAATTAAGCCGTTTTTGCGGTTTTCGAGGCGCTGTAATTTTCTTCAAAATAAAATAATCCAAAAAAGCAAAACATAGCGGCACAGATATTGATGATATTGATCTTATTTGAAAAAATCATTGCTCTAGGTTAAAAATCCAGGGAGGAAATAGTCGAGAGCGTTTGTATGGAAAAATCACAACTAGGAATTCCTCTTAATTCATGTACCATTTCGTACATTGTCATAGCGACAATATACAAGGCGCTAGGGATTACATACTATAGGCTAGATGACAATTGTTTATTAATAGTTCAGTACCCCTAGTGTAAATATTTTCGACAGCGAAACGTTACGTACGCGTTTGCGTTAAGTGTCATTTTGTATGAAATTTTTGACTTTCCAAAACGTCCCGCTTGGCGCGCTGTTCAAAAACCCATACAAAATGAGACTTAACGCAAACGCGTACGTCACGTTTCGCTATCGACTAAATTTACACTAGGGGCACAGGTATCAATAATTCGGGTTCGTTTTCGTTTTTGTGGGTTGTCTATATGGGACCCATAGCATTAAAGCAATACAAAAGTCAGAAATGATAGTCAAAGTCCGACAGTCGTACTTCACTCGCGAAACGCTCCCAACAAAACGATAAGCAAACGTGACGTCACGGTCACCAAGCGCCCATCTTGAAGTATGAAAAACATTAAAATTGCCATTTTGTCGGTGAAATATTGCGTTTATGTATATATTTGCTATACAATATTTTTTTGGATAAAATGTAAGGAATCGAATGGTACCCTTACTTAGTTTTTTTTGGAAATAAATAAAAACCTTTAATTTTGAAACTTTCAGGTCCTATATTTTTTATCATTTCCATATATTATTTTAATAACCACATTATTGCGATAAATTGCTCATTTGCTAACTATTTTACTAGATTTTGTTATAAAATTCAACATGTGTTGTCGCATCCCTATTGTCGCTGTGACAAGGTACGAAATGGTACAGAAATTAAATTCCTTGACCGTACCCAGAACCATACTGCACTCTGTTTTTTATTATTTTTATACCACGACGATGACAAGCAAACTTAGATACGGCGGCCACCGTAGCCTATGGGCGCTTGCAACTCCAGATGAGTCGTTTGACCGCAGACCAGATGTTTCCGTATCGAGTAACATCTGAGTTAACCTAGGAGTCAGAAAAACGCGAGTATTCTCGCGTCTCAACCCGATATCGGCAGTTTATATAAATAAATATATGTACTTATTGTTTTTAGTTTAGTTGAACCGGTGCGAGTGTTTGATCAGGTGGTCGGGCGTTTTATACTATGAATACGCACGATGCAGTATAATTATATTAATTATATTTGTTAGATGTAGGTAGGAGACTAATAAGATTTATGTGGCTAATAAAGTTTGACCGTATATAAGGTATATAAGGTACAGACAGTCAATCATCCTAACGCAATGGCAACAATTTCATAATTAACACTATCAAACACCAATAACACTGTTTGGAGAAACAAATGTAAAAACAATGTAGAATTTATTTAGGAAAATAAATTGAAATTAAATTAAATATCAATTCGTGTCCGATCATTACCCCTAGCAACTAACCACAGATAGAAAACTCGTTCGGCATCTCCGCTCAACCTCTGCGACAGATAGCATCAAATTTGATGTCTAACCTACTAACTTTTAACGAGCATAACTGTTCGAAAAGTTCGGATTAACGTTCGAAGACCGAGACCATTATTTTGCTCTCTTTGAATTTAAAAAGCATAATAGGCAGTTTGGGTTTTAGATCATTGGTTCCGAACCGAACTGGTTGGTTTGGTAAAATAAAATTGAGCGAAGAATTGAGGGAAGTCTCCCTGACTTCCCTAGAACCTTCACAATGTCGATAATAGTTTTAACACGTCAAATATTGTATATTCTGGAATACGAGCCGCGTTCAATCCCTCCTACGTTGCTGTATCGAAATAGAATCAGTAGAGACATTGGCCGTAGCTCTATTATTAGTCCGTCGATGCAACACGTGCTCCATACATCATTGAACCTTAGGAGGGCTTCCCGTCTACCAACCCGGTAGAGCTAAGAACGGGCTAACGCTTACATAAATTTGTAGTAGGTATACGGATATTTTAATAGGGTAAATGTCATGAAAAATATCATACGGATACTAGACCATGTTTACAATGACAGACTCCAAGTAAAGTTATCTCTATAAAAAAAAACATAAAAACATGTCAAATTTTCGTTTATTTTTAGTGCTTTATCGTACCCTGCATACCAAAGCAGTATAATTAGTATAAAATAGCTAAACAGAAGTATAATTCCAGAGAAATTGAGATAAAACGTAAAAATCTGCGCAACGGCCATTTCTAACGTGACAAGGATGCTTCTAATTTCCTGGCTAGGGAAGATAGGTTACATTTGTTTTTTTTTTTCCTTGGTCGGGTTATCTAAATCTGCGGAAGTAATGAGAAATGTCTATAATATATATATGAAGAGAAATGTCAATAGAGACTATGAAACGTCTGGAAATTCCATGTAACAAAGTATAGTATTGTCAGCTAGAAAAGAGGGAGGTACAGATAAGTACCGATAAAAGGATCAAGATACGTATCTTCTAGGCAGATGGCTTGAGCAATATCTGAAAAGATGACCACGACCAGTTCGTCAAGAGTAAAACTGATAAAGTATAATAAATACAGTCCTGCTAGCTAGGAAAAATTGACACTTAAGGTTTACAATTTTGCTAAGTCTCGTTGACCAAAGCTGAGTAACTCGGCACCTGCTATTACCATACATACCTAAAAAACGTTAACTCTAAATAAGGTAATTTTCCCATTTTTGTGGCTCCCATGCGTTAGAGTACGTGACGTCAAAAGGGGAAATGTATTTCGTCATCATCATATAACCTTATATATTGGACATTGGTCATGCATATGGTAGCCGTATATAAGGAAGAACAAGGCCGTTCAAGTGATTCTTCATAAGTAATAATGTATGTAGGCTACGGAGAATGCTTGCCATCAGGCGGGCGGTGTAGTTGTTTGCCACCGACGTAGTATAATAAATAAATGAATCGCATGATAAACAGTGCTATTTAATAAATCCACATACAACAAAAATTTGCATTTTTTTTCCTTTTACAGTATTAACCGGAAAATGCCAACTAATTTTTCATTTCTAAAGCAAAGAATTGACAGGGGGTATACATTTTAATAAGTATGTCGCCTGCAGAGCCATAAAAAAATGTCCGGTCCCAAAACGGTTCTGGAACACTAAAATAGGCTGATAGTAGTGATTTGATGATGCAGTGGCGAGTTGCCAAAAACATACAAAACGCAAGTCATCTTATCTTCTCATGCTAGCGATGACCTAATAAAATAGTGAACAACATAAAGTTTCTGTTAATACTGACATTGGTACCAAACCACACATTTGTGACTGGATAAATGTTTCATCCTGGCCGTCTGTCTGTCCGTTCGTCCGCGGCCTTGCTCCATTATAGTTAGCAACAATATAGTTCTCGCTAGACGCGCGTTCTAGTGACATTACAACTTGGTTAGACTATTTCATAACAAAGTTCACTTCTGGAAAAACCAAGCTAACGTCTCTTTTTACAAACTTTTATTTAACTTGCAATGTACCTACGTAAGTATGTATCTACGTAACTATGTTTGTACGGGTCAAATCTTGCAAGTTAAATTTGACCCACTTCCCGACTTCTAATAAAGTTGGAAATCTGCATACATAATATGTAAGGCGGGTCACAATGCAATATTATGGTACTATAGAGCTGATCTTATGATGGAGACAGGAAGTGGCCATAGGAACCCTGATAAAACAACGCAATCTAATTGTGTTTTGAGGTTTTTAGAATTGTCTCGAGGAGTATTAGTTGCATGTAGAAAGAAAAGTACAGTCAGCGATAAAAGATTGTACCAAAAATTTATTTTTTGCCAAAAACTTTCAGATGTGTGGTGATCAACAATCATCAAAACTTGATAGTGTTGCATACAGCACAAAAAGATTGTTACCGAAAAAGAAATTCAAAGCTTAACATTAACAATTTGGTCAAGATCCTTATCATACACTGGTTATTTCTACATCCGATGCCTAACATAATCGGAAATAGCATAGACTTTAAAACATAAAGCATTTATAGTTTATTTATTATTCCATTGCCGTCCGCATTCTGAGAAACTTGACGGTCGCTGACTCACGGATCGACTCTTTCACTCTGTAACAGGTTTTACTTAGTCCTGCAGTAGCATTTGCTAAAGATTACCAACAAATACTCCTATGGACATCCTGACATCTGAAATCATTGGCCTTTGGGTCTATTACAGATTATTCAAACAGTGTCAGGTAGGGCGGCAGCGCTTTTCATAGCTGTGTAAGCCAATACGGGACATACATAATATGAAAAACACTAATTCGTATAATGGTTAATCAGATCAATTAACTTCCGCTCATCCACTGTATGTTCAATGATTTTCAATATATTGATTATCTATGTGTGAAGCTGATGACAAAGTGAGAAAGATAACAAGCCTTGAAATAATAGCCCACGTGATGTGAAAGAAATGAAAAAGTAATCCTTGTGTGAAGAGATTTCGCTGGACACAATTTAGATTAATAGCACATTCTGTATGTGTACTGTAAATGAAATATTGTAGATCAAGTCAGTCTAAGTTTTCGCATACATTTCGAAACAAAAATATAGGTAAATATCCTCATTGGATTATAGTTTATAGTCCTTTTTTTTTATTTTTTAAGTACACATTTCTTTTCTCCAGACAGATTGGTAAGGTTACAGAAATAATACACCAGTTTTCAATATTTGTCAAACTGCAAGAGACGGATAACTAAACATATTGTAACAAAATTTCAACTCTCCAGTCAATAAACATCGCCTATTACCCTTGCATGTAAATCTTCTGTAATGAATGTAACTTCTGCCAACATGATTAATAATGCTCGCCAGTGGACGCCTACACGTTTCTGAAAGTATAGGACCTTGATGAAACTGATGCACGATATCATGTGTTACGTTACGTTTTACGTAACGACTTTCGTTTTTCGACCCAATTTCAAGATGCTGAAGAAACTGAATGTCTGATTACGGTATACATGGGTTACTATTAGTTCCAACATCGCATCGAAATAATTGTACTGCATTATGCTTTCCTTTCCTTAAGCATACATATTCGAAGAAGCAGATAATGAAATTTTGATTTTGACATTTTCGGAAGGCCTACGGGAGTACTCTAGTGGAGCACGTCTCCCCGGCAGCGAATAAGCTATTAAAATGCCGGAAAATGTCTTCTTATTGGAAAAATTACTTAAATTTGCTACGATCACATAGCTCTTTGATGTTTTGATACGACAGGACTTATTTTCTTATGATTATAAATTAGCTCGAAATGTATTGTAACTCAAACATATTGACGTCACTAATGATTCCAGCATCAATAAGAGTATTGCTCACTTCTATTTCCGACGTTTTGACACACAATAATGAATGTATTACACTCTTCATTTGCTTGGCGGATATGTCATCATTAAAATTAATTTTTTAGAGCCATTTTAACGGATTATCTGTAGAATGTCAGTGTAATGCATCTGAGTAATTAATCAAGTAGAACAAATGATCAATATTTTAGGGCTGACAGTCGCATCTAAAAAACAGTGAAAATAGTTTACTTTTGTTATGAACTAGCGGGTTGAGAAAAGACGTTCTAAAATATCTATTCAATTACCCACGGGGAGTCCCCAACCAAAAATAACTGCCACGTCACTAATATCGATATGGCTACAATTTACTAGAGCTTGCCAAACCGCATATCTGGCCTGCTTCTTTGACTCAGATGAACCAGATTATTAAGGGGCGGTTGCATCAAACGTCTGTCATCCTTAAAGAGTTCGTTGACCAGTCCGATAGTTGTGGTTGGTGCAACAGGCACTAAGGGTCGGTTGCACCAACCCATCCGTCATTGTTAAAGCGCTCGCTAAACTTAATTGTATGGGAATTTTCATCTCTTTTCTTTATTTTTTCAATTTTCATCAGCCTGTCATAGTGTTGGTAGGAACTCGAGTTTTTTGATTCGACTCGTTTTTACGAAAATCGGCGCTTAAAAAACTTCCGATTCTTTTAAGTCCCAAGGCGAGTCATTTATTGAGTCTTTTTTTAAGAGAGCTCAAAAAAACTCGAGCCTCCGAATAAAGACTCCGTCAACAATTTCATAGGTTTAACCTAAATAAAAGTAAATAAATTGTGTTATTGTATTATTTCAATCATTGTGTGCTGTAACTAACTTATTACTTAAAAAAACCAAGCATTTCGAAATTTTGCAAACAAAAAATTTACGAGTTCTCTGAAAAGGACTCAAGTCCCTACAAAAAGACTCTAGTCTCTAACCAGGTGAAAAGAACTCGAGTTTAGACTTAATAATTATGCGTCTGAAAAACTGAGTCGAGTTTCAAAGCAGAGGACTCAAAGGACTCGAGTCTTATCCAACACTAGTCTGTCAAGTGTGATTGGTGGACCTGGCGCTAAGTAACTAATCTGAATGAAAATCAAGAGTACTATCAAGATGGACCCATAAATCGTAAGGCTGATAAGAGTATATTGGGAATGTCTCAAAGTTCTACGCAAGGATAAGGGAGCATCCAGCCAATTTTGAACGTACACTGCCATCGTAATGAAATTATAGAGGTTCACGGTTAGCACAAGGCTATGAGACCAATGATGACGACGAATCTCTGAGCCAGATGGCCCAGATGTTAAGACGTACTCGCCTATACAGACAAAACAAAAAAAGTGAATTCACTAAATAGCTAGCTAGAAAGGACAATGGTCGATGGTTATAAATACGTAACGTAGATGAATGAGAGGTGTCACAAGTTTAAAACGCCGCTGGCGGACATCCAAGACAGAAATTGTTCTGTTATGTCAAGAGATACTTCGTGAAATCGTAATAAACACTCGTCTTTATACGTCCTTCTGGCGTGATACTTACTGTTAAGATTAAATTTAATGATAGATACGTACACTAGTGCGGATTAGACTTTTACATTCTTATGATCTAGTACCGATAGTCGGGCATCCTGTAAAATAGTCCAGTCCAGTGATAGAATGTGAAGATGAGTTGAACGGCTGAATTTGCGAAATGCCTTTGCCTGGCCCTTTCTGGCGCATCTCAGAAAAATCTCATGTCCAGGACTGGACAGTCAATCGAAATTCGAAAAAGTCTATCACTCTTGCAATTCCGAGTGACAGAGGAAACTGATAGACCATTTTGGAAATTCCATATTCGCGTTCGTGATACCCATTCATTACACACATAGTTCCGCCATCAATTTTCCCTGGAAACAATATTTTTCTAGCTATTTGTTCGCTTGTTTAATTTTCCTGTTTATTGCGGACAGTGTGTTAGGTAATTTTGACATTATAAGGATAATGTCAAAATTACCTAACAATTCTAGTTTGGGTATTTTCTCTGCACACTGATCGGATTTCCCAGAAGTTAGTAGGTTTTAACCCATCACCAGCACCTCTATTCTTTGGCATAACGGAAATATGGTAACAACTTTCAGGCATTATTAACATGTGAAAATAAACTAATTTCGATATTTCCTTGTTATGGCTGGAAACGCTGTTATACTTAGGTAAACTTGTTCCAATTCGACTGTTAGTTACTCTTCGAACGCGAGTTCTCACACCATCTATCTGAGCCTTTAAACCTGTTACGACCATTTTAAGACACTTGAGTAACACACTACTCACTAACGATCACATCATGTTCGACTAATCATCGGCACGACACAAGTGCGTATTATTTGAGCCGTTTGGCCCGGGGCAGTGACCTCACCATGCGTCACGGTTGACTCATTCAGGTGTCGGGGCAAGGACACCGGCCTGCATCCTTGCGCGAAAGGGATGAGATCGATACAGATTTTCTATTGAGTATTCTTAGTTTGTTTTAGAATATTTTTATTAATAATACATAACTGTCTTTGAACTGTAACTGTAAACTAGTAAAAGACCGACATAGGTATACCTCTCACGTCGAATGATGGTGATGGAAATGTCAAGAAGTCACAATTGCACTATTTGACTGGTGTAAGTCCACTAAGTATTGATTGTTTGGGTCTTGAAGAGCCGCAATTGCAAGTCTATGGAGTCCCATTCGGCTCGTGAGGCGCGTTTTGCCGACCTCTGATCTAGCCTACTATCACTTACCGCGCGACTCGGGGTTGGAGAAGGCAAGCAAAAAGTATGGAGAAGAGAATCATAGTAAAAGTGAATTCGGAGAAGAGAACCATAGACTAAAAGCGGATTCGGAGAAGAGAACAACAGAGTAAAAGCGGAATTAAGTGGAGTAATCAGGTAATAGCAGCAAGGGCGAGGTTATGGGGATTAACCGCTCTAATTAACAAGTTGAGTAGGTCCGTCTGATAAGAAGTAGAAATAAAAGATAGTGAGATAAAAAATGATTAGATAGATAGTGTTAATGACGTGAACGTTTATTTCACAAGAAAAATAAATAAGCGCATTGAATTTAATGAATTCGAAAATAATTCTATTGCTTTTCTGTGTGACCCAGTCATTAAAATTATAGGTAGTAATTAGTAAGTTTTCAGTTGTTTAAAACCATTATGTCTATAGTTTCGACAGACCAAGCTAACTGCACAAAAAAAGACGTTTATAAAATGACGCTTGTCAAGTGACAAGTTAATCTTGTCAGACTCCTAACATCTTTTTTCATAATAATTAACATAGGAAGATTTAATTTGTGACCCATTTTATACCTTGTTGACAAACAACATTAAATTTGCTAGAGACCTCATACTATAGTCACTGTGACAAGATACGAAATTGGTCACAAATTAAATCTTTTGCCTGTACAATCACCAACTCATCATTAAGATAGGTATCAGATATATGAGAGTGCTCTAGGTAGGTACTCGTTTTCTATATAAAAACAGTAGTACCCAGACTGGGAAATTCTGATTCTCGCAATACAAATCTAGTACCGGGGGTCCTTAGACTATTGTGACAATACAGTATACTGTAAAATTCTTTCTGGCCCTTGTTTCACCATGTCGCCTGAAATTAAGAATTCACCCTAGATTCGTGTCAGTGGTAATGGTAGTAACGTAGGATGGTGTAACAGTGCCTTGGCCTCACCATTGTCTGATGATGCTAAGGAACTGCTTAAAATTTATTTTTCTTCATTGTTAAATGTTACTTAGATTCATACATGTAATATTTTGAATTACGGGGGTGGCTTAGCGTAAAGCTAAAACTCCCAGATTAAATAAATGAAAAAAAAAAAAAAAACCCTAGATTGTTGGTCCAACAGCTAAACATATGACTCTGCAACATTTTGTTACTTGACGACCCAGAAATGTACAGGAGAGTTCATAAATATGTAAACATTTCTTCACCTTAATCTATTGCAATAAGACGAAAAACAGTATACATATTTATGAACTCGACTCAAGTAAATTGTCAGTGAGAATTGTCAAGTTAGTTGAATAGGCACCTAGTGCCGAATGTACCTATTATCCCTAATTTATGGACAACAGCTGACTGATGAATAATAATGATAATGATTTTACTGATTATAAATTTGCAAGCTTGCATGCAAGCTAGATACATGAACTGTAAAACTGTATTATAACATCCCAATACTCTATTGATGCAAAAAAAACTGATTTCTGAATGCTATCAAACTAGGTGAATCAGAAAACTGCTCGAGATTTATTGTTAGCCAATAGCATCAACATGTCATCAAGATCTTTACTACACCTAAAAATGTTTTCATCAGAAAGCTTGCCTTAATTTATTAAGTATTTTAATTAAAGAATCAAAAAGACGAAACTATCACCACAAATTATGGAAAAACACATCTTAATCCCAAGCCATAAAGATTGAACAGGAAATGCTAATTACTAACTGTATCTGTTATGACTAATTCATGAACTAGCAACTTTTTATAATGTTGTTAATATGGGTGTGGCCTATGGATTTTTCCAGGTAGACATGGGTGATATACTATTACAGTCAGACAAGTTGCTAGGTGACGTCTGATTTTATTACTTCCTTAGATTTTGGAACACCAAGCAAGTATAGGGAGCATTCTTAGACAGGTTGCACTAACCCAAGTCTCTAAAGTATAGTGTGCGACTGCTAATAGGCCTGCAAATAGTGACAAGAAACAGAAGACCAGCTGTGGCCAAGTTTGGAGACACCACCCTAAGCAACTGCTTATAATGCTTAAGGGTAAGGTGTGTGAGGTGCACCATTGTATGTGGTGTAATGGTAGAAGAAAATGGGCATCACAGCCTGAGTTGCCAGGTGTGCTGGAGGTTTCCCGAGGCACCATTTCATTATTATATAATATATATGAATGCACAGGCAGCTTACAGCTGACATGTGCACATCAATGTGCTGCACTTGTGTTATGTCCATTTATAAAATGGTTGTCAAGTCTGTTTTGTAAGAGACTGTTGTTATTAACAACAAAATCCATTGAGCCTTCTGGAGTAACCAGGTTTGTCACACACTGATGGCAAGAGGTTGGACAGGTTGACGTTAGTTCCTTGGTGGAACGGCATTGGGATGCAACATGTGTAAGTACAGGAGCTCCATCTCATTTAAGACACACTCCTAATTCGATGGGTTCGGTGGCGGAAACAGCTGCAAGGCTGAAACACGCCAAGTATTACACCTTAGAGGTGACATACGATTTCCTACCGGTCGCTGTGGAGACTGCTGGACCCTGGGGTAGTGAAATTCTGGTGCTTTTTAGGGAGTTGAGCAGGTGTTTACAGGAGAGGGGGAATGAAGATCCCCCATTTTGGGTCCTAGCTGGTCCAACAGTTTTCTATCACGATTCAGCGTGCAGCATGCATAACTTAAGGGGAACTTTTGGGCCAGGTTTGCTGCAGGGTGGGGATGGGCATTAGTTTATAGATTATTTTGCTTATAGTTAATCCGGTACTGTTAACAAACTTTGTTTGCTAAGTTCTTCTACTTCGCACCACAATAGGAGCCTATTTGAGTTTAGTTTATTATCAAATGGCAGTACTTACTCTTAGATTCAAATTCCATTAGTCTGTTACTGATACTTTAAATTTGATCAATTTCTGTATAGGTAGCTGAGTATGAAGGAAAAATATCTTTTAATTGTAACTAGATAAATAAATTAAATTGATATCTAAACTATAATAGGCTGCTTTGCTATAAGGAAGACTATGATATTTCATTTCCTGTATGATGAGGGTAATTTTAAATTAAATTATTTTAATAGATCATATCAATTCTTAAAAACCTGGTAATAAAATGTTATAGGTATTAATGCTATTGTTTACCTTGCATAATATTATAGTTAAACCAGTGCCCAGTGCTTGGTATAGAAACCTTGATGAGTTAACAAATTTGTCTATTATGCTAGATAGAATCTTTAATTTTTAGTCAATATGTATTTTAAGTAAATTAATAGTTCAATAGGCTCAAACACATGATTCAGCTCTGTCAATGCTCGAGCTCCAATACTGACAAATAAGGAAATATAATGTCCACTACAAGCTATAAATGTAGCCATATGACTCAGGCATTCTGATAAGATTCCATATGTACGTTCTATAGTCACACATTAGGAATTTCTTTCGATTTCTCTGGTTATAGTACGAGTTTTTAACGATTTGAATATTAGGTTAGTTTTACGGAAGATTTGACTGGTAGACAATATTTATACGACACGATGTTTGAATTAGTGAGTTAGTGACCTTGACACTGCGTCAGGCGGGAGCATTACCCTCGGTCAGTCTGCACCGACGCCCATTGCGCGACTCTATTCACCCGAAATAGACGTGAAATGAATGTGACAAGCGCCGCCGACCGCTATACCATATATGGTAAAACTGAATGCGATTGCGCGGCGATGCAAACCCTCACTCAGTTCGATGCCCTCGGTACGCCACCGGCATCGCTAAATAACCTTCACAAACTACGAGATACAATTTCTTTCAAATATTTTACAATCCAGTAACGCCCAAAATTCCATAGCCGTCAAAAAAGGCGCTGCAGACTCGTAACCTTTCAAACATACGTGAAATCCAACACCGCTAATCCAAACCTAACATCCGACATCCACTCTGGAACGGATAGGTTTTTGCCAGCTGCAGTTTTAATAACGCTAAAAACACAACACGTGGCATAAAATCACTGAACGGTGACATTTATTTTAACGAGAAAAGGCGTGCGAACTCGGCGGTGGTTCGTGCGAAATATGGCGGCACCGGTCTCACAAGAATACATTCCGTTGCAATTTCGGCTTTACGATAGGTTTTTCGACGCACCCACGATAATTTTTCACAACACAATTATGAAGCACTGCAATTTATTCCTCACTTACCATTTTTGATGTTATTCACGTAAAAATTTCACCACTAACTTCACCGACTCCGCGACAACAGCGAGCGACCGGAACGACACTGATCCGTACAGTTGGCTGCCCGTTATTTTGCGACAGCGAATGAGCCAATGGGCGCATGTGTCAAAAATATGAAGTAAAGTCAGTACACTTCCCAATTAATTAAAAATAAGTATACAACAATGTAATTAACCAGAGTTAAATTGAAATCTAGTTTAAATATGTATATAACTGTTTTGAATATTTTAAACAGTCTTTTAATGTTGTGTAGCAAAATTGCACATATAGATAATATGAAAACTTCAAATGTACTAACAACGGTGATGCTGTCGTGACAATGAATACTCGAATATATTTATATCTTGATAATTGAAAGTCACATCAGTGGGATGAGATAAGAACAAACAATACACTTGTAAAGCCAGTGATAAAACTAAAGTTCTTGCTACTCGACAAGTGAGTCACAGATTACGATTAAATTTTATCCAATCACATTCCAGTATTTAACAAATGCCCATATATGGACAGACGGAAATAACTTCAAGTCGCCATTTTGTATTTTGAAAAATTGGCGCCATTTGATCGAAAACGGATTTCGTATTTTTTATTTCAAGTTTCTTTATTACTTCTTAAATATTCATTTTATGTGAATTCGTGGTTTTTTGGTACAGTAGTTACCAAGTAGTTACTGTTGAAAAAAAAGTTGAATCCGGTAGTTTTTTTTTTTATGTAAACACTATTCTTCGTTGTTATCACTTTGGCCAGACTGGCCAGTCAGTCTTCTTCCCTCTCTGTTCCTCTTGCCTATTCGAGCGGTAGAGGAGAGAGCCAATTAGATAATAAAAGCCAAATTAGCCAAACATTGGCGGACCTCCACTTACAGTTTCAGCGAGATTCTATAATACCAGCCTCTCTTTCTAACAGGTAGCTGCCTCCCCGACGTGCTCTAAGAAATAAATAATAAAATAAGCTTCTTTGTCAAAAAAATCATTTCATCAAGACAATAATAACAAACCCAAATACAATTAGGTTGCATTGTTATATCACTGAGTTCCTATGCCCACCTTTTGTTTCCATCATCAGATCAGCTCGAAGGTACCAAAATATTGCAGATTTTCAGCTTCGTCGAACACCTGGAAGTGGGTCGAATTTAACTTGCAAGATTTGATCTACACTAACTAACATACATACTAACAGGGAAAGTTAAATAAATACTTGTAAAAAAAGAAATAAATAGAAATTTAATATAAATAAACATCTTTATTCATCCAACCAATAACAACTTCCACAGGAAATCAATGAATTTTGAAACTTAGTAGCTTAATACATACAGATGTCTTCCATTATTTCATTTCCTATAATTAATGCATACGATTTTTTTTTTTCCTTTTTACAATGAATTCAGTTGTGCAAACATAAGAGGTAAAATAAAGGTCTAAATTGTTTTGCAATTACATCGATTATAAATCAGAAGTCAAATAAATCACCAGCCGGTCTAGCACATAATTGGCGCGACAGTATCCCGTCCTTCTTTAATTAACATAGTTAGGAAAAGATGGGTAGTCTATCTCGCCGCGAGTTACTGTCGCGCCAATCATGTGCTAGGCCTACTGACACATGTATATGTTTAATATTATCATTTGATAGGTTTCTCTTATTAAGGCCCCGTCTCACTCTCCCCCCGTTCTTGTCTCACTCTCACTGAGAGTAAGCGTGATCGCGAATATCACGCTTGTTTTTTTTTGTTTTGATAAAAAATAAATAATCGACGAGTTCGATCAAAACTAAAATTGCGTATTTTAAGTTCAAGTCAAGATATCAGACGCCTGTATGGACAGGCATTGCCCACATATTTATAGGGAGCGTGCATGAACTGTAGGAGGCAGCACAGGAGCCGTCAGATTTTTGGCGCAAGGAGTAAATGTGATGTTTATTGTTCCGATGTAGCCCACAAGATGGCAGCACTTACTATGCACAAGAAAACACGTGACGTGTACATGTTTATGGTTCCGATTCAGGTCACAAGATGGCAGACCCTCCAACGCGCACGGTCTCTATAATACTACATAGTATACAAATTAGTCATACGCCTGAATGAACAGTGATAAGGAGTTCTCTAGTTGTTTATTAGGCATTGCCCACATATTTATGATACCTCTTATACATAGTATACAAGTTAGTCATAGTCATCTACCCCGGCGAGCCAGCAAACGCCCTCCTCAAGAACGCCATAGCGTGCGTAATATCGGACGCCTGTATGAACAGTACTACGAAGTTATCTAGTTTTTTATTAGGCATTGCCTGTATACTTATGATACCTCTTATACATAGTATACAAGTTAGTCATAGTCATCTGCCCTGGCGAGCCCGCTAATGCCCTCCTCAAGAACGCCATAGCGTGCGTACTATCGGACGCCTGTATGAACAGTACTACGGAGTTCTCTAGATGTTGGCGGACCATCTTGCAAGGGGCCGTGCGTTCCAGCCAGGAGGAGATGTCGGCTACGGTGTAGGTTGCGAGGCGGGATATGTGGGTTTTTCGCTTGCAGATGGATTGGGTTAATCTGAAATGAAAAAAAAAATTTTTTCAAGCAACTGAATGATAAAGAATTTTTTTTTCAAGCAACATTGATTTATAAAAAAAAAATTCAAGGAACTTTGAATGATAAAGAAATTTTTTTGAAGCAGCATTGATTTATAAAAAAAAAAATTTTCAAGCAACTTTGAATTATAAATCGTGTATTCACGACAAACGCGTGCCTTGACTGATATTATCATGTTATTAAAGGTTAGATTTGACAAATCTGTGCGTCATCGTGGATGACACGAACTAAAAACCTACTATGATTTAATAATGAGTACTGAAGTATTGTTTTTTTCTGTATCAGTCTTTTCCATAAACACTGTGGCTGCTAGAATTATTTATCTGAGATATTTCAGTATAATAATTCTATTATATATTTATACTTGAACACAATAATTCTTACTTTTCAATAGAATGTGCTGCCTCAGCGAGCCGATCTTCTGTAGCTTTGTCCAATTTCACTTGCGAGGAAGATCGCTCGCACAGGGAAAACACAAGCGCCCTGTAGCACTGCATGTAGCACGGCCATCTGAAATTATTAGCCTGAACGTTATTTAAAACTTTTGGAGGAAATATATAGTGAATGTAAACATTTTTTTCCTTTATTATTGTCAGAGATCGGATAAATTTGCGTCATTGCTCGCAATAATATGGACATGACTCCAAAATTAATCAAATATGTAATCATTTAATTAATTTCTTAATTGACTTAAATTTTAATTCCTAGTCAATAAATACAAAACTTTGTTAAAGTATAGATTTATTAAAGAAAATAATCAGTATTTTTTCCAAATTTTCTGCAGTCAGTCTATTTCTTTTTACATCAAAAATATACTTAAGTGCTGAAAAACTCCGCTCGCACTCCACTGATGTTAATGGGGCAAACTTAAGTAGTTTTATAGGAATATTATTATTCCAGTATAATTCAGAGTTTATTTTCTGTTCTTTGTTTAGTTTATCCCGATTTTGAGGTTATCGCCCACAACTTAGAAAACCTCGACTCGAATTTCAATATATTTTCCAGAAACATTTCAATCCATTTAACTAAATAATTTTATGGAATTCAACTAGTGTCTATAGCGTCTATGGCGTCCGATAGTATCCCTATTGTAAGTTTTGGCTTGACTAAGTCTGAAGGGTTTGACAAAGCTCGACCAACCTCTAACTCACTATATGTTTATGTTTGTTAAGGTTGTAAACCTCAAAGTACAGATGTCGCTAGTGACGTTGTCACAGTTGCAATGGTTAAATTCGCGGTGAATGACGGATGGTCAGCTGGCGCAATTGGTAACGCATTGGACCGGCAATCCAAAGATGTGCGTTAGAGTCCCACGTTAACCAGAGTTGATCATCGTTGATTTTTTCATTGTGATTGACATCTGTATGTACAGTTTATGGATTGTAATATGGTACGTTCCACAATAATCAGAGATCGGACAAATTTGCGTCATTGCTCGCAATAATGTGGACATGACTCCAAAATTAATCAAATATGTAATCATTTAATTAATTTCTTACTTGACTTAAATTTTAATTCCTAGTCAATAAATACAAAAGTTTGTTAAAGTATAGATTTATCAAAGAAAATAATCAGTATTTTTTCCAAATTTTCTGCAGTCAGTCTATTTCTTTTTACATCAAAAATATACTTAAGTGCTGAAAAACTCCGCTCGCACTCCACTGATGTTAATGGGGCAAACTTAAGTAGTTTTATAGGAATATTATTATTCCAGTATAATTCAGAGTTTATTTTCTGTTCTAAGTTGTGGGCGATAACCTCAAAATCGGGATAAACTAAACAAAGAACAGAAAATAAACCCTGAATTATACTGGAATAATAATATTCCTATAAAACTACTTAAGTTTGCCCCATTAACATCAGTGGAGTGCGAGCGGAGTTTTTCAGCACTTAAGTATATTTTTGATGTAAAAAGAAATAGACTGACTGCAGAAAATTTGGAAAAAATACTGATTATTTTCTTTAATAAATCTATACTTTAACAAACTTTTGTATTTATTGACTAGGAATTAAAATTTAAGTCAAGTAAGAAATTAATTAAATGATTACATATTTGATTAATTTTGGAGTCATGTCCACATTATTGCGAGCAATGACGCAAATTTGTCCGATCTCTGATTATTGTGGAACGTACCATATTACAATCCATAAACTGTACATACAGATGTCAATCACAATGAAAAAATCAACGATGATCAACTCTGGTTAACGTGGGACTCTAACGCACATCTTTGGATTGCCGGTCCAATGCGTTACCAATTGCGCCAGCTGACCATCCGTCATTCACCGCGAATTTAACCATTGCAACTGTGACAACGTCACTAGCGACATCTGTACTTTGAGGTTTACAACCTTAACAAACATAAACATATAGTGAGTTAGGGGTTGGTCGAGCTTTGTCAAACCCTTCAGACTTAGTCAAGCCAAAACTTACAATAGGGATACTATCGGACGCCATAGACGCTATAGACACTAGTTGAATTCCATAAAATTATTTAGTTAAATGGATTGAAATGTTTCTGGAAAATATATTGAAATTCGAGTCGAGGTTTTTTCTAGAGATTACAGTATGGGATAATTTTCTAAACTACGTCGGTGGCAAACACGCATATGTCTCGCCTAATGGTAGGCCTCCACCTTAGCCTATGGACGCCTGTAACTCCTGCGTTGCCGACCCTAACATTACGCACCCTCGTTGAGCTCTGGCAACCTTACTGACTGGCAGGAACACAACACTATGAGTGGGGTCTAGTGTGATTTGGTACTTCACACGAGAAGTGTATATGCTCTGAAGACACCCCTGCAGTTGCATACTTCCCGTATGCTTGTTTCCCATAATGTCCTCACCTGTCTTCCAATATCTCCTCCCTGGACACGAGCAAACTGTTCAACACGGCCGTCGACCCGTCGTACAGCGTAAAGAACGCCGGCCAGGCCACTGTGCACCTTACGCGCTTGTTACAGCACAGAATGCCGTGTATCTGGTGGAGGAGCTCGAAGATCGAGTCTAGGAACTTGTAGTCGAGGATTATCTAGAATTGTATAAATAGATAGTTTAAAAAACATTAATCATTGTCTATTGTAGAGTATTCGCATCAAAATAGATCAGGATCTAACGGGAAAGATGAGATATTGAAGGAACTCTTGAAATATTATAGGCACACCTATAGTGTTTCCGGTATTGTTTGAAACTAACTCAAGGTTTTCCCGAGGGGCTACAGTATGGGGTTCTTCAAAAAAGGAGTGTACAGATTTATAAAGAGTCGGCAACGCGCATGTAACGACTCTGGAGTTGCATGCGTCCATAGGCTACAGTGACTGCTTACCGTGCCGGGCTTAGGCGGGCCGTATGTTTGATTGCCATCGACGTGGTATAAAAAAAATGCACTTGCCTTCAGAAAGCATGTGTAGCAAAGTGAAATTGCTGACGAAGAAATACGATGTCATTTTGCCCTTTGTGTGGCTCAATAATAATAATACACGTTATTAGTTACGTACCCAAAAAAAAATAGAATAATGTGACTGTTTTAGAACTTGTGTAGTAGTAGTAGTAGTGAAGACGGACATATGTTTATATTGCTACTATACTAGAGTTGGTAAGAACCCGCGAGTAGAGTCCTTTATTGAGTTTTTTAAGTGCGATTTAAGAAAGACTCGAGTCTTTAAATAAAGACTTTGTCAAAAAATATATGTTTTATCTATGAGCAACACAAAGGACGATTGTCATTTTTAGGGTTCCGTACCCAAAGGGTCAAACGGAACCCTATTACTGAGACTTCGCTGTCCGTCCATCAGTCTGTCACCATGCTGTATCTCATGAACCGTGATAGTTGAAATTTTCACAGATGATGTATTTCTGTTGCCGCTATAACAACAAATACTAAAAACAGAATAAAATAAATATTTAAGGAGGGCTCCCATACAACAAACATATTTTTTTGCCGTTTTTATAAATAATGGTACGGAACCCTTTGTGCGCGAGTCCGACTTGCACTTGGCCGGTTTTTTAACGATTTGTGCGTAACCCATGAATTTAATGTGGAGACAATGCCTTTCAGAAAACTTTTGTACATAATTTGAGAGTTCTCGTTAAAAGGCTCAAGTCTTTACAAATTACTTAGGTTTCGGTAAGGAATCAAGTTTCGACTTAATGAATAGGGTCTGAAAAACTGAGTTGAGTGGAGTCTTAAGCAACATTATACTTTACTCAGTCATAGGTACCACTCACCTTGAACATCAAATTTTCGGTTAAAATAAATAATATTAATTGTTAAGTAAGTATGTAAGTAAATATTCTTTGTTGCACCAACAATTATACATTTTACATACATGTAAAACTACAAATAAATTTTAAAGAAAAATAGAACCAGGTAACAACAGGCGGTCTTATCGCTAAAGAGTGATCTCTTCCAGACAACCTAAGTAAGTAACCTAAGTATGTTTATTACTAATTTTATTTTTTGTGTGAAATCCTCTTGAGTTGTAAAAAAACATATTGAACAAGAACGACTCATTTAGCATGAATTTTACTTACCCTCCTTGCACCCAAAACGATTTCCGACAGCACCTCCAAACCACTCCTCAACACATCACAAACAACGTCTCCCACTATCACTTCCTTCTCCTCAACCACTATCCTCTCTCCTTTCACTTCCAAACCATACTCATAATTATCTTTAAGCCAGGACCTTAATGTTTTACATGTGTTGTACGTTTGTTTGGACAAGGCGGCACATTTTGGGCCCGTTATGTTGGCTTTGAGACATTGTGTGGTCAAGTATTTCGATACTTTGTGAGAGGTTAAGACTGTGTTCGCTGTAGTTTCATCTTTTAGAGATTGTAGATCCTGAAGAGGTAGAAAGTGGTTTGAATGATACTATTGAAGACCGGTCTAGCCTAGTGGGTAGTGACCCTGCCTATAAAGCCAATGGTCCTGGATTCAAATCCTGGTAAGGGCATTTATTTCTGCGATGAACACAGATATTTGTTGTTGTATACATTGTTGTCTGAGTCCCCACAACACAAGCCTTCTTGGCTTACCGTGGGACTTAGTCAATTTGTGTAAGAATGTCCCTATATATAATAAATAAAATTATATATACATATATATTATAGGACATTATTACACAAATTGACTAAGTCCCACAGTAAGCTCAATAAGGCTTGTGTTATAGGTACCTAGACAACGATATATATAATTATAAATACTTAAATACAAAACACCCATGACTCAGAAACAAAAATATCCGTGTTCATCACAGAAATATATGCTCTTACCAGGATTTGAACCCGGGACCATCAGCTTCATAGGCAGGATCACTACCCACTAGGCCAGACCGGTCGTCATATTTATTTATATTGTATAATCTGTCACATTTAGTACAGTTGTATTGATATTTCTTTATTATTTTTGGATATCTATTATGAGCTATGTGCGTGATAGTGGCGTCCGCCTTGCGGCTATGGAAGAAATTAGTTAATTGATAGTTGAAAAACAACTAATTTTGATCACTATATCACTAAAAATATTTAAAATTAATTGATAGTTTCAAATAGTATAAAACATCGATCGCTGTTAGTTCCATCACCACGTACATCGCGCATAGACAATCCAGAGACAATTAGGTACTTTGTAGATATTGTCATTACTAACTTCACAAATAAAATTACCTTCAGAGTTGCCAAACTGCCTAAATCACCAACAAACTGCTTAGTAAAGCACTCAATAGACGACAACTCCAATACAAACTTCAAAGAAGTACTTATATGTTCCAAGCAACTATCACTAATTCTCTTCTTTTGTGTTTTATCATAAGCCATAAGCAATCTGTTTTTTATGCTGCGCCATATTTTTAAAAACAAACCATCCTTGTCTTTGAAAATGTCGTGGGTTTCGAGTTTCTTCATGTAACGCAGTGATACGTTTAGTAGGTGTATAGATGATTCGATGTGTGGTGCTTTGGAGTCTGGGTTTTGGATCGCTTGTATCTGAAAATGAGAATTAATACATGAATATAATTGTTACTATTGCGACAGAAAACTTATTCAACTTATTCTTAAGTCATGAAGAGTTACTAATTGGTATTACTAGATGGCGTTATGAGTCACAAAACATATATCGTAACCATACCATTGTGTAGTACTGATCGATTCCTTATGAAGGTCTGATACTTACCTTATGATCATTTATTGCACTTTGTTGCACAAAATACTAAATAATACTAATAGTGGACAGGATGGCATTCTGTACCTAAAGCAGCAGCAGAGAAGATTTCAATCTAAGCAAAATAATAATTTAGTAATAATAGCGAGTAAGGGATAATATATCAAGGGTCTGCCTGAAAACCAGCGTTGTAGTAAATACACTGCAACACTATGCTGAGGCAAGCTCCTTTTTAACACTCATGAATATTTCTCCCTCATATATACAACTCAATTGCTTAGTTTTTAAGTTTGAATTTAAGGCTTATTTGTATTAAATGTCACTGTCTGTTAACTCTGCCATTTCATGTGATGTTGAATAAAAATTTTCTATGTCTATATGTCTAATAGATATATTTCGGCTATTACATGACAGTCTAGTTACCATTTTTTTTTTTTTTATACTACGTCGGTGGCAAACAAGCACACGGCCCGCCTGATGGTAAGCAGTCTTCGTAGCCTATGTACGCCTGCAACTCCAGAGGAGCTACATGCGCGTTGCCGACCCTAAACCCGCCCCCCCTCGTTGAGCTCTGGCAACCTTACTCACCGGCAGGAACACAACACTATGAGTAGGGTCTAGTGTTATTTGGCTGCTGTTTTCTGTAAGGTGGAGGTACTTCCCCAGTTGGACTCTGCTCTAGATCTGGAATGACATCCACTGGCTGTGCCCTACCACACAAAGCGAGATGACATTACCGCGAAATACCTATACGACAGCTTACATTCGTGTGACGTAATTAATGGATGATCCCCAATCCACAACACGTCCTTCTACTATAATTCGTTTGTATATGATAATGGTTATAAAGTACTTACAGCATTTTCTATGAAGAAATTCAATCCGGACCAAAGGAAGTCCAAATTCTTACTTTCCGCAGCATCATTTGTTTCACAATACTTCGACAATGTGAGGGAATATGCCTCCATCGCATTCAGTGCCGCCATTATATTGTCAGAAACTACCGAGTCTTCAATGTTGCCAGTATCTTGACTAAACGATCTAGTTTCACTAAAATCTATTTTTTTAAACGCATCCAGCATAGTCTTGTGTATTTTTTCTTGCAAATCGGCTAATATAGATCTGTAAGCGCTTGTAGTAATAGCTCGTTTCTCTTTAGCTATAATCGGTAAAATTATACAGCTTATTTGGAATACTGGATCGCAGAAATACTCAGTTGAGTTGTTTTTGCTTTTTTGTTTTTTGAGAAGTATTTTGACTATGCTTTTGACAATTTCGCTGTCGGTTTTAACTTTTTTCACTCCAGTTTCTAATGTGCTTTTGATCAGAAGCAGGTTATTGGACGTTTTTATTTTAAGTGTCATTAATTCTATTAATGTTATGTCTTGTTGTGAATCTTCTCGTGAATCTAATGTTGTGAAAGAAAACAAGAAATTCACTGGGAATATTTTGTATAAGTCCGGATTCTTTGGGGTTAATTCGTAAATACTTTGCAAAATATGATCAATATTGCGTTTCAATTTTTTACTAACACTTTTCTTCACTGCTAACATTAAAAAAATCGCTGCCAATTGATATTTTTCTTCCAAATAGTAGATCTGCAATTGCTTCAATATTTCCAAATATCCAGCTACTTCACTTTCTTCGGTTACAGATAATTTGTTAAAATACTCTTTCACATCAATGTCTTTTAAAAATAATGTCAAATCAAACTCTGATTTACTCAAAGCTTTTGTCAATTCATCTGCGTTTTCTAGACATTTACTTATATTTTTCAATGTCTCCAACACCAGAGCATTTAGCAATGGTCTATTATTTATCACGGAACTACGTTTAAATATATCTATTTCGATATTACTTAAATATAATTTCACTAAGTATTTTGCCAGTTGTTTTGCGTGTCCCCTTTCTATGTTCGTCATTACAATTTTGTTAAAATAACTGTCATCTTTTAAGCAATCCGAACTGGTAAGTTGCTTTATTAAGTGTGATTTGTCTTCTATTTCCGACTCTGTTTTTATATTTGGGTTTGTTTTTAGTAACTCCACTGCTAGGATTTTGTTGGCTACTAGGTGATCCTGAAATAATTAAATAAATAAATATTATAGGACATTATTACACAAATTGACTAAGTCCCACAGTAAGCTCAATAAGGCTTGTGTTGAGGGTACTTAGACAACGATATATTATATATAATATATAAATATTTATGAATACTTAAATACATAGAAAACACCCATGACTCAGGAACAAATATCCATGCTCATCACACGAATAAATGCCCTTACCAGGATTTGAACCTGGGACCATCGGCTTCATAGGCAGGGTCACTACCCACTAGGCCAGACCGGTCGTCAAATTCAAATGCAAATTGAATATTTCAAATAACAACACGATTATAATAATAGTAGTCAATAGTTTCATTGTACGAAGTTTTATTGCTTACTGCATGTGTGTAATCTTAAATGTGGCTTTCAATCACAGAAGGGTCCTTATGCTTCATATGTGCATAAGTACCCTTCTCTGGTGGAAAGCCTCAAATAACTTTCCAGATATGACACTTGAAAAATAGAATGTTATAAATTTCACGAAACAACGCCATCTGGTGGTAAAGCGACATGTTGATTACAGGGAGTATTATTTTCTATGGAAGTCTACACTATTTATAAATTTAATTATCTCTGGTCAAACTCTATAACTTGTTTTTGTTTTTTTATTCCTAGAACAAGTGATGTTTAGTTTAGACAACGCATATTTTTTTTTTAGTTTTAGGTTCCCAGTCTAATCCTCTCACAAAAATCAAAATTTAGTAAACCACAGTGTGTGTGTCTACCTTCCTATCTTCAGCGACCTCTATAAGCGATCGAAAAGCTATACTAAATGCAAAGCCCATTAAACAAAATAACCAGTGATCGGAACTATGGGAGTAAAACTTTAACAAAACTTATCAAGCGGACGTAAAAAGAGTGCTTATAGCCTTAAACATATTCGAATATCTATGAATGTAAATATTTTTATGGCTGTAAGTACTATACTATTCCTATCCCTATGGACATGAATATTTTTAGGGCTGTATGCACTATTTTATGTCCGCTTAACAAATTTTGTTATAGTTTTACTCCCATAGTTCCGATCACTGAAAATAACTCACCAATTGCAACCTTGAATCCTCCTCCTGAACCTTACCAGCCAGCGTTACCCATTGTTTCGTCTTCAAACACGGCAGTATCGGGCTAAAGTCGATAACTGCACTGGTGTTGCCAGCCTGCATGTCCACTTTAATGTTGCCATATTTTAAATTAATCAGTTTCAGTCTGGAGAAGCTTACGCAAAGCTTTAAAAATGCGTTAGCTAAATTGGGATTCTGAAATGAGATAAAATATTGATTTAATAGTAGATTGTTAAATGTTAACCAGTGGTGGAAGCTATTGTTTTGTAGTTGGTACTGTTGTTGATGAGTTGTACCCGTTGACCCGGGTACGTCCTTAAACTACGTCCACAAGAAAGGTATGGGTATTGTGAATGTCATCTCGCTTTGTGTGGTAGGGCACGGCACAGCGGATGTCATTCCAGATCTAGAGCAGAGCCCAACTGGGGAAGTACCTCCACCTTACAGAAAACCGCAGCCAAATAACACTAGATCCTACTCATAGTGTTGTGTTCCTGCCAGTGAGTAAGGTCGCCAGAGCTCAACTAGGGGAGGGAGGGTTGTTAGTGTCGGAAACGCACATATAACTGCTCTGGAGTTGCAGGCGTACATAGGCTATGGAGACTGCTTACCATCAGGCGGGCCGTATGCTTGTTTGCCACCGACGTAGTAAAAAAAAATCAGAGACGATTTTGGCGTTAGTAGTTAGTTCGAGGGTAATATGGTTACTTTTACCCAAATTAAACACTCTACTTTACATTTCAACTATGAGGAAAGTAGGTTAACAAACAAGAAATGTAGGTTATGAGTTATGACTGCAGGAATTGGCGCCCTTTACATTTTGCTTGGAAAAAATCTAAAACCATAGACAATCAGATCTCAATTTGTTAA
This sequence comes from Cydia pomonella, assembly GCF_033807575.1. Classification (NCBI taxonomy): domain Eukaryota; kingdom Metazoa; phylum Arthropoda; class Insecta; order Lepidoptera; family Tortricidae; genus Cydia; species Cydia pomonella. The sequence goes on from NC_084726.1 coordinate 9,312,292, forward strand.
AAACAGTGAAACTGAATGAATGAATGAATGTAATGTAATGATAATACTTTAAACATTCATCGTGATTTATATTCATTTATTAACAAATATTTATGTTTATTTTATACATTTAAATATTAAATACAAGTAACTAGTGTGTTTTCTTAATAATGCAATGCAATTGACATTTAATTTCGATAATACTTGGTATGAAAATGCGGAAGCTAATATAAGAGCTTTTAACTGAATAATATGGCATAGGTATATAGCTGTTCGAAGTACAAATTAAAAAAATACTTTCCACCCTAGGCAGGGAAATGTAGTTTTCAAACCGGCTATCAGCCTATGAAAGGTGAACTTTCCGATTAGGAGAGATTAAAAAGAATATTTCGTCACTTGACAACCAACACAAGTTCAGACCCATATTGAACCCTACTAGTACCAAAACAAGGTTGATTTTTCATTTTTTTGCAATTACTGAGTTTTGGTTGTTACTTTATAATTTGATAAGACACTTCTTTTAACGACCGGTTTGGCCTAGTGGGTAGTGACCCTGCCTACGAAGCTGATGGTCCCGGGTTCAAATCCTGGTAAGGGCATTTATTCGTGTGATGAGCATGGATATTTGTTCCCGAGTGTTTTCTATGTATTTAAGTATTTATAAATATTTATATATTATATATATCGTTGTCTAAGTATCCTCAACACAGGCCTTATTGAGCTTACTGTGGGACTTAGACAATTTGTGTAATAATGTTCTATAATATTTATATTATATTTATATTATGTATAAAAAAACACTAAGCAGTATTTAAGAAAAGCGTGAAGCACACTTACATCATGCCTTCTTTACACCTCAATTTTTGTACATAATCTTTGACCGTGCGCATTGGAGGGCCTGCCACCTCGCGACCTGAATCGAAAACTTTAATAATGAACGCCTATAAACAGTCGCTGCCCCATAGAGCACACGCACACACTATTTTATGCCTTGGAGGAAAGAAAACAGGAAGTCTCTGGCATCCCAGCCAGCCAGCAACACATATTCACTGCCAAGAACACGTATGTATGTATTGTATTGGACATTTCGTGAGGTCCGACATCTTGTTGTTCAAAATGCTGCACAAAATGGCTGCCAGGACTCTGGATAGATTTATGATTCAGAAGGAAAGTATCACTCACATAATTTAGTTTCAGTACACACTCTCCCAACTTCTTCAAGCATTCATTCTCGAAGTTTCCAAATGTGTTCCAGAACTCCTCCGCGATGTGGCGCGGGACCGTGTGGTCTGCCATCTTGCTGTTCTCGAAAAAGCTGCACAAAATGGCCGCCAGGACTTCAGCCAGAGTTATGATCGAGGGACCTTGAAGAAAAAGTATAGGTTTTTTTTAGTTACGATTAATGTCTGTTGATAGGAATAATCAATACTACAGTTCAAATATATCAAAAGTAAACAGTAAAAATTAAAACGGAACTAAAAAAGAACCATACTTGGCTTCACTTGTTTTGCTGCATTCACAATTTCACATAATGGTACAGTCAGCGTCAAATACTTTGTAGCAACCAAAGTAGCCAAATAGTTCGGTACACCATATATTTAGTACGGTGTACCAAACTATTTGGCCACTTTGACTGCTACAAAGCATTTGACGCTGACTGTAGCATGACAGCAAACACACAGGACGCACTCATTAATACGCGCGAGGCAATGTTCTCGCGCACAAACCGGTCAGTGCCTCGGCCGAGGCACGTCTACACTAGCCGTTTTGTGCGCGAGGAAATTGCCTCGCACATACGTGCACGCTCGCTCACTCACTCTGTGTGGGCCCGCCGCACATTGCAAAATAATTTAGCGCGAGTCTGGCAAGGTTAAAGACCCGACCAAATGATCTGCCATATTTTCATTACACTACATATTTTATTTTAACTTATAATAGATTATAAATTGACTCAAGAACATATGTTGTTCATAAAAAAAACTCTAAAAATATAAGGGTTGATTTAGCCTCGTTACCCAGCAGCTAGGTCTGCAGTTCGGAGTTAGGGTATGTTAGAAGAAGTATCAGACAAATTTATAGCTTGCCTCAAATACCTAAACTCTTAAATGTGGTAGACATTAAAACTACTACTCTCCAGCTATTAAAACTAGGTAAAAAAAATAGAAACCAGCAAATCTACATGACAAAGATTTCATTCATTTACTTCACAAAAATCACAATAAGAACGCATTTTTACTGAATTAAAAGACAAATGTACCACTACCTTTAAAACCTAGTTTCCATGGCCAAACATATGCCAGGAATGTGTTAAAAGGAGGAAATAGTTTTTAATACTTACTGACATAACCTTCTTCCAACATCATAAGGCAGTGTACTTGGAAATCTTTGTGTAAAGTCACCAGTAGTTCACTGTTTTGCCTAAACATTAACTCTGAAGTCCATCTTCCATACATTTCCACACATTCTTGTGGTATGATATCATTGCTTGTGATTATCTTACTTTTGATCTTCTCTGAATCATCTTCTTTTGATTTTTGTATCAATTCAAATTGCTCTGGGTTGCAAGCTTCTAAAATAAGTTTTACATTTGGTAGTATTTGCGTGATGAATAAAGTGCCTCTGCTAAGTTTAAATAAGGTGTGTAGAAGGCATTTTACCATGGAGGTGTATGTTTCCATAGTGCTTGAATTATTTTTCTTAGCAGCCATAATTGGTGGCAGGATTGTGTCTAACTTTTGTTCAATTAATATTGGATCCAATTGCAATGCTACATTTATTATATTCATTGTAGTTTTATCAGGCTTTCCTTCTAGTTTCAAGAGCCCCATCATAATGCTTTGGAGAAATCCAGTAAAGTTCTTTTTAATCTCAACTTTAGATATCTTCTCACCAAAAGTATCTGTCAATCTGACACTGATATCAACTTCGTTTTTTAGTAAAATATCAAGGAACTTAAGAAAAATATTCCTTTTAATTTTGTCATCATTTTCTTCAAATACAATTGAAGATAAAATCATGTTAGGATTTAAATACTTTTGCGTCATGTTCAAAGATGAAGTAGTAATTATATATAAAGCAAATATAAGCTGATGTTCTCCTTTAAAGCATGACACAAAAACATCAACAAAATTACATAAGAAATTGAAGTCTTTTGAAGTGCGGCCTTTTGGGAACTCGAAGAATGTATTCATTATTTTCAACACTGACTGAATATTGTCTCCTTTTTCCGCAATCAATTCATCAATATTATCTTTTCTTACTAAAGTCTGTAAGAAGCTGATGAAGAAAGTTTTTTTATTCATTGGAAAAAGGATGTTCTGACATAACTCTATAACCAAATTACGATTTTCAGTATCTAGTAAACTGAATATTGTTTCTAAGTTTTCTCCATCTAATAGTTTTATTATAAATTCAAGTTTCTTCTTTGACTCTTTATAGTGTTTTGTGAGGTGAGTTAGAATTCTTGTTGTAAGAATATTAACTTTATTTACATCTTTGATAACAGTGTTTCTTAATAATCGCAGTAATGCAATGGATACAAATAGGTTTTCATCAATATTTTCTGTAACTTGTTTGGCAAGTTTTTCATTTTCCAAGAAGTTGAGAATTGAATGGATATCCTCAAGTGTTAATGTGCTGTTTTTAACATAATCTGACACAATCTGTAATATAAAATATAGTATTACAAATAATAGGTTATTATTGGTTAAGTAAAATAGTAGACCTATTAATTAATTAAGTAATTGGAAATAACACAAAAATACCATCAAAAAAATAGTTTTGTTACCATTCAAATCAGCTTTTCTTTCCATAAATGGCTTTTACTCCTTGCTATGGATTCTGCCAATAACAAGGTGTAGACCTTTGACTTTAAGAAGAGAATGTTTGGTCGGCTAGTCTTAATAAAACACCCCATTTTTTTTCTACTATGTAGTTTAAAGTTTTTATGTGTAAGAGAAATGGAATCTGTGACATTTCAAATAAATCTCTTTTCTCCCTGCTGGTCACCTATACTAACCACCTATGGCACCTATTTATAATCATTCCTTTTAAAATAGACTATTCTTTTTTGTGTTTTCCCTTATTTTAATCATAAGCCATTAACTACTGCAAAAATTACGCCTTTGTTTCAATAAACAAAATTTTATTAAATTACATTGTAGTATATAATAATAATAATAATAATTCAGCCTATATACGTCCCACTGCTGGGCACAGGCCTCCTCTCATGTGCGAGAGGGCTCGGGCTATAGTCCCCATGCTAGCCCAATGCAGATATTATATTAGATATTTTAGTATATAGATATTTATTTTTATTTATTTTATCCCTTGGAGTGGCAGGCCGTTGACTCCCGACCGATTATGTCATCTATTTCAAATTCGTTTAATTGAAATAAAATCAAAATTCCAATAACTCTAAAACAACACATGCCACTGAAACAGTTATTGTTCTATAATAGTATACCTGTATTAGTGTAGTTTTCAAATCGCCACTCAAATCATCACCAATACTGATCCAGCCTAGAATATTCCTTAGCTCCCCTCCAGAGAGTCCATTCTGCTTTGTTATTCCATCGAGCCATTCTGCAACGACTCTCTCCTTTGGACCAGCAGGGAAGTGTGGGGAGTGGATGACATTTCGCGCCAGACAGAGACGTTTTGGTAGGACTATTGTTTTATCTTCCAAGCGCCGTTTTAATTCTGAAAAAATAAAATGTATTTTACATATATGTATAGTAATAGATATTATGTACATGATGTATATTTAAATGTGTGATGACTAAACTATTATATATCTATCTTTCTGTTCTGAAATACGTGATATATAAAGCAAGTTTATATTGAGTTTCAGTCTCAGATACAAAACAATCATGAAGAACTGGTTGAAACATTAGAAATGTAGTGTTGTGCCGAAATAACATAAAACAACTTATTTAGGTTGCTACTATAATATTATATTGTTTAGATTTATATAAAATCATAGAAGTGATATAAATAAATAAATTAATGGAATAATATTGGCTAAACTACAAAATACATTTGGGGTTAAAACAATCCCACATTGTGACTTTTTTAAGTCATAGTTTTATATTAAAACTTACCGTTTAAAGGATTCAGTGCCATTTTTATTGTGGTTCTACACTATATATTATAAAACATTGCTTGATGTTAGTGATATAGTGCTCAATATACGAAAAAAGTATAATTTAAACTATGAGAGTATGCGATTGTCACACGTGCACTTGTTATTATAAGCGTTTCGAAGTTGCTTTGAGCGAGATTGGCCAGCTGTGAATGTGAACATTGTTCAAGCACGTTATTTATATTTATAAACTTAAATTGATGTGTTGTAATTATTTAAAATTAAAATAAAGTAAAACTAAAAAATTTTAATATTTTTAATTACCGAAAATATCTTTATTTAGTTATTTTCTATAGCAGGATTAAAACGCTTTCACTGTCAAATTGACAATAGACTTAAATGTTGCTATACTTAAAAATTAAAAGAGCGCTGGTAGAATTAAGCCGGGCGAGCTGCATTCTTTTTTTTATGGCTTGGTTGGTCGACCTCAAGGGCCTGACACTCTTTGATAGAGAAAGATAGTCTTATTGCGATTCCTATAAGAGGAAAGAGAAAATAGTGCAATGCTTTGTCTTTATCACCGACCGGGTTTTTTTTCATGGTCGGGTTATGGCAGCTTAGGAAGGAGGGTGATGGCGATATACAGAAATTTATAAGAGTGAAAGAGACAAAATCCCGCAAGATGCCATACATTAAACTGTCAATCATATTGTCAAGAGTGCTAGTAAACAACGTGGTTTTCTTATTGTAGAAGTTTTATAAAGTGAATGATTGTGTTTATTAAGTATTTAATGGAGGTGTAAGAAGTTTTTACGTACAATTAACATGGTGGGGTGTTCAGTGGTTGCCTACAAAAGCAATAACTTGCGAAAATAAGCGGGTGTAACATTTCATGCGTAAGTACAAGTTTTTCGTATTTTGATCATGTATTTCTTTCTCAAATCTCACAGGAACCAAGTTACTGAGTTACATCATTACTTGGATTATGAAAAACTTGATAAAATAGGAGATATCAGTAAATTATTGCTAAAAATAAAACAGAAAGTTTGGTTATGTAAACCAGTCAAATTCAGTAGTATTTTATTTAGGGTTGCAAACAAATAGAAAAGAAAGTCCCCTGCAATTACCCCATATTTCGGGAGTTTCAAGCTATTTAATATTTCCAGCTCTCCGACGGAGGATGAAATTGTTAAAGAATGGATTGCGGGAACTGGAAAATCAAATTGGATGCCTCACAAATACTCGCGTATTTGTTCCAAACATTTTGAACAACATTGTGTCCGCAAACTGGGCAAACGAACTTTCATCGAAAAGTTTTCTTTTCCAACCTTGTTCATACACGTAAGTTGGCTGTTATTAAATAAGTAATAGTAACTAGTGGGAATAACCCGTTACACTATACACTATTAGAGTTGGTACATCTTAACATAGGTCTCACAGTGTTTTGAAGTATTTATTTGGGTTCTTTGTACACGGGTCGTCTACGGGTTTTAATGGTATTAAACTCTAACAAATTATTGGGGGTAATTTCTAGGAATTAAAAATCCTACCTATTACCAGTGGGAATTTTATTTCCCAGTAGTTACCAGTGGTAAAAGGTGGGAATAAAATTAGTGTAACTACCTGTGGTAAAAGGTGGACAAAAGTTCCTAGTAGTTACCACTAGTAACAACTTGGTGGTAACTAGCAGGAATAACCCTATATAAGACCACAGACTTAAATTTTTAAATTGTTTCTTGGAGGCTTGGTACATGGGATTACGGATTATATGAGTATTAAACTCTAAAATAATGTATTTATTCAAATTGATTAATTGCCCCGCAGGAGAGGAGAGAGAAAATTCTTTTCTTCATCATGTCATGGAAATCGTCCATTCGTGCACGTCGTCGTCGTGGCAGTCTCAACAGCATTCTGAAGCTATTATTGAACTTCATATAATTGATCCACAGGTTACAAGTGTATGTGTAAATAAAGTTTTCTTGACCCCCACAATATGTACAACGCGCAACACGTAAGATTTTTTATTTAAACATAAATATTCGGTTTTAAGTAACAGTTTTAATGTAAATGACCATGTCAACTTAAAATCATATACTGCGAATCAATATTATAGCTATAAATGTCAGTGCGCTGTGTTCCTTTTCAATATCCGCATCGTCCTTTAGATTTTTAATAATTATATGTCCTAGGTATTAAAAAATGAACACTCTGCTCAAGGCAAAACCACCGAGTGTCACCGGTTCAACTATCGGTAGGATTACCTGCTCGGAAGATGAGTATCTTACGTTTTTAGTAATATTGATGAGCCAATGAGAATCTGCATACGTGTCATACACCTTTCAATCAATAAATTTTTTCAAAAATTCAATTTATTTGTGTTGTTCTCAAGTAAAAGGTACCGCATTGTCGCTTATCATAAGGACGCTCTTACAGGTTATTCGTATAGAGAGCAAGCAAATTGTATCCTTATGGTAAGCGACTATGTGGTACCTTTTACTTGAGAACGACACATTTAATTATTATTTCTAGTAAGTACAGTTATAATAATATAAGTTTTGAATAAAGAAATTACCTCTTTTGATAGTTTATCCTTTTTATTCCAACAATCACCTAATCTTATATCAACTCAAAACTTCATATTGGTAAGTAAGGCTTACTTACAAATTACTACAAAAACAAATAAACCGACTACTAGTTGCGATTATGTTCGTTATTTCTCTTGTGATACTTCGCAAGTTAGGGAGTCAAAATGGCGACTCACTCATTACGTAATTTAAGTACTTGTTGCATCATTTTCCTATTTCATTTTAGGGTAATTTTTTGCGACCATGGTAACCCCATATTATGATGTCTTGATGACGTCATATATGTCTTTCTCTTACCCCTGGTCGCTCGACTTCTTGTCTAGTTATATTGTATGTCTATGGTCGACCTACACTCCAGTGTTGTCACATCTACCTACTTTTTGGTAGATCTACCTATTTTACCTGTGTTCTACCTATCTACCTCCTTCGGCCTGAAATCTACCTATTTTTCAAAATGGTACAATTGTAAGCAATTCTCAATACATGTGACAGAACATTACCTAATTTCTACCGAATTTAGATTCGATTTAATGAAAACTTTCCAAAGAAACAGATTATACAAGCAGGTTTATTACCTACAAACAATGGAAATCCTAACTTATGTTTCAATTTCTTTAATGAACATGTGTACTAATGTCACAATATTAAAAACTTATAAATAATTAAAAACATTTTTAATCATAAAAATGTACTTCTATTGAGTGGTAGATCTTCCTATTTCTCATTTTAAATTCCACCCATTTCTACCTATTTTTGCACCCTGTTCTACCATTTCGGCAAAATTGTATGTGACAACACTGCTACACTCATCCGCTAAATGCTGCCCAATAATACTGAACTGCCAATATGCATGCATCCCTAAAGACAAGAGACAGAGTAAGATCAAGATAACTCTGCAGCGATTTTTACAGCACACACATGAAATTATGACGTTTAAATAACCCTTGCACGTCCGTGCTATAAACATCGCTGCAGAGTTATCTTGGTCTGACGCTAATGGCTTCTTTTTACGCAATTGCCAACCAGGCTTAAGATCAAGGAGGGCAAGGAGACCTTGGTTGGTGATTCGATACTTCGTTCACTTTGTAGCCAGGAACTTTCAGTGTCGCCAATAACTATTGCAATGTCATTTAAATATGAAATGATTGAAATGTAACAACTGTATATAGAGTTCCAATTTCTTTGATTATCAATTACGGTTAGCTTGCTGGTGAGCCAGTCCCTCCTACCTACTAACGCCTGCAACTCCAGTCTCCAGATTTATCATTCCTCAAACCACTATCAAGGAGCGGCTACTGACGCTTACGAGGCATTATGTGGGGAAAAGAATTACTATGTAACGGACTTTGTATCTGTCTGGGTCTACATATCCAATCCATTTTTATCGCTTGTCACTATGCCCGTCACTTTCGCACTTACCCACTTGTTAGAAAGTGACAGGCATGGTCACAAATGATAAAGAGCCGACCATCCTAACCCTACTGATCCAATTAAAATGCCAAAGAGACGTTTTAACATTTTATTACATTTATAAAAAGACAATATGTCCGCGAAAAAATGAGATGGTTACACCAATCTGAAAAATAGAAAACTAGTAAAACACGCGACTACAGTAAAAAACTTTCTCATATAAAGTGCCAAACTGCCAAAGCAATTGTTGATATGAAAATCCAAACAATCGTAATAATATGCCCTAAAAAACCAACAACACTATGTATCAGATCGTTGATAGCAGTTAAGATATAAAATGTAATTATTAATATGAAACGACTATACCATTATATTATCCCATAGAAATATATGTTTAATTCCACGGCACCTACGTCCACATAACATCTAAAGTATTCTGAATATTCTGATAGATGCATCACACACTAAAGATGTTTCTCCCTTGTTTGTGTGCGTTTCTTTAATGTGAGCGGTACTCTGGGGAAAAGAGTGCAGGTTTAAAATTATTTATCTCTATCTTGCGTATGTTAGGTACTAACACTATGATCTCAAAGAAAGAGATGGGTGTATATTTTCAGCTGCCCTACGGCCTACGATTCCAAAAGTATTGAGTCCTGGCTTGTAATTTTCAGTTCTTTTTTGTTCCTTATTCAGTCACACTGGCCCCATCATTATATTTTCGTTCGTACATAGGAAAATACATCTGCATCAATGTCTCATATATATCCACATCTATCGGCAGGAAAGTGCAGAAAATGATCCGGTTCATCTGTGGATTCTGTTCAAGAAACTTTCTCGCAGTTTTCAAAGCAATGTGGGCAGCTAGACGGTTAGGGAAGCCGTAGATGCCAGTTGAGATGCAGGGGAAGGCGATGGACTTTAAATCGTATTCCTTTACGTAGGAAAGGCATTTCTCGTAGCAGGATTGAAGGTCTGGTGCCGAGCCGTTTTGAGGGCCCACTGTGTGGATGACATCTGTAAAAGTTTTAGACAAAAATTTCATTTTTGGTACAAGCTTCAAGCCATCAAATCTCATGCCCGTTTAATTAAATTAACCTGCTGGTGCAGTTGCAATGGTTGGTTAACCATTTGCAGCACTTACATTTAGCCGGCAAGTTATAGCCTCCAGTGACCTTGGCCTGGCCGGTAGGGCAGCCTCCCAGGGTGTTGCATTCTTGCTGTAAAATTACATTACAAATTATTATGTTAAATAAAGTAGATTGACAGAATAACCCTATTAAAATGTTAAGGTTTTACCCAAATGCTTCAAAAAACCTCTCACAGTCCACAGATGGGCTCTGAACTTATAATAATATAGACTTCACAAGAAATATCTTTGACATCAAATCCTCATGTCAGTGGATTCTGCATTAATGCATGTCTAAAATGCAGGATAATAGAGAGAAGTGTCCTTAACATAAAGTTATCTAACAGAGTTAGAAACATAGAGATAAGAAGGAGAACTAAATTTAGAGACACAGCAGTACATATTTTGAAGCAAAAATACAATTGGGCAGGGCACATAGCCAGAATGAAAAATAACAGATGGACAAAAATAGCTACGAATTGGAATCCAAAAGTTGGCAAAAGAAAAAAGGGCAAACCAAAAACAAGATGGGAAAAAGACCTCATAGAAACAATAGGAAAAAACTGGAAAGAAATGGCAATAGATAGACAAAAATGGAAGAAAATGCTGGACAAATACCTAAATATAATAGAAAAGACGATTCGGAAGAGGCCTAGGTCAAAAGACCTTACGAACATGTTCATAGGAATTGTTAATATAATAAGGAATTGTTAAATAGACTGCCAACAGTTCGTATAATAAAGGCTTTAATAATAATAAAAAATAATAAAATGCAGGATAGAGGAACTAAGTAACATAGAGATACCAGTGATTGACAGGAACCATTAACTGACACTTATTTTTTATCCAAGAAAATGAGGGTTGGAAGCAGATTTCTTGATATGGCAACACTGCAGCTACGACTACCATGTGCCACTATGTTATAGTTAGAATGCTTAGAATGAAAACTCATGGAGGAAAACAAAATCTGACTTTTCATCAGCCCAAATTTTTGTTGCCTTAACAGATATCATCAGTTAAATAAATAGCCTCCAAGCTTAAACCTTAGCATGCAGATAGCCAATATGTTGATGTGTACTTATGTGTAATTTTGTAAAAGCATACAATTTCAGTTTAGAACAAAAGGATGAAACTATTCCAATACCTGTAATAGTGGTCCAGCAGCCCTATGTATGGCTCCATCAACACCACCACCAGCTTTTAGAAGAGAATTAGCCGCATTCACTATAGCATCAACCTGAAAAAATAGTTAAAAAATCAATGGCTTGACTCTTGGGAAACCATAGACAAATTAGTAAGTTTAGAGTGCTCACTCCATACAACAGGTTATTAGCCCACAAGCTTGATAGATGTGATTAGGGTGTAAAACTTGGTATTCACACCACCTGCCCGCTCCTCCCTTAGTTCCCTTAGTTGTCATGCCTTCATTATGTCAAGCTTTCGGGCTAATAACCAGTTGTATGGAGTGAGTACTCTTAGCTTACTATTACATATTTCTCTTTCAGTGCCAAGCATCCCATTTCCAATACAAAATGAACCCGACCTGCAGGTTTTTTGCACTGAAAGTGTTAATCAATTGATTCCCATTCCGAATCGAAATTTACCAGTCAAAAAACAGCCTATAGCTGTTTTATTTAGAATCAAACTTTGAGTGTCACTACTGACCCAATATCACATCTACTTCAAGGAATTAAAATAATGACTGGTGTTTATTTGGTGTTGGGGACAATAAACATTGGTTGTATTAAATAGTGAAACTTTTGTATGAAGTATTATTATCTATTCGGCGATTGACATCTGACCTTACAACCTTGAGAGAAAACTAGTCCTTATAGTGATAAGCAATTTATAGGTTTTCACACGTTGTTTTTTTTCGAGGGTTTCGAGAAACTCATTGGTAGGAGCCAAGAGTTTTATTGACAAAAAACCATAAGAACAAAGAATACAGAAGGTACCCACTTCAAGTTTCGTAATATCCCCTTTGAAAATTGAGACCTTTCTGATCAGTTCCATGTTCTTCTCATTGTCAATTCTGGCACTTTTAAATACTTCCAAGTCTTCCAGATTATGCTTCTTGGACTCGAGACCCTTTTGCGTTCTAATACAGTCATCCCAAGGGAAAACACTCTCGAGAGTTACGTAGTCTGGCGATGCATAAAGTTTTCTTTTTTCGTCTAACTGCATGTTTAAAATTCTGGTTTTCTCGACTTTCCACTTTGCTGGCGACGTCATGTTTTTAAAGGAAGCGGAACGATGTTGTAGAATTTGGACGAATGATAAAACTTTACGTGGGTTCGGAATCCTGCAAAATAAAGAGCGATATGCCGGTGATAACATTCTAACTGTGACAGTAATGACAGTTAACGGGGAAAAGACGTTCAGATACGATAATTAAAGAATAATGCCATATAATAATTCCCAGCAAAATTATGCCTTTGTTTAAAAAACACAACTTAACTCTTAGTTAAACTTATGTGATTTTATTAAACATTTTTAAACATATGGAAGCGTATAAACAACAAACAAAAGTATTTCGTATGGTGGTATTTTATAGGAATTCTTCGGAATCATTTGCAGTGACATGACGTAAAATCATCAAACAAAAGTATTTCGTATGGTGGTATTTTTTTAGGAATTCTTCGGAATCATTTGCAGTGACATTGACAGAGTAAAATCCGGTCTTTAACAAATTGACTCTACTTATAACTCAAAACCTGTTAAAAAAATGAAAAGTTAATGCTTCGTTATAATTTTTAATACTAATATATTTTATTAAATTTTAAAACAAATAAAAAAGGAATAGTTTAGAACTTATTGATAATTAAAAAATTAACTGGAGTTCAGTGGTATTGCCAAGAGATAAAAATTCCCCATCTGCTCGGTAAAGCTATTTATTTCATGTCTCAATCTAATTAACTTTACATTGCTTCTCAAAATACCATTTTCAAAATAGGATAAAATTTCAAAGACACTTTCATACTGTCAAGATCATGATATGTAGCCAGCGCCATCGGTTTTCCTGAATTAAATGAAAAGTGAAAGCTATTAAGAACATAAAAAAAGGTTTATTTTGGACAATAATAGGTTTGATAAGAAATTCAGGCTTAAAAAAATACTAGGGTGAATTTCATATCAAGCTGGCAACATCGTACTTGTCAAACAACGAGTTTTCTCCACGTAATTCTAGCGTGCGGGGCTATCAAAAAATATTAAATTTATTGAATTAACGACGTGCTTCCGGCAATGATCGCATTTTAAAGTATTCAGGGGTGCTTATCACAAATTCATAAGTGCGCTGTGCAGTAAATCCGCTAGGTAAACCTTATAATATCACGTTACAGTCCTTGAAGTCAGGTGTTGGTCAGTGACACCGGCCTTTGTGAGCGTTTAACAAATAACCACGTCAGGTTTTTGTGGTGTTATTTCAGAATGAAGACTCTCGGGCCTCTTCTGGTGTTTTCGCTGGTGTTCACCGGCTCTTTGGCCGTGGACAGGAACAATTTTAAGACGTGCGAGCAATCAGGTTTCTGTAAACGTTTGCGATCTTTCAAGCCTGAGAAGTCTCAGTATTCGCTGAACTTGGACACCGTTATAGTCCATGGAAATGTGCTGACTGCGGAAGTCAATACTGTGGACACGGAAACTGAAAAGAGGATTATACTGGTATGTAATGTTTTATTCATTAGACATTTTAAATTCGTTAAAAGCTCAAATTGCTTATGATTTTTATCCGTTTTCCTGAGGGGCTACAGTGTGGGGGGTCTTAAAACAAGGAGTGTATAAGTTTTTATAGGGTTGGCGATGCGCATTGTAATATATCTGGTATTGGAGGCATCCATAGGCTATGGTAACTGCTTACTATCAGGCGGGCCATATGCTTGTTTGCCAACGACGTAGTATTAAAAAAAATGGCGTGGTGATTTTTGCTGGTTCTTAAAAAATGGAGATTGTTTAAAAACTAGTATAAATACCTCTATCAGTATTTGTGCTTGCAAAAATCAATGCATTCCTTGACATTACTACAGAATTATTCTATATGTTGTTGTCCTAAAGCACCCCACAGGTGCAAAGGGCCTTCACAAGCTCCCGCCACGCCTTCCGCTTCCTATCTTCAGCTCGCCTTCTGGCCTCGCTCCAGCTCAACCTGACCGCTAGTAGCTCTCTTAGGATGGACCAAATTATTCATCTATGTCCAGAGGGTAGAGACATGCCATGTGTGTCATTCTCAAGGAAAAGGTACCACATTGTCGTTTGCCATAAGGACTCTCTGACCGTAAGAATTTCTGAGATTATAGAAATAGGGGATTACTCAGAGCTAAAGCCAGTCTCAGGGTATGTTTTCAATTTATTATTAAATTTGCAAAACCATACCAATATTGGGAATCACCAAATATTATTATCTCTTTTTGTTTTTTTGAATGATAAATATTAAATAATGTATAGTAAAATTTGGTCTTAAAGTAAAAATTAAAAAATAAACTATAAATATTATTACCTCTTTGTAAATGCCAATTATGGTAACATTCTATTGAATGTACCAATTATTTCATTAATTTTATTAGCACTACCACACCAAAACCCATCCAGGGAGAGGTAGTGCATCCTGCAGTCATACAGTTTTTACTAGTATGGAGGAATTATTTCGTACGCTTACGAACAACATGCTGCAAAGTTAAAATTGTATTAAAAGTAAATAAATAAATTGAAATTGAAATTCATGCTGCCTGTCTAAAACTAAATAAAATTAATAATAATTTGTGGGGGCCCATCTTATAGGGGCGAGTCACCTCTGCCGGAAATCAAATTAAATACCATTTTATTAGGCAGGCGTCCTTCATTTTAGATTCCATCAACTCTCAAATAGTCCTTACACCCTGGTGGGTCCCACTACATGGGCAAGGGCAACATCCGCTTGGTGTACCCCTTACATTTCATTAAAGTGTCAAAAGTGTTGGCTTTGTCTCCACGCACTCCTCCCAAAGGTCCGGAACACCATTGTTCTGTGATGGGAAAGACATAAAAAAAAATATATATAGAGAGCACCTAGGCACTTGTATGGCACTTAGAATTTAGGGCCCCCTTCTCCATATCCAAACCAATGCTAGGTTGTCTGGGCCCCTAGTAGCCCGGGCTGTATAGGCCTAGGCGGAAATTGGGCCCTGCAAGAGCAACCCTGGCCAATTTCCAGTTTGAGCTCTGATATGGCTTGCAAAGCAGAATTTATTTTATGGGGCAGTAAATTTGACCAGAATTATTATCAGTATAATTATAGGAAGGTTTTGGCCGGAATTTACGTATTTTATATTTCAACGTCAGTACAAAAAGTGTGGCTTACTACAAAATCATAGCAATGGGAAGATTTTTTTTGGTTTTAGGGTGTAGTTTTTTCTGCATTTAAGTTTTACCTGTTACATGAATATTTGAATAATCAATGTCATAAATAAACATTACATTTATGTCAGCACTACTAATATGTACCTGAGTCTGGCTGATGGCCAATATGCAACTGAACTTAAAAATAGAATTTGAATGTTATTTTGTCTTACGAGTAATCTAAGGCACACATTACCCCCTTATTCATAAACGTGTACTAAAGTTACGATGCCGCTGATCATCGTTTGTCCCTTTCCGACGTATTGGTATGATGGAAAGGGACAAACGATGATCAGCGGCATCGTAACTTTAGTACACGTTTATGAATAAGGGGGTAAGTTTTTATTATAAATATCACGCAACGTGTTAAACTTTCCCTTTTCGAATCCATTGTGAAATCTGTGTTGCTTTTTGGCTGCGAAACGTGGAGAGTGACTAAACGCCTAACTAATAAACTTCAGGTCTTCGTCAAGAAGTCCCTCAAGGTCGATCTTTCGCGTTTTCTGGCCAAAAACCATTCGAAATGAAGACCTATGGAGTATATACACGGCAAACACTCATTGACGAAGAAATTGCGACACGGAAATGGAGATGGATAAGACATACTATTCAAAGAGGGGAAACGAATAATGCTACCATAGCTTTCGCGTGGAAACCGCCGGACGGAAGCCGTGGCTCCGGGCGTCCTATACACTCTTGGAAACGGTCCGTCCTAAGAGAGCTACGAGCGATCGGGTTGAGCTGGAGCGAGGCCAGAAGGCGAGCTGAAGATAGGAAGGCGTGGCACGAGCTTGTGAAGGCCCTTTGCAACTCTGGGGTGCTTTAGGACAGCAACAACAGCATAAATATCTGGTCAAAAAATTTAGTTGGTTAGAATATTGGTGGCCTTTGAGAAATTAACTTAATTTAAGCTCGGAAATTAACAGAGTTCAAAGGAACACTGTGTACTAAATAAATATCAACAACAGGCTTCATCCTATCCGTACAAATACTACAAATGAAATCTGCAACAGGTCTTATAATTTTGACCCGTTTTTAAGGCAGCAGGCCGCAGGCCGCAGAGGTGACATTTTTTTACAGTAATTTTGAACTATGCCAAGCAAACTAGATCTATAAAAAGTGTTTTGAGGAATTTATTCCCAAATTGGGAATTGTTTTAATACATTAATTTTGTCCTAAATGCCGAGTTTACGCAATCGTTCAAAAAAGGAGTGTACAGGTTTTTAAAGGGTCGGCAATGCGCATGTAATGCCTCTGGTGTTGCAGGCGTCCATAGGCTACGGCGACTGCTTACCATCAGGCGGGCCGTATGCTTGTTTGCCACCGACGTGGCTTAAAAAAAAATCCCAGGAGGTGACTGAAAACTGAAACTGAAACGAAACTTTATTAGGAGATATTGAAAGCTGAGTTTTGGGTACTGAAACTAGACTATATATTACATTTTTACATACTAACATAATGCAAATTATCTTCATGCAGCCAAGTCTTCAACCAATTTGTATTTGATTGTTAATAACTTCTTCTGCAAACTTTGTGAATGGTAACAACTCTTTAACTGTTTTGATGTTGATTTCCCTGTCTCTTCAACAGTGGAACTACGCCCTCAAGCTGACGGCGCTAGTCGACGGTACCTTCAGAGTAGAGTTGGATGAAGCAGACCCGCTGTACCCCCGCTACAGAACTCAGTTATCTTTGGACGGCGAGCCTAAGGGAGACAGGTTAGTTTACTAATGTTGATTTCTCTGTCTCAACAGTAGAACTACGCCCTCAAACTGACGGGACCTTCAGGGTGGAGTTGGATGAAGCAGACCCGTTGTACAAATGTACACTCGCTACCGTTCTCTTTGGATGGCGAGTATAAGGGCGACGGATTGATATAAATAGATAGATAGAATACGAATATTTTATCTTCATAGCATGTGTAAGGAGTACCCTTGTTTATTGCGTGTAACGCGTGCGTTCGACGCAAGCGGCTAGTGTCTCCCCATGCTCGGCTCAGCGGACGCCTTACGACGAGACGTCTTTTTCGCTCTTATTGCATTGACATAAAGCTGTTTTCCCAACGGCTTTTGCCGATTCCGCGTCAATGGGCATTTCTATTAACGTTGTACCTGTGACTTTTGTGGAATTGGTATTTTTTAGGGTTCCGTACCCAAAGGGTCAAACGGGACCCTATTACTGAGACTCCGCTGTCCGTCCGTCCGTCCGTCTGTCACCAGGCTGTATCTCATGAACCGTGATAGTTAGCCAGTTGAAATTTCTACAGATTATGTATTTCTGTTGCAGCTATAACAACAAATACTAAAAACAGAATAAAATAAACATTTAAGGGGGCTCCCATACATAAAAGTGATTTTTAGATAATGGTACGGAACCCTTCGTGCGCGAGTCCGACTCGCACTTGGCCGATTTTTATAATTAATATGCCCTTCATAACCAAGAAAAAAATGTCCCCAATTTTTTGATTCATTTGGTTACGTTTTCAATAAAACTTTCTATGACTGTAACAAAACGAACAAACAAAACGTGTGAAATTTTGGTGACACTTTTTTTCTCGTATATTAGGATCTAAAGGGATCGTGATTCTGAGTGGAAATGATATAATTAATCCAAAATGTAAAATGAAAGTTCAACTTTAAATAGTAACGCCCCGATAATTGTGGGAAGATCCCAAATCGCGTTACAGAGGCAACGTAAAACCATCAAGTGTAAAAATATGGCTGCATATAACTTACTTCAAAAATATGTCCCATAGTTGTTAATTCGCTGACATAAGAGCGATTCGACATAGTTTTGAGTATGTGTGCACCCATATTTTTACACTTGACTGTACCTACGCATAAAATAAAGTTGCACTATGTTGTTTTAACGTAGGAAAAATGACAATGCGCTTGCCGCGACGTTTAACGCACGCGTTTTACGCAAAAAACAATGGCGTGTTTTCGGGACGTAGACGCGGCAAACGCATTCCGTTGATTGCAAGCGATTGCAACCGAGCGCGTAAGTATTTGATGTGTGCTATAATTGGTATTTAGGTTTTGAAACAATATCAGTATTGATCAAAACAATAAAACTTCCCTTTGTTTTCTCGTAAAAAGTAAGAGAGATGTCGCATATTTTATTTAAAGAACCCAAGACAAATTTACATTACAAAAACATTGTGCCTTGTCTTGTGTAACGTGTGTCTGTTTGCCTTGTTTTTAAATACAATTACTAATATTAGTCTATAGGTATATTATTTATAAAGGAAAACTTCGTCTGTCTTAGTAACGTATATTTATAACCACTATAGTTTAAAAATTAAACTGTAAAATTGTCGAGCAAACCGATTAACCTTGTTTCCTAACGTATTTTTTGAAATCGTCCTTATGCTGAAGGATGTAAGTTTCAAATTCAAACAGCATAGTTGACTATGGTTTATGATAAGGAATTGTAACAAAACTAGTGTTATCAGCTACTTAATTTGAGTGATTTCGTTGCAGATTAATATGTGGTATTTGATTTTTATTTGTTGTCTACAGCTGCTAACCGTGTGAAATTGTTTTTTTATTTATATTTATGCAAATAAAGTTCGTGTCATCCACGATGACGCGCAGTTTAGTCAAATCTAACCTTTAAAAACATGACAATACGCGTGAAGGCACGCGTCTTCATGAATAACCCGATGTATGATCTAGTAGTTCTATAGTCAACTTGCATATGACATAGGTATTATTATGTTTCGTCATAGATATCCGAGTATTCGTCCGCCTGCCTATCTGACCTTGGTTTAGATGAGATACCATTTAGCAAACTGTAATTTGGTAGACATTATGCTTTTGCAGAAAGCGGAACAGTACCTGCCAGACACAATGTGGAGTCTCTGGGGATGGATACCAGTATTGGCTGAACGTTATTTACAAATAACCATTACAAATTGAACCGTAAACCGAATCGGACGGTTACAGTTCAAGGTTAAATTTATTATGGTTAATAGTCAATTGCATTAACGTTTCGGCCAACACTGATGGATAATCTTTCTTTTTCGCTACATGTTTCTTAAAACCATTTATAATGGATTAAGTAATCTATTTACAAGTTATATTAATATTTTTTTATGACAGTGCAGAGATTCTATGATACCTACCTTCCTCTTAAGACAACAGTTAGAAACGGATGCCAAATGATACCTCTTTACCGGTTGGTGAAGTCTTGTTTACAAACACAACAACATAGTTTCTTTTAGTTGATGAATAGTTGAATACCTACTGAAGAATTCTTAATTCAACTCTTTTGTGAAGGCTTTTACGCGCTCACTGATCTCTTTTAGGTATTTGTCATTCGGGCTTAGTTAGTAAAACTAGTCGAAGGTGACATCCTTAATATGATGCGGACGCACTCTTACAAATCTCTATATACAAACGTAGCCCTTGTCTTCCTCCCTACATAATTATATAATGGAAAATATTTGTATACAAATTATTGTACTTATATTAACCATAGTTATGCCCCTTCGATTGATTTTCTGATTATTACAAGAGCTAGGACTTATTAGGAGTGAAAATAAATTCCATATAAATTTTGAAAACTCTTGTAATAATTTAAAAAATATAATCGAAAAGGCCTATTATGCTCCTTATATATTGGGTCATTGCCTATGAAATAGGCGTTTTTGTTCATAAGTATTAGTCATGTCATAGTTTATTTATTTTAATAGTAACTTCGAAGTATTTTTTAATTTCATTAGTGCGCTACATAACAACGATTTTACATTCAATTATTTGCTACTTTTATTGTTTTATGTATTCAGAATACCGCCCTGAAAACAGCTCTTTTCAAGTGCTGCCGGCTCGAGTATTTAAATGACTTATATTTTTCTGACGGGACAGATAAAAAAAAATTAGATAGAAAATGTGCCTTAAAAATGTCTCAGATTACTGGCAAAAATTTGTTTGGTTTGAAAATGCCATCACAAAATAATCCGCAAAATTCATTGTATGAAAAATCGAATTTTGTTAAAGTTCTCCATACAAAACGCTAATTTCATAGGTAATGACGTAATATATGCATATCTACGAGTATATATGGTTCATATACATCAAATTGAGTAGAAATATTGTCTATAATGCTAATATCCAGAGATTAAAATGGGGACTACGTTTGTATGGAGCGGTCGTCCCATTTCGTCACAATACGGGCTGCTAAACAGTGGAACTCTGGCGATGCTTATAAATGAATTGGTTGCAGCCTGAAGCTGGTGTCCAGCGAGAAGGGTGTGGTGACGGTGGTCAACGGGCAAGGCCATAAGGTTCTCATCACCGCTGAACCCTTCAAGTTGGAGTTCCTTGATCAGGTATAGCTTAACAATTGAAAATATTATTTACAGATACCTAATAAGTGAAACGTTTGTAAAACTACTACCTGATCTGATGATGGAGGCTTTTGGAAAAACAATGCATCATCAATAACTCCGCGTTCTTTGGAATCGCATCATCGATAAAGCTTGTATGAAAAGGATTAGAGGGAAGATACAAATTTGACAAAAAACTTTTAATGAAACATTTTTACTTAGCTTTACTCTATATATTTCTATATATATTTGAACCACTTCCTAGTGTCTGATTGAGTTGTAATTTAGCGTGCTTCCGTAATTCCGATGACAATATGATAATATGCTTACATAGCCCTGATCTGATAATGTAGTAGGTAGCCAAAGGAACAATACAAACACACTGAGTTTAGGCTCTTTGGAAAGATCTCGAACAGTGCGTACGTAAAAAAGTAACTTGTTTGCTGTAATATTACTGATAATCCTTGTTATTAACATATGTGACTTTTAATATTTTAATTTTTGTACGCCAGTAGGCAAAATGCAGAGTTCTATTTATTACTTTAGCTGATGGTCCCGGGTTCAAATCCTGGTAAGAGCATATATTTGTGTGATGAACACGGATATTTGTTTCTGAGTCATGGGTGTTTCTATGTATTTAAGTATTTATAATTCTAATATATTATATATATCGTTGTCTAAGTACCCTCTGGTGGAAGCGCTGGTGGCCTAGCGGTAAGAGCGTGCGACTTGCAATCCGGAGGTCGCGGGTTCAAACCCCGGCTCGTACCAATGAGTTTTTCGGAACTTATGTACGAAATATCATTCGATATTTATCCGTCGCTTTTCGGTGAAGGAAAACATCGTGAGGAAATCGGACTAATCCCAACAAGCCCTAGTTTACCCTCTGGGTTGGAAGGTCAGATGGCAGTCGCTCTCGTAAAAACTAGTGCCTACGCCAAATCTTGGGATTAGTTGTCAAGCGGACCCCAGGCTCCCATGAGCCGTGGCAAAATGCCGGGACAACGCGAGGAAGAAGAAGTTGTCTAAGTACCCTCAACACAAGCCTTATTGAGCTTACTGTGGGACTTAGTCAATTTGTGTAATAATGTCCTATAATATTTATTATATATTTATTTATTATTACTTTATATATAAGACCTTAACTGAAACACCCGTGTTCCACAAATAAAATTTACTTCTTTTTCGTAAACATAATACTGAAATTGTTAACAGGCCGGCGATGTGGCAGTGGTGGTGAACGGCAACGCGCAGCTGGTGGTGGAGCCGCTCAAGGTCAAAGAGGAGGGTGGTGACGTGAGTGTTGTCCTGTCTCGCGATTGGCTGGAATCTAGTGTATTAATTCAACAGTTAGAGCGGCAATGGATGCCCCTAGACCATGAATGTACTATCAAGTATGGAGTGGGAATGAGTGGTGAGGGGAACTGATAGAACGGGATAGATAGTAGGAGTAGCAGAGAAAGCGTTATTATTGTTTGCCCTTGTTACAGTCTCACATCCTCACCGTAAATTTAGTATGGTTTATGTTGTCAGGAACGTTAAAACGTGTTTTAATGTTGTCGCATTGCGTATGTTCTGTCCCTCACGCGGTATGACACATCTATACAATCCTACCATTTAAGCCCTAAACAGGAAAACTGAGGACCGAGTGTGACTGAGAGTTCCCCGAAGGTCAAAGAGGAGTTGAAGCCAAGAATCGTCTACATACTTTAATTCCTTCTACTCTATCAAACCGAAAGTCACGAGCTCCAACCCCGGCTCGTACCAATGAGTTAGACCTTATTTACGAAAAGTTATTTGTCTTTATTAATTGCTTTCCGTTAAAGTATAACATTGTGAGGAAACTAGTTTCCCTCTGAGTTGGATGATCAGATGGCAGTCGCTTTTATGAATGGTTTCGGTTTGATAGAGTAGAACGAATTCTACTCTATCAAACCGAAAGTCACGGGCTCCAACCCCGGCTTGTACGAATGTGTAGCTTAAGTAGGAAAAGTAATTTGTCTTTATTAATTGCTTTCCGTTGAAGTATAACATTGTGAGGAAACTAGTTTCCCTCTAAGTTGGATGATCAGATGGCAGTCGCTTTCATGGAAACTAGTGCCTGCGCATTCTCGAGATCCCACCCCACCCCAGACTCGGCAAGTGAGCCTAGGCAAAAAAATCAGGACAATAGGAAGATTATTTATATACTAGATTCCTCCTAATCCAGCTTATTGTTATATCTATTGTCACTGCATTGTTTGTCTATTTATTTGTTGTGTACATTCTGTTCTGTACAAAAATCTAATTAAATTATATGTTTCGTTTTCTCCTCTCGATTAGATTCGATTTTAATATTATTTAATTTCGCACCTTATAGAAAAATAACACGGTAAGTGATCAAACATACGATTATTTTAAGACACGATCTAATATATCATTAAGTAAACTGTACTCGTATGACATCATAGTTTTCAGAAAATAGTGTACAGTCACGTCTGAAAATATCGATACGAAAAATGTGCCAAAAATATGTATACACTACCTTAATATATGGGCAATAAAGTCGTGTATACATATTTTTGGCACTTTTTTCGTATCGGTATTTTCGTGAGTTGTTACAAACATTTCATCACTGTCAGTTCTGAGACGATAATTAAACGTTAAATTTCAATAAAAACTTGCTTTTTGTGTTAATTTCATAAACTATAAGCGATATTATCATCATTATCATCATCATATTAGCCTTTTTTTATCGCCCACTGCTGAGCATAGGCCTCTCTTCCAGTACGCCACTTGTCCCGATCCTGAGCTAATCGCATCCAGAAGTGTCCCGCAATTTTCCGAATGTCGTCCACCCAACGAGCCAACGGACGCCAGGGGCTTCTTTCATCCGAAAGCGCCGCCGCCATTCCGTTAACATTTTAGTCCACCTGCCATCACTCTGCCTAGCAACATGTCCCGCCCAACTCCATTTTAGCGATATTATAATGTAGAAAAAGATAAAAAGTTGATCCTAATAAAGATTTAGTGCATAATTGTCGTCACAAAACTAACTTTGCAATTAACCTTTGTTAAGTTCGCACGCTAATTGGCTACACTATTTTCTGTAAACTTCCATAAACCCAAGCAATATTACGATTTCTCGCTTCAAACATCGTACTTTAGAAGTGGTGCCTTTCATGTAAATTTATTTGTTAACACTAATAACATTTACTGCCAAGAACACGTATTTGTGTTCATTTCAGGGATCGGAAACCGGTATTTTTTGTATGGGAACGAAAACGGTATTTTTTCGTTCTTTGTTAATTATTTCATTTATAATTGGGCAATCTAATAATACGAAGTCGTTATCTAAAAACACAACAGAGTCCTATATTTGGAGTATAAAATTAACCGAAATATATGTTTATTTCAAAGTTTTTCCAAAAAACCGGTTCCGATCCCTGGTTCATTTTGTAAGATTTGATATTGTGACACAATTCGCACTCGTAGTGCATCTTGCACGCACCAATAAGCGCGAGCGATCGTACGATAGCAATATCAAGACTGTAACAGATTTAAAATCTGAATAACTACCGCACATAGTATATCGGGTTCAAAGACCTTTGTATATGCACGTGTATGATGAGTACATCATAATACATTGTGGTACACTTATCTACACGTGTACACGTTTGTTTATTTGCGCATATCATATGCTACTAGAAAGAAAGGATTATATATTCGAATACTCCATTTCATGTTATAATTAATTCAAAGCAGGTTAAGGTTGTAATTATGTTGTTTTATATTGAAATATTATTTTCAAATGTTGCTGTCTGTAAGACATGTTGAGCAAAACACTTCAAACATTTGGATTATTCTTAAAGTAGATTTCATGAATTCATGTCATCTGACAGTCTGACACCTGGGTTAACGTATCTGTTGTTGGTTAAAAACTTATCTTATGCGACGTTCCAAGGGGAAATGTACCTTATGGCGGTTGGCGCTTACGTCGCGTCGTAGTAGCGCATAAGGGGTCGCGACTACGCGATTATCTTAAATTCGCGCGAATTTTTCACGCGCGAACGCGCGTCATTTAGGACACCTATTATAAAAATTCGCGCGAATTTGCGATAGTCGCGTAGTCGCGTTGTATTAGGACGACGCCTTAGTATTGGAGCGTCGTTAATAACAGCGTAAGCGCCGACCGCCATAAGATACCTTTACCTGTGGAACGTCACATATTTTGGGCATTTAAGATTACTAAGCGGATTAAGCGTTGGTAGCTTGGCGGCTTGCGATTTTCGGCGAGATCGTGGGTTTGAGCCAGATTGGTACTGATCAAAGTGTTTCATATAAACTTATTTACGAAATAAAATTTAAAATTTACCTCTTTTCGGTGAATGAAATCGTGAGGAAACCGGACTAATCCTTTTTTGGATTAGAAGGTCAGATAAACTAATGGATACGCCATTTCCTGAGAATTAAATAGATGGCCGAGCGGACCCTTACTGTACCGCGGCAAACAAAACAACCCTAAACGGATGTCATCTTGATGGTTTTCATTATTCGTGATCATCTTTTCACCACAATCGATTACATTATCAATTTTGTTCTAATTTTATCAGTGTTATCACGTAAACATCTATATCTCAATACAGACGGTGTATCAGTCACGTAGCGATAAGCGAGATCATTGACTACGAGAGTGTGTCACACGGTCATTGCCAGCGATAACGGAGAAATTTTACGTCATATTTAATCGCTAACATTGGTTGGTTTAAGTTACATTACATCATTGTCATTTTAGTATGTTAGAGGGGTTTGTTTCACTATTTCGGTGTTCCCAAACTAATTAATTAATTCATATAGGTCGTACTGAACAACTTTTACTCTCCAAATAGGGAACAACTGGATAGATGGCAGCACCATCTCTCTCGCTATACCGTAATTCCAGTATAGAATTCGTATAGGAGGCGCAAGCACAGAATGCTCGCCCTTAGAGTTGGTCGAAGACGCCTAGCCTTTCGAAGATCGCATACACCGGAGAATTCGGGACGGGGTACCTTTGTGGTTGGGTGGTCTAGTGGTTAGGACGTTAGCCGCGTAAGCTGAAGACGCGGGTTCAATTCCCGCCTCGGCCACTGGTAGACTTGGTCACTTTTTCTTTTGTGTATCTTATATCTATTTTAGTTTATAACTTTTACTATGTTCCTAGTGTTCCTACTTGTCCAGTATGACCTACATTATCCACTCCTTTAGACCATGGCCAGGCATAACAAAATACTATGAACTCATGATCTATAGACAAACTCTCTAGTCAAGGTCTAAAATATCGAGCCGGACAAAGCACCAAAAACATATCAACACGTCCTTTTTGTCCCTTGATCCGTATCGATATTCAAGACCTTTATTGGACATATTCACGCTATTCATTAGCAATGCGATAACTGCCTGATATAGTTTATAATATGGCACGTATCCACCTTCTGACCTGTGACCGGGTCGGCTCAATTAAATGCCTATTAGCATTAATCTAGATACTGTTGTTATCTGTTTTCTGTTCTTAATTTATTTGCAAACTGGAAGTTCTGGTATATTTGTGCCTTTCGGTCCCAAACTTTAATTGTGTCTTTCCATGCCTATTGTTTCATGTGAATAAGGACCTTTCCCTGATGGAGAGCTACATAATTAAAGCCAGACCAGTAATATATGATCAGGCGCCATATTGCGGAATTTCATTGAAACTAAAATTTTCATACTAAACACTAAAGTGTCATCCTATATTTCTGGTCGGTCTTTATGTTAATTTAGTAATATATTCTTCAGGAAGACGACAGCTCACGTGGGGAGAACTTCAAGTCCCACCACGACAGCAAACCGCGAGGCAACGAGGCAGTTTCTCTCGATGTCACTTTCCCTGAGGCTGACCATGTCTACGGTAAGAATCAGGGCCATTCCAGGGTTAGCCACTAAAACGGGATTTATGGACGCGTTTTTTATTTAATCGTTTTAAACAAATTAAATAAACTATCAGTAATAAATGTAATGTATTTTATTTTAGTCGTATTAAATTGACTATAAGGTTCAATTAGGTTTTAATGTACTTAAATATTTAAAATTTTGTACTTTAGCGTGTAGCTGCGCTCTCTCGGAAGGTTTCCACGGGAGACCAGCGTCATTAAGCTGAGTGGAGACCTTTTCAGTGCCGCTTAATAATAAATTGGTTCTGTCGTCTCATGTATTACCTAAACTTAAGCGTTTTCTGAATAAATTTCTTCTAATTCTATTCTATAATACGCTAGCTTTGTTCGTTTTCGAGGAAATGTTAGTGACCCGGAACTTTTGCTCTCGAGTGTATAAACTGCTATAAAGCTAAACTGATTGTCGCCAGGTATCCCCGAGCACACAGATAATTTCGCGCTCCGCACCACGAGCGCCGGCGAGCCGTACCGCCTCTACAACCTGGACGTGTTCGAGTTCGAGCTGGACAGTCGCATGGCTCTGTACGGCGCCGTCCCTGTCATGTATGCACATGGGTAAGTTTTATACTAGCCTATAGACACCTGCAACTCTAGAGGTGACATATGATTCTTAAAACCCTCCCTTCCCACTTTTCCCTTCTTGAAGAACCCTGGAATTTATAGAAACCACGGAAGGGAACTCGTAGACCGAATGTATCTCTTATTTTGTGCTTAAAAGATAAGTAAAGGACCTTTAGTTGACTGGGTCTTCTGAACATACGGACAGTAGACATCAGATGTATCGAGGCGGATAAGGTGTACAAAAATATATGAAAATGCACTTTAAAGTCTCGTCAACCGTGTCGGTTAAATTTTTAAGTTAAAAAAAATCTGTTCATTTTACTTTCGTTGCACCTAATTTGTTGCACTTCTCATACTATCTTCATAGAAACCAATTAACAATGTTGTTGACGAATCTCGTTAAGAAAGAAGGTAGAAATTAAAATGTTACAAAAAAAAAATATACTTTATTCCATTACAGTCTTATTTGTCATTCTTATATTTATACATACTTGCATCATAAACTGCTGTTGTAGTTGAAGATCAATCTTCCAAATTCGCCCTCAAGACCACACCGCGACAGTACCAAGCAAATTCACAGTGTAACCGTATATCGCTTCGACTTATAACCCACATGGCTGTAAAGAACCTATCATCATGTAGTGACACCGTTGGCACCTTTGTCCCTTTGTCACAACCAGGTTAGATCTACGAGGCCCGGAACACGTCACAACAGGTCCGACACGGTATACATATACAGCTTATATTGACAATCAGTGTACCAACTTGATCGAGCGTGGGTCAACGGTGTAAATATAGTACATTACGATACAAGTGCGAAAAATAGGAAATTCGAAACGAGTGGCGATAAATTAAAACACGACCGAAGGGAGTGTTTTAAATCGACACGAGTTGCGAATTACCTATTCGCACATGTATCGTACAACGTTTTACAGTACAAATGGCCCTTTAAATGTTCGACACAGTAACATAATATGCTACTTCTCGCACTAGTGCTATAAAGTAGCCCCATATGTACTGTAAAAACTATTACAGTAAGCGTAGACCCAGTTTTAGTATCACTCAAGTGTATTCCGATCTCTGTAGTGGTAACTAGGAAAAAAATCCCACCATTTAGCAGTGGTAAAACCAAGTTGGTGGTAACTAGTGGGAATTATTTTTCCCAGTGGTAAAAGGTAGGAAAAAAATCCCAGTAGTTACCACTGGTAACAACTTGGTGGTAGCCAGTGGGAATAACCCTAACTCACGGTGGCTTAAGTAATTTTGCTACGCGGAATTATCGATTTCGGGGAAGAGATCTAATTACTCGGAGTTACATGCGCGTTGCCGACCCTAACACTCCGCACCCTTGTCGAGCTCTGGCAACCTTACTAACCGGCAGGAACACAACACTATGAGTAGGGTCTAGTGTTATTTAGCTGCGGTTTTCTGTAAGGTGGAGGTACTTCCCCAGTTGGGCTCTGCTCTAGACCTGGAATGACATCCGCTATGCTGTGCCCTACCGGACAAAGCGAGAACATTGTATGAACATGTGTGTAAACTATATATGTAGGCTAGTTTGTAGATTGCATATTTTACTAGTCATTTTGTACATATGTATGATGAACACTGCAATGCAATACTATGAATTACAATAGGACACTCAGCATATTACTAAAAAAGCTCTAATAAAAAAAATAAGTTACCTACAACAACCAAAAACCATAACTACTAGACTACTTAAAGTAGTCAGGTGGAAATCACTTACAAACATAAAAATAAGTTCTACCGATATTGTCCCGGTACTGTAAGGAAACAAAACGGTCCTAACAAGACATTTTGTTGGCAGATCCAAGCGCACCACTGGTGTTTTCTGGCACAACTCCGCGGAAACATGGGTGGACGTGGTGAACCATGCGGAGGGCACGGTCGTCTCTTCGTTGGTCAATCTCGTCACCGGCGGTCAGAAGAAGCAGGTTGATGCCAGGTAAACTAGGTTTTACAAAAAAGAAACGTAAAATTCATTTTCAGTGCCAGTTTTACCATAACATTAACTTTTATGTACAAATACAACAAAATAAAAAAAAGAACAATTTTTTTTTGGTGATATTTACTTAAGCTCATATATCATTTTTTCCTGCTTTTGGACTCAGAAGTGCGTGGTTAAAATCTTTCGGGTTCCTCGTGTTACACCGTCTATATAATTTTCTGTAGATATCTTCACTTCACACACAAAAAAGGAAAGGGGACGGCTGCTTCTCCATACAAACTTAGTCCTCATTTTCCTTTCTGCATATTAACATTATATATAGAAAGCAAAAGTATGTTTACACAATCTGATTTATATTGACCATAGTGTGCCCCTTCGTTTGACTTTTTTCGTTTTTTTTTTTATTATTATAACAGTTGAGAGCGAAAAATTAAGAGGACCATCGGGACTACGTTTGTAATGACTTCAAACTTCAATGTTCAAAAAACTGTTAATCTAAATAAAATGAACCTCTTTTCTGCTCAAACGTTAACTGGAAGAGATCCCTCAAAGGGATAAGTTCGCCTTTGTACTTCTTACTCATTGTATGTTACTTTTGTACAATAACGAGTTTACTAGTACTACTACAAAATGTTTATTTAATCTCAGATTCATGAGCGAGTCCGGTATCGTGGACGTGTTCGTGATGCTCGGCAGCCGCCCTAAGGACGTGTTCAGACAGTACACACGCCTCACCGGCGTAATGCCTTTACCACCCGTAAGTATATTTCATATTTGGAATAAAGTAAGGACGCTAAGCACGACAAATACCGTAAATTCCGCAATTATAGTCCTCTATGTCGTGTCCGACAACGGCGACCTTTACAATTTCATCTGATCATCACGTATATGGCTCGCAAAACCGAACTTGGTCTTAAAAGTCCGGTCGCACTGTGCACAATAAAGCTGCCCTTGGTCGTTATACGTGTATGCGTAGGACGGCTTAGGTCGAGACTTCCGTTGAAGGCGCTTTTGGTCCAGGTGTTCAAGTCGAGCTTCTTCGAAAGTAGCTACACCTTCTCTTACCTTATTGCGCCATTCTGATCTCTGAACCGCAAGCCTCTCGCTCTGATGGGATGTCGCAAGCTTTGAGATGACGCTTCAGCATTAACCACAGAGACTATACATTTCTGTTGTATTGTAGTAATTATTTATTTTAAGATTATTATAATGTAATGTTTACCCAGGTATTGGCTGTTGTATTTATAAATGTTGCTATATATTTTTCATGTCAATATATGCTGTTACTATAAATGTTGTATTGACTTGTAAAAGAGCCCTTGAGGCCTACTTGCAGAATATTTTTTTGAATTTTGAATTTCATTTCCTATCTCTATCGCACGCGTGTAATAATATTGCTGTCCCGCTCATGATGCCGGCGGTCAATGCCACAATAATTTGGTCTGTAACTGTTTATCGTGTTGTTATTTCAAGTTTATACTCGTACCCTTATTTAAGAAACTAAGCTATTTTCTCTTTTCAGTACAAGCTTTTATTGAACTTGCCCTGATAGGTATTTTGATAGTGTGGGTCAAATTTTGGAAGCTAAATTTGACCCACTTCCCGATTTCTGATTGACCTGAAATTTTCCATGTAAATCGGATGACAATGTAATATTTTGATGACATGGAGCTGATCTGATGATGAGCACAGGAGGTGGCCATAGGAACTCGTTGTTAAAACAACGCAACCTAATTGTTAGAATTGTCTCAATGACTTCAATGAGTATTAGTTGCCTGTTAAAGAAAAATATATTCCAACAGAAATTCTCCATCGCATACCATCAATGCCGCTGGAACTACGTGGACGAGAATGACGTGCGACAAGTGGACGATAATTTTGACGTGCACGATATGCCCGTTGACGCCATCTGGCTCGACATCGAATACACAGATAGAAAAATGTAAGTATATACAAATACACATGACTTAATTCGTCGTATTATGTTGTGCGAGAACGACGTGCGCCAAGTGGACGACAACTTTGACGTGCATGATATTTCGGTTCATGCCATTTGGCTCCACATCGAATACACAGTATTACAGAGACAGAAAGATGTAAGTATTTATTTTATGAATTAATACAAATGTATAATAATATATACACATACACACATGAAGTGGACAACTACTTTGACGTGCACGACATGCCCGTTGACGCTATGTGGGTCGATATCAAATGCACAGACAGAAAGATTGAAGTATATTAGTATAAACAAATACGAACATGGTACATCCTGTATACAAACACACCGTAATACATCATGTACAATGTTGTAAAAGAATGACGTGCGTCAAATGGACGACTACATTAAAGAATCTAAAATGCATTCATTACAATATAGATCGCTGTATTAACGATATCACAACCCTTCTGCCTCTAAAAGAGGTTTACATAGATTAGTTATTTCTTTCGATTTCACCTCCATAATTCTTATATGCTCTTTAATCGTAGGTACTTCACCTGGGACGCCGAGAAGTTCCCCAATCCCGCGGAAATGGTCGCCAACCTCACCGCCAAGGGCCGCCGGCTGGTCGCCATCATCGACCCGCACATCAAGCGGGAACCCGGCTACTTCCTGCATGAAGACGCCACAGAGAACGGGTACTATGTGAAGGACAAGGACGGGAAAGATTATGAAGGTTAGTATACTTGTAGTTCTGTTAACTTTAGAACTCACGAACCCACATGGGGCCGCCATTTTGGAAATTTTCAAAAATCTCAATCTAAAAAAAAAAATTAATTACCAAACCTGCTCACAAAATTTCGTGAGAATCGGTTGAGGTTTAAAATTAATTAAGTTTAGTGACATACAATTTAAAAATAATTTAATAGATATAATATCAACCTTTTCGACAATGTTCACGGTGACGCTCTGCACACGATAGGCGTGCGTGCGTTCAAAGTTAAATCTTAAGCTCTGGTTTCCTATGATAGCGGTGCCGTCATATGGCGGCCGTAATATTACGGACGCAAAAAGAATGTCCCTTCAATCATCCTCTAGGAAACCGCGCCATTTTGTTTACATAGACAACGTTCTAGTGACGTCATTCATCCGCTGATTTACGGCCGCGATATGACCGCACGGCTATCCTAGGAAACCAGAGCTTTACTTATTTAAGCTTATAAAAAATACATCTTTTGTCACCAGGCTGGTGCTGGCCCGGCTCCTCCTCCTACCTGGACTTCTTCGACCCTCGCGCCAGCAAGTATTACTCCGAGCGTTACCAGTTCAAGAACTGGCCTGGCTCCAGCAAGGACGTCCACGTTTGGAACGACATGAACGAGCCCAGTGTAAGTGGAATATGAACCTTACTACGTTGAGTTAAGGTCTCTTCGACCTTCGCGCCAGCAAGTATTACTCCGAGCACTACCAGTTCAAGAACTGGCCCGGATCCAGCAAACACGTGCATATCCGGAACGACATGAATGAGCCCAGTGTAAGTGGAATATGAACCTTATCACGTTGAGTTAAGGTCTCTCTTCGACCCTCGCATCAGCAAGTCCGCCTCCGAGCGCTACCAGCCCACAAGCGCATTTAGTTAAGAGTGACAGGGATAGCACTAGTGCTCGCGCTCTAACGCGGCGCATGAACGAGTGTAAGTGGAAGGCCTTCACATTGTCATTGTCAGGTTATTCGTATAAAGATACATAAAATAATTTATGAATATCTTCTGCACCAACATATATGTCTCTGTTTGACCCAATGGTTGACTGGTAGAGAAGGCCTTCTGGCATTAAGTCCGCCATTTTTACATTTTTCTTTGTTTGTGCAATAAAGTTTAAATAAATAAATAAATAAAGATACAAGCAAATCTCGTCCGTATGGCAAGCGAAAAAGTGGGACGTTTTGCTGGCGTTTTTGGTGACATATTCTGTTAGCTCAATCTCTAGCCCAGCATTCAAGAAAAATTAACACACATAGAATAGAATTTATTTCATTACAAATCGAATAAAAAGCAACTCTATTCCATTCATTTATAATTTAAATTTCATTGCTGGTAATTTGCACTAGGATCGTAGGGCGCTAAAAAGAGAGGTTAAAAGTGAAAACTGATTTTTTACCGCATTAAAAATTAAAATATTGAACAGGTATTCAACGGTCCCGAAATCACCATGCCCAAGGACTGTCGCCATCACAAGCCTCCCCAGGACGGCCACGACGGGCTCGCCTCCTATTGGGAACACAGGTATTGTAATAATTAGAACGTGGTTGAAACATCTTAAGGTGCCGTACTGTGCTTAATCATTATATCGTCTAAATTACCTCCGTAAACACGTACGGTCCTCTGCCTTTTCGCCGAAAATTGTATTGCCGAATTTCACTTGCCAACCAACTTTTCGCAGAAATTTCATTTGGGTGAATTTCATTTTCAACCCAACCCAACTTAGTACAGAATTCTTATTTCCCAACTATGGGGTTGGGAAATGAAATGGTTGCAAAATAATTATTTGGGAAAAGTTATTCTGCCAAATGAAATGTCTGCGTAAAGTTGGTTGGCTAGTAAAATTCGGCAATACAATTGTTGGCGAAAAGGCAGGATACCGATGTTTTCTTTTAAATTGACAGCTATAGACTGTGGGTTGTTATTATAAACTCTGTTATTGTGGTACCCTCACAAGTCAAGGTCATAGGTCAAATCCGGCGACCGAGGTGGCCACGTAATATCTCCAGAACGGCTTAGAAATTTTCTGGGGAAATTTTCACGTAGCACACTCATGGACACTCCGGCAGTATAGGGTGTAGCACCATCTTGCTGAAACCAGGCGTGTGACGAGTATCATGTATGTGCTAGAAAATTTGGCAAATAGTAATCCACTATTTGTCTATAGTTTTCACTATTGACAGTAACTCTTCAAGGCTAGAGTAAATAGGTATCTCATAGGTAAGCGTGCTCCACCGTAGACCGCATCATCACTTACCATCAGGTGTGATCGTGGTCAAACGCCTGCCTATCCTCCATTAAAAAAAAAAAAAACTACTTGACCTCTGGCATTCTCAAAAAAGCGGCCAAGTGCGAGTCGGACTCGCCCATGAAGGGTTCCGTACCATTTATGACGTATTAACCTCTTGAACGCCAGACAGCGAAGGAACTTGCCGTGCCCCGGACGCAGGCGATCACGATTATTTAAACGAAATTGATACATCTTGCAAGATAAATTAGACCCCTTCCTTTCCCATTATTCGATCAAGTTTGAAACTTCACACACGTGTAAGTGGTGACAATGCAACACTCGAGCTGATCTGATTATGGACACAGGAGGTGGCCATAGGAACTCTTATAATACAACACAACCTAATTGTGTTTGCGTATGTTTGAAGTGTTATAGTTGCCTGTTAAAACAAAAGTACAGTCAGCGATAAAAGCTTGTATCCAAAATGATTTTTCTTTACAAAAAACTTTTTTTTCAGACACGTTCACAATGAATACGGTCTAGCACACATCAAAGGCACTCACGAGGGCATGTTGGATCGCGCCGATGGCAAATACCGGCCCTTCATTCTCACGCGTTCTGCATTTGCCGGCACTCAAAGGTAATTAATTCTTTTAGTCTAAATTGTTGTTGCCGAGCACACACGTTACGCAAACAAATCGGTATATTACAATGTACGTGCACGTACGTACACGCATCCGGTGTGCACAGGCCTGTCTAGAAAGACGAAAAAAAATGGTTGAACAATGATTTTTCACGACACCAACTGGTAAAGGCCCTATTGATTGTTCAAAAACTAATGAGAAAGATGCATTTTATCCACATGTGGGGCAAAGTTACAGATGCAAATGTTGAGTTGTTTTCTTATTTTAGCTGGTAGAAATGATTTTGAATGATAAATATTTTATTACGTTTATTTGGATTTGATTTTTTTGGTATTTCATCTATACATATAATAAAGCTGAAGGGGGTCGAAAGTCTGTACATGGAAGATATTCGAAAAAAAATAGGCTGGGGATACTAAGAATCGTTAACTGAACACGTTCCAAGAGTTTTTAGAATTTTTGTCTGTTTGTCTGTTTCTCTGTTTGTCTGTTTATTTGACCTCGCATCACGTGAAAACGGCTGAACGGATTTTGATGCAAACTTTACTAATCTGTCGAGAAAATGCCCGGCCAAGTTATAGGCTATAAAAATTCAACCCCTAGAAGGGGGGGTAGCCACTACACTCGATTGAGTTAAGTTTGCACCTGAATCTTATGGCGCTACTTAGGAAGGAGGTGCAAACTTTTACAAAAAATATGTGCTACAAGTATCGAGTGCCCTGCTAAACTAACAGATATGGTGCTGAAATTAAGCCACCGAGGAAGGATTTTGCCAAATATACTCTAAAGTTAGAAGAGGCGGGTACGGATATCAATTCAATTTCAATTGTGTTGATGTAATAATACAATGAAATTAAACGACAGTAAATTAATTGCCATACATTGCACAGTGCCATCTTTTGGGAAACTGAGTAAAAATTTAGTAATCAAGTAAACTAATAATTAAAAAAAAAAAAAAACCGACTTCAATGAGGTAGACCGGTGAAAGAACGATTATTGATGATTTTTGATTTCATACAATTAAATTAAAAAGACAGCGTCCTAGGCCTAATTATGTAGAAAAGGAGGTAACATGTTTTTTTTGTCACTGCACCCACCTTGACACATTTCAGATTTGCCCTGTGGTTGACTGGTAAGATACCCGCAATAGGGTATTCGACTGTATTTAAGATAAATTATTTCACACCATGCATGAAATAAAGCACCCGATAATTATTAAAAAAACTGAATAGGATAGAAATATAACAATGTGTGTTGAAAACCTAACTGCTTGACAAACATGCACAGAGAACAAATTGCCAAACATGAACTATGCAACGTTGAAGAGTTCCATTCTGTTCATCATGAACAGTTCCACTTCATCAAATGTCACTTCTACAAATGTAAATACTTGATTTGTTGATGAAAATACAAAAATCACTATATGTATGCCTTCGTCGTCAGAAGTCGAACTTGACAAAAATTTGTCTTGAAAATCTAATTTAATTAACAAACACAGCGAAGAGGACAAATCGCCAAACGTGTACTGTGTATCGTTGAAGAGTTCCATTCTGATCATCATCAGCAGTTCCACTTCATGAAATGTCACTTTTTTTAATGTAAATGCTAGATTTGTAAATGAAAATACAAAAATCATTATATGTATGACTTTCATATTTGAAGAGTTCCCTCGATTCTCCTCCTTTTGAAATCTTGAAGTCGGTTAAAAATGAGTTTACTTACATAGTTAAGTAGTGGCAAAATCAACACAAATATCAACACGCGTATAACTGCATAATTATTTAAAAAAATATTTTCTCCGTCATGAATGTACCTAATCGTAATTTTATCGTATCCATGTTCATACGTATCGCCTCTTTTAAGCACTTAATAATGGCTACAAAGGTGGGTACTATGAAAAAAAAAATCTCTGATGTTTGCGGTGTAAATGTCAAAGATTTGGACCTCGCATTTTATACGCGTTAAAATGCCAGAAGTACTAAAAACTGAAAATGCCTTCCCGAAAAAAAGCAAACCTTTCACGAAAGTCCCGCAACGCATTGAGGTTACGAAACTATAGCGACGATCGTGATTTTAGGCGTAGCCACAACTACCAGAGACGTTATGCAGGATCGTTCCATCCATTGAAAACCTCATTCGTAGCGTGTACGGAGACCTGAGCCATTCTTGGGTTTGTGAGAGATCCATACTCACGCCCATAGAGGAACGGTCCATGCTCACGCAGAAAAATGAGCAGGCGGAAATCGAAAGTGAACATGCAGTATATAATTCCATTAACACTGTCTTGGATGAAGGCAATGTCACAACATGCCCGGTAGAGTTCCTTAGTTCCTTAGCTCATTGAGTGCTTCAGGACTCCCAGCACACACATTTACCCTGAAAGTTGGAGTTCCAATCATGCTTCTTCGGAATTTGTCGCCTCCGAAGTTATGCAACGGAACCCAGCTAAAAGTAGTGCAGCTGCAGCGAAACCTCATTCAGGTGCAGATCCTGACGGGGTGCGGCGCCGCAGAAGTCGTGTTCATCCCGCGCATCCCCCTCATCCTGAGCAATTTCCCGTTCCACTTCAAGCGCCTACAGTTCTCCGTGAGCGTCTGCTTCGCCATGAACATCAACAAGTCGCAGAGGCAGACGCTGCGCGCCGCTGGCGTGGACCTGCGCACGGGCTGCTTCTCGCACGGGCAGCTCTACGTGGCGTGCTCGCGCGTTACCAGCTGCACGGAGCTATTCGTGCTGATGCCCGCCGGAGAGACTCGCAATGTGGTGTACAAATAAATATTGTAAAATGACAATGTTATGTAAACATACCTACTTATTAGTATGTAACTGTAAATAAAATTATATGTATACATTTAGTTGTGCATACATAAACAGAACTGTAAACAAAATGTAAATACTCGGCCTCAAGTTTTTGATATCTACGAGTATTCTCCTTTCCTCTAATCCTACTTCTAACTAATAGGTATTACACCTAAATTCGATAGTGTTCGGAAGCATGGATTTCTATGGGTATATTTCTTACCTTTTCATGCTTAGACTGATTCGTCTGGAGCACCGATTTGGATGATATTTTCCATGGACATGATTTGGATAGGTACAGTCAAGGACGTAAAAAAAAATACAAAAGTGGAACTGTATTGTCCGATATACATCTACTACTCTATGTCGTTTAAATCACGTCAAGGACGAATTTGAAAAAAATAACAATTGATTTTGGAGTGTAGTTTTATTAAGTGGTACCTAATTGTAAAATATTTTATCTAGACTACAGTCCTCTAGCGTATCCATCTGTCCACTTTACTTCAAGTTCCACCTCCAGGAGAGAGGCAGAGAAATTAGCGGTGAATGAGCCGGTTACTGACACAGACCGAATACCACGCGGGCGGAGCCGCGGGCACAGCTAGTAGTTAATATTTTCCTCATGTTGGTGTGGTTAATAGTTTCACTCGGAGGCAAAGTTTGTTTAACCCTCGTGCCTTGAAACCCTCGCAACACTCAAGATTCCACTTCATGAGCTACTCGCTACGCGGTTCAATCTTGGGATCTTTCGCTTGCTCGGGTATCAATATTAGCACGAGCGGTTAATCAACAACTTTGCCCCCTTTTAAAACAAATTAGTTATTTATTGCAGAGTTTAAATGACGAACCATTATCAAAAATTATAAAGGAAAGTAATTAAAACAGCTTTTTATTAAATATAAGACACTTTTGTACAGATACGCAGCCGTATGGACAGGCGACAACATGGCAGAATGGGGTTTCCTGGCCGTGTCCATTCCCCAGTGCATCTCCATGTCCGTCGCCGGCATCAGCTTCTGCGGTTCTGATGTTGGCGGGTTCTTCAAGTATCCTGAGGCTGAGCTGATGACGAGGTGGTACCAGGTTCGTACCAGGGACCAGACAATCCTTTCCTCCTTTCAATCCCTTTAAAACTTAGCAGTTCCAACTCCTAGCCCATTCATTTGACTATCCCTTACCGAAAAACTCGCAAACATTAAAGCTTTATTGGCTACGTGCGAAGTATATGGTGGGGGTATGTAAACATATCGCCGCGCGTGCGGTGGTGAAAATTGGCACTAACGTAAATTAGCGTCTTTAAAATTTCGTACAAGTTATATGGCTCGAAGGAACTTTAACTTACGATTACTCGTGAGATATAAATTGTATGGTGTAAGGTACGATTGTAATTTGTATGAAATGCTTAATATAACTAACGTATTTAATTTGATGATTATTAGTACTATATCCATGTATTGCAAATACCATTACCGCAGCCAAATAACACTAGACTCTACTCATAGTGTTGTGTTCCTGTCGGTGAGTAAGGTTGCCAGAGCTCAACGAGGGGAAGGTTGGTAGGGCAGGCAACGCGCATGTAACTCCTCTGGAGTTGCAGGCGTACATAGGCTACGGATACGGCTTACCATCAGGCGGGCCGTATGCCACCGCTTGTTTGCCACCGACGTAGTATATTAAAAAAAAAATATAATGTGGTATTTTTGTAGAAGATAAGAATGGGGATAGTAAGGTATCTGTAAAAGATAGACATACACCATAGGCATGATATCGATGGATTCAAATGACACAACCAACGAGTAACTGTTATCTTCTTCCTCGCGTTGTCCCGGCATTTGCCACGGCTCATGGGAGCCTGGGGTCCGCTTGACAACTAATCCCAAGATTTGGCGTAGGCACTAGTTTTTACGAAAGCGACTGCCATCAGACCTTCCAACCCAGAGGATAAACTAGGCCTTGTTGGGATTAGTCCGGTTTCCTCACGATGTTTTCCTTCACCGAAAAGCGACTGGTAAACATCAAATGATATTTCGTACATAAGTTCCGAAAAACTCATTGGTACGAGCCGGGGTTTGAACCCGCGACCTCCGGATTGCAAGTCGCACGCTCTTACCGCTAGGCCACCAGCGCTTATTAACGACGAGTAACTGTTATGTGACTGTTATATATTTTCTTACACGCTTGTAATGTATTAGTATGTATCTATGTTCGGGTCAAATCTTACAAGCTAAATTAGACTTAAGTTGGGTGACAATTTGATATTATGGTTCCATCGAGCTGATCTGATGATGGCCACAGGAGGCTATAGGAACTCTATGATAACCAACGAAACCTAATTGTGTTTGGGTTTGTTAGAATTGTCTCGATGAGTATTAGTTGCATAGTTGCAAAGTACAGTCAGCGATAAAAGCTTGTATCGAAATGAATTTTTGTCTAAAAACTTTTTTGTTGCAGGCGGGCGCCTTCCAGCCTTTCTTCCGCGCTCACTCCCACATCGAGACCAAACGTCGCGAGCCCTGGCTCTACGAGCCCGCCACCACCGCCCTCATCCGAGACGCCCTGCGCAGGAGATACGCCCTCATCGACTATTGGTATGTTTGTAACTAGTCCCATTGCTCACTCCCACATCGAGACCAAACGTCGCGAGCCCTGGCTCTACGAGCCCGCCACCACCGCCCTCATCCGAGACGCCCTGCGCAGGAGATACGCCCTCATCGACTATTGGTATGTTTGTAACTAGTCCCATTGCTCACTCCCACATCGAGACCAAACGTCGCGAGCCCTGGCTCTACGAGCCCGCCACCACCGCCCTCATCCGAGACGCCCTGCGCAGGAGATACGCCCTCATCGACTATTGGTATGTTTGTAACTAGTCCCATTGCTCACTCCCACATCGAGACCAAACGTCGCGAGCCCTGGCTCTACGAGCCCGCCACCACCGCCCTCATCCGAGACGCCCTGCGCAGGAGATACGCCCTCATCGACTATTGGTATGTTTGTAACTAGTCCCATTGCTCACTCCCACATCGAGACCAAACGTCGCGAGCCCTGGCT
Source organism: Cydia pomonella (assembly GCF_033807575.1). Lineage (NCBI taxonomy): Eukaryota > Metazoa > Arthropoda > Insecta > Lepidoptera > Tortricidae > Cydia > Cydia pomonella. The sequence continues at coordinate 9,353,084 of NC_084726.1, forward strand.
CTACGAGCCCGCCACCACCGCCCTCATCCGAGACGCCCTGCGCAGGAGATACGCCCTCATCGACTATTGGTATGTTTGTAACTAGTCCCATTGCTCACTCCCACATCGAGACCAAACGTCGCGAGCCCTGGCTCTACGAGCCCGCCACCACCGCCCTCATCCGAGACGCCCTGCGCAGGAGATACGCCCTCATCGACTATTGGTATGTTTGTAACTAGTCCCATTGCTCACTCCCACATCGAGACCAAACGTCGCGAGCCCTGGCTCTACGAGCCCGCCACCACCGCCCTCATCCGAGACGCCCTGCGCAGGAGATACGCCCTCATCGACTATTGGTATGTTTGTAACTAGTCCCATTGCTCACTCCCACATCGAGACCAAACGTCGCGAGCCCTGGCTCTACGAGCCCGCCACCACCGCCCTCATCCGAGACGCCCTGCGCAGGAGATACGCCCTCATCGACTATTGGTATGTTTGTAACTAGTCCCATTGCTCACTCCCACATCGAGACCAAACGTCGCGAGCCCTGGCTCTACGAGCCCGCCACCACCGCCCTCATCCGAGACGCCCTGCGCAGGAGATACGCCCTCATCGACTATTGGTATGTTTGTAACTAGTCCCATTGCTCACTCCCACATCGAGACCAAACGTCGCGAGCCCTGGCTCTACGAGCCCGCCACCACCGCCCTCATCCGAGACGCCCTGCGCAGGAGATACGCCCTCATCGACTATTGGTATGTTTGTAACTAGTCCCATTGCTCACTCCCACATCGAGACCAAACGTCGCGAGCCCTGGCTCTACGAGCCCGCCACCACCGCCCTCATCCGAGACGCCCTGCGCAGGAGATACGCCCTCATCGACTATTGGTATGTTTGTAACTAGTCCCATTGCTCACTCCCACATCGAGACCAAACGTCGCGAGCCCTGGCTCTACGAGCCCGCCACCACCGCCCTCATCCGAGACGCCCTGCGCAGGAGATACGCCCTCATCGACTATTGGTATGTTTGTAACTAGTCCCATTGCTCACTCCCACATCGAGACCAAACGTCGCGAGCCCTGGCTCTACGAGCCCGCCACCACCGCCAGTGTTAGTTTAACTTACTCTAAAAAGTTATATTATATTATTATTGAAATAAATTAAACTAAAAATATTTTAGGTTTTAAACTGGAGCCAGGCACATACACCAGTAATAACTACATATACTCATGTGAGTCAGGTGTCGTGTAGCTACTAAGTGTACCCTGGTCCAGTACACAAGAAGCTGACTGTCAAGCCTGTCAGCTATAACTGCCAGGAGACTGTTGCGGCTGCCCCGCAACAGTCAGATTATGTCAATGTTTTCTATGTAACAGAATAGCATATTATTTTCGCGATTTTGGGGTTGGCCTCATAGTAAAAGTTGTTCAGTGTGACCTACATATTCACCCTCAGAGGATGGTGAGACATAAGAAAAACACCATGTATACACAGACACCCGTATTATGGAGCCTTTACGAATTATTTATTTTACAAGGGGTCACACTTGTTATTTTACACCTAATGCTAATATTGATACTCGACCAAGCGCAGTGGTTCGAAAAGCAAAATACAAAATAAAAAAGAAATAAAAGAAATACAACACGCAAACTCACGCAAGGAGAAAACTAACTCTAAAATAATACAAATCGAAATGAACGCTATTAAATATTTTTAATTTAAAAGTCAATTTAAACAGCCAACACTAGAAAACAACTCGTGTCAATTTGCGTTTAAACACTTTGCCACTCTAGAGGATGAAATGCTATTCCCTTATCAGTTTTTAAAAAATAAAGAGCTTTTACGAGCTGATGTCGTGAAAATAAGTTTGTTCTTGTTAAAGGTACACTCTTTTCTATGAGCACTCCGTGGACGGGCTGCCCATCATGAGACCGATCTTCCATGATTACCCTGAGGAGGAAGAAACCTTCGATATTCAGGACCAGTACTTACTGGGTGAGTAGAATTTACCAAGTTTCGTTCATGTTAGTAAAGGTTATATTTGGCAAATCTGCACGTCATCGTGGATGACACGAACTGTAAGGCATAAATTCATGTTATTTTATAATATATAGGCGACGAGTTCCTAGTCCGTCCCGTGACCGAGCCCGGCGTGAGCAGCGTGAAGGTGTACCTGCCCGGGAAGGCGACCCGCACCCTGTGGTACGACGTGGACTCCTACCACGCGCACGCAGCCAACGGATACTTCACGCAGGACGTCAATATTGCTAAGGTACCCCATTCACGTTCTTCTAATTTTCTTTATACGAGCGACAGTACGGGGCACGCGCAATGTGAACTGGTTCCCGGTCATATTCTCCCCCCCCCCCCCCTCCCCCTCCTTCACCAAAAACCCACCTCCCCCTTCCCCAAAAACCCTCCCCCCTCCTCTTCCCATCCCTTACCCCTTTCCAATCAGAGGATCGGAGAATCGATTACAAGGCAGTATAACCATATTACTTTTGGGTAAAAATCAAATTATTTTTATAAAATATTTTTATTTGTGTTTTTAAATAATATAATAATATCTTGATTTGTATGGATCCGGCCTTCAGCGCTGGACGGCTTTGTCACTTTTTTTTTTAGTTCATAACATCTTTTTCAGTTTATAACAATATTTCTATTTCGCTGGGCTCTAGATTCCACGCAAGATCTTTTTGGTTAAGATTTTATTCTGGAATCTTTCGCTTTTTGTATTGAACACTGTTTCTTTAAATCAGGGGTTCCCACCGTTTTATCCTATGCGCCTCACCCAACGTTATGTTAAAATACTACGCCCCCTAGGAGCCGAAATGAAGAATACATAACTTGACTAATCGAGGCATGTAATGGTTTAATTAATAAGGGGGTAAATCTGAAGCCGCTCGCTAATAATGTTTTATGAATAAGGGGGTAAATCTGGAGCCGCTCGCTGCGCCCTCTTAGAATCACTCTAGGCCCACCAAGTGGGGCGCGCCCCACCGGTTGGGAAACCCTGCGTTATTAAGTCTGGTACATTAAAACCATGTACGAGTATGTCGTGTTCAGATCCCCGTGTACCAGCGCGGCGGCAGCGTGGTGCCGCGCAAGGAGCGCGTGCGGCGCTCGTCCGCGCTCATGGCCGCCGACCCCTACACTCTCGTCGTCGCCTTGGATGCTAATGTACGTTCTTATTTTTACCTTCCTGCTTTATCACTTGCTAAAGACTAAAATATATTGTTCAAATTAATGACAAACACAATTAATAGCTATAGTATCAAAAAACTAAGCCTAAATTAGCCTGAGGCATTGTTCCCAGGACACTGGCCGCGTTCCCTCTCTGCACAGTGAGGCTAAGTTTTTGTGCGAAAAAAGCGCCTGCTCGTAGGTCGCCAGACACCCAGACTAGTTTAGTAGAAATTTCTTTTACTAGTTTCTTGGTGTCGGACGACCAAGGACCGAAAGTTTCAATCGCAAGTGCCGCAAATACACAATTACTTTTTAAAAATGAATATTTGTGACACTTGGCAATTTGGACGTCGTCTTGAACTTAAACTAATTTTATGAATTGATCATATTTTACACTTCCCGTGGTTATCTACTATTACCAAAGAGAATTTGAAATAGAGGTGGATTTTCAAAGAAAGCTTTGTAGCCACAGTAAATTTACTGCCATCTTTCGACTTATGATTAAAAGTTTTAGAACGCCATATGATTTTTATGCTTATTGTTTCACTGATATGTGTTGAATTTGTTTAATATCAAAACGTGACGCAATTAAGGTTCAAAGTCAATTCTAAAACTTTTAATCTTGTGTCGAAATATGACAGTAAATTTACGACACTTGAAAGTTTTCTTTGACTTTTATTTTAAATTCTCTTTGCTATGAATTTAGAACTTCCGTTATTTTAATAATGGAGACTTAAGCTCTTCGAAGCATTGCGAGTGGTTAAAAATAGAAAAATAATTTGGTGTATATTTTCCAGAACACCGCGCACGGCACGCTGTACATCGACGACGGTGAAACGTATGAGTTCAGGAACAACAAGTACATCTACGCGCACATCGACTACGAGCCCAGCGGGATCACCTACTCGTGAGTACCTTCACGTTAATATCCAACCTTAGCATTAGGGAGTTTCATCAAAGGGAATTTGAAATAGAGGTGGATTGTCAAAGATTACTTTGTAGCCACAGTAAATTTACTGCCATCTTTCGACACACGATTAAAACTTTTACAACGCCATTTGACTTTGTTCTTTCACTGATTTGTGTTAAATTTGTTAAATATCAAAACTTGGCGCCCAATCTACCCCGGAATTATCCTACTTGACTTTTCTCGCATTTTCCAAACGGATTGTTCACTCTGACTCCGGATAAAATCCAATAACCAAATGAACGATTTGTAAAACCAAATAATCGTTTCCAGTCTCGTGGCCGGCGGCGGCTACCCGACCCGCTCGTGGGTGGAGCGCATCGTGGTGGCCGGCACCAGGGCGCCTCCCAAGGCCGCCCGGCTCATTCAGGGCGACAAGCAGCTCGCGCTGCAGATGACCCTGCACAAGGGCAACGACGTGCTGGTGGTCAGGAAGCCCGGCGCCAGCATGGCGCGGCCCTGGAAGATCCTGTTCACTTACTAACATTACAGGTTGTAACATCTACTTGCGTAACGATCTGGGTGCGTAGACGACTTGCTAATCGTTGGGCGTGGCGAACGAACTGTCGCACTCATACGAAAGAGTGATAAATCTCTACGCTCCGGAATGGCATGTTGGCTTAACACCCAAAACTGACTGACGGATCGTACTCTTATGCCGTTCTAGATCGTGTCATTCGAGAAGACGCGTGCCGTTGACTCGTATTATCGTGTTATATTTGACAAGTCTACGCGTCATCGTGGATGACCCGAACTATATTCGACTCCTGTTAGTCCAACGAGCCCTTGATAATCGGTCGTCCGTATCCGTCATGTTAACATTCGTGTTTGTTAGTAAGGGGCAGAATTGAACAAGCTTATGAATACGGGGAATTTTAATATTCTGAACTCGAAAGATAACAAATGACGAAGATAGAAGTCAGACCGAGATAAGTTGGCAGCGGCCCGACATGTGCAAGTGTTATTTTGAACGTCAAACTTCTATGAAATTATGACGTTTACTTAACGCTTGCACAGGCTGGGCTATCAAAATCTCTGCCAACGCCTTGGCCTGACTAGCAACAGAATTGTAATTTTGGTTCAGGCCAAATTCGGGGGCGGCTTAAGGTATATCAATAACAATCAGGCTAAAGTGTGCTTTCGGGGATAGAAGAGACCACTTTTTTAACGTGTTTTTGATCCTGACAAATAAATAGATAGATGGCGCGCGTTTCGCAGTTAGGCTGGCGGGCCATAACCATTTACTGCTCTTGGGGAAAATAACCAGTTTCCATTTGTCCCCGCCGGGTACAGTAGGGAATAGATGCATTCAAATGTCCCCACTTCATGTAGAGACGGTGTATTCTCATTTGTTCCCGCCGGGTACAGTAAGGAATAGGTGCATTCAAATGAAACACGCCCATCTGTCCTCACCTCATGTAGAGACGGTGTATCCTCATTTGTCCCGCCGGGTACAGTTGAGAATAGGTGCATTCAAATGAAACACCCATCTGTCCCCACCTCACGTAGAGACGGTGTATCCTCAATTGTCCCGCCGGGTACAGTTGAGAATAGGTGCATTCAAATGAAACACGCCCATCTGTCCCCACCTCATGTAGAGACGGTGTATCCTCATTTGTCCCGCCGGGTACAGTTGAGAATAGGTGCATTCAAATGAAACACGCCCATCTGTCCCCACCTCATGTAGAGACGGTGTATCCTCAATTGTCCCGCCGGGTACAGTTGAGAATAGGTGCATTCAAATGAAACACCCATCTGTCCCCACCTCACGTAGAGACGGTGTATCCTCAATTGTCCCGCCGGGTACAGTTGAGAATAGGTGCATTCAAATGAAACACGCCCATCTGTCCCCACCTCATGTAGAGACGGTGTATCCTCATTTGTCCCGCCGGGTACAGTTGAGAATAGGTGCATTCAAATGAAACACGCCCATCTGTCCCCACCTCATGTAGAGACGGTGTATCCTCAATTGTCCCGCCGGGTACAGTTGAGAATAGGTGCATTCAAATGAAACACCCATCTGTCCCCACCTCATGTAGAGACGGTGTATCCTCAATTGTCCCGCCGGGTACAGTTGAGAATAGGTGCATTCAAATGAAACACGCCCATCTGTCCCCACCTCATGTAGAGACGGTGTATCCTCAATTGTCCCGCCGGGTACAGTTGGGAATAGGTGCATTCAAATGAAACACCCATCTGTCCCCCACCTCATGTAGAGACGGTGTATTCTCATTTGTCCCGCCGGGTACAGTAAAGAATAGGTGCATTCAAATGAAATACTCCCATCTGTCCCCCCCACTTCATGTAGAGACGATGTATTCTCATTTTGTCCCCGCCGGGTACAGCAGAGAATAGGAGCATTCAAATGAAACACTCCCATCCATCCCCACTTCATCTAGAGGCGGTGTATTCTCATTTGTACCCGCCGGGTAGTATGGAATAGATGCATTCAAATTAAACACTCGATCATCTGTCCACACCTCATGTAGAGACGTTGTATTCCTATTTGTCCCCGCTCCACGTGACCGCGGCCACACATTAGGTGCGGACAAATAGGAACCATTTATATGAAGCACTTATTCCTATATATGGCTGGCGGGGACAAACGGCAATATACTGTGGAGACGATTATGTGGGGCGGGGACAAATGGCGATACACTCAATTTTCATCTTTTAAGTGTAACAGCAACAGAATGTCAGTGGCATCATGGCATGGCAAATGTTCTTGCCTCGAGTCAAACACTCTCCAGTGATAACTCTTGTATTACCAGTCATTTATTTTTTGTCCATTAAAACTAGGAAGTTCTCTACATAACGGCAATAGTTCCAAACGCCATTGTCAAGGCAAATTGAACCTTAAGCCGGATACAGACGGGTGCAAAGTCTAATGTAAGATTACGTGTAATATAGTTTAACATGTGGACGGCACTGCGAGCGCCTTTGTGTTCGTGCTTAAAACCGACACCCGATGGATCCGGCACGAGCGTTACATGTAATGCCACAGAATAAATAATAGTACCGTACAGAAATGACACCTACAAGACCGAAGTTTGACAGCGATTCAGGGTCAAATCGTCCTATCTCTATCTAATATAAAAAAAATATATGGCACTATCTCTTTCGGCTATTTAGGGTTGTCAAAATTCAAGACATTATCTTATCTGTGGGACACGCAAAGGGACTTCAAGTTGTGCCAACCCTAATAATTGCTCGGAGCAATGCTGAGCCGAACGGATCCGAGAATGCCCGATCGCTCTAGTGTCGCTCCAATGGTAATGCTTTTAGTGCTGTCCACACACGAAATTCCTGTTACAATACACGATAAATTACATGACACGTTGCACCTGTCTGGACCCGGCTTTACGCAAATATCATTATCAAGACACAGATCGCATTGGAGATCAAAATAAATAAATCTTGTGATTTTATCTTTATGTGGTTTTTATATGTAATTAGATTAATATAGATATAGGTAAAAAACTTAAGTAAGTCACCTGTTGTATGTAGTTGTGACGTGTTCGAATAGACAATACATGTTTAAAAGACACACACAAACAAAACCAATGTCTATTCGAACACGTCACAACTACATACAACAGGTGACTTACTTAAGTTTTTTACCTATACTCCTTATTTAAAATGTGTATGTGCGCAGTCTTGTTTTTTTTTTTATTGAAAACATAAACAAAGTCAATCATAATGTATGACTGTATGATTTTTTTACATTTGACTATTATGTGTATATTTCAAATGTAAACTTTAATTTTAAGTCAATAAAGGCGTTAATCGTTCAATCGGTGATTTTTTTTCGTTTATCATGTAATAGTATTTTTCACTCTGTGGGAGGGGTGACAGGTGTCATCGCCAAATCTCGCAAAATTGTATTCAGATGACATCTGTCGGAGTACCCATCGAGTTTAAAAATACTGTAAGGTCCAGTTGCTATCATATATGTAGATCGGAGAGGCCAAGGTGCTCACAAATATTTTCAAGCACACACACACAAACACGCCTCTATTGTCAAGGCGCTGTAATGCGTGTTCAGATATTTTTGAGCACCTTGGCCGCTCCGATATATCTGATGGCGACTGTACATCATCGATTTAATATACCATCGTATATTACATCGATGCTGTACATACTTCTATCGACCTTTGGAAAGTTAACCGTGATAGTAAAATATAATAAGTTTATATTATGTCCAATTACAAATAATGTTCTACGTTTTTTACTATGATTTCATTCATAATTAATAATGGTATAAAGTTTTCTCAAGCGGGTGGTAAGTGTAATAGCAAAGATAAAGGAATACAAAGACGCGTAAATTAGTGCAAAATGTAGTAGTTAAGAACTATGCGTCAAAATGGTCTAAAAACCTACAGAGTTGAGAGTTAGGTCATTATATAGGTATTTCATTTCGTCCTATATATGGACACCAAGCGGAATGCCATTGTGGAACTGTGATACATATTTGTATTTTAGTCAAAATGTCATTACCCTTATTACTTAGGCAATAAAGTGCTACTTCTACCCAACATCCAATACCTAACATGCAATAGAGGGGAACATCTACCCTGCAACAATTCATTTACTTTCTTGGACTCTATTGCCTAGGTAATAAGGGTGATGACATTTTGACTAAAATACAAATGTGTACCTCAGTTCTGCAATAGAATTCCACTTGATGCCCATAGAACGAAAAGAAGTACATAGATTTAAACCAACACGATTTTCATTCATAATTTTAAAACTAATACGGGACTTAATCGCGTAAACTTACGTTTATTATTTGCCCTGACGTTTCGGACGCAACGTTATGTTCGTGGTCACAGGCAGACTCCATAAATATCTATAGTATTTTGTCAGGCCATATAATAAACGTAAGTTTACGCGATGACGTCCCGTATTAGTTTTAAAATTATGAAGTACCTAACTTTAATTTCTGTTGATTTTTGGACCAGGCTCCATACAAAGTTACCCATGGTCCTTTCACAGCTGTAGTAGATGGTGCTATACGGTGTCTATTTTGTGGTAACAACAACCTAAGTTCTGTTTTTATTTTCCAGATTATAAAATTACAGTTAAGTAAATCTGGTTGGCAACTGTTAAAAGTTGGCATAGATGGCGCCATAATAGCTTGCCCCTTACTTTAGTTTTGTTCTATGCGTTAAGGGCTAGCATCGAGGCCATAAAAAAAAAAATTACACAATTCAAGGAATTGACAGGCCAAGCTATGATGGCGCCATCTGTAAAATACTTTGACCGGCCAACCCCATTGGCTAATTTACTACACAATTATCTTCTTTTTTTGCACCGGAATGATTGACTGTCATTTTTGTTTCTGGGATATAAAGAGGTTTATTTACCGCGTTAGTTTACGCGTCTTAGTATTCTCTTGTCTTTGACTCTATCTACAAATTGTGTTAGGCAAACAAATGGTATTCAGAATGCGGGAGTCACATATACTGTGAAGAGTAAGGGTTATCATGTTTTGTGATAATAAATACGTTTTTTGAATATGCAACCGTTTTATTTCTCCTTTATATGTCTATTTAATATATACAATTCAAGGTGGATCATTTATTTACATAGTAACGATATCAAGTCGCTATTGATATTTACTCAGCTGTTCTTATTTTAAAAGTAAATATGCCATTTTATTAAAAGTTGTACAGTCAAGGCAAAGAGAATTTGAAATAGAGGTGGATTGTCAAAGTAAACTTTGTGACCACAGTAAATAGGGAGTATTACTGCAATGTTCTGCCGCCAGAGCGCAGCACTATCACATCACATAAACCATAGAGTAACTTATATACACTACGCCTTAAGCACTTTTTACTATGACATTGATGTATGAAAGCGGTTTGTTTACAGAGGCCTACCCCGAATCGCGAAATTTCGTTATCTGGCCTCTATCGCTCGAATATGCAAGAGTGATATAGAGGCAGGTAACAAAATTTCGATTTTAGTGGTAAGCCCTGAGAATGTGGCAGTGGGCACTCTACGCAGAGTTTTGCGTAATATCCCATATTTACTGTCATCTTTCAAAGCTCGAAACGATGCAACCATACCTTTGGCCTATGCTCTATTAGATGGCCTATACACTTTTTGGTATTTAACAAATTTAACACAAATCAGTGAAAGATTAAGGATCAAAGTCAAACGGCGTTCTAAAAGTTTTAATAATGTGTCGAAAGATGGCAGTAAATTTACTGTGCCTACAAAGTTTACTTTGACAATCCACCTCTATTTCAAATTCTCTTTGGTCAAGGTATTTAATATCGGCACGAACAAAGTGCCAAAAATATGGATACATTACCTTGTTCTCCATACATTAAGGTTGTGCGGACCTACCCCTGAATATTTTTGGCACTGACTGTACTTACACTATACTTTTTTCAGACTAGTAATTTTTTTGTGATCCTAATAGGAGACAAAATTCCCTAGATTTTTCGTTCCTTCCATTGCGTTACCGTTATACTGTAAAAAGTGTAACAGAATGGAAATAAAAATCTTAGGACACTTTTTTTCTCCTATAGGATCGAAAGAGCTGATGATTCTGAGTAGAAACACCATAAAAATTTACAAATAATAATTAAAGTGTAAATGTAGAGTTAGACCAAGCTAACTCTGCAGCGCAATAATTTGACAACAACTTAAAAGTTAAATATATATGGGAATTTTTCTTAGCTGTCACAAAGACAATAATAACAGGTGGGAGGAATGAGAAATTGCACGATAGCTAGAAATAAAATATTAGTTAAGACCACGGTTTTAATTTCACAGAAAATTGACCACACATAATAATTTTGGCAAAGAGAATTTGAAATAGAGGTGGATTGTCAAAGAAAACTTTGTAGCCACATTAAATTTACTGCCATCTTTCGACACATGATTAAATTTTTAGAACGTCATTTGAGTTTGATCCTTATTCTTACACTGATATGTGTTATGTGTTGGATATCAAAAAGTGGCGCCATCTAATAGATTACAGGCCAAAGGTATGCCGCCATCGCTCGAAACGGTGCCGCCATAAAGTGAAAGAATAAAGATCAAAGTCAAATGGCGTTCTAAAAGTTTTAATCATGTGTAGAAATATGGCACTAAATTTACTGTGGCTACAAAGTTTTCTTTGACAATCCACCTCTATTTCAAATTCTCTTTGGTATAGTATAGGCCTACTAATAGTAATAATCTTATGAACATCATCTTTGTGTTCTTTTATGATTTAAATGTATATGCCTGATTTTCACAATCTGTTAATGGTAGAATAAATCACAAGTATCAAGACTATTTCATACTTTTTTCTGTGGTGTTGTCACATACTGATTTGCAGCAGTACTGCAGAGTAGGCTTGGTCTAACTAGATAACTTTAAAGTGGCCCCAATGTGGGTTTCCATCAAAGATACATTGATTAAGTAAGATGTGTAGAATCTAAGACAATTTCGTGCTTCGAATTTGACAGGTAAATGAGAAGACGCTGTACAGCTTTATACATTTTTCAGTAACTCTGATTGTCAAAAGTTGACGTTTGACAATTCAGTGACTGAAAAACATACGGCGCAATACAGCGCCATCTGTTTTGGATGTCAAGCTAAGGGGCACGTTTTTTTTCTTAGACTTTACCTCTCTATCACAATCAATTCTCTTTGGTTTCCATATTGAACGCGATTTATAAAAAGTTTTTTGTTTTTAACACTTTCTCAAAAATATCTAATAATGTTACAGTAACCTTGAATTATTTCGAACCAGCCGAAGTAAGTACTTACGCGATACTACATTATTCAGGCACATACTTAACATCAAGAGTCCAACAAAAGCTAAATATAATAAACAACAAGCGACAAGACTACTCTAATAGTTGCTCTCAAATATATCGGCGCTGAAAAGGTGCTGTATAATATCTAAACACTACTCTATTGTGAAGGCGTTAGACATGTCCAGATATTTCTGAGCACCTTGGCCACTCCGATATATTTGATGGCGAATGCACGTAGTGTTGTCGCTAACATGAATATGTTTCAATATGAAGACGTGCCTCGGCCGTTTTGTGCGTGAGGAAATTGTCTTACGGGTATGCTCGCTCTGTGTGGACCCGTCTAATTAGCTTTTGTTGGATCGCGTTTGCAAATACGTATAAGACTAGCTTGACACTTATAGAATAGAAAAAAAACTTCCCTTACTTCCCGCACTACAAGCCCTAATTACTTAATGTATGTTCTATCCCTATTCCATAGGCGGATCCGGCTGGAGGGGGGGGGGGGGGGAACCCCACCTAACGCGCCCCTCCCTCCCCCCTGAGCCGACAATAACTAGAATTCGACCATGTGACCCCCCCGACTAAAGCTGGATACTTGACTTTTTTGCCATGATATTAGTAATTTTATAATAATTAATAATTATAATTCAAACACAATGTAAAAATTGTTTTGATGAATAAATAAATAATAATAATTCTTTCAAATACCTTATTAAAAATGACAGATTAAGAAAAAATAATATTAGCTAATTGAGGTTTGTAGCGCGATTTTGAATAAGGGGGTAAAATTACAACTTATATATATATATATACACTTTTACATAGCCACAGGTATAGAAATAAATATAACCTACTGAGATATAAGTATAAGAAAGTTATTAATAAAAATATGTCATCAACGTCAAGCCACAAATTGCACGTAAGCACCCCGTATAACATATTAAGTAGTGGCGTGGGGGGACGAAATGTATTGACTTTATATCAAGTCAATGGCGGGGAAAAGCACCACATATCCGATCCGCACCGTAGGTCATATACTTACTTTACTCTTTGCCGTAGGTCCAACGCCGAAGACGGATTAATCCGTCACAGACCACAGAGCAACATAGACTTACATCCATATGCATAAAGTTCAAATTCAGTTTTGACTTTTCGGTTACGTGGCGTCCGAGTGAGAGCTTTTGTCTTTGACACGGCGTTGAAAAGGTAAAACAAAAAACCACTCCCATTCATCGATTGTAAGCTATAACTAAATATTTGATGACTTTATTGTGCTTGGGGAATTAAAAACAAATACCATACGAAAATACACCTTACTCCATTGATATAAGTAATAAAATTTGTATTTAGGACCTGTACCGTTGAATTTCTTAAACCCGTGGCATCCTCCCGTGTAGAACTAAAACGGCTATAAATCTGTAGCTAATCAATTTGCTCAACAATTAAAGGTCAAATAAATTTTGTTTCCAATGTTTATATCTTTCACTGAGATCAAGGAATAAAAAAATTAGTTTTTTAATGTCATGAAGGTCAAAAAAATGCTATTTTTTTAACATCTGTCATCGCCTCAAATATGAATATGAGCTGAGAGTAATAAGCTGTCATTCGCGCGGGCGTCTCGTTTGCACTAAAAATTGTGCGGACAAGTCTGAGCGAATTAAACGCGCGAATGACAGCTATTGGCCAGTAAGTGACAATGTTATCTCCTTTGTAAATGGAGAGTTCCAAAATGTCATGTTATTGCAATTTAGACCTATGAGGGGTCGTCCTAATACAACGCGACTATCGCAAGTTCGCGCGAATTTTACTCCGGCGAACGCGCGATCAAACATATTGTACTCTAATAGGATGTTCTAATTGGTCGCGCGATTGTCAATTAGGACACCTACTTGAGTTCAATATATTTGATCCCGCGTTCTCGCGAGTAAAATTCGTGCGAACTAGCGATATTCGCGTAGTCGCGTTGTATTAGGACGACGCCTAATGGTTAAAAGACTAGATTAAAGATTTAGATAGGGACAAACATTTGCTGAAGCTCAAGAATGTTATTTTTTCTTGTAGAATAAATAATCATAGATTAGTGTTTGTAGCCTTTTAGTTCAACACGGCAGTACTAAATAACAAGCAGGCAAGCTTAGGCTACTTAAAGAATATCCTACTAGGCGTATCTTCATTAGGGAACTCGATGAAAGGATGTGTCTGTTTATGTTCCAACATTGTCTCTTCACTTGGGAACTTCTCCCCGCACACTTCACATGTCGCTTCTATCTCCTCTGTACCTTCTTTCTTCTTTTTCTTAACACTTTTCGTTTGAGACGCTTTGATTTCATCTTGCTTAGATGTGGACTCATTATGAATTTTACCGGTTAATAAATATTCCTTCATATTCGAATGCTTCGCTGATAATTTGTGCTGTTTAAGCCTATTTTCCGATGTACACTGATATTCACAAATAAAACAAACATATTTCATATCACCTGTATGAATTTCAGCATGCGTTTTCCTTTTCTCAGGAGTTGCGAAGCGAAAATCACAAAATTTGCATGGATACTTTCTATCCGGAGAATGCAACCTCATGTGTGAAGTTAAAGCGTTCATATCTTTGCATATTTTCCTACATTCTAAACACATTATTCCCTTTTCGATAATGTCACTGACTTCAGGTGCTTCTGTGCTGTGATGTACTCTTCTATGTGATGTGAGACCTTTCTGTGTGATGAAAACTCTTTGACAATCTGTACATTGGAATTGTAGCTCTGATTTGACTTCCCGACTGTGCTTCTCTATCTGATGCCTTGCTAGTTTGTCTGCCTCGTGGAACTGTAGTTCACATTCTTCACATTTCCATGCTTGTACTAGTTTTGAAAACGCTTCTAGGACGTCTAAGACTGATTGGCCTTCCACCTCGGGATGTGATGTTTTTGTGTGATTGGCAAAATCTATTATTTTAGGAATGTTTGCTGGCAATGCGGACAAATGTAAGGCTCCTTATGGTCGTCCATGACATGGGACTTCAACTCTGAAAGTTCCGTACAAGTTTTAGAACACATAAAACACCTCATCTTCTTTTTTCCTTTAACAATTTCTGAAATAACTTTGTATTCCATTAACTGAACTTTCTGATGTATTTGTAAATGCCTGAAGAGCTCTTTAGGCGTGTTGTAGTCTGTGGGGCAGAATTTACATGGGAACTTTTTCTTAGTGTGGAATCGTCTTCTGTGCAGCGTTAGTTCTGCTTTGTCTTTGAAATTCTTTGCACATGTATGGCAAGGGTATGTTTTTTCTTCAGCAAACAAGTTATGTGATCTTAAACAAGTTTCCATGCGGCTTCGTCTTCTGAACACCTTTCCGCAAGTGCATTCATAGCCTTCCTTCTTAACTGGTTCTGCAGGTTTCTTTTTCATTTTTTTCTTTTCTATCTTAGTCTTAAGATATTGTTCCTGCTGTTTCATCTCTTTTTTTAGTTCTCTTCTGTATTGTCTTTCCGCTTTTAATCTATTCAAACGTCTAGTTTTCTGCCCTTGAATGACACCTTTAGCGCGATTTTCTATACTGGCATGCACTGACAGATGGGTTTTAAGGGACGCTGCACTACGGTACCTATTCACACACTTAGGACATTGGTGTGTCTTTTCTGGATCAGTCTTTTTCTTCTTCGCCTTTAAAAGTCCATAAGCCTCTTGCTCTAGCGTTAATTCATTTCCTGTGATAGAGTTTAGTTGGAAGTCGTCATATTCTATTTCATTGGTGGGTAGGATTTCTTCCGGATTCCCTATCTTAGATAGTGGGACACTGCCACTATGTGACATGGGGTGTATTTCCATGACTAGTGTTTTGGTGGTCTGTGATTGTATAAGCCCGTCCTGCGGGTTGGTGATAGTTGAGGTTGTGTTGAACACTTTATTTGAGATTAGATGTGTTTCTGTTACTGTCAAATCTCTTTCTTCTTTCACGTTTATGCGAGGGTCCTGAAAATATTTTAAGTTAAAGATTAATCGTCTGAAAAGACCTCTATCAAGAGGGGAGGATGAACTTAAACTAAGAGCACCCGAAATGGAGGAGAATAGACTTTCCTATTACAGACTACACTGGAAAGATCTAGAGAAGGCTTCTGCCAAGTGGCATAATCAGTTAAAAGATATACTCTAGTCTAGTCTAAAGATGGTCCAAATATTCGGTATTCAGCTCATTCGGCAAGTTTTCCAATGTTCGTATTCAACCGAATTATTCGATTAAAGCAAAAAAAATAATGTCTTTTTTTTATGGTAGAGGAGGCAAACGGGCAGACGGATCACCTAATGGTAAGAGATTACCGCCGCCCATGGACACCTGCAACACCAGAGGGGTTGTCTTGTTGCAACACTGCAATATGTAAAATCCTCAAGAACTTTTCAAGTGCATACTGTCTTCTATTAGGTTAAGTTTTCCCATTGTCATTAAAACACATGATGAGACATGTTAAATCCATAGGATGTTCTGATTATTTGGAGTGTTGAATGTGTTTGCAAGTCCCTTGTCTTTTTACAAGCTTTTATTTAACTTACCCTGTGAGTATGTATGGGACAAATCTTGCAAGTTAAATTTGACCCACTTCCCTTTTGAACCAATTTGCATACATATGTAGGTCGGGTGACAATGCTATATTATGGTACCATCAAGCTGATCTGATGATGGAGGCAGGAGGTAGCAACAACTCAACCTAATTGTGTTTGGGGTTTTTAAAATTGTCTCGATGAGTATTAGTTGCCTGTGGAAAAAAAAGTAGTCAGCGATAAAAGCTTGTACCAAAAATGAAATTTTTGCCAAAAACTTATGACTTGTTTATTCCTAGGGCATTGCCTAGGAAGTGATCATCTTCAGCTGCTATTAAGGTTTTCGAATAGTTTATTAGAATGATACAGGGGAACCTAATAATTCGGTTGAATATTCGTATCCGACAAATTCCATATTCGGCCCATCTCTACTGTAGTCTCTTACTCAGGATAAGGGCTTATAGATAGATGGAGTAATCTTCTGTATTTAGGAGACACACGTAGAGGCAGAGGCAAGCCGCCATTCACTTATTACGTAAGACGATTTAGGGGGGAGGGGAGGTCGAAGATATCTTATTTTTTCTTACAAGGGGGGGAGAGGGGTCTTCATAGTTGTTCTTATGAAAGACCACAAAGATGTGAAAACACTTTATGCTATCAAACATGATGCAGAGTTAGGTTAGACTGACTGAAATAAATGTAATTTAAAAAAAATTAAAACTAAAACAAACCAGTGTATTCATTTTACCTTTAGATTTTTACGTAATATAGGGGGAGGGGTTGGCCTGTTCTTATCTTACATATACCCATATGGAGGGAGGGCGTCAAAACCGGCAAAATCGTCTTATGAAATAAATGAATGGCACCCAAGTAGCAAGGACTATTTGCAGGAACTATTGAGAGTAAATGGAATCTCTATTTTTATTAGGATCTTCCTGCTGTCCTGCTGCTGACCTTCCCTCTTCCTCCCAAACCCAGGACCATCGGCTTCATAGGCAGGGTCACCACCCACTAGGCGACCGGTCATCAGATTTCATTCAGATTATATTTATGTAAAAGCATGAAGGAAGCCGAAAGCAAAACATTTAAGTAATATTTTAAATATCAGAGAAGCCATAATTTTTTAAGGCATTAAGACAAAAACTTCTAATACTTACATCATATTCATCATTTTCGTATTTAACACTGACCCCATCCTCCTGCAGACACGTTTCCACATTCCCAAGAGCAGTCGCATCATTGCTGTCCATACTCCCTGTCTCCATACTCCGAGCCCCGACACTCCCATCATCAAAATTTGGGAAATCATATGATATCATAGCATCATCAGCCAAACATTCTTGCTTCACCTTTTCTTCTTCTTCCGGATCTATTATAGGCAGTATTGAATCTACTTCACTTTGTACTTTAAACTCTTCTAGTATCTTACTCTCTATATATTTCCTGAAATTAACTGGTTCTGGTTCTTGCTTTATTTCTAGTTGGATATTTTGATAGGGATCTTCCTTTTCCATTTTTAATTGTAGTTCTACATTGTGTTCTTCTATAACTATGTTATTATCCAACTCCTCCTTAATTGTTACACTATCTGTTACTTGGTAGTTTGAGTCTGTATGGAGGGTATTTTCTAAGGCCATCGAGTCTGTAAAAAAGGTACTTAAATTAATGACATTAAAGTTAAGAAAAATAAAAATAAAATCTAATTGGGAT
Organism: Cydia pomonella; assembly: GCF_033807575.1. Classification (NCBI taxonomy): domain Eukaryota; kingdom Metazoa; phylum Arthropoda; class Insecta; order Lepidoptera; family Tortricidae; genus Cydia; species Cydia pomonella. The sequence goes on from NC_084726.1 coordinate 9,371,218, forward strand.
CAGTTTAAAAAAAAACTATATAATAACAATGCAACAACACAATATAGGTATAGTAATAACTGGCATTTTGTCTGATTGTTATGCAAATTTATATGAATGTTGAAGCAAAGGAGAATTAATATGTAAATTTCTACCTACATCGCGCAGCAATTGTATTTACTGTCGTATCAAATGCATAATAACAGGTCGCACTTAAATGCACTATTTACAAACAGAAAAATATCGGTATGCATTCCGCGATAAGTACAATTTAGTAGTGAAACTTGATAATAATACAAATCTAAACATCCTCAATTATAACATAACTACATCATTGCGAACGAGATTGTAATAAAGCCAATTATTTGTACTGTTATTATTCAATAATTCACAATTACCTTCCATTGCGAAAAGTACTACAATCCGAACATCTAAAATTTAGCATTCATGCGCAATCCCATGTGTCGGTCTGCCGATGGCAAGTAGAAGACTCTTCTTTACTAGCTTCTTTTCTTGCTTTGAGCACGGAAATTGAGCAGTAATTAAAAAAGCGATCCATTTGCAAGATCAACACCACTCCTACAGCGAACAATAATTAACTTTGACAGATTGCAATTCCGGTATTGCAAGGACTAAATTTTAAATTAAATTCCTCCCACACATAGTATTCGTTCGTACTCGATAAAATACTTGGTATTAGCAACAGGTATTTCTAGTTACCAATTTTGATGTAGCAACAAATACGTTAAACGTCGGCCATTGGTATTGGTATTGGTTTCAACGATCGCTTCCAAGTCTCGTTCGGGCTACGTTGTGCTATTATAGAACGCAGCTATAATTTGTAAGTGGTAAATTCCGAAATTTGGCATGTAAACATATTTTATGTGCTTATAAAACAAAGTTATAACATGTTCTATAAAGATATTTTCATTCGCAGCAGGCTATGGCGAGTTCCGTGGACCTTAAAGTTGTTATCCAACACATCGTAAACGGTACCTTGGCAGATAATTTGTGTCTAATTTGCTTGAAGCCGCTGGATGAGCTGAATGAACATATTTTGACTACAATATGCAAAGAAGGAAAGGAATATTGCATAGCAGATGTTTTAGAGCAGGTTTGCCAAGTTAAGGTTAGTTACCAAAGTTTTATATAATATTACTACTCTGCTGCAAAACTAGACTAATCTAAACAGTGTGTTTTGGCCAGTTTTCAGATGTAATTCAAAACAGAGTGTGTTCCGATTGCTTTGTAACAGCATCAGCTGCCTATAAATTCTTTCTCTCGACCAAGCGGAGTCAAGAAATCCTAAATTTCTATACAGAAGAACTGCAACAGAACATGGATTTTATTAATACAGACTTGCAAAACTCTGAGGACTCAATCTGTATATCTTTGCCATTATTTACCCCAAGTATTGAAGCATATGATTATGATTTAGAAGGCCTAGCACTTCAGAATAGCCGTGATAATGCTGATGATAATTCTGATAGTGAAAAGCATACTTTTGCTATCAAAACTGAAGACTCTATTGTGGTAAAAAAAGAAGTGATTGATGAAGATGATGATAATGTTATTGTGGTCATGAATGATAAAAAACCTTCTTTTTTAAAGCCTCAAGATGGGAATTTAGTTTTAGTTGATAAAGTTGAGGAAAAGAAATATATGAAGATGTTTGGATATTCTGATAAAGTTAAAATTGAAGTTGAGGTGGAGAAGAGTAAACAGCGGAGGAAACGAAGACCAATGTCGTACATGTTCTGCAGTCAGTGCCCTGTGAAGTATAGATTTGGAGCTAAATTGAAGGACCACATGAAAACTGAACATAACATTGATTTATTTCTTTGTCAGGTTAGTATATTAAGTTATCATACTTGTAATAATGCCAATAATCTGCTGTGCAATGTCTGCTTTCCTAGCATAATAGCATTTTCTTTAGATATGTCCTGTATATTGACTGATCAAAATCTCCATCTATCAACCTTAAAATAATATTCTTGACATATGTACCTCTAAAATCAGACAGGGCAGAGTCTTTTCTATGTACAGTCAGTGTCAAATACTTTGTTGCAGTCAAAGTGGCCAAATAATTCGGTACACCATACTAAATATATGGTGTACCAAACTATTTGGCTACTTTAGTTGCTACCAAGTATTTGACACTGACTGTACCTATGAATGAATAAATGAATATTTTTATTTCATGTAACCTATGTAATTCTGCCTGTTTCTTTAGGTGTGCAAAAGAAATATACAGCTTATTTGTAACTTTATTTACCCTACCTGTAAGTTGGTAATACATTCACTAATATTTCATAATAATTTTCAAGACTCATATCATACATAGGCCAACATAGGCCGAACAATGGGAAGGGATGCAGCTATGTGGCAGAACAAGATAGCAATATCACATCACATAACTGTATCCCTGAGATTGGCCTTAATAACACAAGGTATTGCATTTGATACAACAGTATCATTTTAAAATATTCAGGTATGCAAAGCTACAATGGAAGATGAACAAGAATTCAACAACCATTTAAAAACCCACACAAACACACACATATGCGCAATCTGCAACATGGTCTTCAAGAAGAGAGACACCATCATCTCCCATCTCAAGAAACATGAAGCCATGGACCAAAGCACTATGGCTGGCTCACATATCTGTGAGCTGTGCGGGCAAGTGTTGGCAGACGAGGAACATTTGAGACAGCATTATGAGAAGAAACATGATAAGAAGTATACTTGCTATTATTGTGGAAAGATGTATAAAGGAGAAATAAGCTTTGATAGCCATATAAAGAAGCATGAAGAGCATTTGCGAGTTAAAAATACGTAAGTAATATGCGAAAATTATTAAGTCCGCCTTTTATAATTGTATATTTTTACTGTGCAATAAAGTAAAAAAAAAAAAAAATTGACAACACGCAGGTCCGCACAGAGCGAGCATATACACGAGGCAATTTCCTCACGCACAGGCACGTCTACACTGTCCGTTTTGTGCGCATATGAAATTGCGCCTCCTAATCATTGGCTTCTCTACTCCTGAAAGTAAACAATATTAGTGGCACAAATATACACAATTTTGATGCACACGAAACCATGGCTTACTCAATTACTCAACAACTTTAAACCTTATTGCAAAGACATAAAGTCCCCCAATGGTCAGTTAACATTGTTGATGTTGGGCGCGGTTTTGTGCGATGTATTTTCTAGCGACGGTAGAATGGTCGCATTGTTATCGTCTGTCACGTTCTAAGAAATGTGTAAGTGCTATAGTGGCGCATGACACGACAGGCGATCAAAACGCAACCATGATATCGCCGCGTTGACAATTTTCATTTTTCAGCCAGCATATGCATTTCGTTAATTGAAAATTACCATCTATCTGCCCTAGTTAGAAAATTAATAATATGCATACTTTACCTTCTCAATTACAACAATTTTAACAAACAACCATAAATTACAGGAACCTAACCCCAGCTACCAAGCCTCAAGAGAAACCTCCAAAGAAGAAGAAGAGATTCCACTGCGACCTCTGCGGCGGAAACTTTGTAGACGAACGGGCCCTTCTGTGGCATACGAGGTTACATACTAATGAGCGCCCGCATATCTGTGACGTAAGTAGCATCATAATCATCATCATTTTCGCCCACTGCTGAGCATAGGCCTCTTTACTAATACGCCACTTGTCCCGGTCCTGAGATAAAGACATTGAAAAGTCACCTAAATCTGTGGAGTTTCTAATAACGATTCGTGTTACAGATCTGCGGACGCGGCTTCGTGTCAGTGAACCGCCGCAACCAGCACGCCAAGTGCGCGCACTCCGCTCCGTCCCGGCGCTGCCCGCTGTGCCCCTCGCTGTTCCACCTGCGCTCCATGGTCAACACGCACATCAAGAAGGTGAGCTACATACAGGTGTCTGCAGACGCGGCTCGGTCAGTGAACCGCCGCAACCAGCACGCCAAGTGCGCGCACTCCGCTCCGTCCCGGCGCTGCCCGCTGTGCCCCTCGCTGTTCCACCTGCGCTCCATGGTCAACACGCACATCAAGAAGGTGAGCTACATACAGGTGTCTGCAGACGCGGCTCGGTCAGTGAACCGCCGCAACCAGCACGCCAAGTGCGCGCACTCCGCTCCGTCCCGGCGCTGCCCGCTGTGCCCCTCGCTGTTCCACCTGCGCTCCATGGTCAACACGCACATCAAGAAGGTGAGCTACATACAGGTGTCTGCAGACGCGGCTCGGTCAGTGAACCGCCGCAACCAGCACGCCAAGTGCGCGCACTCCGCTCCGTCCCGGCGCTGCCCGCTGTGCCCCTCGCTGTTCCACCTGCGCTCCATGGTCAACACGCACATCAAAGAAGGTGAGCTACATACAGGTGTCTGCAGACGCGGCTCGGTCAGTGAACCGCCGCAACCAGCACGCCAAGTGCGCGCACTCCGCTCCGTCCCGGCGCTGCCCGCTGTGCCCCTCGCTGTTCCACCTGCGCTCCATGGTCAACACGCACATCAAGAAGGTGAGCTACATACAGGTGTCTGCAGACGCGGCTCGGTCAGTGAACCGCCGCAACCAGCACGCCAAGTGCGCGCACTCCGCTCCGTCCCGGCGCTGCCCGCTGTGCCCCTCGCTGTTCCACCTGCGCTCCATGGTCAACACGCACATCAAGAAGGTGAGCTACATACAGGTGTCTGCAGACGCGGCTCGGTCAGTGAACCGCCGCAACCAGCACGCCAAGTGCGCGCACTCCGCTCCGTCCCGGCGCTGCCCGCTGTGCCCCTCGCTGTTCCACCTGCGCTCCATGGTCAACACGCACATCAAGAAGGTGAGCTACATACAGGTGTCTGCAGACGCGGCTCGGTCAGTGAACCGCCGCAACCAGCACGCCAAGTGCGCGCACTCCGCTCCGTCCCGGCGCTGCCCGCTGTGCCCCTCGCTGTTCCACCTGCGCTCCATGGTGTCGTGACTAAATGCTCGGTAGCTAATCCCAGGAATTGACATGAGCACTAGTTTTCACGAAAGCATCTACATCTGACCTTCCAACCCAGAAAATAAACTTGCCTTTGCCTACAGGGAATAGTTTGGTTTTGACACGGTGACCTTCACCGAAAAGCGATTGGTAGATATCAAATAATGATTTGTACAGTGAAGGTATTATCGATACGAACAACGTGCCTGTAATATATATACACGTCTTTGTCCGGGGTACCTAATCATTCTCCGAAAATAATTCGCAGATTATCGATTCGCAGACAACGATTCGCCGAATATCGTTTCGCAGAGTGATCCATTTGTAGATGTAACTTTAGGCCGACTAACGTTACGCAGACTCTTGGTTTACATACAGTTCAGTTCGCTTCTGTGTAAATTAGCAGAACTATTATTGGGCGATTTTCATTTGGCAGAGTAATCTTTTCGTTTAAGGAATATTTAGTCGATTAAAGTTTCACATTTTATACATCGTTATTTTTTTGAAATATTTTTTTTACATAAAAAAAGGAAACACTTCAAAAAGGATGAAATAAAATATTATCCTTTTTTAAGTATATGCGTTAACCACAGTTTAGGTTTGAACCAATTTGTAACTTAAATATAAACAAAAGCAGTATTGTACAAACAGCAACACTTAACTGTCGACCGGTTGAATTTATACCTTTTGTAATAGGGTCCACCGATGGACATTTAACAGTATGGGCCATCGTACCTATGCAATATAGGTTTTTAATATCTGGGAGACCGGGCCTTGCTTGGAAAATGTATAAAACTCAAAAATGCGTGTTGTCCCAGAGATACGACCTAGCCGCCCGAAAACCCCCATATAGCAAATTTCATAGAAACCGTTAGAGCCGATCCGAGATCCCCGAAATGTATAAATATATATACCCACAAGAATTTCTCGTTTCAAGACATCAGATTTTATGGTAATTTGTGTTAATGAAAATAAGTTTATAATTAAATGTATCAAAACCATGTTTATCCGACTCAAACTGAAAGTTGTTGTCTAGGTTAGTCATGTCCTAGTCTAGCCATAAATAAAAGGGAAGTTTTGCTAATCTATATTAATGCCAAATGATTATTCGACCTGTTGTGTTTCGACCATTAGTTTCTCGGGTAATTGTGAGAGTTACTAAATGATTATTCTACGAAAAGTGAATATGCGTATCAATGTTCTGCCAATTGACTACTCGTACAAACGACGATTATGCGTAATGACATTCTGCCAATCGTTACTCGGCTAAAGAACGCGTCTGCGAATCGTTGTCGGCGAATCGATAATCGGCGTATTTTTTGTCGGAAAATCAATAGGGCACCCTTTGTCCGGGTATATATTTAATATCTTGACTATAAAAATATTTCTACGAGCCTGAGTTCGAACATTCCAAATCCAGAATGAAATTCACATGCCTTTCCACTAAGCTACCAATATTAGCTTTTGATGTGGTAAAAAAACCCACAGGATATGTAGATTTCAATTGCTGATTTCATATCAGCTGTGCCAATACTTTATTATTTCCTTTATCTGTGAAATATAGTGTCAGAGGGGAAGACTATTTTTAATTGTTATTATTAAATAAACTGGACTTAATCGCGTAAAAACGCAACTTAATAATGAGTAAAAATCGTGAAAATTTACACTTTTCTAGACCTTTATTTATTATTATTCTCTCTTCTTTTTTCTAGACCTTACCAATCTATAAGGTATTCCCAAAAAAATCCAAATATATTACAAATAATCCAGCATTGATGATTCATTTGAAGACAAGTCACATTTCCCGAAACTGCAATCTAATTTGAACCTTAAGTCAGAATGTTAAAGTTTAAATTAAATTGGCCTAGGAAAGGGTAAAATAAGCCACTATTTTTAATTCAATAATTTCAATGTACATTATTCCACGAAATAATTAAAAATCATTACTATTTTTACACCATTCCAGGTACATCTTAAAGCCCACAAACGTCGCAACCGGACGTCCAAATATCAAGAAGTGTACTGGCGGACCGAGCCCGTGCCTATACAAGAGCTCAGTGTATCCATACAGAACGAGATCTTAGAACTTAAGGCGGCTCAAGAGGATAGTGAGGTCAAAGGGTTTGGTCCTGACTGGGTTCTGTAAATATTTTAGCACCACAGTTCATTTTAAACTGTTTAACCTTTTGACCGTCACAGTTTGCTGTCATCGCAGTGTTGCCAAGGACGGCCACAGCCGTCAGCTTCGCCAATGCAATAGAGACTTACGCGGGACTCCGTAAAGTTTAATTTCGCTTAAATAAAAGCTCAACGAGGGGCGGGAGGGGGTTAGGGTCGGCAACGCGCATGTAACTCCTCTGGAGTTGCATGCGTACATAGGCTACGGATACTGCTTACCATCAGGCGGGCCGTATGCTTGTTTGCCACCGACGTAGTATAAAAAAAATCGCGATCGCCTGGCGTCCGGGGCACGGCATATTCCATAGCCGGTCTTGTGTTCAAAAGGTTTAGGGTTCCTAATTTTAAAACGAATCATGTCTAAATAATAATAAGGATCTAAATAAAGGTTTTATAATTGACTAAATATTGTTTTATTTGCTTCTTGCCTTAAACAACCACATGCGAGATGTGGCACCCGCCTAGCGGCTATAGTAACAGTAGTTTTTTGACAAGTGTAATATTAAGTGACACTTAAGGGGCTGTCAACACCCAATGTCCTTGAAATTGATGTTACTTAAACAGTTTTTTAAGAAAGACTATTTGTTTTAGTCAAGTAAGAAAAATATATGTACATATTAATTATATTTCAAAGACCGTGGTTGTACTCGATACATGATTAAACGAAATCGGCTCGATAGAAAATAATTGCAAAGATTGGTCTTAAAATCACAATTAAACGGTTCTATGTCTTTATTGTTTTCACTTATGGGTCTGCAATTAAAATCACAATTTCAAAACATTTATATTTAAACCGCTAATGAATAAAATATTACACTAATAATCCACTTTTTTGTATTTAAATAATTTTCTTATTATTCCGTTGCCCAGGCCCAGTAACATGCGACAGTGCTTTCTCATTTACTCCGATACAAATAGACAGTGTGCGCGCTTTAGGTATTGACAACCTCTTAATCAGTAGTATGATAAAATTGGCTTATGAAAGTTCAGATTTTTGCACCGACCTTTATTTCTTTCGACACGTAGCCATGTAGCCAATGCTTTAAGCCTTTATATGAGGCAACGTCTGCCACAATGGTTTTGAACTTTATTTCTGAGTGATAAGGTTCAATATTCCGTAATATCTGACACCGTCCAAGAGCTATAAAGCCGAGGTTTTTAGAACCTTTGTTTAACCCTTTTCCAGGCCGCACCAATCGACAATTTTTTTTTTTAAAAGAATCCTAATATAGTGTTAACAACTCCATATAGCGACACTAAAGGGACCGGACGTTTTTGAAGCTATAGAGTTTTCGTTATGTAGAGAGAAAAGTAAAGCAACTATAGCCAACAAATATCGACGTTATATCGAGTGACGTTCTAAGGAGCTTACACTGTATTCCAATTAACCTAGCTTTAATGATCACCAGGCATAGAAGTTTTTGTGGCAAAATAAAGTGATTGACAAAATCAAATATCGACATGTCTATTATCGATGTTACCTTAGCGTTATAGATATAATATTTAACATTGTATAAAAAGATAGCTACCGCGAAATACACAACACGTTCAATATCTTCTTTGATACACCCATTGGTAGTTTTCTTATTTTTTGACACTGTATTCTACAGTTAACATATTTATTCATATAAGTAAGTTGTAAATATCTGTAATCAAGAAATTTTGGTCCGATTTGCATTCTTGAAATTTCTTGGTAATTTACAGCAAGTAGAAGTTATATATTTTAATCATTAATCTATGGCTGACTTATCGATAACATATTTTTCGATGTTTCATTTTCTCAAGCACTCGTTATTGCCACAATAACTTCTATGTCTGATGATCACATTTCCCGAAAGTGCAATATAATTTGAACCTTAAATGGGAATGTTAAAGTTGAAATTCTATAGGCTCGTATGTATGTATAAATCGTACTATGCCTGGAAAAGTGTTAGACCAAGTTTGGTTTGTCTGTGTATGATCCGAATACCTGCCCGTAACTTACCTGGGTGCGTAGCCAACGTGCTAGTCGTTAACGCTCCGTAGCGACAGGGCCGGATTTAGGGGAGGGCAACCGGGCCTCCACAAAAGAGGGCCCCCCCACAATAGAGAATTCGGTAAATTTACCATTTTATTTGGAAAAAATTTGGGGCCAGGGGGCCTCCACACCTTTATTGCCCGAGGCCTCCAGACCTCTAAATCCGGCATTGCGTAGCGAATGAAACGCAACTGTCGCAATAATATGGAAGTGATAGAGAGAGAGATGACTAACGCTATGGAGCTTTAACGATTGGCTACACACCCTGGAGAGCCTACCGCGAAGTACTTCGTCTATTTGACTCTTTGTTCTAATATGCACGAGGCCTTCTATTGGTCTTTCAGGTTTATTAGATTTGTATGAGCCACGCATACCTACAAATCTAATAACAATTGAAAATATGCTGCTTTGATAATGACCTTTAAATTTAAAATTGTGCAGGTACAAATGCCTGTTTTGGGTATCACCACAGCGGAGGGATATGTGACGGTTTCAGGCAAAAGGTTATTGCCAGTAACTTTTGTCGATAAGATTGTTTTTAAATTACATGTTTACAGCAGAAGACTTTTTGAAACAGACAATAAGCTTATTTTACTTGAAAACGTCACATACTCTAAGGGTTTTAGTAAGGAAAATAAACGACAATATAGTCCTTTTCTTGTAATTTTATTTTTTATGTTTTAATTTTTTCTCAGATATATATTTTTTCATATATAATAATAAATTGGCTATCGTTATATACAACTTACAAATACCTAGAAGGTCCTTAGCTTCAACTACATTTGAGTCTTACAGCTACGTGGAATAACTTTCGTAAATTAACTAAAATTAAAGTTACAATGTAAGGAGTGCAACATTCAGTGAGTTTTTATATACCTTTAACGTATGTACAGTAATTTGGGATTAAATTCGATAAATAAATAAGTTTTGAAAGAGAGACGTGAAGAGAATTTCGTTCTTTAAATCATTTGATGGGACGATTTTTATTTGGTTGTTGATTTTTTATTCGTCAGATTTAGATAAAAATTGCTAAGTTTGTAGACATTGGCGCCAGCTACGCGTGGGCGAAGTGGGCCCTCGCCCACGGCCTCGCACTTTGAGGGGCCTCGCGGAAGCCAACCTTTTAATTATCTTGGGACTACACATTGAAAGAGAAGGGCCTCGCAGGTGCGACTTCGCCCACGGCTAGATTAGTTCACGCTACACCACTGTTTATAGAGCTTCTCATTCAATACGAAATTTCAATTTACAGCAAAAAAATTATGTAATTTTTTGTCAAGTACTAAAATTCCATACGTTTTCTTAACTTAGGGGAAGATTTCTTAGGACATACGGGAAATTACGCTTATATTGGACAGAATAGGGAAGTATATATTCACCAGATTTTATCGAAATCAGACGAAAAACACGATAACAATGATAGGTTTATATAAAGTTTTTATGTTGTGAGCACAGGTTCTTAGCTCACCACCCTAATATTTAGTACAGTCACGTCTAAAAATATCGATACGGACAAAGTGCCAAAAATATGTATACACGACCTTATTGCCCATATATTAAGGTAGTAAGGTAAAGCAACAAAAATATTCAAAGAACGAAACACCCCTCCAAATCTTGAAAATGTAAGCACACTGAACTTCTAAAGTTGAAGAATAAAATAATGAAATAAATCATCTAAGCGGCTTTTAACAGGTCCAGCCAACTAAACTATTAGCTTAGCAATCATGCTAGCATGCTACTAATAGTTTTGCTGACTGTACATAATAAGTGAGGAAATAAGGTATAACTTCTGTAGTCGCCATCAGATTATCGGAGTGGCCAAGGCGCACAAAAATATCTGAACAGACACTTGAACGTCTTAATAATAGTCTGTTCAGGTATTTTTGTACTCCTTAGCCGCTTCGATATATTTGACGGCGACTGTACTTGTACTAACTTATGTTTTGTATTAGGTTCTAAAGCAACCTATAAGTCGTTAAAAGTAAGATATTGATATGTTTTGTGTATAAAAAATGGTAATAGACTAGAGAATGAGTGATTATTAATTCCCAAGTCAAAGATAAAATCGTGTGTTTATATATCAGATACAAAAATGACACCTCGATTTCCTAAGTATTCAATCAATTATTCAAAGTACTAGAGTTAAACCAAGATAAGTCTGCAACGATTTTGATAGCACACGCAGTGCAAGTGTTATTAATACGTCAAAATTTTATCGAAGTTTAAACTTGCACTGTCTGTGCTGTCAAAATCGTACTAAAATGACAGATAGGGTTGACCCGTCGCACTGATTTAAAGATGGCGCCAGCATAGGTTTTTGTGTTAATCCCTAGAATTGTGTCAAATTCTTGTTTATTTTGGAATTATATAGCCTGGATTCCTTTTAAGCCTAATTTCATAGAACTAGAGACAGGTAGACCAATGCTGGCGCCATCTATGCAAATCTTTGACATTGGAATAATCGAATTGTCAATCTAGTATCTGGGATATAAACATAAATTTATGGTCTCTTATTTTATTCAGCGCGTTTGTATACGTTATTTACCCCCTTATTCATAAACGTGTACTAAAGTAACGATGCCGCTGATCATTGTTTGGCCCTTTCCATCATACCAATACGTCGGAAAGGGACAAACGATGATCAGCGGCATCGTAACTTTAGTACACGTTTATGAATAAGGAGGTTAGTGTTTATATAACCGGCACTGTATAATCAGTGGCGTAGCTACCAAGAGGCAAGGCGGGGCAGTGCCCCGGAGCCCCCAAGCTCGGGGGGCCTTCAAAACCTGATTAACGATAAAGTAGCTTTGCATTTTTTTAATATGGATGTATATATGGCCCTAGTGAAAAAGGGTACAAGTCTCTGGCAGTTTAGGTGTATACGGGCATAAGTGTTACGTGGAACTTACACCCCTTTACACCTGCGCTGCCAGAGACTTGTACCCTTTTTCACTAGGGCCACAGAATTATATTGCTAAAACCTAAGCAGTTTAGAGGCCCCAGTCTTATTTTGACCCAGGGCCCTTGGTCACACAAGCTACGCCACTCGACTGTATTATTACTAACTCTAAACACACTGTACGGTCGAGGAAATTGTTTTTTTAGCAATTTGCGGCTTAAGTAAATTTAGATGTTAATACTTAAGCCCTCAACACACAGATTGTATGCGTATCGTAAAAACGTTACGAGTACGAGACGCGTAGAGTTCTGGACACCAAGCGTCGCGTAAGCGTAATCCTTTTATAATGGAAATCTCATTAGTTGAATTGAAATCATGGCATCAGATGTCTTCTACGCATATACGTCGATACCGACTATCTTACTTTCTCGTCAGATGAAGATTTTTTTATTGTTTGATTATATCAGGTTTGTTTTTTTACGCCTGTATTACGCTACGCCTGTCATAATGACGCCAAAAATCTCATACGCTACGCTACGACGACGCTTCGTGTGCGGACTTGTTTGAATTTGTTCGTGCTCGTAGCGCTCTCTTTCTACGCGCGTATTACGATACGCTTACGCTCCGTGTGCTGAGGGCCGTACGCCAAGTTGTCTAACTACAGTAACTGTATACTGCTACAGAATCAATTTTAATCGACCGTACATAATAGGATTACAAGGGGGTTAATTTTTTCATGTAACAAAAACAAGTACAGATTATCTAAAACAAGTCTATAGTCTAAGATACGTTATATATGCCCTACCTTCACCGATTAAACTTATATTTTATGAAAGAAAATATATTCCTGTACATGCCTACCTCTTCCCGGTCACCATAATGTGGTTAACATAATTTTCTTTCATAAAATATAAGTTTCATCCGTCAGGCAGATTGGTGAAGCTCAGCCATAAATAACGTATCTCTTAATATTCTTACTAATAACTGAACGTTTTAATCAAAATTAAGTGGAACTGGATGATTTACAAAATTGTTTGGTAAGTACGGTCAGCAGTAAGTTGCTGCTATTACGATTGAGGTGTTCAAAAGTATCTAAGCACAACTTTATCGTTAAAGGACTAACAAACTGTGCAGATCATTTTAATCACTTCACCCGCGTACCTACTTCTGCTGCTGACTACTTGAAAGGACAATTTTATACAAAAATACTTTAGGCATGTTTACTACTATTACATGTACCCGTAAACATATCTTTAATTTATATGTACAATCTGTTCTGGTAAAGTGAGGGCGATAAGCAGGAAGAATTTCGTACATTAGCAAGCCTGTCCCTATCTCTATCGCACGAGCGTAATTATATTGCTGTGCCGCCGTTCAATACCACAGTGCGAGCGGGCCGGCAATATAATTACGCGCTGGCGAGAGAAATAGAAAATGGGTCAATGATTCTTTGTGCTTAGCGTCCATATTAAATTAAAGCAAATCTGAAAGCCGCTTAGATAACTGAAATAAGATAGTGTAATTTAATATAATGTAAAATAAACCTGTATAATATCTTTCATTTCTTCCACTTTGTACTCTCAAACGTTCAACCATTTGCAAGGAAAGAAAGGTAAGTACATAATTGTATCAATCGTTACTTTAATCAGTCAGTCACAATTAATTGCAACGTAAAATATTATATAAAAATTCAAGAAACTAATTAGATTTATCGAATAAGAAGTTCTCTACTAGTATTCAATAAGTTTCCAAAGTCAGAGCAAAACTTTCGCGCACGGTAATAGTGTATAGAGACGACTTGTCAAAATCAAAAGTGATCATTCTGTAATTAATATAATTTATGTGACGAGGTGTCGACAATAGAGATGCGCAAAACGCGTCACTGAGTTGAAAATATTGATTCATCTTTCGCTCGCGGAGAGATTATATATACTCATTTCGCTCAGTGGATCTATAGACTACATATATGTTCACGAGAAGACAGAGATGTCAATCAATCAGATTGAATAAAACCTTAAGTGCGACCAAGACACCCTCTAAATTCTTCCGAACCGCTCCGAAACCGTCCGGCCGGCTCATTCGAATCACGAGTGGAAAAAGCGAGAAAGTAACATTAAAATAGATGAGTTACGGAGCGAGTTAAATCTTCAGTGAGTTGAAGAGTGAGTGAGTAATCAAGTTCATTTAAATCACTCACTCGTGAACGACACGTGTCTAGTCGACAGACCACATTCAAGTATGGGAGTGATAGAGAACACATAATAGTATAAAAATTGTCTCGGTATAAGTACCAAGCTAAGCTAAGGTAAGCTTATCATTGCACCATATAAAATAGTCACCCGCCGCACTTCTTGTTAACGTTCCGTAAATATATCTGATAATATCCACGTAAGGCGGCTATCACAGTGGATGCGATTCGTACGTCGTTTCGATGTTTGACCGAGACAACGCTATGCGCGTATTATAGCGACATCTCCCGCTCGTCCTTCGGAGCGACGTGCGAATCGCATCCAGTCTGATAATCGCCTAGATTAGTAGATGCCTAAGGCAAGCCCCAAGTGATTATTGAAGACTAGGTACCCCTTAATTATACTTACATGCAATGACACATCATCATCGGAATGTTTCCAAAATTGCGAAATTTCCACTTAGAAAAATTTCGGACCCTCTTCATACTTTAGTATTAGGATCGAAATTTTTCAAGAATTCTTTTTTTTCTGTGAATTTTCCCTGAAATTTTCGAGAACTTATCCAACTTATTGGAAACTTTCCGAAACTTGCAAATCTGTAGTTTTACCACCTAACTATGCTCTGGCAAACCCACTTTGTCAGTAGAAAAAGGCGCGAAATTCAAATTTTCTATGGGAGGACATCCCTTGGCGCATACTTTATTTAAATTTGCCGCCTTTTTCTACTGTCGGAAATGGCTTGCTAGACTATAGTTGCAGTCTTTGTTGGTAAACGCCGCGCCAAATTTCCTTGCAAATGGTCTCACTGTGTCTTTCAATGTCGCCACACAACTTACCAGACTCGCGTCGCCCGTCCGGCGACCTGCAAATAAATAAAACCCAAAAGCAAATGGACCTTCGATTCACATTTACCAAATTAAATCATTATAACCTAGACATTTTTTTTTAATTTTCTCGCGTTTCGATAAAAATTCTTTTAACTCTAATACATAATATTCAAACCTACTTTAAATCCAGTGGTGTGCCTAGATAGTGCTTGCTTCAATTAAAAAATGCTTGGGATATTGACATTTATATCTCCATAAATATTACTTTCGTCATCTCCAAATAAAAATTCTACTTGTTTGCACACTTCACTAACTTTCACTTTAATATAATAATAGGGTATAAACCTTTATTTGGGAGTATTTCTTTGATCTCCCGTATTGAAATGTTGCCGCTTTAAAAAAATATATATTGGCTGTGCAACAAATCCTCGTCAATAATGAAACATCCATCACATATGTAACCGTTTTAACGCCACGAATAACGCGTGCGGCGTGTCATAGTGGACCCTGACGGCCCGAATGCACGAAGATATTGGGATGTAACATCAGGCGCCAAATAAAGGGTTATTTCCACCTGTTACCACCGTAACATTTGTTTTTTTTTGTTCACAGTGGTAAAATGTACAATACTAAACCAGTTTCACTAAATTTGAAACGAAACTGTTAAGAGTATCATTGATTGCATATAGATGGACTTTAATTTTGGCAATAATTTAACAAAATTAGTACACGTCATTGCTTAGTGTGTTTATCTGGACTCAAAATCAGTATTATTTCACAGTTACCGTTTATTATGTAACAATCTCACAATCAAACATTTTATTCTATCTTACGACTCTTATAATACTTATATATCGTATTACCGTAAGTAGTAGAATTAAGATCAATTTTTTTAATGTTACACATGGGTGGAGCAACTTTTTCTCGTCGTATTTTGTCAATAGAGGACAATAGTGTTTGTTAGAATCTTAATATATAGTCCATTATGAAAATGGCAGAAAACTACCACAAAATCGGATGTTTGGTAAATTTAAATACCACTAAATCTGGGATTAAAGACTGGCCCAGGGGAACGTAACCATGGCAACGAGTGACAAGAAATAGTTGATTCACTGACATAATAAACAGTAATTCTGTAAAAAAAGTCAAGTAACTTACCCTCAAAACGTAGCCGACGTCGAAATCACGCCAAAACAAACCTTATCACTATCATCACAAGTCAGTCACGATTCGACGCGAAAGTCTAGCCATTGTTCATATAAGTGCTAACTTGGGTCATGCCACGCTTTACATATAAAGTTAGACATCAATAAAACTTATAATAATTGAATTTGAATTCAATCATCAATTTAGTTTTTGTCCATAAAAGTTTCCAATCAAATAGGAAAGTCAGCTCATAGACATGTAGAGTGCAAGTGTGATTCACTCATCTCAATATAAGGCAAATACTGCTGGCTTCATAAATTTGAAGAAGTAACAACACTATTGGCAAGTGGGAGGAGGGTGCCATCAATTGCTCCTGTGAGGTCGGCACAACTTAAGTAGTGTAGCTATTTCCAGCCGGCGATTATATGTGTTAAATCTGTGGAACGTCAAGTCTTAGGATATTATACTTACACGACGAACAATGAACTTGGTGATCGTTTGACTTAAAAAGGAGTGATGTTCACGCCAGCGCAGCCGACGGTGGATGGCGGCGGCCGCAAATGAACCATCAGGAGTCATAGATTGAGGCATAATAGCGTAAATTGTTACGCGTCACGTTAGATAATTCAAAATAATACGATACCTAGATCGCATAGTACGCTACACGTAGGAGCTCGTGCCACACGAACAGTAGTACTCGGACATGTACCGAGACAAAAAGGGCGCCAAATAGTATAGCTTATTTAGATCACTAAAACACCAGTTTGCACAACACTGCACTGTTCACAGTTCACAGAGGAGGCCTCGCAGCGTTAGCGCGCTGGGCGCGGGCGCGGGCGCGGGGGCGGGCGCGGTGTGCGGGCGCGCCGTAGATGAAGCGGCGGCGCCACTCCTCGTACTGCTACGTGCACGCGATGCTGGGCCCCGCCGCCGCCGCCGCGGGCTCGGCGGGGGCGGCGGCGGGGGCGGGGGCGGGCGCGGGCGCGGGGGCGGGGGCGGGCGCGGCCGCGGAGTGCAGGCTCAGCTCGTACACGTTGGACGAGTTCGAGTCGTCGTTGTAGGACAGGATGCTCACTTCGTCCGTCTGTTGGAAAAATAACGACTAATTACTATTTTTGTTTCCGGATTTTATGATCTAGTACTTTGGTTGTGAACACTGAAGACATCAAGTCTCTAGATGGGCGATGCCCAAGACAATAATGATATCCACCGTGTTTTTTTCTGTTAATTTCAAGGGTGTATTCCTGAGCTTAAATTAAGTAACTTTCTCAATGACACCGGTATTCTAATTAACTTTATTTCGGAGATAATCAATAATTTTATTTTTATTTTACAAAGTCCTTACGAGAGTGTACAATTCCCTTAGGGCCTGTTTACATATTAATTAGTGTTTATGAATGTATGTATGTATATACTTTATTGTACATAGAAATAAAAACAAGAAAAACACAGTTACAGAGTAAATTAAATACAACAAAGGCGAACTTATCCCTGTATGGAATCTCTTCCAGTTAACCTTTGAGGAAATGAGTAAAACAGAAATAACGGTGAATGGTGTTTAGTACGAGTTTATATATTTGCTACTATAAACGTACGTACTATCTGGACGATCGATGTTCGAAATTACATTGATATGTCACAGTTTTCAACAGTTTGGGTGGGTTAAATGTAACGCCTGTGCTACAACAACGCTAGGAAATACTTTTTACAAAAACAAAAAAATTAAGAAAAATAAATATTATATTTTTTGAAAATTAACCATGCTATTTCGTTTCCTTAAACGTACTTAAGTAGTGTAAATATGTATGTTCCATCTCAAAACTATTCCGCCAGAGGGCGCCACTTGGTAGTTCGGCAAAGATCCGCCAGAGGGCGCCACTTGGTAGTTTGGCAAAGATCCGTTAGATGGCGCCACTTGGTAGTTCGGCAAAGATCCGCCAGAGGGCGCCACTTGGTAGTTCGGCAAAGATCCGTTAGATGGCGCCACTTGGTAGTTGTTCATTGATCCCCGTCAGATGGCGTTACTTTGTACGTGTAAGTAAGTTAGTTATCGATGAATTTAAAAAGTTCGGCAAAGATCCGTTAGATGGCGCCACTGCTGCCCCTGGCCCTACCGCCGCCTTGCCTCAGTTTAGGTATTTGTCTCCCGACGTGTTGCATCAGCCGCCAATGTGGCGCCGACGGCCACCTGCAAATTCCTACGTGGGCGTCGAGGTCGATCGAGATAAGAGAGAGAATAAGTTAGATTTAAAATATGCATATATATATCGGCTTATTTTTCTTTTTGTATACCACGTCGGTGGCAAACACTGCCCGCCTGATGGTAAGCTGTCACCGTGGCCTATGGACGCCTGCAACTTTTTTTTATACCACGTCGGTGGCAAACACTGCCCGCCTGATGGTAAGCTGTCACCGTAGCCTATGGATGCCTGCAACTTCAAAGTCGTTACATGCACGTCAGCCCGCCGCATTCCCGAGTCGAGGCCGATGGCCTAGGAGCCTCGCCCCCTCCCCCGCCTTCCCCGCCGCTGCCGCAGCCGCCTCCCCGCCCTCCCCCGCCTCCTCACCGCCGCTGCCCCTGGCCCTGCGCCCCTTGGTAGTTGTGCATATATCCTCGCCAGTTGGCGCTACTTTGTATGTATCTGACGCCACAGAGCACGTGTACATTTTTGAGTCAAGGTCGAGATCGATGGCCTCGGCTCGCTCCCCGGTGCGGTTGGTTTTGGAGCTTGTGGTCAACAAATATATGGACTTTGTACTTTTCCAACTGCCCAATAAGTTTGTTTTAAAATATGCATACGGGCATATTTGCAAGAGCACATAATATAGAGTGGTTACAACCGGATAGAAAAATATATATTTTCTTGAATACCTGGGTATTCGATATTTATCCAGGTACTAGTCGTAATGTTAAACATACATGTTTTTACTTACAGTACGGGATGTTTCATGTTAATCTAAAAGTTGTAACTATTTATAGTTACATCTGGTAACATTTACATCACACTTTTTAGAAAAGGGAGTTTCTAAACCTAATTATGTCGTTAACTAGCAAAGTCGAGTATATCTGTATGTGAATAATAAATAAATATCGAATACCCAGGTATTCAAGAAAAAATACATTTTTCTACCAGGTTGTAACATCTCTATATTATGTAATAGGTATTTTTTAGCTGACCTAATTCCGATTCCTGGTACTGGTGAACTTATTTATACCACGTCGGTGGCAAACACGAATACTGTCCGCCTGATGATAAACTGTCATCGTAGCATATGGACGCCTGCAACTTTTTTTTTATACCACGTCAGTGGCAAACACGAATACTGTCCGCCTGGTGATAAGCTGTCAACGTAGCCTATGGATGCCTGCAACTTTTTTTTATACCATGTCGGTGGCAAACACGAATACTGTCCGCCTGATGATAAACTGTCACCGTAGCCTATGGATGCCTGCAACTTTTTTTTATACCACGTCAGTGGCAAACACGAATACTGCCCGCCTGGTGATAAGCTGTCAACGTAGCCTATGGATGCCTGCAACTTTTTTTTATACCATGTCGGTGGCAAACACGAATACTGCCCGCCTGATGATAAGCTGTCACCGTAGCCTATGGATGCCTGCAACTTCTAAGTTGTTACATGCGCGTTGTCGATCACTGGTATTAGTGAACATTTTTATATCACGTTGGTGGCAAACAAGAATACGACCCATCTGATGCTAAGCAATCACTGTAGCCTATGGATCATGCGCGTTGTTGATCATTAAAGTATGCGAAATGTTGTGAAATTGCATACGGCGCGACCTGCCTGATTGTAAGTGTAGTCAGTGTAGCCTTTGGACGCCTGCAACTTCAAAGTTGTCACATGCGCGTTGCCTCGCCCCAGTTTGCGTGTTTGAGGACTACTAACGTATTCTAATCTAGAAGAACTTGTGTTATACAACTATTTCTACAAGTCATGGAATTGAATAAATATAACATCACCCAATTTCTCGATGCTGCATTATATATGTACTGAGACGTCGGTGGCAAACAACCATACAGTCCGCTCAAGTAAGCACCCTAGCCTATGGACGCTTGCAAGTACTATTGTATGTACTGGTGAATGTTTATTTTCGGTTGGTTTTGGTCAGATAAACGCCAGTCCATACAATAAGTATGACCATTGGGCGAGGTTTTCGACAGAGGGGTAAGCTCTTAAAGGCGACTCCGGTTTAAATGCTCTAAGGATTGTAGGCATTTAACGGAAAATTTGAGGAAATATTCAACCTTAAACGCTTTGAAATAAGCTTCATTAATAATTCACAAGAGCTGATATTTGCTTGTAATTTCATACAAAATATTAAGGACAGTAGACCTTATTAACCTTAAATACGGCTTACCATATTACCATACCGTATTAAACCTTAAGCACTTTGAAATAATACAATACTTAATTCACGAAGACTGATATTTGCTTGTAACTTCATACAAAATATTAAGGACGGTAGATCTTATTAACCGTAAAACTCTATCTGTCAAAATCAAATATATTCTAGATTAACATAAAGAATAATGACAAACAACGATCAACTCTAAGTACTAGAAATAAAGTAGAATTTTACTCAAATCGGCCGGCTGTAATGCGACATGCATAATTGAGGCGATGGAATAAAAGTTTCACTTTAAGGGGCTCCCTAGTGCCAATGACCTTCGATCTGAATCCCCTTAGTTACCTTACCATAGCTAGTAGCCAGCTTACCATATTTACTTCAAGTTTATTGTCTTCGAGATATTTGGCATCAAAGTTGAACAATTTTAGGCCAAAAAACTGGTTTTCTGGACATAACTTTTGTGTTAGTTAACTAGTTAGTTTAAAATTAAAATCTCTGACGAGTTTTTAGAGACGACAGACGAACCCAAATGTGTAGATTTCGTGTATGTAAAACCCTTCACAGCAATCGAGTAACGAAAAAAGTGTTTTTATAGACAATATTTAAAAAAATCATAAATAAATAAGTGTTCATGTTTCTTTTAAAATCGGCAGACCAGAATGGAGATAAAATATTGAAGACCCGATAGCCGTTCGTCATAAAATTCTATCTATTGTGCAAATGTAGGAGTAACGACTCAAAACTTGTCAAAAATCTGGACTGGGGACTGTGACAAGAACAAACAATAGCAACGCCTTCTCTGCTACTCCTACTGAAAGATAAATAAGACTATCCCGTTCGGTCATTTCCCCCACCGCTCATGCCATGGTTCAGAGAAATGTTATCATAAATGAGACCACATTACCGGCAACCTGCCACTAGCGCATACGCATTCTAAAATTAATTAAAAATCAGAAAATAACAATGGAGTACGTAATTGAGCTCGTTGTGAGGCTGTGGTTCAGTAACAAGGGGTTGGGGTATAATTATAAATGCGGAGATAGCGACGAAACAAATATTGCTTTCATCTCATCAATCGAGGCGCTAGCACCTGACGTGGACATCTACAAGTGGGAGGCAGCCCGGAGCGATCTGAAGAAGCTGATCAAAGAGATTTTGGAGGAGAGGTCCGTCCTCCAGTTACACTCGGGATACCATACGGAGGGGCTACTGCTGGAGGTGCTAAGGAAACACAACATTAGATCATTGCTCTCCGTGCCTGTTAAACAGAAAACTTTAATCTGGAAAGACGCGGGGTTGTGGTTCGTGGAGGTGATTAACCCGAAAATCATAAAAAAAATATATGTGTTTGCGGACTAAGAATGATTGTATTTGTATGCATTCCGAAAATAAAAAAGTTTAAAAGTGAATGACTAGTTATTTATTTATTTACCAATCATTTAGGTATTTTATAACGTCCCCATGCAAAGGTTTTAATACCATCGTCTAAAATTAACCCTTTACCGCATACGAAGCTATGTATGGCGGATATGATATTCAACTATATTGACAACTGTTAAAGTTCAAATTTCAACAAATATCTTTATAACATGTGTAAAGGGGTTAATCTCTTTTTCATTCTTTTAATTTGTACATATTGTGCTTCATCATCATCATCTCAGCCAAAAGACGTCTACTACTGGACAAAGGCCAAATTATACATGTTATCATAAAGAGGTTTACGTAAGTCTAAACAGCAAGAGTATTTATTAAAATTTAATTGTTGTCGTACAGGAGCGGCATTAATACCTTTCGTTTTTTACACATTTAATTTTGTTTATGTCGTCTGAGGCTAATATACACGCATACATTTTTTGGTCTTAACGCAACCAATTCTCGCACTATTCTCCATTTGTTTTCATCCTTCATCATGCCTAAAACTTTTTATTGACTTGTGGTAAATTATATACATTGTTATGAGAGGTCACATTAGAGTAAATTGTCTATTTATAAGGGGGATTCTACGTGTTTGCTTCGGCTCCACGCACGCATACCAAATTTCAGGTCCTGAGATTATGTAAATGACAGAGATAATAATTAAGTAAGTAAATATTCTTTATTGCACCACAAACAAAACAAATTTAAAAACAGATTTACAATGTAGAGAAAGGTAGCAACAGGCGGTCTTATCGCTGTAAGCGATCTCTTCCAGACAACCTTAGGGTATCAGGATAAAAAGAAGAGTAAGTTTTTATAACAGGTAGTGCACGAATATATTAGAGGAATAGGAAAATTACACAAACATTAAGCAGACAGTACATACAGTACATTTACAATTTAAATAAACAAATAAACAAATAAATATTACAATACATACCAATATTAAAATAAATAAATATTAGTTACATATCTAAATATACATACATACATACATACATACATACATACCTAATATAACACAGTGACACATTAACTTGATGCGAAACGTCAGATAGGTAAATCCCTACCGAAACCCTCCTATAATTATACCTACAATGATTCTCGTCAACTTTACTACCCCACCTGCGACAGAGTTTCGGCTTTACGAGGGCATATTAGAGCTCACGCTCGTAATTAGCTAGGGTCTAGAGTTATTATTATTGTAGTAGTAGTAAAACACTTTATTGTACAAAAAGAAACATAAAACAGAAAAAA
This sequence comes from Cydia pomonella, assembly GCF_033807575.1. Lineage (NCBI taxonomy): Eukaryota > Metazoa > Arthropoda > Insecta > Lepidoptera > Tortricidae > Cydia > Cydia pomonella. The sequence goes on from NC_084726.1 coordinate 9,394,464, forward strand.
AAAACACATCATGTGTACAAAGGCGAACTTATCCCTTTCAGGGATCTCTTCCAGTTCCAGTTATTAGTTAGTTAGTTATTTTGTTTGTTTGTCCTTTCCATATCTCGGGACCTTTGGGAGGCATGCTTGGGGGCCGAAGCCAACAGCGCAGAGGTCCTTTAAGACAATTTAATCTAAAAGCAAGGGATTAATTAGCTTTAAAACCCTACTGAAAAATCATTACTTGTCTCTCTTAATGTGTCACTGTGTTATATTAGGTATGTATGTATGTATGTATATTTAGATATGTAACTAATATTTATTTATTTTAATATTGGTATGTATTGTAATATTTATTTGTTTATTTAAATTGTAAATGTACTGTATGTACTGTCTGCTTAATGTTTGTGTAATTTTCCTATTCCTCTAATATATTCGTGCACTACCTGTTATAAAAACTTACTCTTCTTTTTATCCTGATACCCTAAGGTTGTCTGGAAGAGATCGCTTACAGCGATAAGACCGCCTGTTGCTACCTTTCTCTACATTGTAAATCTGTTTTTAAATTTGTTTTGTTTGTGGTGCAATAAAGAATATTTACTTACTTAATTATTATCTCTGTCATTTACATAATCTCAGGACCTGAAATTTGGTATGCGTGCGTGGAGCCGAAGCAAACACGTAGAATCCCCCTTATAAATAGACAATTTACTCTAATGTGATATAATTTACCACAAGTCAATAAAAAGTTTTAGGCATGATGAAGGATGAAAACAAATGGAGAATAGTGCGAGAATTGGTTGCGTTAAGACCAAAAAATGTATGCGTGTATATTAGCCTCAGACGACATAAACAAAATTAAATGTGTAAAAAACGAAAGGTATTAATGCCGCTCCTGTACGACAACGATTAAATTTTAATAAATACTCTTGCTGTTTAGACTTACGTAAACCTCTTTATGATAACATGTATAATTTGGCCTTTGTCCAGTAGTAGACGTCTTTTGGCTGAGATGATGATGATGAAGCACAATATGTACAAATTAAAAGAATGAAAAAGAGATTAACCCCTTTACACATGTTATAAAGATATTTGTTGAAATTTGAACTTTAACAGTTGTCAATATAGTTGAATATCATATCCGCCATACATAGCTTCGTATGCGGTAAAGGGTTAATTTTAGACGATGGTATTAAAACCTTTGCATGGAGACGTTATAAAATACCTAAATGATTGGTAAATAAATAAATAATTAGTCATTCACTTTTAAACTTCTTTATTTTCGGAATGCATACAAATACAATCATTCTTAGTCCGCAAACACATATATTTTTTTTATGATTTTCGGGTTAATCACCTCCACGAACCACAACCCCGCGTCTTTCCAGATTAAAGTTTTCTGTTTAACAGGCACGGAGAGCAATGATCTAATGTTGTGTTTCCGTAGCACCTCCAGCAGTAGCCCCTCCGCATGGTATCCCGAGTGTAACTGGAGGACGGACCTCTCCTCCAAAATCTCTTTGATCAGCTTCTTCAGATCGCTCCGGGCTGCCTCCCACTTGTAGATGTCCACGTCAGGTGCTAGCGCCTCGATTGATGAGATGAAAGCAATATTTGTTTCGTCGCTATCTCCGCATTTATAATTATACCCCAACCCCTTGTTACTGAACCACAGCCTCACAACGAGCTCAATTACGTACTCCATTGTTATTTTCTGATTTTTAATTAATTTTAGAATGCGTATGCGCTAGTGGCAGGTTGCCGGTAATGTGGTCTCATTTATGATAACATTTCTCTGAACCATGGCATGAGCGGTGGGGGAAATGACCGAACGGGATAGTCTTATTTATCTTTCAGTAGGAGTAGCAGAGAAGGCGTTGCTATTGTTTGTTCTTGTCACAGTCCCCAGTCCAGATTTTTGACAAGTTTTGAGTCGTTACTCCTACATTTGCACAATAGATAGAATTTTATGACGAACGGCTATCGGGTCTTCAATATTTTATCTCCATTCTGGTCTGCCGATTTTAAAAGAAACATGAACACTTATTTATTTATGATTTTTTTAAATATTGTCTATAAAAACACTTTTTTCGTTACTCGATTGCTGTGAAGGGTTTTACATACACGAAATCTACACATTTGGGTTCGTCTGTCGTCTCTAAAAACTCGTCAGAGATTTTAATTTTAAACTAACTAGTTAACTAACACAAAAGTTATGTCCAGAAAACCAGTTTTTTGGCCTAAAATTGTTCAACTTTGATGCCAAATATCTCGAAGACAATAAACTTGAAGTAAATATGGTAAGCTGGCTACTAGCTATGGTAAGGTAACTAAGGGGATTCAGATCGAAGGTCATTGGCACTAGGGAGCCCCTTAAAGTGAAACTTTTATTCCATCGCCTCAATTATGCATGTCGCATTACAGCCGGCCGATTTGAGTAAAATTCTACTTTATTTCTAGTACTTAGAGTTGATCGTTGTTTGTCATTATTCTTTATGTTAATCTAGAATATATTTGATTTTGACAGATAGAGTTTTACGGTTAATAAGATCTACCGTCCTTAATATTTTGTATGAAGTTACAAGCAAATATCAGTCTTCGTGAATTAAGTATTGTATTATTTCAAAGTGCTTAAGGTTTAATACGGTATGGTAATATGGTAAGCCGTATTTAAGGTTAATAAGGTCTACTGTCCTTAATATTTTGTATGAAATTACAAGCAAATATCAGCTCTTGTGAATTATTAATGAAGCTTATTTCAAAGCGTTTAAGGTTGAATATTTCCTCAAATTTTCCGTTAAATGCCTACAATCCTTAGAGCATTTAAACCGGAGTCGCCTTTAAGAGCTTACCCCTCTGTCGAAAACCTCGCCCAATGGTCATACTTATTGTATGGACTGGCGTTTATCTGACCAAAACCAACCGAAAATAAACATTCACCAGTACATACAATAGTACTTGCAAGCGTCCATAGGCTAGGGTGCTTACTTGAGCGGACTGTATGGTTGTTTGCCACCGACGTCTCAGTACATATATAATGCAGGATCGAGAAATTGGGTGATGTTATATTTATTCAATTCCATGACTTGTAGAAATAGTTGTATAACACAAGTTCTTCTAGATTAGAATACGTTAGTAGTCCTCAAACACGCAAACTGGGGCGAGGCAACGCGCATGTGACAACTTTGAAGTTGCAGGCGTCCAAAGGCTACACTGACTACACTTACAATCAGGCAGGTCGCGCCGTATGCAATTTCACAACATTTCGCATACTTTAATGATCAACAACGCGCATGATCCATAGGCTACAGTGATTGCTTAGCATCAGATGGGTCGTATTCTTGTTTGCCACCAACGTGATATAAAAATGTTCACTAATACCAGTGATCGACAACGCGCATGTAACAACTTAGAAGTTGCAGGCATCCATAGGCTACGGTGACAGCTTATCATCAGGCGGGCAGTATTCGTGTTTGCCACCGACATGGTATAAAAAAAAGTTGCAGGCATCCATAGGCTACGTTGACAGCTTATCACCAGGCGGGCAGTATTCGTGTTTGCCACTGACGTGGTATAAAAAAAAGTTGCAGGCATCCATAGGCTACGGTGACAGTTTATCATCAGGCGGACAGTATTCGTGTTTGCCACCGACATGGTATAAAAAAAAAGTTGCAGGCATCCATAGGCTACGTTGACAGCTTATCACCAGGCGGACAGTATTCGTGTTTGCCACTGACGTGGTATAAAAAAAAAGTTGCAGGCGTCCATATGCTACGATGACAGTTTATCATCAGGCGGACAGTATTCGTGTTTGCCACCGACGTGGTATAAATAAGTTCACCAGTACCAGGAATCGGAATTAGGTCAGCTAAAAAATACCTATTACATAATATAGAGATGTTACAACCTGGTAGAAAAATGTATTTTTTCTTGAATACCTGGGTATTCGATATTTATTTATTATTCACATACAGATATACTCGACTTTGCTAGTTAACGACATAATTAGGTTTAGAAACTCCCTTTTCTAAAAAGTGTGATGTAAATGTTACCAGATGTAACTAGAAATAGTTACAACTTTTAGATTAACATGAAACATCCCGTACTGTAAGTAAAAACATGTATGTTTAACATTACGACTAGTACCTGGATAAATATCGAATACCCAGGTATTCAAGAAAATATATATTTTTCTATCCGGTTGTAACCACTCTATATTATGTGCTCTTGCAAATATGCCCGTATGCATATTTTAAAACAAACTTATTGGGCAGTTGGAAAAGTACAAAGTCCATATATTTGTTGACCACAAGCTCCAAAACCAACCGCACCGGGGAGCGAGCCGAGGCCATCGATCTCGACCTTGACTCAAAAATGTACACGTGCTCTGTGGCGTCAGATACATACAAAGTAGCGCCAACTGGCGAGGATATATGCACAACTACCAAGGGGCGCAGGGCCAGGGGCAGCGGCGGTGAGGAGGCGGGGGAGGGCGGGGAGGCGGCTGCGGCAGCGGCGGGGAAGGCGGGGGAGGGGGCGAGGCTCCTAGGCCATCGGCCTCGACTCGGGAATGCGGCGGGCTGACGTGCATGTAACGACTTTGAAGTTGCAGGCATCCATAGGCTACGGTGACAGCTTACCATCAGGCGGGCAGTGTTTGCCACCGACGTGGTATAAAAAAAAGTTGCAGGCGTCCATAGGCCACGGTGACAGCTTACCATCAGGCGGGCAGTGTTTGCCACCGACGTGGTATACAAAAAGAAAAATAAGCCGATATATATATGCATATTTTAAATCTAACTTATTCTCTCTCTTATCTCGATCGACCTCGACGCCCACGTAGGAATTTGCAGGTGGCCGTCGGCGCCACATTGGCGGCTGATGCAACACGTCGGGAGACAAATACCTAAACTGAGGCAAGGCGGCGGTAGGGCCAGGGGCAGCAGTGGCGCCATCTAACGGATCTTTGCCGAACTTTTTAAATTCATCGATAACTAACTTACTTACACGTACAAAGTAACGCCATCTGACGGGGATCAATGAACAACTACCAAGTGGCGCCATCTAACGGATCTTTGCCGAACTACCAAGTGGCGCCCTCTGGCGGATCTTTGCCGAACTACCAAGTGGCGCCATCTAACGGATCTTTGCCGAACTACCAAGTGGCGCCCTCTGGCGGATCTTTGCCGAACTACCAAGTGGCGCCCTCTGGCGGAATAGTTTTGAGATGGAACATACATATTTACACTACTTACTTACCCACCCATACCCTGAAATTAACGGAATTTAAAAAAAAACATGGTGTATATGAGATAGAAAACATGAAGTTTTTGAAAGAAATTTAATCATGAAACAAGGCCTTGTCAAAGTTCAATCGGTAATCCCGGAGATCGAGGGGAGAGCTCTTTGCCTAGCAGTGGAATACTTAATCAGTCAATAAAAATAAACGTGTTATAAACTTACGCTGCTCTCTGATAATCTCTTAGTCTTCTTAGGCGCGGGCTTCACGGGCAGCGCGTCGGGCTTGCGTTTAGTTCCTGACGCTGTCCGCTCACGCTTGACCAGCAAAGATGCTGAGAGGTATTGGTGGAGTTGCTTGCGTCGCACGTGCCGAACCTTGGGGTATACATTAATTTAAATTCACTAATCATAAATATATACCGTGGCCAAATCTTAGAATTGATCATGTCATGACTAGGGTTTGCAATATCCGTCCGATTTTATTATTCGGATAATTCGAATAATAAAATTTGTATTATCCGAATATTCCGATATTTCGGAAAAATATAAATGAAACAAAATATTTATTCCAGGTAGTAATAATTCATAAAATAAGCGTGAAGTTGATAACGACTGAGATGTTAGCATCTTGATTTTTTTATTGCTTAAATCAGCAGAACATTTATTTATTATTATCAAATTGGTCAATTTAATCATCCCTCTGGACGGGCCTTAAGAACCGGCAAATTGCCTATTGTCTATACAATTTAAAAAGTTTTGACGTGGGTTTGACTAAAGAATATGCGGTTCTTATTGTTTATAAATTCGTTAATACTTAGTGAAATAAAAAATAAAAAAATTAAATTAATACACGGTGGCAGAACGGAGATGGGGGGATTAAATTGTGTAATCCCATCGCACACTCCCCGAAATGTATCCTGTAGAATACCGATAAACAGGCTACCTGTCTACGGTGTTCTAGGCCCTTCAGTCTAGCCTCTACCAATCTCGCATCTCCAATAAGCTTCCTAGCGCGTTTGTCTATTGTATCTAAGGCGGCTAGCTGATACTTGGCGAACCCATCCCAAAGGTGGCTGCAATACTCCATACACGACCGGACTTGAGCTATGTAAAGCTGAAGAAGCTATGAAGTACCGCTTGACCTTAGAAAGGACGCCTAATCGTCTAGCTGCAGATTTAGCCAGAGATTCAATATACGCCCCAAAGCTCAGGTTAGACGAGATACTTATGCAAAGTAGCTGAAGTTGGTTGGATATCGGTACGGATACATATCGGAAAGTCAGAGCCAGGTCGAAAGGACTCTGTTTAGCAGAGAACAGACACGCCTGCGTTTTGGTAGCGTTGAATTTGACCAGGTTTGCGTCACCCCAATTGGATACTGCCTCAAGTGACAAATTCAGATGGTCTAACATAGCCTGAATACTAGCGCTGCTAGACCTATTTTCATACTTTATCATTTTTGTATTCGTTAGGAATTTAAGTCGATGCATGTTTGTTCCAATTATTTGTGCATGTTTCTATTTTCTTTTAAATTTATAATTATGTTTCAGCCATGTAATAATGAGAAGAATAAAGTTTTTTTTCGTATCACTAAGCGCCACATGCACCATCCCACTAACCCAGGGTTAACCAGTTAAACCGTTAACCCAGTATCAAATTGTACTGGTAACCATGGTAACTCCAGGTTTACCCGGGTAATCCCGGGTTAGAGCGATGGTGCAAGTGGCGCTAAGTGACTAAGATGACATACATGTTGTGAGGGTTGAATCTTGAAACTATATTTTCACTACAAATCTTCAGACCAATTTTCATTTGAAAAGGATAGGCAATAGATAGCTACCTCAATAAACATCCCTTCTCTATCATATTGGTGTTCTCCGCTTGGTAATGCACGCTCTTCGTGAAAGTGGATATGTCGTATGTGAGGTCTCCGTTAAACCTTCTCAAACAGACCTTAGACTTACAAAGAACTCGCCTCAACAGCTATGCCTTCTCTAAGCATATTAGGGTTCTCCGCTTGGTAATGCACGCTCTTCATGAACGTGGATATGTCATATATCAGGTCTAAGTTTAGCTCCTCAAACAGAAGATAGACTTACTAAGGAAGACTCACCTCAATAGCCATGCCTTCTCTCAGCATATTAGTGTTCTCAGCTTGGTAATGCACGCTCTTCGTGAAAGTGGATATGTCGTATGTGAGGTCTACGTTGAGGTTCGTCTTCTCAAACACGAGACCGATGAACCACATGGAACAGTGGTTCGCTAGTACTTCACCCTGTAAATTTGACAAATAAATCAATAACCCCCCCTTATTTATAAGTTTTATAACTCTAGGGAAATTTCTGTAAAATTTTATCTCTTTCTAAGAAACGCTGTCTTTAAAGACATAATAGATAAATGATTCTCAACTGTATTTTAAATATGACACACGTTTATGAATAAGGTCAATCTTTTTTTACTAAATTTGTCAGGACATTGAAAGTCCCCTCTGATACGTGCCAGCTTATTAGAGCGGAATTTCAATGGTAAACAAGGTGTATATTTACTTTTAATACCTATACTTATGCTAAATTTGTCTTACGAAAGTAACTAGATCATCAAATATTTCAGTTACGATCTTACATAATCTAAAACTAATGCTGTGTTTACTTACATTTTCATTCTTTTTGACTTCAGTACCAGGATCTGGGACAGGAGCACCTGAAATAAAATTATTATATTATTCATACATTACTATTCCACTTTTAAGTCTATCTCTATCAATTATCCTTCACTTCTATTATTTAAGACAAAGTTCAAATATCTTTATTCTTCGTTCTTGTTCAGATAACCTTTGTATCAATAAGAGCGGGCAATCAAATTAGGAATTCTCCTTAATTTTTTTTTTGTAATTTGGTGTACAAATTAAATACGAGTGCAGTAATAGCTTACCAGGCGGCAAGGCGAGAGGTTGCCCGTTATTTATGTTGAGTGGCACGGAGTTGTAGCACTCTGGGTTGACGTGGGCGATGGTTATGTGTTGGTTTCTTTCTAGGGTCGCTGGAATAAAATACAAGAACATCGTACATACATGTTTGCTGACGCAACAGACGAAATATTGTTAATTAAGGTGGTTCGATTTTCATACAAAAAACAATCGCTATTTATTAATTAATTACACAATATTATTACATAAATAGTTCCGCATCTATCTACTTTCGAATATTCATTTGCGCTAAATTAATAGAAAAACTTTGTTTCATACAGAAATCATGCAATAATCAACGTTATATTTTTATAAATTTTACTCATGTGTGTGTGACAAATGTCGTGTACAAATACATTGCGGCGTTGCCACTCCATGCTTCGGACGGCCATCGGCGCGACGTTGCGATGTTTGACGCGTTTTTAGCTGACTCTGTCGACACTGACACTCAGTGTGACCAGGCGTACGATAATTGTCGTACATGTACGATAATTTGGGTTATTTGGGCCCCGGTATGACGTAATGTTCCAAAGAGCATTATCGTACACTAAAGTACTATAATTTCAGCCCTTGGATGATGCCACCTTAAAAGTCTAGTAATTTGAAGCAAAATATGACACTTTCTCTCAGATATAGGCTAAAATTAGTATCTTTTGGGTGTTCGGCTCCTTGGTGTAAGTTAAAATGGTCACAATTTCCTGTATACCGTTTGAGTCTATCCCAAAAATACACAAACATAAACAGATTTTTTGCGCAATTTAGACGAAAATTGTCTTTTTTATTATTATTAATTGGAAATTTAAGCTTATTTTGCTAGACATTTTTAGGGCCTGCCTTTTTGATTGGCGTACGATATTTTTTTCAACGGTACAATAATATTGACACTCAAGTACGATAATTCTCTTCCGCTCACCTGGCAACACTGCTGAAACTTGACAGGACCTGGGGGCCTACCGCGAAAACCGAAATTCGCAAATTGCGGGGATCTTTCTCTTTTACTCTCACTAAGACGTAATTAGAGTGACAGAGAAAAATGCCCGAAATTGACGAATTTCGATTTTCCCGGTAGCCGCCCTGGTGCTTGAGGTACTTCATAGAAAACAACGCTGCCGCATGTTCTGAATTGTGATTTTATGTGTTTTTGGATTGAAAATGATAGCAACGTCTAAATCAAGTTACAAAAATCATCGATATTCTGGTCCGCGAAAAACCAGGAAAAGTGTAACTGTAATTGGAGTCTACAAAAATGACCAATTCATAGAAAATCTTCTTCCTCGCGTTGTCCCGGCATTTTGCCACGGCTCATGGGAGCCTGGGGTCCGCTTGACAACTAATCCCAAGATTTGGCGTAGGCACTAGTTTTTACGAAAGCGACTGCCATCTGACCTTCCAACCCAGAGGGTAAACTAGGCCTTGTTAGGATTAGTCCGGTTTCCTCACGATGTTTTCCTTCACCGAAAAGCGACCAATTCATAGAAAATATGACCTAGAAACTAGTTCACTTTTATAAAACTCAATTTTGCCCGAGATTGTACTTAGGCGAATACCTAAGGGAGCTAAGTGTATTGATCTTGAATAATTAGTTGGCTAATACATATATGACTCCAACATGATATGGACATTTACATCATAACTATTATACCTAGTTGGTTACTAAGTTCTGTTACTCGATTTTTTTCTTTCTTCCTAGCGTTGTCCCAGCATATTGCCACGGCTCAATGGAGCTTGGGGTCCGCTTTGACAACTAATCCCAAGATTTGGCGTAGGCACTAGTTTTTACGAAAGCCACTGCCATCTGACCTTCCAACCCAGAGGGTAAAACTAAGCCTTGTTGGGATTAGTCCAGTTTCTTCACGATGTTTTCCTTCACCGAAAAGCGACTGGTAAATATCAAATGATATCTGTTCTGAAGTTCTGTTACTCGATTTGCAACCTCTTTATTCCCGTTAAAACAAATGCTACCGAAAAAATAAAAAATGGCATAATGTGGTGGATTTGTGAGCTATAATTATATACCACACATAATGCTTATCTCGTCGTATCTATAATGAATTGGGGCCTAAAATAGAATCGTATTCCAATTTTTTGAAACGCTTGTATTACTTTCTATATTAACTAAAAGTTGCCTTAAAATTCAGCTTTTATACTAAAAACGGCTTTAAATGTGTTAAATTACCAAAATATATTTTGACAGATGCTTTCGCGCCCAAAACGCTCTTTGAAAATTGTGTGACGTCACAGAATCTTCAATGACGTTTCGAGTTTGGTCACGTGACGTGTGCCAAAAGATATTTTAAATTCAATATTTACAAAAATATGGTCATTACAGGTCCCCTAAAAGTAGTTTAACATGTTCTTATAATCCAAAAGAATTTATTGGGATACAATTATGCCCTAAGATTTGTAGATGGAAACAACCCTATTGCGTTGCACAAATGTGGGCACCCGCCAAACATGATTTTGGGTGTGTCATACTCAGGGCTAACACAGATTCATTTCTGTGAAAAAGGTGTGAAAACCGGAAACTGGAAACCGTTCTCGAACCAATAGTGAAGCCCTTAAGCCACACCCTATTACAAAACCAGCCATGGATCTTTGAACAGGACTCAGCTCCTGCACATAAGGCAAAAACAACTCAAGCCTGGTTTCGAAGGAATAAAATTGACTTTATTGCCCACGAAGACTGGCCGTCCTCCAGCCCGGACCTTAACCCCCTGGATTATGCCATATAGCAGGTTATTGAGGAGAAAGCCTGTGCTAAACCCCACACAAATCTTAACTCCCTCAAGCGGACCATAGTTAAGACAGTGACGGAATTAGACATGACAATCGTGCGTGCCGCTATTGATGACTGGCCTCGTCGTTTGAGGGCCTGTGTCAAAGCCAGAGGAGGCGATTTTGAATGATATTGTCATATGTAATTCCTGATTTTGTGTACTTCATTTTAATATATACTTTATTAAACTTTCGTTGGTATATTTTATGTAGAGAAAGATTATTGCAGTAACAGAATTTAATAACCAACTAGGTAGAAAACAATGCAATACATAAACACATAAATTGGATATGATGTGATCCGTTGAATGAAATTGACAATAAATAAAATAAATCAATAATTTTCTATCTCTAGGCATTGTGTGAAACTTCTAGTTGTGTCAAAATATCGGGAAATCAATAATATAAACAAACATGGTAAATATCTCATTTCTTTTTATAATGGTTATAAATAGAAGGCCATGCAATTTTGTAATTCACTGTAATTTAATTAAATGTATCGTAAAAAATTTTTTAATTCTACTGTAAAATAGTACCTACTTTTTTAAAGGCTGGGCAGTAAGGGATTGCTTTAATTTTAGAACAAAACAGCGTTTTTTTTTTTTTAAATACCGGAAAATCTGACTTACAAATTTGGACTTTCTTCATCAACAACACAATCTTCTCCACCCTAGCATTAAAAAAAGATATCCTAAAATATCCATACCATTACGTCACATTTTAGTGTGAAAGAAATTTCAATGTAAAACTAAAATTTCAATACAAATTTTCGGGTTTTTTTAGCACGAGGATTGATTATGCTAGTGATTCTGAGTTGGAAGAACCCAAAAATATCATGATGTGTGAGAGTCAGATTTTTAATATTTTTATGGAAAACGCTCATATTTCTCATAAAATAATTTATTAATAATAGGTACTTACTTGATAATACTGATAACAAAAAAAATTAATGAGTCTCGAACCCACATCCTCTTGCATGTATTTCCACGTACATACCGCAACGCTATTGAAGCCTACTCACGCTGTGCCAAATTGTCTACTACAAGGATCCCAGTAAGACTGTTTGAATGTGTGAGTGATACTTAGAAATAGAGTCAAGAAACATTCTGTCGACATTAAGGGGTAGTTTTTGTACAATGAAGTGTTCAATGTTTGTTGTAATAGTTCAATATTTATTTAAAGAGTGCGCTAAACATAATTTACAGTATAGAAATACCAAGACTACTCCACAAAAAAATTAAAACTCAAAATTTGCAATTGTGGCGCCATCTAGAGAGGTTTAAGCTTTGGGTAACCTAGTCGAACCACCTTAACATTGATGCAAACTACGAATAGGTAGTAGTAATTTGAATAGAAGTTTCATGTTAAATTTTAAGGACATCATTGATGTCGTTTTCGAGGTTTTCGGGGATCGATGTCTGTACTTATCTTTAAACTAGTCATCTTACAAAATGATTTTAATAAGCTCAAACTCGATTACGTGTCGTTTTGTCATAGTGTTCCTATGGCTACCTTAATCTAAATAATTACATTGGTAAGCTTTATATTAGTTAAATCGGCCCCTAAAACAATAATGGGTGAATTCTCCCTAAATAAAAAGCTATAAACTTTTACACTATTGTGAGATGTACAATAAAAATCTTACTAATGAGATGTCTGATCCGACTTTCGACCAGCCCACACCACTGTAACTGGTCGTCCTTGTTTGCGGACGAAGCGAGCAGCACTATGAAGTGCTTGTAACGCGCGAAGAAGTTGGGAGCTTCGAAGAGACGCTCCCAACCGCATTTTGAAAGCATTATCTCGTCTGTTATTGCGAGGCCTGAAAAAAAAACCGGTTTCGTTTATTAATATGATTTTAATGTTTACTTAAACCTTTACCTTTAGTCTGAAATAGATGTTTTATTTTATTATTATTAATGGAACTCCACCAATGGTTGATCTTTCTTGCTCCTGACCTGCAACCTTATTGAAGTGAAACTTATGCGACTTCCAACAAGGTTACGTTAAACGTTTAACGCTATAATCGGTAACATAAAGTAGTAAGAGTTTGTGATGAGTAAATTCGTCGATTAGCTCAGCCGGTTCCATGGTGTAATGGTTAGCACTCTGGACTCTGAATCCAGCGATCCGAGTTCAAATCTCGGTGGAACCTGACTTTTGTATTTTTTCTTTTTATATTTTCTATTATTTAGGAATTTTAGAATATATATATTTAAATATATGTATTATTAAATCTATTGTTCAAGTTGTTGTTCTATTTTAATTTATAATATTCATTACTAGATGACTCGGTGAACTTCGTATCACTTACCTCTTAATATAAAGAGCATTATTTTCATCTCCACATTACGAGGTTTCACTTCTTCCGCGCGGAGGGACTCCACGCACAATTTTTTTTAAGACAGCAGTGATGAATTTCCTACAAAATCGTGCCCCTGGTACAAGCAGTGCCATATTGTCTATGATTTGGTTTGCCCTTTCAGATATGTTACAAATTCTTTTAAAGTTTAGCTACATATTAAATTACAATGCTTCAGTCTGGTCCAAGAACTTCTGTATTATTTACAGTTTTTTTACGTACCCAGTCTGAATTCTTCCATGATGACCGTCCTCGTTGAGGCAGACACGTTGAAGGTAGAGTTCTGTTGCGGGTAGGCGGGGGTGATGATAGGCATTAGGTGGAACCGGTCGGAGACATTTACCTGTTAAAAAAAAGGTTATTACTTAGTTTTTCTCTCCTTTTTACGAACTTTGCTTGTCTTTAGATTGGTTTGTTTTTAATCTTTCACGCCTATCGTGCGCGGCGTGTCATCGTGAACCTTATCGGAATGCACTAAGGTTGATATTGAGCTGCAGCCGTGTGCGTCAGTTAACATCTTTGGCGGTCAAAGGGTTAAACCCAAAAAGTAGCTATTACAACAGTTAGTAATTATATATCAACCCACTACGGGAAGCCTGTGGTTGACCAGATAAGTCTTTTCTCTGCTCTTAAAACAACTATATCCACATTAGAAACATAAAGAGCCTCTTACCCTAGGGTCCCACACCGGGAAGCCAAGATTAACACTATCAGGTTGCTTCAGCAGCACCGGCTGCGGCCACTTCCACTGGCTGAACACCAGGAAGAACTTGTGCAGCAAAGTGGCCGGCAGCGCGTTGGGGTAGAGCTGGCACGTGCGGGCCACCAGCATGGCCCACGACACGCCGCCCAGGTAGCCCAGCGTGTTCGAGTAGATGCCGTGGCCTGGGGAGGAATAGATTCATATTGATGCAATCATCAAGCAGATTGTGACAGCTGTTGGTTGATAAAACGTGTGCCTTACAAACCGGAGGTCGTGGGTTTAAATTCCACCGCGAAACAATGTTTTACTCAGGATTTAATGGTAAAATAAATTTAATAATTAACAGTTGCTTTTTTCGTAACGAAAAATTTTGAGGAAACCTACACACATACAAGGAGCGTGCGTGAACTGCATGATGCAGCACAGGATCGCTCCGTTTATTGGTGTGTGTCCGTTTCATATTTAGGCTACTAGGTGGCAGTGTATCCTCCTGTTTATTAGCGTGAAGTTTGCAATTTAGAAAGGCCAGAGCCAGAGACCATTTTCGAGGCCTTTCAACGCGGACGTTACCTATTAATTACGGTGCTTAGCCCCCGATAAAATATAGCCCCAAGCTGAGCTTAGCTTGTACAGTTAGCGTAAAGTCGATAGTGATGGTCAAAGTAGTCAAATATATCGTAACACATCTTGAAAAACTACAGAATTAACGATTCCTTATTTTTATGCCATCAAGGTGTGTATCTATTTGACGCTGACTGTACATAAATTATGAGGAAACATTTGCCCTCTTGCCCAGCAGTGGGACGTATGTAATGGTGACAATTTGACTTTACTCACGCTTGGCCCAGAGCTTGATGGCGCGCAGGGTCAGCCGGAAGTTGTCGATGTTGGGCACGAGTCGGAGGATCTCGTCGGTGACGCGGCAACCGTTTAGCGAGCGGACGCATTTCTGGTCCAGGTTCTTGAGAAGCATGTCGTCTCTAAGGTCAAAGGAATCTGTAAAGTTCCTTCAATTAATTTGAGTTCTAAATCTTGGTTCCATTTATCATGTGATAAGACTGCCTCGTGATTTATCAAGTCAAAAAGAAACAAGAAATATCTGTTGCCGAATAAGGCGAATATGCTGTGATAAATGGAACCTTATTGCCAACAGCAAACTGCCTGTTTTTCTTGAGCGTTAATAATTATCTACAATACATTTAAAAACATATCTAAGAATACAATTAGCATGGCAACATACCTAAAGTACTTATTGCTTCCCAACCTGAGGTACCCTAGGTTCGAATTCGAACCCCAGCTCGTACTAAACTCTTTTACGAAATAACTTTTGCTCTACAATGAAAGAAAACATCGTGAGAAAACAGTTCCCAATTGGACCAAATTTTGGGTTAGAACGTTTTCGTAAAAACCAGTGCCAGCGCCAATTACTAAAATAGCAAGACCCTGAGGTCCTTTAGGTTACAAACAAGGAAGTACTAAAGTGAATAGGAAGACGACTTACCTGGTATCTCCTTGAGGGCGAGGCGGGCAAATAGCAGATCTATCTCAATACCGTTAAAGTTCATTTTGATGACTGGCACAAAGGCGTCCTCGACGGCGCGCAAATCGCGAACCTGCGTAGGAAATAAGTCGTTCAAGAAACGATATGCAATGAGACATTTTCCAACACATAGAGTCGGTAGTTTAACGATACGGCGTGCAGTTTTTAATAGGGAACATGACTGCAATGTTCTGCCGGCAGAGTTCACTAGCACCTTTCGTAAACCATAGAGTAACTTATACGTACTGTGCCTTAAACTGTTTTTTGACAAGTTTTAAAGAGAATAAAATATGACATTGATGCATCAAGGCGGTTTGTTTACAAAGGGCCTACCGGGAAACGCAAAAATCGAAATTTAGTTATCTGCCTCTTCATCGCTCGAATATGCAAGAGTGATTAGATAACGAAATTTCGATTTTCTTGTTTCGCGGCAGACCCTCAGATTGTGATGGATTGCGGTAGTGGCGCCCCCTACGCAGAGTTTCGCGTAATATTCACTATTACAGTCGCTTTTCGGTGGTAGAAAACGTGAGGAAACTATCTTTGCCCAACAGTGGCACGTATATTGGTTAGTGATGTTATGATGTAGTAAGAGTTAAATATTGACCTGCGGCTGTTGGCGTAGAAGTTCGTAGAACGACTGGAAATAGTCTGTCCGGTCAATGTGTCGCGGCGCCACGCAGAGCGCGTCGATGTCGGCGCCGCGGTGGTGGACCTGTACAATAATTGCATAAATAATTAAAGAAAAAAAATTATTAATACAAGTCATATCAATCTCAATCAATATGTAGCATCACTCAAGGAGAAGCTTAAAAATTGCGGATTCCCGATACTTTGGTTACGACTTCCTAGTTCCATTGAGTACTTCTACTTTTTTAATTTCCTTTACTTTTCTGGTTCGAATTTATATTATATATTGAATATTTAGTTATTTTTATTTATGTTATTTTATTTTATGGTTATTTTTCTATCTATGTATATTTGTATCAATGTGTATTCAAAACGTGCATTTCATTAATTTCAGTGATTGTACACTTTTGTTTGTGTTTGTCATTCATTCACCGTTACTTCTGTTTTACTCATTTCCTCAAACGTTAACTGGAAGAAATCCCATTCAGGGATAAGTTCGCCTTTGTTGTATTAAATTTTCTCTGTAACTGTGTTTTTCGAGTTTTTATTTCTATGTACAATAAAGTATATACATACATACATACATATTAAACACTTACCCCAAGTCTATAGGATCCGAATGTATATATATTCCCACCAACAGTATCAGCTACATTTGGCGGCATATTCTTCCTCATACTCTCATCTCGTATCCACTGCCTCACAAGCCTGTGTAGTGCTCCGAGGACTTCCATGCGGTGGTCCATTTCAGCATCAGATTCGAAGACTCCGAACGGGATAAGAGCTTCTTTCAGTTCGTTCGTCTTTTCGATGTCGATCGGTTTTGGACCTACGAATGTAAAGTGCAAAATAAAGTAAGTAATAAAATATAAATAGGACGGCAAAAGCAAAAACGCCAAAGCTTTGACGATTTCGCAAAAGAAAACTGAATTGGTTAGGTTTCTTTATTACTTGGAATAAGTTTCGCAAAGTTCTTGCGATATCGACGTCTGTTATGACTACGCAGTGGCGACTTCGCGTTAAAAATAGCTGATCACTGATCAGGAATACAATATTAAATTCTTTCGGTTTCCTTCTATGCATCTAGCTAGCGAAGACACTATTATTTTTATATTTGGAGGGGGGTACATATTTTTGCGTTTGGGGCGATATTTCCGAAAATATTTAATTAAATAAAAAAGTGGTCTTTGAATACCCCTATTCATTTTAAAGGACCTATTCAACTATACTATAGGATTGAAAAAAAAATCATCCCCGCTACACGTATGGGAGATAAGGTACCCTTCTCTCTGTCGGAATGATTGATTTATATATCCAAGCCAAATTGCAGCTTTCTAACAATAACGATCACGGAACAAAGCCTCGGACAGACAGACACACAGATGGACATGGCGAAACTACACGTATAAGGGTTCCTAGTTGACTACGGAGCCCTAAAAATAACAGACAGCAAAATTGTTCATCTGGTCGATACACAAATGATGTATAATTTATTAATCAAATAATAACCTAATGTTACATATAAACTTGTATAATCCTCTGTACTACAAGTTTGATAACAGTGTTTATGTATCTTGACCCCATTAAAGCCCGTTACAGACGGAGCGATTATACACCAAAAGCTATCCTTATAGGAAGGCATCCTACGGTATATTTTATGTATCATTTGATAGAGTCCACGAAGCTATAATATATATTTTGGTATCTTTCGATATCTTATGGCAAGTCATCCTAAGCATACCTTGCGATAAATATCTCGGTATATTAAGATGTTTTGGTATATTTCGCCTCTCTCACAATATAGGTGCTAGACAGACAGCGATATATATTTTGGTATCGTTAGCGTGTGTGTTGCATAGCTATACTATATCTGTCGGTACCTTACGGTATATTAATATATATACGACGATATATTTTGACGACCGGTTTGGCCTAGTGGGTAGTGACCCTGTCTACGAAGCTGATGGTCCCGGGTTCAAATCCTGGTAAGGGCATTTATTCGTGTGATGAGCATGGATATTTGTTCCTGTGTCATGGATGTTTTCTATGTATTTAAGTATTTATAAATATGTATATATTATATATATCGTTGTCTAAGTACCCTCAACACAAGCCTTATTGAGCTTACTGTGGGACTTAGTCAATTTGTGTAATAATGTCCTATAATATTTATTTATTTATTTTATTTATTTATTTTATAATCGTCCGGTCTGTGGATGGATGGACTTAAAGAGTGTAAAGCAGTTGTAATTTGTGTAAACAAGTTTAACTAAGTATGTAGATTGTAGTTATTAAAACGGAAGAAAACATTATTTTTGTCTGACCAGAGTAGATTTATTTAGGGTAATCTATCTCTCTATAAAAATTCGTGCGACGCGCAAAAACAGGTGTTGGGTACCGTTGGCAACACTGTCATCTAACAATTCGTAAATATTATTGCAAGGACATAACTACGGCTACCACGAGCTTGTCACTGATCTGACACTGATATATTCCCTAACGTCTGCGTAACTTACTTTCTACATATACATCTCTCTCGCACTAATATGCCAGTCAGTTAACACACTTGTGAACAAGGCTCGGAACCGGTTTTAAAAATTAATATACCTTTTAATACCGGAATATTTCGGTTTTACTCCGAACTTTCGTAAGAACGCGAAGTTTTAAGAACTTTATTGTAACCTAAATAAACCGATTTATTCGACGAGCGACGAGACGGCCGGCCGGCCTGGTGGTATGCCGCGTAAACAAAGACACCGACATAGGAAGAAAACGGTTTTTATTGTTCTAAGCCGGTTAATCTAACAAGAACTTTATGGAAATGTTCTCTTAAAAACCGGTTTAAAAAGGTTTTGCTCCAAGTACCTACATGATAACGGTTTGGAAATTTAACCGGTTTCCGAGCCTTACTAGCGAATATGTGCGAACACTAGCGAATGCACTAAACTTCGTATTGGTCTATAGCGGCGCGCCGTAGTCAGTAGACAATGTTGACATCTTTGGCGGTCATGCCGGTCAGAGTTGAGGGTGTTGCTGCGTCACAAGGTTTAGCCATATCCCCATATTAGCAAGGACAGGCAATCACTGCATCTTATTAGATAAGAACACGAATTACTAAACGTTCGGACATAGATTACTGTATCTTTTCCTTATACTGTGTTAAAGGGGACGCAAAATATTCGTTTGAATGGGGTCACAACACCCTCCTATATATGGAATCTTGCATTGCAATGTCAGATGCAAGGCTATGCAACGAACAAAACGACTTTTTTAAGGACAAACCAGTTGGTTGAGGTCAACTGTTATTGAATCCCTTTTATGTATAATCCAAAATTGCTCGACCGACGCCTGCTATAATATCGCGAAAAATATTCATAGGGCCTACCGCGAATAACGAAAATCGTTATCTGCCTCTCTATTGCTCTTTCATATTCATGCGATAGGGAGGCAGATAGCGGAACTTCGTTTTTCGTGTTTTTCGCCGCAGGCCCTCAGATATAATGCGCGTTTTGTTGTGTAATATATTATTGCAAGTCACTGTATGTTTGGATTTATTAAATAAGGTGTTTTTTTTTTAGTAGGTACGTAAAGTAAATTTGGTTTTACTTAAGTATGCTAAGAGCTGTCAAATGTAAAGTGAACCGTAAAATGCTAAAGAATCAATATCCTCAAATGTACATACCTAGTTAATGTTTCATCTTTATATGTGACCGCGGCCGGCAAAACGTCCCACTTTGTCGCTTGCCATAAGGACGCCTTGACAGGTTATTCGTATAAATATACAAGCAAATCTCGTCCTTACGGCAAGCGACAAACTGGGACGTTTTGCCAGCCGCGGTCACATATGACATTAATGCAATGAATTACAACATATCAATAAATTTTAGTTATAGGTATTAAATTTCGTGTTTAAGTAGGGGTACTTCAATACAGTTATAAAGAGCCTTATAATTTACAAAGGGAACATTTCAAAATAACCCTGAAAAAATCTTGCCCGTCTATCTAAAATGCTAAACCAAGTTTTTGGCATTGGAAATCATCATTTTAAACAAACTTGTGGGCAGAAGGTAGCAACTAATATCTGTGGGTACTGGGTACAAACCTGCCATGGAAATTGCAGAGGTCATTCCCAGCGTCTTCAAGTTCTGCTGGTTTTGATGTTCATTGGACTTGGGCTGGTTGGTATGCGAGTATTGCGGTGCGGGCCACATCTTGTCTAACTAACGTTGAACTTATCGTAAAGTAGGCTTAAGCTAGAGGTGGGTCATTGGGGGCTCTCCTCGAGGGTGACTGTTGGGGCAGCGCCCAGGTTAACTACCTGAAAGAAATTTTATGCTGTAATTTCATTCATAATTTTTGCTTATCTTTAGACAATATTCCCATATGTTGGAGCACAATTTCTTCTTTCAGACCAATAAATTTAAGTTAGATCAACTTAAATTGAATATTAGTGACACTCATGCCAGGGACCAACTGTTTGTAAGTTAATACCTATGTTGCATAAAGTTAACGAAGGGTTATATTGTTCTAAGAATGACTTTATTAAAGTCACTGTATTATGTTATACTTCTTACAATTAATTGTTATTATGCACCTAGGATAATATTTGCTCATTGGGCAACTGTTATGATAGCTGTATCATTATTATAAATAAAGATCGGGTAACATTTTATGACACTTTAATATCAAGTGTAATGAATAATATGGATGTGTTGTTAAAAATAAAACCATATATGTATTCTTAAAAACTCACTGAATTGAATCTGTTACCTATTGAATATTATCATAATTTGTTCTATGTTTGATATTGTCAAACGATCAATCGAAATTGAGGATCAATTTATATAAAGAGGATGACAACTGATACTTCATTGTTTTTATTAAAATTAGCAATTTGAAAGCAGTACCTCCTAACACAAGTACAATTGCTATACTGGGGTATCCACTACCAATATTTTTTAAATTCAGCTAGATACCAAATAAACTATTTTGATTTCTTTTTTTATTCAAGTTACTAACAAATTCATAATAAGATAACAATTCTATAATAAAAAACTATAAATTTTTATGTAATTTCTGCATGAAATTTAAATAAAATCATATCCATGTAATACTCTCGTTAAAAAATTGCCCAGGCACTGATTATTAGGCGGATCCACACAGAGCGAGAGGCAATCTCCTCGCGCACAAACCGGCCAGTGTAGACATGCCTCGGCCGAGGCACTGGCACACTCAGGTGAAGAAAACGCGCGTGCCTGTGTGCGCCACCTCTGTGTGGACCCGCTTACTGATTATAAATAAGTACATGAATATTTTTTTTGTGTTGTTTAATTTCTCAGTGTATTGGCTTGTCTGTAATAACATTAAGAGTGAACTCTTACCCCCTTATTCATAAACGTGTACTAAAGTTACTATGCCGCTGATCATCGTTTGTCCCTTTCCATCATACCAATACGTCGGAAAGGGACAAATGATGATCAGCGGCATCGTAACTTTAGTACACGTTTATGAATAAGAGGGTTAATGTCTGCATGTGCATATAACTTTGATAAATCAGGATTACAGTTAACATTACATGAGTAATTGAAATAATATTGACCATATTGGAAGAGGAAGTTTTATTATTTGCTACTTAGTTACTTTATTCTGATTATTATTTATTATGTCTGCTATGAAACCTTAGTGTGTATTATAAACATCGTTTGCTTAGTAACTTTAGTATGAACTAATGTTTAGTAGATGTTGTGAAACGGTCAAAACAAGTAAATCATATTACGGCCAGCCTTGCAAATTGACAGCAATTTGGGCCAATTTTTTTTTCTTTAGTTTAAGTTCTTAGTAAGTTTTATTATGTTTGTTTATTTCTTTGTTTTTTGATATTAAATTTTTTCTACTACAATATCATATTAATAATTTGAAGTCTACCTTTATTAATTAAGTGTGTTCTACAATCAGCTGCAGAGAAAAGGTAAGACCTTGCATAGAAGTTTGTATATTGTACCTTTTTACCAAAAACATTTAACTAAATAGTAGACTAGTTTTTATGGAATAGCTAAAGTTGCTGTTTGAGGTTGGGACACAATCCATGACCTACAAATTAACACTTGTGTAGCAAAGTGACTGCATATCTACAATGGAAGTATTATAGTATTAGTGTTGAAACAATGTATGAAATACTATTACTTGTACCAAGGAAACTGTGGCTACAGTACAACAACTGTATTATCATATACCAATATTGTGATAGAAAAAGTCGTTTGTTATTGCTTTCTTATCAATACAAGGACATTAGAATACAGTAAATAAACAATCCACCTAATACTAAAGTACACGCTAAGTAGTCGATGACTTTTGTTAATTGGTATACTCAAACGGTCATCCATAATGGATTAAGAAAATCTAAAGTAATCTGGGCATGGGATGGTCTTTAGAAAGTATTTCGTCGAAACAAACCTACGACGACACCAAACATAATAAAGTTCATTCACCTGTTTTTTATTGCCACGAACTACAGTTTATACAATTATAAACTACAGCGATTGCACTGTATGAAGAATAAACCAATTATCGGATATTAATAAAAAAAACGAGATCTTTCCCGAGAAATCGACAAGATGACAAGAATTGCGAATGTGTCCTTTTGTTAACATGAGTAGCAAATACGCATTTAAGGTCACAACTTATGTATATAATAGATTTACATAACACAATTATCGTATTGAAGACAACAGACTGAACAAAAATAAAGATCATAATCTTTCAATTATATTTAGAGATGCTTACAAAGAAAGCAGAATAAAACCTCACGTTGCGCTGAATGGATGGTTATATTAATTGTATTCTACATTATGTTGCAATGTGTAAAGGCTATTCAACACTCACCAATTAACTAAATCATGCATTTATCTTCACATTTACGAAAACATAATCAATTGAACTCATAATAATACAAAGAAATAAACATTAATTTCCAAACAAGCGCCCAACAGTCGCCAACAACAAGGCAGCCATCTTTAAATGGCGTTAGCAAATGCTGCCGTCACCAAAAAATATGCAGTGCTACCAGCTTCGATGTGATTGCGTTTAATTTAACTCAATCAAAGTTATTAAGTTCATAAAATACATGGGGAATGAATCAATTTTCATAGACAATTTAATTTCGCGCCTATGTATATATCGAAAACACTTTAAGGCCAGTCCAAATGGGAACAATTTATCGCCAATCACATTAAATTGTTTGCTCAAATCAGGTGGTGTCGACGCAAACGCCAATTTAGCTCGCTGATTCCAATTTATTCGATTGTAAGATTATGTGGTGCGGACGCAAGAATACCAATTTGTGACGCTACTATTTACGTTTGGTGGCATTTTTATTTTATTTAGAGTGCTCTAATCTAAAATTAGTGATTAAATTGGAGATTGGCGCCAATTTCTTTTCTCATTCCCGTCCCATCCCGTCTGGACCGGCCTTTAATAATTTAATATTCATGAAATTATTTTAACAACGTTTAGATATATAAGAAAATAATATTAAAGTTTTGTTTTATATTTAATTTATGTCGTAATATAGTCTGTTTAACAACTTTTTTAGTAGAAAATGCACGAAATTAAAATTTTATGTGGGACGAAAACCCTGTGGCCGCCTCTCCCCTAGCCGCCTACGGTATATAAATGAGACCGTAAAGAGGGGAAAGGCGGCAACTTATATATATATGTTATATTAGGGGGATCTATTGGGGTATAGAATGCATCGCATACATACCTTCATATCCCATAAGGGACTCTTCATCCTCACTCTCTCTGCACCTCAACTCCTGGGCCAGAGGAGCCTTAATCTGCTTCGCTTATCTTAAGGCGGCTGAATGTATGACACCCGAGATCTGTGGGTAAAATTGCTCTATGAACATGGTATTCTCCAAACCATTAACCTCCACACATAAATCTATATATCTTACTAGTGAGCCCCATCTTACCCGGCCGGATGTAGGTTACACAAAGCCAACTACCTAAGTAGCTGTATAGTCAAGGGGGCGTACCGCAGCCGAAGCTGCCCCTTGCGTGCTGATAAAGGAGTAACTAGCGGCCGAAGCCACCTTACTCCTACACGGGGATAAAGGAGAACCTAGCAGCCGAAGCCACAGAACTCCTAACGCCTTTCTCTGGTTTCAAGGGGGCGTACCACAGCCGAAGCTGCCCCTTGCGTGCTGATAAAGGAGTAACTAGCGGCCGGAGCCACCTTACTCCTACACGGGGATAAAGGAGAACCTAGCAGCCGAAGCCACAGAACTCCTAACGCCTTTCTCTATAGTAGCCGCCCCCCTTACGGGGAGCATCTAGCAGCTAAACCTGCCATTCTCTTACACATTGATATAGGAGGATCTGCGGCCGAAGCCGCAGACTCCTACACAATCATAAGTCCCTAGTCCGCCTTACCTAAGATGGGCTCCCAATAGCTTCCACGTCAAGGTCACGTGGCAAGCTCGAACCAGAAAGGAATAAAGGAGATAATCGCACAGAGAAACCATACCACTACTGCGAGCTTTCACCAAGTAAATAAAATACTTAGCTTTAGATGATTCCGGACAGCTGTAGGCTTCCTCACTTTATATCACATTTTATAGAACTAGCGCGTTTCGCGCCATACTGAATCTAGCTTCACCAACTTACTACGTTGGTTAACTTACCACAGTTCCACATAGAGGGCGCTGTTCGGTGTTGCCGCAGGTGAATTAGTATTGTGGCATCGGATTTTCGCGTCCGTCGCGACACTCCCCAACACAGGCAGGAATAGGGCGACTAGATTGCTGGTCCATTCTTTGATCTTCTCAAGGGCTCGAAGAGCTGCGGCTCTCTTAGGTCTTGACTCGTTGCCTAGCGTAACCTCCTCCAGGTTGTGTGATTCTGGCTTAGTGTGCTCGTAAGATTCGAGGTCGACGACCGCGAACGGTTCTGGTTCGGACATAGACTTAGGCTTAGGCTCGTTTGACTCACTATACATAGGCTCTAGGATTCGTTGAGAGGAACTCCTTCCCTCTACTGGCGAGGCATAAGGTTGTACTTCTTCTTCTGGCTTATCTCTGACTGCTTGTGTGCATCTTTGCTCAGAAAGAGACTCGGATTCGGCAACATCGTTGACGGAATCCACCGTCATGTCATCTCTGCGTGACGAACGGGGTAGATTAGGAAGTTGCAGAGGTTCTTCTGCGCTTTCGTCGTAAGATGATGTTTGTTTACACTGTTCTTCTCTATCTTCGATCTCTAACGGGTAGAGATGCGCGATAGATCTTGTATACTCTGTATCTCCTACTCGTACCGTGGCAACCCTACATAAACCGTCGGCGCCTTTTCTTAAAGATACTATTTTCCCAACTTTCCAATTGACTCTGTTCTTCGTGTCACCTTTGATCTGCACGATTTGACCTATCTTTGGAGCCAACTTGGATATTACCCTAGGTTCTTTAGGATGGTGGGAATATCTTTCTCTCAAATTTAGGAGATACCGGTTCTCGAACATCTCTTTAAATTCTCTTAGAATTATCTGTGCTTTCTTCCAACCTTTAATTAAATTGTCTTTAGTCACCGTTCCTTGTGACGTAGTAGGATCCTTTCCTGACGTTTCCATAATGATACATTTTCCCATGGTAAGAAAATCTGAAGGTTTTAATGAATTAATCGACATTCATGCCAATATCATTTCTTCCTATTCGCAATTCTACACAGTCTGAATTCCTCACAGTAAGTATTCAACCACATTCTTTATTGTGCACAGTTATTATTTGTGTACAGTAGCGATTCAGCCATTTCGCAATTCTGCACAATCTGAATTCTACACAACGGCATTTCACCACAGTCGCTACTGTGCACAGTCATTATTTGTGCACATTAGCGATTCAGCCTTTTCGCAATTCTGCACAATCTGAATTCTACACAACTGCATTTCACCACAGTCGCTACTGTGCACAGTCATTATTTGTGCACATTAGCGATTCTCCCTGTTCGCAATCTCGCACAATCTTAATTAGTTTAAGATTAATTTTAATTTCACTTAAGGATGCACGCGACTGTATATCTTTATCACTTTTTGACAGTTTGTAACACCTTGTATATTAAACGTGCGGAAGTGGTAAAATAAAAAGTGGCAAATGATTTTTTTAGGGTAATATGTTATAACATCCCCCCCTATAGCCCTATAGGGCAGGAGGTATTTTATTCCATAAACACCTTGATGTGTGAGGTATTAGGAAGGTTTTTAGGTCAGAAAATAATTTGTAATATGATACCCGTCATAACGTAGGATTTTTTTAGTATGTAATCTCAATAGCATATATCAAATAGTTCACTTTAAATCGGAATCACTTACTATGACTGTCGGAAAACCACGGAACCCTACAACTAAGCATAGCCCGACATGCTCTTGACCACTTTCTAGTGGTATGGAACCCTTCATGCACGAGTCTGACTTGTACTTGACTATATTTAAACTTTTGAGGTACCATCAAACCCAAAAAAATACAGTTGACTAAATATAGCGGGCGCGCCGGGCGCGCTCCCCCCCGCAGCCGCGACCCCCGGTCCCCCGCTCGAGCTGATAACAAGACGTAAACAAACTTTGCGAACAAATAGCAATAATATAGTGCCATTGGTCATTTGTCAACAAAACATTCAATCACTCAACACCAAAACCAGGCAACTTGAAGTATTGTTAGAAAAAGAATTGAAATGCGACATTCTAGCCTTAACTGAGCATTGGCTGACAAGTGATCAATTGGAAAGTATTTATATAAATAACTTTAGACTAGTCTCCAAGTTCTGTCGTAATTCGCGTGAACACGGTGGCGCATGTATTTATGTAAGAAACTCCCTGAGAGTAAAAGAGTTAGACGTATTAACCGCCTTATCGGTTGAAAGATACTGTGAGATTGCTGCCATAGAGATTTTAGATTTTAATTTGATAGTAGTTTGTTTATACCGCACAAATCTAATTAGAGCGTCAGACTTTTTAGATGTACTAGAGCGACTGCTAAGCAAGATCAGTGAATTAAAATATGATTGCGTGATAGTAGGTGATACTAACATAGACTGTTTGAGCCTAACCACGGATCATAAATTGTTGTTGGATATACTGCCCTCATACGACTTTAAAAATATTGTAAACTTTCCAACTCGTGAAACAAGGACAACATCTACCTCCCTTGATCATGTTTATATTAACCTAAGCGACAACACCCTTGTAACCGCATTTCCAATAATAACAAATATCAGCGACCACTACGGTGTCCGCGCCGTGATTGAGCGCAAGCGCATGTCAGTGCCGCCCGCGCCCGCGCTCACCCGCCGCGTCCGCAACTACACAGCCGCTTCCAGACTCGCCTTTACACGAGCCGTAGACAGCGTAGATTGGAACGAATTGTACAATAACAAAACCACCGTTGATGATCTCGCCCTTACAATAATCAACGTCATAGTAAACAAAATAGAAATATGCTTCCCATTTAAAATTAAACCAAATGTTTCTAGATGCACCACTTGGATTACAGAAGAAATCTACTACACAAAACGACTGCTGTTTGATCTTGTTCAACTCAAAAACAAATTTCCCGATGAAACGGAGTTGGTGCAAAAAATCGCTGACCTTAATAGTAGGTATGATAGGCTTACGCGCACTACTAAAGCCGAATTCTACGCTACTAAAATCAATAATAGCGATAATAAAATCAAAGCCATGTGGAATATAGTCAACACAGAGACAAATAAAATCAAAACTTCCGCTGTTGACTATACAGATGTCATCAAAAAACCAGATGGCTCGCAATACTCGAGCAAATTAAATTGATTAAATGCTATGAACGAGCAATTCGTTTCCGCTGCGACGCGGTGCGGGGCCCCGCCTGCTCAGCCCGCGCGCGCCCTTGCCTCGCTCTCACGCGCATGTGCCGCTGCTGATCGCTCACTACGTTTTAAACACTTCTCACCGGCAGAGGTGTATAAAATTATCACTAAGTGTATTGCTAATAAACCCACCCAAGATTTGTACGGCATTTCGGTGGAACTTTTGTAAGTGTTGGGCCTCAATGCATGTCCCAATCTACCGGATGGATAAATGAGGTATAATATTTTTATGAATTAATTTAATCTAATTGTAAATAATGTATGTACTTAAATATAAATTGTTTTGTCAATACTAACATAGTGATAAGTAATAGTGTACCTAACATATGGATCTTTGATGTCCGAAATAAAGTCTTAATAATAATAATAATTTGCGATTTTCGGCCACTTCCCTTATTCAGCCTTTGTCCATACTTTTCAACGAATGCCTGAGAATTGGTAATTATCCGAGATCATTTAAGGAAATAAAGGTCAGCCCACTGTATAAAGGGAGGGGGAAGCAAAATGATCCAAGTTGTTATCGTCCCATATGTATCATACCTGCGGTGGCGAAGGTTTTCGAAAATGGGCTAACTAGCCGTCTATCCCAGTTCCTTCTAAATAACAACTATCTATCGGAACGCCAGTATGCATACAGACCGGGACGATCAACCACAATGATAGCGCGTGAGGTGGTGCGCCGTGTGCTTGAGGCGCGAGAGGGCAAGCTTGAGGTCGCAATTATTTTCTGTGACCTGTCGAAAGCCTTCGACGTGGTCGACCATGGGTTGCTGAGTTCGAAGCTCCATCACTACGGTATTCGAGGACCTGCGCAAGCCCTTATGTCAGATTTCATGCATAAAAGGACGCAGTACGTAACTGGACAAAGAGACACTTTGAATTCACACGGGCTGTCGGCCACCATCGGCGTCCCCCAGGGATCGTCCCTGTCAAATGTGGTATTCTCCATTCTGCTTAATGACTTACCTATGGCAGTCAGTGGAGGCGAGGTCTACATGTACGCAGACGACGTTGCGGCAATTGTAACCGCCCCAAGCATAGATCAACTAGAATTGAAGCTAAACGTAGTAGCCGGACAACTGTCGAATTGGTTCGAACAAAACGGCCTCATACTAAACCTAACCAAAACACATTTCATCCAGTTTGATTTGTCTGGACGTAAGCGCCGTCCATTGCATGTAGATCTCGCTGGCGGCACCATAGACCAGGTTAAAAGTATCTCCTTTTTGGGCTTCCACATAGACCAAAGCCTAACATGGGAGAGCCATATTGATTCCCTGTGCGGTAAATTGGGAAGGGCCTGTTTCGCCCTTAGCAGGCTGACGACCGCCCTCCCGCTTCAGGCAGTCCGCAGCTGTTACTTCGCCAGCATACAGTCCATCGTTCAATACGGGCTTGAGCTATGGGGCCGTGCAGCCGATTGGCAGCGTGTCTTTCGACTTCAAAAACGAGCTGTAAGGGCTATTGCTCGAGTTCCATGGCACGAGTCTGCAAGGCCACATTTCACTGCCCTGGGGATTATCACGCTGCCGGGCCTCTTGATACTGCAAACAGCCTTATACACGCGAGAGAATTTAGATAAATACCCCAGGCGGGGTGACAAAAGCGACCGTATTACACGATACGGACACAAACTAGCTGCAGTGCCCCGTAGCCTAGCAAAGTCGGCAAAAACTATACATGTCATGGGCCCCTCTGTGTATAATAATCTACCATCAGGAATAACAGACGCACCTAGTTTGTTAATCTTCAAAAATAAACTGAAAACTTGGCTTGTTGAGCGGTCGTTCTATAATATAGAAGAATTTCTGACTGCGAAATGTTGATGAAAATAATAACAATAATACCTACGCAAGTACCTAATGTATTTTAATTAATATGTTGTAATTTCAATTCCTTTTTTTTATGTTATTTGTACTAGTTATGTAAGTTGACATGTAATCACCTATTACCAATAAATAATGAGTATGAGTATGAGTATGAGTATATCGACTAAAAACGAAAAAATAAACTATTAATGCGATTAAATGATATTGCGTAGAATTAAGATTGTGCGAGATTGCGAACAGGGAGAATCGCTAATGTGCACAAATAATGACTGTGCACAGTAGCGACTGTGGTGAAATGCCGTTGTGTAGAATTCAGATTGTGCAGAATTGCGAAAAGGCTGAATCGCTAATGTGCACAAATAATGACTGTGCACAGTAGCGACTGTGGTGAAATGCCGTTGTGTAGAATTCAGATTGTGCAGAATTGCGAAAAGGCTGAATCGCTACTGTAGACAAATAATGACTGTGCACAATAGCGAATGTGAGGAATTTAGACTGTGTAGAATTGCGAATAGGAAGAAATGATATTGGCATGAATGTCGATTAATTCGTTTTAATACATGATCAGGCTCCGAGTCCACGTAAGTTAAAGGTCTTGTGTTAAGAACCGCTTCTATTTCTTTAACCACTGTAACCAGCTGGCTGTCATTCAATAAATGTTTCTGTAAAGTTTTCTTCGTACAGTTCTTAACCAATCCGACTAATCTCTCGTAGAATCCTCCATGCCATGGTGCTAACTGTGGTATAAATTTCCATTTTATTTCTTTATCTACGCAGTATGGATTCTGAAGAATCTCCGAGAGTAACTTAAAGTGAGCTGCGTTGTCAGACGTTATCAAGATAGGCACTCCTCTTGCTGAAATCATCCTGCGTAAGGCCAATAAACCTTCTTCCGCTGTTAGGTCCTTTACAACTTCTAGGTGAATGGCTCTTACAGCCAAACATGTATATAGGCTAATCCACCTTTTGCAATTGCCATTCCCATTGTTAACTAGAAGTGGTCCCAGGTAGTCGGTACCAACGTATGTAAATGGAGAACTATAGTTGACTCTCTCTTTCGGTAAAGCAGGAGTTTCCGGTAGTCTATATGGCCCTCCGTCATGTCTCATACATTCAGGGCATTTCTTCAGAATCCTTTGAACTTGGCTTCTTCCTTGTGGAATCCAGTATGTTTCCCTTATCTTGTCTAACGTGTGACTCACTCCAACATGTTTATTTTCTTGATGAGTCTTTATTATAATTTCGTTTGTGAAATCTGAATTTTTTGGAATAAGTATAGGATAGCGTTTGTCAAATGACCAGTTTGTGTGTTTCATACGACCTTTGCACCTCAGTAACTCATCTATATCTTTAAATATGCTTAAATTCAAACTTAAACTAGTTACTTTTCCCTCTACTTCTAGAGGAAAATACTCTGATTGAATTTCTTTCAATTTTTGAAATTTATTGTCTGGCATCTGACCATTCTCTTGATTTATTATCTCTTTTGCAGTTGTGCCATCTTCCGTTTCCACCGGGTTAACATTAGGTATATCTGGATCATCTATTTCCATCAGTTCTTCATCTTCTTGGATCCCAAGACCCTCCCCAGTCAAGAGAGAACTGGTGGGTCCACTGCCGGATGTAGTTGGCCACGTCTTCGGATCTTCTACTATAAATTGTGGACCACTCAGCCATTTCTCCCCGTCCTCTCTCGAACAGGTGGGTCTGGTGCCTACGTCTGCTGGATTTAGGTCTGTTGGAAGGTATCTGATTTCCAGATCTTTATTTGTTCTGATCTCTTCTATCCTCCTGGCAACGAAAGGTGGTAATAGTTTGTCAGATTTACACCATTCTATGACTATCTGGCTGTCGGTCCATAAGACTTGCCTTGCTATCTTCTGCTGGAAGAATTTAAGAACGAACTTTATCAATCTACTGCCAATCAGTACTCCTAATAGTTCAAGACGGGGTATCTTGAGACTCTCCTGATCTTTACTTGGTATTAAACGGGATTTACCAATGATGAAGCTTTTCCCCGAGCCGCAAACTAAAAAGACTGATGCTGCATAAGCCTGTAGGGAGGCGTCAGTGAAACAGTGTAGTTGGTAGCCTTTTCCCACTGGTGTCTTCATGTAGCATCTGTTCACTGACACTTCCCTAATGGCTTCTAAGTTCTGTCTGATGACGTTCCACTCTTCTGTTAGTTCGCTTGACAATGGCGAGTCCCACGACACTCCAGCCTTCCAGAGTCCTTGTAGAAAGAGTTTAGATGATAGAGTATAGGGCACGGCATAACCACATGGATCATAGATTGATGCAATAGTCTTCAGTATTCCTCTTTTTGTGACTGCTTCCTCTTGCAAGTTAGGTTTCAACTGAAGAGTATCTTTCTTAATGTCCCATTCTAAACCAAGTACCTTTACTTTATCTTCTTTACATGTATCAGAAACTTTCTTCGTAAATTCTCGAGAATTTGAGCTCCAATCCCTGAGTGACATTGAAATATCTTGAAAAGATCCTTTTAGATTTCTGTAGAGCTCCATCGCTTCATCTGTAGTGCTGGAACCCGAAACAAAGTTGTCCACATATATGTCATTTGCTTTTAGTCTGACTTGTTGATGTTCCGCACTGGACAGGTGGTGTTTGATTGTTGCATTAAGCAAAAACGGTGACGAAATGACGCCAAATGGAACTCTACAAAACCTAAGGTGTAATAGGTTGTCTTGAGATATCGGTTTAGAGGTATCTTTGAGCCACAGGAATCTGGTTACGTCACGATCCTTTTCGTGTAACGCCATTTGTAAGAACGCCTTTTCAATATCTGAGGTTAGTCCTATCTGATGAGTTCTAAATTTTATGAGTAAACCTGTGAGGTCTTCTAACATGAGTGGTCCTCTGTATAAACATTCGTTCAGACTCTTGGTGTCTTTGCTGCTCTTGGAGCTAGCATCATAAACTATTCTCATAGGTTTCCCTCGATGGCTTACTCCATGGAAGGGTAGGTAGTGAACTACGTTATCCGTTGACGTTCTTGAAGCAATTACAACTTCTATTATACCCTTATCTAATTGTTGTTTAAACGTATCATCGTATGATAACAACGTGCCTTGATCCATACGCTTCAATAAGCTTGATAAGCGACCAAAAGCCATTCCATAATTATTGGGTAGGTCCGGTGGGTAAGTTATCCACGGCCAGCTTACCGTGTAACGATTATTTAATTTTAGAGTGGTATTATTAAAATACTTGATTGCTTCTTCTTCTCTAGTTGCTTTCGGTGAATCACTAATACCTATACATTCTAGTTCCCAGAGGCTCTTTATGTCTCCATCACAAAGGGGTGGGTCAGGTTGATGAAGCTTCGTTTCTATACAAGTCTGAGCGTAAGTCACTACATAGGGCTCGTCACTAAGCTGTGGTTCTGTTCTACCACTTATTATCCAACCAAGGGCAGAATCGACCAGGAACAGGTTACTACCCAATTGTATTTTCTTCTCGTAAATTAGGTTGAAGTAGTACTCGTTTCCAACCAGAATCTGCACCTGTCCGCTTAGCGAGCCGTCATCCGCTAGTATATATGACTCCGGTAAGTCCTTCAACTTGACAGTGGGTATGTATCCTCTTGAAATACGTTCAACGCAGTTGGCTTGTATAACTATCTTCTTATTTGTCCTTGACAGCAACTGTAAAGTAACTATTGGACTATGTATTTCTTTAGGAGGATCTTCACCGAAGGTAAATATAGTTAAATGACTTTCCTCTTCAATGGGAAGCTTCAATTCCTTGGCAGTTTGAAATGTGACATAGGAGCGCTGAGAGCCTGGATCTAAAAGAAGTCTATATTTATATTGTTTATTTTTATCATCTAGGGGGTTAGCCCTAACAGAAGTTTGAAGAGTAGTGAATCCCTTTCCTAGAACCGTCAGGACTGTTTCTTCATTGCAGTATTCTTCTGAAAATTTAAATGGCATAAAGCTCTGTTATGCGGTGTCTCACTACAGCAAATGCTACACTTACGTTTGTTCTTGCAGTCTTTTATAAAGTGGCCTAACTTCAAACACATGAAGCATTTCTTTCCAAGTCGTTTCTTTCTTTCTGCTAAGGTAGTAGCTTCAGAGCACTTATCATTGTAATGATCACCTTTGCAAAAGATGCATGTCCACGCTGTTCTCCCCTTCGAAGAGCCCTGCTGAGGTTCTGGTTGATCCTTGTTAGAAGTCGGAGTTTGTTTTGGTCTGTTCCATTTATTGGGTTTATTAATACTATCAAACTTATTCTTCCTTTCCGGTCTTCTATCAAAACCTCCTTGAGGATTTTGTTTCTTAGGGGGACCTTGTTGCTGTTTGGGTGGATATGCGCTTCTTGCACGTTTCACATTTATATGTAGAGTTCCGACTGTACTATCTTCTGCTTCATGCGTGCGTTTTCTTCCTGAAATCCTTTCAGCATCCTCTTTTGCGGTAATAATTCTATCTAATTGGTTCCTGATTTCTTGTATAGAATCATCATTAACCTTCAGCTTAATTTCGTAAACTAGATCGGGTGGAAATTTCTCCAGCAACATAAAACGAAGATGATTGTGATTGATGTTTTCACCTAATGATTCCAAAATTTTGAGATTTCGTTCAACTTCGTTGAATGTCTTTCTACAGTCTTCAGCGGTGCTTTTGGCCATCTTAACCTTATATAGTGTTGCATAATGCGCGTCAATGAGATGAGAGGTCTTGCCGAAACGCTCCTTCAGGATTGATATGGCTATTCTATAATTAGCATTAGTAGTAGACAGACCATCTATGGCTTTCTTGGCATCTCCCGTCACCGAGGCTTTAAGATAGGAGAGCTTGTCAACATCAGGCAGATTTCTTGAATCAATGTTGCTCTTGAAGGAGTCCCAGAACTCACACCAAAAGAGCACATCTCCACTATACACCGGCAGCTGAAGTTTAGGGAGTCGGCATGAGGCATTCGCTTCCGGAGGTTTCTCTGTAGCGTTGCCTTTCAAAGTTATTTGGTCGATCTTCACTTTAAGTTCAGCCAAAGTCTCCTCTGTTTGAAGTTGCAATCCACTCAGTAAACATATTTCATCAGAAGCAGGTGTCGAAGCCAAGCGAAAGTACTCCATCAAGTCGTTGTCAAGTCTTTTCAGAGATGCATCTAATTTACTGTAAGTAATTTGAGCCTGCCCTAAGTTCTCTGAATTAATGGTAACAGGAATAACTTCTAGGTCTGTGGTGAGTTTGTCGTTAATGAGCCTAAGCCTTCTTAAAAGCAAATCGTCCATTATGTTGTTTGTGTAAGCTCTTTTCTTGTTTAATCCTGTAACGTATAGAAATAAACCCATTTAACCTAAAGTCCTATTTATTTGCTTATGTATGAAATGATTACGCTTGTAGATTTAATTAATACTGCCTTGCAGTAACTATGTTTCATACTTACTTTAGGTTGTTTAATTTTAAATTATTTTATTTATTCTTTATTTTAATGATCTCAAAATATTGAAATCTAAATTTAACTAATGATCTCTAAAATCCTTTCAAATTTGAAACCAAAGAAAGAATAAAAATCAAAGTCAATTAAATTACATGAATGAAACCATTGACCCAATCATAATCCGATGTTTCATTTAAATATCATGAGGGAGTAAAACAAGGGTGGAAGGCAACATAACATACACACCTACATATAAATGTGTCTAGTTTTATCTTTATAACTTATAGGTTACACCAATACAAGCGTCATCGACGTCAGTAAGTGATGTTGACGTTTATACACTGTTGCCACAACACAACCTCTAATGTTGGTGTCTCTGATTCAAGCTCACTCGTAGCACAACGAAAATTAATACTTTATTTCCATTTCACTTGTTTTATTGATCTATTTAATGATTATTTTATTTTTATTTCACTTGTTTGGTTTATTTATTTAGTAATAATTTTAATTTTATTTCACTTGCTTGGTTTATTTATTTAGTAATCATTTTAATTTTATTTATTTGAACACTTCAAAGAATCACTTATCTAATGAGTCTAATTGCACATAAAAGTCACCACAATAAATCTGGAAAGAAGATGTTAACTTATATATACACATACACACCACAATTGCTTTCGTATAATATAATCATGGACTTCAATATGGAATG
This sequence comes from Cydia pomonella, assembly GCF_033807575.1. Lineage (NCBI taxonomy): Eukaryota > Metazoa > Arthropoda > Insecta > Lepidoptera > Tortricidae > Cydia > Cydia pomonella. Next base: position 9,430,501 of record NC_084726.1, read on the forward strand.
CATGTAAAATAAATCAGGTATAAGTTCCCTTTAGGCCTATATACATAATATTGTATATAATTATACTTCTTACTTAACGTTTACTTACTCAACTAAATCCTTTGTACATACGCCGTAAATCAATTCACAAAGAAATAAATTGTCTTTCTTAGTTTAAATAAGGTAGCGTAATAATACCAAACTATCTAACTAGGGAACCCGAGATAACATTCCAGAAGGCCTATAGTAAGCTTGGAAAATTACTAAGGTTCGCCTCTTGTTTGGAAAATTCTAGATATTTCTAAAACTGAGTCGTACTAATATGAGCCGTGTTACCTAAACAATAGGGTTGACTCTTGTCTACGGTCGTCCCCAACTATCAACTTCTAAAAAGTGAAATTATTTCAATAAAGTAGGAGACGAAATCGACTCATAATTCATACATACGGAAGGATACTTAGTTAAAAACGGATTCCTTTTCTTGTTAGAAACCCAAATGATCATGGCCGCCATGCTGTCGGATCGCTTGGCTATGAAATAATTTTCGTCGCGCGCATTTGTTTTACAGAATAGAGCTCTGTCACTGTGAAGTAAATGTTTAAAAACTTACCGAGAAATAGTCTAGTCCGATAGCAGGTCTAATCAGGGGGGTTTTCGTCAAATCCGAGTTGTCTTGTCCGGTGTGGTTGGCGGCGGCGAGTTCACTGTACCTATGAAGTAAATACGTAGTTTTTCACAATCTTGCCTATCTACACGCTTATCCCTTTGTTGGTGCCCTTTAAATTATAATATTCTCAATATTTACCAGCATAATTTGAGGAACCTTCCCGGGGAACTCGCGTCTGCTTGGAGATCTTCCGCCAACGATTCAAAATGGTGGAACGTTCACTTTGCAACAGTCAGTGTTGCCAAAGTCAACTCAAACCCCATAAATTTCGATAAATATGAAATGAATTTAGGGCCTTTAACAAATTTCTTTCTTCTTTATGTTGATTCCGTATAAATGATTGCATCCTTGTGTTCTTAAAACTACTTAAGTTCTAAAGTATAACGAAATATAAAAGGTAAAATGTAGAGTGCTTACTCATACAAACTATTACCACCTTTCGTTGCCAGGAGGATAGAAGAGATCAGAACAAATAAAGATCTGGAAATCAGATACCTTCCAACAGACCTAAATCCAGCAGACGTAGGCACCAGACCCACCTGTTCGAGAGAGGACGGGGAGAAATGGCTGAGTGGTCCACAATTTATAGTAGAAGATCCGAAGACGTGGCCAACTACATCCGGCAGTGGACCCACCAGTTCTCTCTTGACTGGGGAGGGTCTTGGGATCCAAGAAGATGAAGAACTGATGGAAATAGATGATCCAGATATACCTAATGTTAACCCGGTGGAAACGGAAGATGGCACAACTGCAAAAGAGATAATAAATCAAGAGAATGGTCAGATGCCAGACAATAAATTTCAAAAATTGAAAGAAATTCAAACTTAAACTAGTTACTTTTCCCTCTACTTCTAGAGGAAAATACTCTGATTGAATTTCTTTCAATTTTTGAAATTTATTGTCTGGCATCTGACCATTCTCTTGATTTATTATCTCTTTTGCAGTTGTGCCATCTTCCGTTTCCACCGGGTTAACATTAGGTATATCTGGATCATCTATTTCCATCAGTTCTTCATCTTCTTGGATCCCAAGACCCTCCCCAGTCAAGAGAGAACTGGTGGGTCCGCTGCCGGATGTAGTTGGCCACGTCTTCGGATCTTCTACTATAAATTGTGGACCACTCAGCCATTTCTCCCCGTCCTCTCTCGAACAGGTGGGTCTGGTGCCTACGTCTGCTGGATTTAGGTCTGTTGGAAGGTATCTGATTTCCAGATCTTTATTTGTTCTGATCTCTTCTATCCTCCTGGCAACGAAAGGTGGTAATAGTTTGTCAGATTTACACCATTCTATGACTATCTGGCTGTCGGTCCATAAGACTTGCCTTGCTATCTTCTGCTGGAAGAATTTAAGAACGAACTTTATCAATCTACTGCCAATCAGTACTCCTAATAGTTCAAGACGGGGTATCTTGAGACTCTCCTGATCTTTACTTGGTATTAAACGGGATTTACCAATGATGAAGCTTTTCCCCGAGCCGCAAACTAAAAAGACTGATGCTGCATAAGCCTGTAGGGAGGCGTCAGTGAAACAGTGTAGTTGGTAGCCTTTTCCCACTGGTGTCTTCATGTAGCATCTGTTCACTGACACTTCCCTAATGGCTTCTAAGTTCTGTCTGATGACGTTCCACTCTTCTGTTAGTTCGCTTGACAATGGCGAGTCCCACGACACTCCAGCCTTCCAGAGTCCTTGTAGAAAGAGTTTAGATGATAGAGTATAGGGCACGGCATAACCACATGGATCATAGATTGATGCAATAGTCTTCAGTATTCCTCTTTTTGTGACTGCTTCCTCTTGCAAGTTAGGTTTCAACTGAAGAGTATCTTTCTTAATGTCCCATTCTAAACCAAGTACCTTTACTTTATCTTCTTTACATGTATCAGAAACTTTCTTCGTAAATTCTCGAGAATTTGAGCTCCAATCCCTGAGTGACATTGAAATATCTTGAAAAGATCCTTTTAGATTTCTGTAGAGCTCCATCGCTTCATCTGTAGTGCTGGAACCCGAAACAAAGTTGTCCACATATATGTCATTTGCTTTTAGTCTGACTTGTTGATGTTCCGCACTGGACAGGTGGTGTTTGATTGTTGCATTAAGCAAAAACGGTGACGAAATGACGCCAAATGGAACTCTACAAAACCTAAGGTGTAATAGGTTGTCTTGAGATATCGGTTTAGAGGTATCTTTGAGCCACAGGAATCTGGTTACGTCACGATCCTTTTCGTGTAACGCCATTTGTAAGAACGCCTTTTCAATATCTGAGGTTAGTCCTATCTGATGAGTTCTAAATTTTATGAGTAAACCTGTGAGGTCTTCTAACATGAGTGGTCCTCTGTATAAACATTCGTTCAGACTCTTGGTGTCTTTGCTGCTCTTGGAGCTAGCATCATAAACTATTCTCATAGGTTTCCCTCGATGGCTTACTCCATGGAAGGGTAGGTAGTGAACTACGTTATCCGTTGACGTTCTTGAAGCAATTACAACTTCTATTATACCCTTATCTAATTGTTGTTTAAACGTATCATCGTATGATAACAACGTGCCTTGATCCATACGCTTCAATAAGCTTGATAAGCGACCAAAAGCCATTCCATAATTATTGGGTAGGTCCGGTGGGTAAGTTATCCACGGCCAGCTTACCGTGTAACGATTATTTAATTTTAGAGTGGTATTATTAAAATACTTGATTGCTTCTTCTTCTCTAGTTGCTTTCGGTGAATCACTAATACCTATACATTCTAGTTCCCAGAGGCTCTTTATGTCTCCATCACAAAGGGGTGGGTCAGGTTGATGAAGCTTCGTTTCTATACAAGTCTGAGCGTAAGTCACTACATAGGGCTCGTCACTAAGCTGTGGTTCTGTTCTACCACTTATTATCCAACCAAGGGCAGAATCGACCAGGAACAGGTTACTACCCAATTGTATTTTCTTCTCGTAAATTAGGTTGAAGTAGTACTCGTTTCCAACCAGAATCTGCACCTGTCCGCTTAGCGAGCCGTCATCCGCTAGTATATATGACTCCGGTAAGTCCTTCAACTTGACAGTGGGTATGTATCCTCTTGAAATACGTTCAACGCAGTTGGCTTGTATAACTATCTTCTTATTTGTCCTTGACAGCAACTGTAAAGTAACTATTGGACTATGTATTTCTTTAGGAGGATCTTCACCGAAGGTAAATATAGTTAAATGACTTTCCTCTTCAATGGGAAGCTTCAATTCCTTGGCAGTTTGAAATGTGACATAGGAGCGCTGAGAGCCTGGATCTAAAAGAAGTCTATATTTATATTGTTTATTTTTATCATCTAGGGGGTTAGCCCTAACAGAAGTTTGAAGAGTAGTGAATCCCTTTCCTAGAACCGTCAGGACTGTTTCTTCATTGCAGTATTCTTCTGAAAATTTAAATGGCATAAAGCTCTGTTATGCGGTGTCTCACTACAGCAAATGCTACACTTACGTTTGTTCTTGCAGTCTTTTATAAAGTGGCCTAACTTCAAACACATGAAGCATTTCTTTCCAAGTCGTTTCTTTCTTTCTGCTAAGGTAGTAGCTTCAGAGCACTTATCATTGTAATGATCACCTTTGCAAAAGATGCATGTCCACGCTGTTCTCCCCTTCGAAGAGCCCTGCTGAGGTTCTGGTTGATCCTTGTTAGAAGTCGGAGTTTGTTTTGGTCTGTTCCATTTATTGGGTTTATTAATACTATCAAACTTATTCTTCCTTTCCGGTCTTCTATCAAAACCTCCTTGAGGATTTTGTTTCTTAGGGGGACCTTGTTGCTGTTTGGGTGGATATGCGCTTCTTGCACGTTTCACATTTATATGTAGAGTTCCGACTGTACTATCTTCTGCTTCATGCGTGCGTTTTCTTCCTGAAATCCTTTCAGCATCCTCTTTTGCGGTAATAATTCTATCTAATTGGTTCCTGATTTCTTGTATAGAATCATCATTAACCTTCAGCTTAATTTCGTAAACTAGATCGGGTGGAAATTTCTCCAGCAACATAAAACGAAGATGATTGTGATTGATGTTTTCACCTAATGATTCCAAAATTTTGAGATTTCGTTCAACTTCGTTGAATGTCTTTCTACAGTCTTCAGCGGTGCTTTTGGCCATCTTAACCTTATATAGTGTTGCATAATGCGCGTCAATGAGATGAGAGGTCTTGCCGAAACGCTCCTTCAGGATTGATATGGCTATTCTATAATTAGCATTAGTAGTAGACAGACCATCTATGGCTTTCTTGGCATCTCCCGTCACCGAGGCTTTAAGATAGGAGAGCTTGTCAACATCAGGCAGATTTCTTGAATCAATGTTGCTCTTGAAGGAGTCCCAGAACTCACACCAAAAGAGCACATCTCCACTATACACCGGCAGCTGAAGTTTAGGGAGTCGGCATGAGGCATTCGCTTCCGGAGGTTTCTCTGTAGCGTTGCCTTTCAAAGTTATTTGGTCGATCTTCACTTTAAGTTCAGCCAAAGTCTCCTCTGTTTGAAGTTGCAATCCACTCAGTAAACATATTTCATCAGAAGCAGGTGTCGAAGCCAAGCGAAAGTACTCCATCAAGTCGTTGTCAAGTCTTTTCAGAGATGCATCTAATTTACTGTAAGTAATTTGAGCCTGCCCTAAGTTCTCTGAATTAATGGTAACAGGAATAACTTCTAGGTCTGTGGTGAGTTTGTCGTTAATGAGCCTAAGCCTTCTTAAAAGCAAATCGTCCATTATGTTGTTTGTGTAAGCTCTTTTCTTGTTTAATCCTGTAACGTATAGAAATAAACCCATTTAACCTAAAGTCCTATTTATTTGCTTATGTACGAAATGATTACGCTTGTAGATTTAATTAATACTGCCTTGCAGTAACTATGTTTCATACTTACTTTAGGTTGTTTAATTTTAAATTATTTTATTTATTCTTTATTTTAATGATCTCAAAATATTGAAATCTAAATTTAACTAATGATCTCTAAAATCCTTTCAAATTTGAAACCAAAGAAAGAATAAAAATCAAAGTCAATTAAATTACATGAATGAAACCATTGACCCAATCATAATCCGATGTTTCATTTAAATATCATGAGGGAGTAAAACAAGGGTGGAAGGCAACATAACATACACACCTACATATAAATGTGTCTAGTTTTATCTTTATAACTTATAGGTTACACCAATACAAGCGTCATCGACGTCAGTAAGTGATGTTGACGTTTATACACTGTTGCCACAACACAACCTCTAATGTTGGTGTCTCTGATTCAAGCTCACTCGTAGCACAACGAAAATTAATACTTTATTTCCATTTCACTTGTTTTATTGATCTATTTAATGATTATTTTATTTTTATTTCACTTGTTTGGTTTATTTATTTAGTAATAATTTTAATTTTATTTCACTTGCTTGGTTTATTTATTTAGTAATCATTTTAATTTTATTTATTTGAACACTTCAAAGAATCACTTATCTAATGAGTCTAATTGCACATAAAAGTCACCACAATAAATCTGGAAAGAAGATGTTAACTTATATATACACATACACACCACAATTGCTTTCGTATAATATAATCATGGACTTCAATATGGAATGCATGTAAAATAAATCAGGTATAAGTTCCCTTTAGGCCTATATACATAATATTGTATATAATTATACTTCTTACTTAACGTTTACTTACTCAACTAAATCCTTTGTACATACGCCGTAAATCAATTCACAAAGAAATAAATTGTCTTTCTTAGTTTAAATAAGGTAGCGTAATAATACCAAACTATCTAACTAGGGAACCCGAGATAACATTCCAGAAGGCCTATAGTAAGCTTGGAAAATTACTAAGGTTCGCCTCTTGTTTGGAAAATTCTAGATATTTCTAAAACTGAGTCGTACTAATATGAGCCGTGTTACCTAAACAATAGGGTTGACTCTTGTCTACGGTCGTCCCCAACTATCAACTTCTAAAAAGTGAAATTATTTCAATAAAGTAGGAGACGAAATCGACTCATAATTCATACATACGGAAGGATACTTAGTTAAAAACGGATTCCTTTTCTTGTTAGAAACCCAAATGATCATGGCCGCCATGCTGTCGGATCGCTTGGCTATGAAATAATTTTCGTCGCGCGCATTTGTTTTACAGAATAGAGCTCTGTCACTGTGAAGTAAATGTTTAAAAACTTACCGAGAAATAGTCTAGTCCGATAGCAGGTCTAATCAGGGGGGTTTTCGTCAAATCCGAGTTGTCTTGTCCGGTGTGGTTGGCGGCGGCGAGTTCACTGTACCTATGAAGTAAATACGTAGTTTTTCACAATCTTGCCTATCTACACGCTTATCCCTTTGTTGGTGCCCTTTAAATTATAATATTCTCAATATTTACCAGCATAATTTGAGGAACCTTCCCGGGGAACTCGCGTCTGCTTGGAGATCTTCCGCCAACGATTCAAAATGGTGGAACGTTCACTTTGCAACAGTCAGTGTTGCCAAAGTCAACTCAAACCCCATAAATTTCGATAAATATGAAATGAATTTAGGGCCTTTAACAAATTTCTTTCTTCTTTATGTTGATTCCGTATAAATGATTGCATCCTTGTGTTCTTAAAACTACTTAAGTTCTAAAGTATAACGAAATATAAAAGGTAAAATGTAGAGTGCTTACTCATACAAACTATTACCACCTTTCGTTGCCAGGAGGATAGAAGAGATCAGAACAAATAAAGATCTGGAAATCAGATACCTTCCAACAGACCTAAATCCAGCAGACGTAGGCACCAGACCCACCTGTTCGAGAGAGGACGGGGAGAAATGGCTGAGTGGTCCACAATTTATAGTAGAAGATCCGAAGACGTGGCCAACTACATCCGGCAGTGGACCCACCAGTTCTCTCTTGACTGGGGAGGGTCTTGGGATCCAAGAAGATGAAGAACTGATGGAAATAGATGATCCAGATATACCTAATGTTAACCCGGTGGAAACGGAAGATGGCACAACTGCAAAAGAGATAATAAATCAAGAGAATGGTCAGATGCCAGACAATAAATTTCAAAAATTGAAAGAAATTCAAACTTAAACTAGTTACTTTTCCCTCTACTTCTAGAGGAAAATACTCTGATTGAATTTCTTTCAATTTTTGAAATTTATTGTCTGGCATCTGACCATTCTCTTGATTTATTATCTCTTTTGCAGTTGTGCCATCTTCCGTTTCCACCGGGTTAACATTAGGTATATCTGGATCATCTATTTCCATCAGTTCTTCATCTTCTTGGATCCCAAGACCCTCCCCAGTCAAGAGAGAACTGGTGGGTCCACTGCCGGATGTAGTTGGCCACGTCTTCGGATCTTCTACTATAAATTGTGGACCACTCAGCCATTTCTCCCCGTCCTCTCTCGAACAGGTGGGTCTGGTGCCTACGTCTGCTGGATTTAGGTCTGTTGGAAGGTATCTGATTTCCAGATCTTTATTTGTTCTGATCTCTTCTATCCTCCTGGCAACGAAAGGTGGTAATAGTTTGTCAGATTTACACCATTCTATGACTATCTGGCTGTCGGTCCATAAGACTTGCCTTGCTATCTTCTGCTGGAAGAATTTAAGAACGAACTTTATCAATCTACTGCCAATCAGTACTCCTAATAGTTCAAGACGGGGTATCTTGAGACTCTCCTGATCTTTACTTGGTATTAAACGGGATTTACCAATGATGAAGCTTTTCCCCGAGCCGCAAACTAAAAAGACTGATGCTGCATAAGCCTGTAGGGAGGCGTCAGTGAAACAGTGTAGTTGGTAGCCTTTTCCCACTGGTGTCTTCATGTAGCATCTGTTCACTGACACTTCCCTAATGGCTTCTAAGTTCTGTCTGATGACGTTCCACTCTTCTGTTAGTTCGCTTGACAATGGCGAGTCCCACGACACTCCAGCCTTCCAGAGTCCTTGTAGAAAGAGTTTAGATGATAGAGTATAGGGCACGGCATAACCACATGGATCATAGATTGATGCAATAGTCTTCAGTATTCCTCTTTTTGTGACTGCTTCCTCTTGCAAGTTAGGTTTCAACTGAAGAGTATCTTTCTTAATGTCCCATTCTAAACCAAGTACCTTTACTTTATCTTCTTTACATGTATCAGAAACTTTCTTCGTAAATTCTCGAGAATTTGAGCTCCAATCCCTGAGTGACATTGAAATATCTTGAAAAGATCCTTTTAGATTTCTGTAGAGCTCCATCGCTTCATCTGTAGTGCTGGAACCCGAAACAAAGTTGTCCACATATATGTCATTTGCTTTTAGTCTGACTTGTTGATGTTCCGCACTGGACAGGTGGTGTTTGATTGTTGCATTAAGCAAAAACGGTGACGAAATGACGCCAAATGGAACTCTACAAAACCTAAGGTGTAATAGGTTGTCTTGAGATATCGGTTTAGAGGTATCTTTGAGCCACAGGAATCTGGTTACGTCACGATCCTTTTCGTGTAACGCCATTTGTAAGAACGCCTTTTCAATATCTGAGGTTAGTCCTATCTGATGAGTTCTAAATTTTATGAGTAAACCTGTGAGGTCTTCTAACATGAGTGGTCCTCTGTATAAACATTCGTTCAGACTCTTGGTGTCTTTGCTGCTCTTGGAGCTAGCATCATAAACTATTCTCATAGGTTTCCCTCGATGGCTTACTCCATGGAAGGGTAGGTAGTGAACTACGTTATCCGTTGACGTTCTTGAAGCAATTACAACTTCTATTATACCCTTATCTAATTGTTGTTTAAACGTATCATCGTATGATAACAACGTGCCTTGATCCATACGCTTCAATAAGCTTGATAAGCGACCAAAAGCCATTCCATAATTATTGGGTAGGTCCGGTGGGTAAGTTATCCACGGCCAGCTTACCGTGTAACGATTATTTAATTTTAGAGTGGTATTATTAAAATACTTGATTGCTTCTTCTTCTCTAGTTGCTTTCGGTGAATCACTAATACCTATACATTCTAGTTCCCAGAGGCTCTTTATGTCTCCATCACAAAGGGGTGGGTCAGGTTGATGAAGCTTCGTTTCTATACAAGTCTGAGCGTAAGTCACTACATAGGGCTCGTCACTAAGCTGTGGTTCTGTTCTACCACTTATTATCCAACCAAGGGCAGAATCGACCAGGAACAGGTTACTACCCAATTGTATTTTCTTCTCGTAAATTAGGTTGAAGTAGTACTCGTTTCCAACCAGAATCTGCACCTGTCCGCTTAGCGAGCCGTCATCCGCTAGTATATATGACTCCGGTAAGTCCTTCAACTTGACAGTGGGTATGTATCCTCTTGAAATACGTTCAACGCAGTTGGCTTGTATAACTATCTTCTTATTTGTCCTTGACAGCAACTGTAAAGTAACTATTGGACTATGTATTTCTTTAGGAGGATCTTCACCGAAGGTAAATATAGTTAAATGACTTTCCTCTTCAATGGGAAGCTTCAATTCCTTGGCAGTTTGAAATGTGACATAGGAGCGCTGAGAGCCTGGATCTAAAAGAAGTCTATATTTATATTGTTTATTTTTATCATCTAGGGGGTTAGCCCTAACAGAAGTTTGAAGAGTAGTGAATCCCAGCACCTCCACCATTGTGGCCGCCTCTCCCCTAGCCGCCTACGGTATATAAATGAGACCGTAAAGAGGGGAAAGGCGGCAACTTATATATATATGTTATATTAGGGGGATCTATTGGGGTATAGAATGCATCGCATACATACCTTCATATCCCATAAGGGACTCTTCATCCTCACTCTCTCTGCACCTCAACTCCTGGGCCAGAGGAGCCTTAATCTGCTTCGCTTATCTTAAGGCGGCTGAATGTATGACACCCGAGATCTGTGGGTAAAATTGCTCTATGAACATGGTATTCTCCAAACCATTAACCTCCACACATAAATCTATATATCTTACTAGTGAGCCCCATCTTACCCGGCCGGATGTAGGTTACACAAAGCCAACTACCTAAGTAGCTGTATAGTCAAGGGGGCGTACCGCAGCCGAAGCTGCCCCTTGCGTGCTGATAAAGGAGTAACTAGCGGCCGAAGCCACCTTACTCCTACACGGGGATAAAGGAGAACCTAGCAGCCGAAGCCACAGAACTCCTAACGCCTTTCTCTGGTTTCAAGGGGGCGTACCACAGCCGAAGCTGCCCCTTGCGTGCTGATAAAGGAGTAACTAGCGGCCGGAGCCACCTTACTCCTACACGGGGATAAAGGAGAACCTAGCAGCCGAAGCCACAGAACTCCTAACGCCTTTCTCTATAGTAGCCGCCCCCCTTACGGGGAGCATCTAGCAGCTAAACCTGCCATTCTCTTACACATTGATATAGGAGGATCTGCGGCCGAAGCCGCAGACTCCTACACAATCATAAGTCCCTAGTCCGCCTTACCTAAGATGGGCTCCCAATAGCTTCCACGTCAAGGTCACGTGGCAAGCTCGAACCAGAAAGGAATAAAGGAGATAATCGCACAGAGAAACCATACCACTACTGCGAGCTTTCACCAAGTAAATAAAATACTTAGCTTTAGATGATTCCGGACAGCTGTAGGCTTCCTCACTTTATATCACATTTTATAGAACTAGCGCGTTTCGCGCCATACTGAATCTAGCTTCACCAACTTACTACGTTGGTTAACTTACCACAGTTCCACATAGAGGGCGCTGTTCGGTGTTGCCGCAGGTGAATTAGTATTGTGGCATCGGATTTTCGCGTCCGTCGCGACAAACCCTATGTGCCAACATTTTTTAAATATGCCGCTTTTTCCTACTGACGGAAATGGCTTGACGGACTACGGGACTATATTTAAAATATTCGAATTCAATTAAGTTAATAAAATGTAAAATCAAAACGCAAAGATACGTTCAAGATGCGTTCATTCGTTAATTCTGCGCATGCTCCATTGGCAGATTTTCTGACGTATCGTTAAAACTCCGTTGAACTTTTTCATGTATCACTATCTCTTTTATATCGTTAGCAAAAGACAGGGAATGATAGAGAGCCGGTTGATGTTTTCGTGTCAGCCTTGTGCCCATTTACGAGGAGTAGGTAAAATCCGCCATCTTGAGAGTAGATTCAAGAACTGAGGACTTTTAGCGGAGTTATGTGATTATCGTTGACAATTTTACTATTAAATGGACAAATATTTGTCCACCAGGCGCTTTCTTAGCCTCTATAGAAGCCGGTCGCGTTGAACAAATTGTGTTACGCGTCGGTTTAGAGTTAAAACGCCGAAATCCATGATAGTGTTTATGTGACAGAAGACACCGTAAGCTTTCTAATAGTTTTTTGCGTGTCTATTTCCGTTTTTCATTACAACGATCGCGGGCATAGAGCTAAAAGTTAAATAAATAGGATCGGGAATCGCGTCTCAGATCAGTCTAAACTGTTTTGCTATGTATTTTTCTGGCGGAAAATGCGGTTAGATGGGCGTTGTTGATCGGCGGTCGGTTAACTCTCTGGTGGTGGATAGTCCTGGTGAAGGTTCGAGGAGCCGGGGCTGGCTGCAGGAGCGAGTGTCGCGGAGGATGCGAGCTGCGAGGGTGCGCTTAGGGCTAGCTCAGTGTTAAGTGTTGAACTCGTGTGTTTTGGTGAAAATGTCGACAACGATGCGGCCGACTCTGCAGACGGTGCCGGAGTCCTTGCCAGCGGACCACGTGACGGCGCCAGCGGCAGCGCCGGCGGTCGCCACCACGACGGCCGCCCCGACCCAGCCTAGGCATGCCAGACCCATCTTCAAGGTAAGTCCACATTCTACACCTTCCCCAGTCATTATCAGCTAAGTTTAAGTCAGTCTCAATTTCTGAAAAGGTGCCAAACAATAATAGTGATTTGGAGTAGTTATTATATATGTGTTGTGTCATAGTTGTAGCTCACCTGTTCAAATAAACAAATGTGTTATTAGCTCACAGATATTATACCCATAGTATGTCTTCTTCCAGCTTCAAAAGTAACAGTTTATCATTTTTATATATTCACATTTCTTACTTTAGTAATGTTTGTTAAATAACATTTAAAATAAGTGTTCCTATTTTACAAGTATGATCCAGGGGAATAAGACAAAAATATTTCATATTTATTATGGCATTAGGTTACTTAAATTCAGGTTCTTAGGTTTGGTTTGATATTCATAATCATAATAGCCTTTATTGCTGAATCTAAAACAGTATTACATTACATTTGAAAACAAATTTACTTAAAAACTAACACATCGGATTGTCCGGATTAGTGTTCAGCATGTCTTCTGAGACATAGGCCTCTCCCATCTGTTTCCATTCTTTTCTATTAATGGTTTGATATTACATGAATATTACATCAATTCCAATTAGAGGAATTAATAGAATCTACTAATTTTAGATTTAAATTCCTATATGAGCATTAACAACATCCTGAGGATAGTAGCCCGATGCCTTGAGGTCCTATATTAAGGCATTAGGTCAGCATTGTAATTACAGTTGTTTTTTCAGTTTTTAAACAGCATTGCAAAATAATTTAGGTTAGAAGATTGTTCTAAATTAAGTTTTAATTTTGTTATAACTTTACTAACATTTATTTTATAGGATTCCGAGTTTAAGTCATACAAACAAGATATGGATTTTAGAAGAGTCTGAAATAAAATATTTTTATTTATATCCAATTTGACAAACTATGAAATAAAACAACAAGTATTGTGTACACAACTGTAAACCACAATTGCTTAGGAGTCAAGATTTCTAGAAAGTTGTGATCAGCGTTGCATGGAGACATTGTTATAATAAATTCAAGAATTTAATTTAATAATATTGTGTTCATCATTAGTTTGTTCTTATATTAAGGTTTACTTGAATAATATAGAAATAATAATATGCATATATTATAATGACCACACTTTACACATGCCTATTCTCATAATACATTGAGTTTGACTTCATGAAATAAGCATGCCAATCAAGTATTTAATCTTGTTTTTATCCATCTATTTGTGCCTAAGCATACTTAATAACAAGTTAAATATTTCTATACAATTCAAGCAAAAAAGATGACGATTGAGAATTGAACAATAAAGAAACTACTATTAACTAAAGACTATTTACATACTATCATTAATATCAATGATATTCTATTAGCATTGGCATAGAAAAACAAGTAGTGCTCACTCCGTATGTGGATTTCCTTACTTAACCCTCCAACTGGAAAATTGAAATTTTAAAACTTTAATAATGAATTCTAGTGACATGTGTTGTAATTGACAACCCTCACAAATTGTATGGGAAGTATGGTTAAACTTTTAATTCATTTGTTTCAAAACTTCTGAAAAACTTAATAGGTATTTATTAAGCTTGAATCTTAACATAAATAAGTTTTTACTAAGCTTGTATAAAACTTATTTAAATGGGTTTTGATTTATGTATGAAGTGAACACTACAAGCTTACTTATTTCTCTATGGTATATTAGCAACAATTTTTAAAGATATAATCGGCTACTCATTGTATTTAGCACAGGGAATGCTATCTTTTGTTTGATTGTCAGTCGGCACCATTGTTATGACTAGTGTGACTCAGGTCTTAAGGAAGTTGCATTCAGTTGTACATAATAGTCCTTCTTAGCAACAGGTTTCTTACCTAACATTCATAACTTAATATGAAACATGTTTATGGCTACTATATAACAGTCAAATTAATTATCGTTATTGTTGTTTACAAACAACTTGATGTACTGATTGTGTTGAAGGATTTTAACTCCTTCATATCTTTGTCTTTTCAACTTTTTGCCTGTATGTATACAAAGGCCCTCCCAGGCTACCCATGTCGTTCAGAGATAGAGGCGTAGCCATAAAGACATTTATTCTAACTAGTTATATATAACTAGATTTACAGATATGGCCCTACTTTAGCACTTAACAGGCCTTAAATTCTGTAAAATGTATACACATGCTAATAGGTAATTCACAACTCTGGTCAATTTAAAACACTATTGAGAATTTCCTATGTTTTGCACTTACGCGCTTGTACTATTAAATGATTATTTAGGTAATTAGTTCAAACTTATTATAGATTATAACACGACCATAATATTTTATTACTTAATCACTAATTAGGACACTTTTCTAGCAACTTGAGGCTGATTTAGCTAAACTAAAATATTACTAGTGCTTAATATATACGTAGGTAAATTTAAACTAGTTAAATTGATTACTCATTATTATTCTGTCACATTGCTGCATATGTTACACCATCTGTTTTAAAAATAAAATGGAACACTAAATGACTCACCATGATTTCATGATTATTGATTACTTTTAAAATTAAATAATAAATTGGGTCATATTAAACGTTTTAATATGACCCAAATAACATACTTAATCAATTTCTTAATATTTTTTTCATATCTCTAATTTTAAAAGAAAATAATGACTGGGGATTGATTTTGCTCTATGTAAGCTAAGCTTTTACGTGATCGTCTTTTGACTGTCTAAAATGTCTATGTTAAACATGTTTAAATCGAATTGTATGTTTGCAGCAGCCGTCCTTTTCTTATGATATAAAATGATAAGGATGGATATATTACCACAGACAAGAATGCTAGCATTCTTAGTCTTAGAACCCTTGTGTTATGTACAGCGAATCAACTGCTACAATTTCATTATGCCTTACAATGCTGTCTACGTCTATTAATTACGTCAGTGTTTGTTTACGCCACTTCCACCCTTTTTACAACATTGATAAGCACCGGTTTCCCAACAACAGCTCATGCATAAAACTAAAGGCCTACCGCGTACACAGGAGTTCGCAAAATGCGGGCATCTTTCTCTTTTACTCCAATTAAAGCGTAATAAGAGTGACAGCGACAGATCCTCGCAAATTGCGAACTTCGGTGTTCGCGGTAGGCCCTCAACGCAAGCTTGCGATAGAATATCCAAATGAGCGCTCTTTTATGCCATCATTTTCTCCATGGATAGGTTTTCTTTGTTTACATTTTTTTCGCCACAGATAAAAAAACGTTATTAGGTCAGGAAGGCTCACGCAAAACGTTTTTATTCGCACATTAGCATAAACAATGCTGAGTGCAAAATGGAATTTGCATTCGTTTTATCATAGCGATGATGTTATTATATTACAGCGTAGTGACTAGACGTTTTATAGTTTTCAGATCCTGAAATGACGTTTAGAAATGTCAAACTGGACAAGCTTGAGGAGGAGGCTAATTCGAACTTACATTATGATTTTATCTAAATGATGTCATTTTGTTATAATTGGCGCGTCTATTTAGCTCGCACTTTTTTGTACAAGTATTGGCGTGAGCGAGACGAACGGGCGAATCATAACAAAATTGGGATATCATTTTGACATCAAAATAAGTGGCAAGTAGCTTATCCAGGAGTTTACTTGGACATTGTGAAACAGGCCCTAATTAATACTGTGATTTTCGTCATTATCCAGAAAACATTTATAAAGTTGATGCTTAGAGTTAACTATGAATAATAACACAAAGTCATTGCGCATCGTCCTTCCATTGTGGTAATCATCGCTGTAATAATAATAATCAAACTCAGTAAACCTTCGACGACCGGTCTGGCCTAGTGGGTAGTGACCCTGCCTATGAAGCCGATGGTCCCGGGTTCAAATCCTGGTAAGGGCATTTATTCGTGTGATGAGCATGGATATTTGTTCCTGAGTCATGGTTGTTTTTCTATGAATTTAAGTATTTATAAATATGCATATATTATGTCTATCGATGTCTAAGTACCCACAACACAAGCCTTATTGAGCTTACCGTGGGACTTAGTCAATGTGTGTAATAATGTCCTATAATATTTATTTATTTATAAACTAAAAAGCTAATTATTTTCATAAACAGTAGCTAATTTGACTCTTTATGCTCATTGGTATAGTCAGCAAAGCTGTTAGCAGCTTTACAAATCTGACGCAAGGGTGTCCAGGGGCATATTTCAACAACTTGACACTTGTCAAGTAACACGTGACAATCACAATTTCTTCTACATTTCTGAGACAGTATTATGCCACGACGGTATCTACCTAGCGTCAATGAACATGGCTCAGGACTGCTTCGTCCATAATCCTATTTGTACGGTAAATTGTCATCCCGCCGCCTATTTCACCACGTGGATAATTGACACCTGACACTTGTCAATTTTCTGTACATTTCCGGGTCGATAAGTAAGGACACATAGCGTCAATACGTATCTACTTGTTGAACCAGCAATGTACGGCAAATTGCCGTTGTCAGGTGACAAATGTCACTATGGTAAAACAGGGCCTTAGGTACGTAGCCAACAGGCCAATCGTTTACGCTCCGTAGCGAACGAAACGCAACTATAACTGTCGCACTGATATGGAAGAGTGATAGAGAGAGAGATGTAGTCATTGCACGGTTAATGATTGGCATGTTGACTAAACACCCAGGTCCGTACTTTGGGAGTGACGATAAAAAATCTCTGCACCAAGTTATGTCACGGATGCACGGTCTAATTTTACCTCGGACGCGGAAACCGCGTGGGATGCTCTCCGCTACGAAAATACACTATTATTTTATCTACAGAGAAATGCACTGTTTTCAGAAGTAGTTTAGTAAAATAGGTATCGCTTTTACGACTATGTACCTGACGGGCTGACATTTACTCCCAGTAGGTTACTACACCGTCGTAGGATTCATATTTCGACGAAGAACACTTGAGAATTGCGTGTAAAATAAAATGTACGTAATCCTTCACTCTTTTAATAGTCTAACAAGATGTTAGGCCTTGATGCACACCAATGCACCTTAAGATAGGTATTTTTATCCATTTCTATTTTCTGAGACATTTAACGCTTTTTAATATTTTGCTTGCGTTCTGTAGTTACTAAAACAGATACCTCATGTAACGTTTTACGAGAAAATAAGATTATTCTCTAGCTTTTTTTTATTGTATTTAAAACTCTTAGTCATGAATGGATGTCAAAATTAAAATTAATGACCGTAAACAGGAGTGACATCGTAATTTACATATTTTAATGTATTAACTACACATCGCCTCGCGTTTTATGTTATTTGGCGCTGTGACCAAATTTTATTGCTACATCTTTGACTAATAATAAAGACATACCTTATATTGAATTTTGGAGAAACATAAGCCCCTTGGGAACAACATTGTAATTTCAGTTTCCACGTGGATTTGAAATTAAGATTACCATAATATGTGTCATTATCACCGAAGTGTGCTACGCATTTACGTTACGATACTGGGTAAGTTTTTTATTTCATTTCTTAAGGCCAAGCTAAAAATCCAAAATTTGCCACTGAAATTTGAACCTATAGCGTAGGAAATTCCAATTGAATATGATTTAAACTTCAACGAACTGAATAAGTCCTGTATGTAGGACCTTGGGCCTTAGGAGGTTACCATGTTTCGTATTTGTATTACTCGGTAAACCACTGATGCTGATTCACACAACATGGTTGTTTACTTATCACAAACAATAGGGGCATAATTTTATATATATTTGACCTGTAAAAATACGGACTGATTAGTTCGAACGGAGTGACGTCAGTGTGAATCGATATCGCCCCGTCCTATTCGTGGCCAAAAATAGAATAACAGTTCGCTTGTAAATTACTTGTTTACAGTACACTCCTCAAATCCGTTCCTCTTTGGGAGGATGGAAAACGTGCTTTAATTCTTTCCTTAAGGGGCCCACTGATTACCAGTTCGCCGGACGATGTCGGCCTGTCATGCCCCTTTAGAACATTCTCTTATGGTGTCACTGATATTTCAATTAAGTATGTTGCATCCTGATTTGAATTTAGAATAAGAGGTTAGCCAATAACTATTAAATTAAAAAAATATAAACCCCCTACGCTACATCCCAAATCATTGTTTTGTCAAAAAGGCCTTACATATTTTTGGAAAAGAGCTGATGCTCTTCAAACTGGCTGGACTTCTCTCGAATTCTTTCTCAATTTATGTCAAACAGAGCTAAGAACCACCGCAAGGAAACTCGCTTTCACGTAAAAAAAAACCGCATCGAAATCGGTCCATCCGTTGGAGGGCTACGATGCCACAGACACAGACATTGGTGTCACATATAACTCCCTTTTTGCATCGGAGGTTTAAAAAAGTTATGTTATGGATCACAATTGGGCCCTATTGTTTGGCTTTGAATGTTTAGGAGTAAATAATTACACAAACTTATTGGCCTGTGTGCCCCAATCTATATAGTTCGCGTCATCCACGATGACGCGCAGGTTTGTCAAATCTAACCTTAAACAACATGACATTACGAGTCAAGGCACGCGTCTTCGTGAATGACACGATCTATATTCTCTTAGTAAAATGTTATTATTCAATAAAAATGTTCATTTGTAAGCTAGTATAGTAATCCATTTTAGTAACTCCAACCATGTTTTATTTATGACGACACATGTCTTTAAAAAAACTTTAAAAATACAGATTTACTCATTCTTAGATTGTGTTTGTCGTCCTTACCCTTCTTAACCAATAAGCAACGTAGTTTCTTTTGAAGGATAATAAATATATAATCTTGGCCTTTTTCTGACGTATAATTTTCCATGTCGCTGGCTTCGGTCTTCAGATATCTTTCGAGATAGTTATTGGAAGGGCTTGCTTAATGAATAGTATTCGAACGACCCTAATTTTCTTGAAGAGAGAATCCATGAGATGATTTTCATATTTGATAAAAATATTATTAAGAAGGGATCATACTTGAATGCTTTTCTGATTCACAGGAGCTCTGTAAACGGTTCTTGGGAAATAGGATGTAACAGTTTCTCAAAGCTCTTTAAGAAATGCGACTGCGTGCTGCGTATTTGTATAATGGGTGCATTTCCGAGATAGAACATTTTTCATTGTTGGCGTATATGAGATTCAGAAATATATTAGGGTGACTTTAGAAGTGGAGCAGTTGTGATATAATGGAAATGGTAATTTATGAGCCTTTAAAGGACGCACTGAGTATCAATTATTGGTATTTTAGTAACAAATATTGCGCAACTCAATATACAAATACCACCCATCTTTTGCTTTTTTTTTTTTTTTAAGTGACTTTCAATATTATCTACTACATTTTCGGTTCTCAGTAAGGACAGTTCCGCATATTGACAATATATTAGCTTTTAACTTGAACGACACAAATGCCCTTCTGAGTATTGCTGCAAAATATCTCGTGTACTATAATCGAACGTAGACTTAGTGCTGTAAAAACCGGGTCATAATTATCTTTTCAACGGACGATTATTGTGCTGCCTGTCTACGAAGTGACGGCACTGCTTCTGCAATTTGCTGAACAGAAAATGAGCTAATCGCCGTAATTGGATAAACTCATCGGAATCCGCGCGGTGCCTTTTAGATTCCAGATCTAGTGAATGTGCCGCGACTACGCATACATGCTTGCTCTAGATTGCGCGCCTTATTCGGGAAACTCATTCAAGGCTTGGATAAAACGCGCAATCTACTGCAAACTAGCGAGAGCACTCGTGGCGCATTCGCTAGATCTTCGAAATCGTCGCAATAATTAAATAAATTGTATTTTCCCTTTGATACTTGATTTCTGTCCCAAGATTCTGTAGCCTAAAGGCAAGAGCGCCACTAATAAGAAGAGGACGGCCGATTCTCCATACAAACGTAGTCCCCATTTTCTTCTTTGGATATTGACATTAGGGAAAATATTTTTACATAATTTGATGTATATTAACCATAGCTACGTTTGACTTTTTTCGATTTCTTTATTATTATAAAAATTAGGAGCAAAAAACAGATTTCATACAAAATGTTAAATGCTTCTAACTCCTATACTAATTAAAAATTCGAAAAAAGTCAAACGTAGGGGCATACCTGTGGTTGATATTCAACAAATTGTATTAAAATATTTTCAATATTGTTAATATCCATAGAGGAAAATGGGGACTACGTTTGTATGAAAAGGCGATTTCACGCGCGTCCTCCACTTTCGTCTTAAGAGCGTTTTCAGATTGTCCGATCCGATATCGGATGTCAGATATGACCCCAAAGAAATAAAATATTAAAAGTGCCTTTTTATATTCATGTATTGGTTAAATGCTTATTGTTTAATAGAAAACTTTAACTCAAAATAAGGATTTGATGCCATATATGGCAATCTTTAGCAAAGTTGCTAAAGTTTTGCCTTTCTCTAATAGTCTTAATTCGAAATTTCCCTATCTGTCACTCTATCTCTGTTGCATATTCGAACGATAGAGAGGCAGATAGGGGAACTTTGATTTTCGCGGTAGGCTATGTTTGTTCTACCGCTCGTGATTTATTAACAAACAGACGTTTCATTCTTCCATTCTTAAATAGCAGTTGCTCAAGATTAGTCGAACTAAAAGAATAAGAGAAAATAAAAAATCCTATAGAGTGGATCCAGACTTCTAATATTGGTATTCCGACCAGACTATACGTTCATTATTTATGACAGTCCGTCAAGGCAATTTGGCGCTGCACGTTCTGGGGTAGTATCGATCAGGTCATTGCTCTTCAACCTGTTGCTTTACCACGGAACCTACCGAAGGGGCTAAAATGGTTGCGGTTAGCGGTGATGTCGCTGTAGGGTTGTGTAGTAGAGGTGGGTCGGAAAAAGACGGATTATATATGAACCTATAGCATGGTCATATATATATATATATAGCAGAGAACAGTGCCATCGAATGGGATTCCTATATAGTTTACTGATATTGTGAACCATAGATGGAAAAAAGGGGTGTTATTGTAAGGTGTTATTGTTGGCTAAAAGTGTAAACCTGCCAAATCCATTTTTGAAAACAGATAAATTCGTACCTATTTTTACATACATTAAAGTTAAAAATAAGTTAATTTCATAAATGGATTTAGCAGCTTTACACTCTTAACCAACGATTTGTGTTTGTAAGTAGCATTATTATTAAACGGATCACTTTTAGCAATGTTATAACTAACTCAGTTACATCTTAGTCCTTTTTTGAAATCTACATCTTATTTTCCATTTCTTTCTTCAATAAAACAATTTATAGTCGTTACTTCTTTACCAATGCGCCGCTCTTAAATTTCCCCGAATTAAAGTTCCTTCCTTAAACGTTGCAATAAATACCCACGAAGCATCGGTAATAAGTATCGAATGACATCACAAAAGCGCCAATATGTTAATGGCAATTTAACTGTCGTAACGGATATTTCTGAATGCAAAAACTCATCCCGCATTCTTTTGGTACCTACCACAAACTTAAACTCGAAAGGTTTTGAGTTTTATTTTTCAAGACAAGGTGAATGGTAGATCGTAATACAGCCAACGTGATTCGAGATACAAATAAACTGCTCAGAAGGCGTCGACGCACCATTTACGCTGTAATGTATTACAAAACGCATTGCGTAAATGCTGCGTCAAGTTACAATGATATCCAGTGATCGCCACGGACGGTGCCACACCGCGGGATTCCGAACAAAAATCTTAATATGACAATGAATGGACATGACTCAAATGCAGCGATTTTGTTGGAAAAACTAATTCAATTGAGTGTTTTTGAATAAGATTTTTACTCGGGAACCTACGGTGTGGAACCGTCCGTGCCGATCACTGGTGATATCGGTCATTAAGTCCGAAGGACTACGAGAAAAACGCAATATTCATTACAAGAAATTTATTATAGCAAGGAGAAAATTAGAAATATTCTAGCGCAGTTTTCTAATAGTTATTGTCATAAAGATCTTGTCATTAAACTTATCACGTAGGTACTAACCCTAAATTCAAACTGTATTGCTGTATTAATTATCAGGAATTTTCTTAAAGAAGATTCAATTCACACTCCAATGATTGGCCCCTTCGACCTTAATTTTTCTGTAAACTTGACGTACTTAAAATCCCAATCATTGGCTAGCCAAACCGAACAAAGAAAATAATAATAATAACAATAGAAGCAACCATAGTTATAGTTATTGTAATGTATTTTTAATTTATTACTATCTTTGTCTTTTGTATGTTTTATATTAATTTTATTGATTATTTTTGTTACATGCTGAGATCAGATTATCTCGTGGCACTTTCTCCTTTTTATGTCTCTCTGTCTTGTATAATTTTCTATTTTGTGGTTGTGCTTAGTACATAAATTATTTCTATTCTATTCTAAAATATAGCGTCAAAAGAAAAATGCTATGCAAGATGTTATCTATCTATTTTTCCTTATAGAAATATTACACTTACGAGACTCCTTGTATTCGAGTACAGGTTTAGGTATATGGTAGGGGTGTCGTATGAAGCAACTTGATAAGTGACTGAGCGAGCCATGCCTTTTAAGGGTTGCTCGAGAGAGTTGACACTTGACAGCTCAGTATAAACTCGCCGGACTAAAAAAGTTACTTTCCTTTACAAGTGTTGCGAATTTAATCGATTTAAAGCGTAGTTTCAGCCCATTAGTCGTTTGTGAGCAATTTGCACGACTTTACTAATAATTGCACGTTTCCCATTTCCTACTTCTTTTATTTATTTACTTCTATTATTTGTATTATTTACTTTTCTTTATAAAATAGAGTTGTTTCCTTTAGACAAATTAATTTGCTTCACTTTTACGAGAAATACATTGGAAAAACTAGAATTTATTTTTGCGTTTTCAAGTATTATGAAATTAACAAAAACGGATTCCATTGTTTTATTTCATGAAAAACGGATTAAAAAAAAATCTCTGTCATGAGTCAGTTCTCATACTAACGTCATAGCAAGAAAACGTTTTGACTTTTCATAAAGTGTTGCTGATTTGACTGGTTTGCTCACTACACTATCTATTGTTCCAAATGGTACTGTAGGTGTATACTATATACCATCGCACTAGTTTTAAATATTATGGGTCCATAATCAATGAGAAAGCGCTTCGCGTCACAACCGCTTTCGTACTGATGTTCCCTTGAAAACCCGCACCTAATAAAATTATGTAAATTCTAATACCAACCCCGAAGACTTATCGCGACGGATCGGCTTTAAAGTCACTTTGAAAGGGTTAGAAATTCCAAGAACCCCGATTTCATATTTAATATTTAAATGTGCCTCATCAAATATTCTCATTATTAGGAATTCTAACTCAGATTAAAACTTTGCCATGACAACTATTTTTTAACAATTTTGTAAATGTTGAGTAATATATAGTCCGGATAAGTTTACTGTACCGATTTTGCTTGTGAAAGTAACAATAAATGTCATATTGTTAGAGTAAATTTTCATTTATGACGACACATGCATAATCTCTCACCTGCCAAGTAGGTACAGAATTGGCTATGGCTGCCTCCATTTCTTATATTATAAGTTATATAGTCCTCCACATCGATTTCGATGACGGCGACCTCAGCAATCAAGGGTTTTTCCTCTTATGAGCTCTTATGTGGCTGGCCCTTTAGAGCATTAAATATAAGTATTCCCTGACCATATTTTCACATTGAATAGTTGTCATACGCCGTGTCGTGTCGATTCTTAGCCTTGCACTCTACAAATTCTACCAAGACGCCAGTAATGATGAACTTTCCAACGAGTACGCCAGAAAATTGGCATCAAGTTTTGTGTCGATATTTCGTTGAATTATTTCGAAACGCCCGACTTTGCCGAGAGAACTGTAAGTAGGGAGGATATGCCGATTCCAGCTCACTTTAGGTATTTATCTCCCCCTCCCCCCCCCCCCTCGAGCAGAGCACATAATATAGAGTGGTTAAAACCGGATAGAAAAATGTATATTTTCTTGAATACCTGGGTATTCGATATTTATCCAGGTACTAGTCGTAATGTTAAACATACATGTTTTTACTTACATTACGGGATGTTTCATGTTAATCTAAAAGTTGTAACTATTTCTAGTTACATCTGGTAACATTTACATCACACTTTTTAGAAAAGGGAGTTTCTAAACCTAAGTATGTCGTTAACTAGCAAAGTCGAGTATATCTGTATGTGAATAATAAATAAATATCGAATATCCAGGTATTCAAGAAAAATACATTTTTATATCCGGTTGTAACCACTCTATATTATGTAATAGGTATTTTTTAGCTGACCTAATTCCGATTCCTGGTACTGGTGAACTTATTTATACCACGTCGGTGGCAAACACGAATACTGTCCGCCTGATGATAAACTGTCACCGTAGCCTATGGATGCCTGCAACTTTTTTTTTTATACCACGTCAGTGGCAAACACGAATACTGCCCGCCTGGTGATAAGCTGTCACCGTAGCCTATGGATGCCTGCAACTTTTTTTTTATACCATGTCGGTGGCAAACACGAATACTGTCCGCCTGATGATAAACTGTCACCGTAGCCTATGGATGCCTGCAACTTTTTTTTTTATACCACGTCAGTGGCAAACACGAATACTGCCCGCCTGGTGATAAGCTGTCACCGTAGCCTATGGATGCCTGCAACTTTTTTTTTATACCATGTCGGTGGCAAACACGAATACTGTCCGCCTGATGATAAACTGTCACCGTAGCCTATGGATGCCTGCAACTTTTTTTTTTATACCACGTCAGTGGCAAACACGAATACTGCCCGCCTGGTGATAAGCTGTCACCGTAGCCTATGGATGCCTGCAACTTTTTTTTTATACCATGTCGGTGGCAAACACGAATACTGTCCGCCTGATGATAAACTGTCACCGTAGCCTATGGATGCCTGCAACTTTTTTTTTTATACCACGTCAGTGGCAAACACGAATACTGCCCGCCTGGTGATAAGCTGTCACCGTAGCCTATGGATGCCTGCAACTTTTTTTTTATACCATGTCGGTGGCAAACACGAATACTGTCCGCCTGATGATAAACTGTCACCGTAGCCTATGGATGCCTGCAACTTTTTTTTATACCACGTCAGTGGCAAACACGAATACTGCCCGCCTGGTGATAAGCTGTCAACGTAGCCTATGGATGCCTGCAACTTTTTTTTTATACCATGTCGGTGGCAAACACGAATACTGCCCGCCTGATGATAAGCTGTCACCGTAGCCTATGGATGCCTGCAACTTCTAAGTTGTTACATGCGCGTTGTCGATCACTGGTATTAGTGAACATTTTTATATCACGTTGGTGGCAAACAAGAATACGACCCATCTGATGCTAAGCAATCACTGTAGCCTATGGATCATGCGCGTTGTTGATCATTAAAGTATGCGAAATGTTGTGAAATTGCATACGGCGCGACCTGCCTGATTGTAAGTGTAGTCAGTGTAGCCTTTGGACGCCTGCAACTTCAAAGTCGTCACATGCGCGTTGCCTCGCCCCAGTTTGCGTGTTTGAGGACTACTAACGTATTCTAATCTAGAAGAACTTGTGTTATACAACTATTTCTACAAGTCATGGAATTGAATAAATATAACATCACCCAATTTCTCGATCCTGCATTATATATGTACTGAGACGTCGGTGGCAAAAAACCATACAGTCCGCTCAAGTAAGCACCCTAGCCTATGGACGCTTGCAAGTACTATTGTATGTACTGGTGAATGTTTATTTTCGGTTGGTTTTGGTCAGATAAACGCCAGTCCATACAATAAGTATGACCATTGGGCGAGGTTTTCGACAGAGGGGTAAGCTCTTAAAGGCGACTCCGGTTTAAATGCTCTAAGGATTGTAGGCATTTAACGGAAAATTTGAGGAAATATTCAACCTTAAACGCTTTGAAATAAGCTTCATTAATAATTCACGAGAGCTGATATTTGCTTGTAATTTCATACAAAATATTAAGGACAGTAGACCTTATTAACCTTAAATACGGCTTACCATATTACCATACCGCATTAAACCTTAAGCACTTTGAAATAATACAATACTTGATTCACGAAGACTGATATTTGCTTGTAACTTCATACAAAATATTAAGGACGGTAGATCTTATTAACCGTAAAACTCTATCTGTCAAAATCAAATATATTCTAGATTAACATAAAGAATAATGACAAACAACGATCAACTCTAAGTACTAGAAATAAAGTAGAATTTTACTCAAATCGGCCGGCTGTAATGCGACATGCATAATTGAGGCGATGGAATAAAAGTTTCACTTTAAGGGGCTCCCTAGTGCCAATGACCTTCGATCTGAATCCCCTTAGTTACCTTACCTTACCATAGCTAGTAGCCAGCTTACCATATTTACTTCAAGTTTATTGTCTTCGAGATATTTGGCATCAAAGTTGAACAATTTTAGGCCAAAAAACTGGTTTTCTGGACATAACTTTTGTGTTAGTTAACTAGTTAGTTTAAAATTAAAATCTCTGACGAGTTTTTAGAGACGACAGACGAACCCAAATGTGTAGATTTCGTGTATGTAAAACCCTTCACAGCAATCGAGTAACGAAAAAAGTGTTTTTATAGACAATATTTAAAAAACTCATAAATAAATAAGTGTTCATGTTTCTTTTAAAATCGGCAGACCAGAATGGAGATAAAATATTGAAGACCCGATAGCCGTTCGTCATAAAATTCTATCTATTGTGCAAATGTAGGAGTAACGACTCAAAACTTGTCAAAAATCTGGACTGGGGACTGTGACAAGAACAAACAATAGCAACGCCTTCTCTGCTACTCCTACTGAAAGATAAATAAGACTATCCCGTTCGGTCATTTCCCCCACCGCTCATGCCATGGTTCAGAGAAATGTTATCATAAATGAGACCACATTACCGGCAACCTGCCACTAGCGCATACGCATTCTAAAATTAATTAAAAATCAGAAAATAACAATGGAGTACGTAATTGAGCTCGTTGTGAGGCTGTGGTTCAGTAACAAGGGGTTGGGGTATAATTATAAATGCGGAGATAGCGACGAAACAAATATTGCTTTCATCTCATCAATCGAGGCGCTAGCACCTGACGTGGACATCTACAAGTGGGAGGCAGCCCGGAGCGATCTGAAGAAGCTGATCAAAGAGATTTTGGAGGAGAGGTCCGTCCTCCAGTTACACTCGGGATACCATGCGGAGGGGCTACTGCTGGAGGTGCTAAGGAAACACAACATTAGATCATTGCTCTCCGTGCCTGTTAAACAGAAAACTTTAATCTGGAAAGACGCGGGGTTGTGGTTCGTGGAGGTGATTAACCCGAAAATCATAAAAAAAATATATGTGTTTGCGGACTAAGAATGATTGTATTTGTATGCATTCCGAAAATAAAAAAGTTTAAAAGTGAATGACTAATTATTTATTTATTTACCAATCATTTAGGTGTTTTATAACGTCCCCATGCAAAGGTTTTAATACCATCGTCTAAAATTAACCCTTTACCGCATACGAAGCTATGTATGGCGGATATGATATTCAACTATATTGACAACTGTTAAAGTTCAAATTTCAACAAATATCTTTATAACATGTGTAAAGGGGTTAATCTCTTTTTCATTCTTTTAATTTGTACATATTGTGCTTCATCATCATCATCTCAGCCAAAAGACGTCTACTACTGGACAAAGGCCAAATTATACATGTTATCATAAAGAGGTTTACGTAAGTCTAAACAGCAAGAGTATTTATTAAAATTTAATCGTTGTCGTACAGGAGCGGCATTAATACCTTTCGTTTTTTACACATTTAATTTTGTTTATGTCGTCTGAGGCTAATATACACGCATAAATTTTTTGGTCTTAACGCAACCAATTCTCGCACTATTCTCCATTTGTTTTCATCCTTCATCATGCCTAAAACTTTTTATTGACTTGTGGTAAATTATATACATTGTTATGAGAGGTCACATTAGAGTAAATTGTCTATTTATAAGGGGAATTCTACGTGTTTGCTTCGGCTCCACGCACGCATACCAAATTTCAGGTCCTGAGATTATGTAAATGACAGAGATAATAATTAAGTAAGTAAATATTCTTTATTGCACCACAAACAAAACAAATTTAAAAACAGATTTACAATGTAGAGAAAGGTAGCAACAGGCGGTCTTATCGCTGTAAGCGATCTCTTCCAGACAACCTTAGGGTATCAGGATAAAAAGAACAGTAAGTTTTTATAACAGGTAGTGCACGAATATATTAGAGGAATAGGAAAATTACACAAACATTAAGCAGACAGTACATACAGTACATTTACAATTTAAATAAACAAATAAATATTACAATACATACCAATATTAAAATAAATAAATATTAGTTACATATCTAAATATACATACATAATACATACATACCTAATATAACACAGTGACACATTAAGAGAGACAAGTAATGATTTTTCAGTAGGCTTTTAAAGCTAATTAATCCCTTGCTTTTAGATTAAATTGTCTTAAAGGACCTCTGCGCTGTTGGCTTCGGCCCCAAGCATGCCTCCCAAAGGTCCCGAGATATGGAAAGGACAAACAAACAAAATAACTAACTAACTAATAACTGGAACTGGAAGAGATCCCTGAAAGGGATAAGTTCGCCTTTGTACACATGATGTGTTTTTTTTTCTGTTTTATGTTTCTTTTTGTACAATAAAGTGTTTTACTACTACTACAATAATAATAACTCTAGACCCTAGCTAATTACGAGCGTGAGCTCTAATATGCCCTCGTAAAGCCGAAACTCTGTCGCAGGTGGGGTAGTAAAGTTGACGAGAATCATTGTAGGTATAATTATAGGAGGGTTTCGGTAGGGATTTACCTATCTGACGTTTCGCATCAAGTTCAATGAGACTCGTGCCTTCAAAGTTCTTTACACTTGTTTTAAAACGAGAACGTCATTCTGACCGCAGAGATGCATAAGTACTCCTCCCATTTGTCAGGTGGTATAGCGTAGGTGGCGCGTAAGCACGTCCTTATTACGTAGGTGCTGCCCACATTGCTTCCGATTACCAGTTGATAGCTGGGAATAGAAAACGGCTTTCCAGTCCAGTCTGCAATCCGCCATACGCCAAACATGCCTACACCACCTTAGCTGACCCTTCATTAAGAGCGCCTCCATGTCAGGCATCTTGCATCGACTAAGAACTTCAGTGGTGGGCACGCGATCTTACCATCTTAATCGCAGAATGGAACGTGGCTTGCAAGCGAATGTCGCCTTTGTACAAATACCAAGAATCGAAAGAACCATGGCTCTGTACATCGACAACTTCGTCTGCAGCTTTAGATTATGCGATCCCCAGATACGATGTGTTAACCGACTGAAAGTGGACGCAGCAATCCTAGTTGGGATCTCGGAGGCTAGTCTGTTATCCTTTCTGATTTGGCTCCCAAGACACTTGTAAGAAGACACTTCTGTTAGGAGTTTCCCTTCTATAGTAATAATATCAAGGACCGAGGCACTTTAAGAAATAAAGAACAAGTAATGTTGAAAGGTCTTGTAATGAAATATGTGCTCTCTCACCATGATTTGAGTAAAATCTAGTGGGCATAAATGTTTTTAATGCAGTCAGGGTTTCCTAAATGAGCCCTTGACCCCACTGTGGGAGAGCAGGGAAGATCCCATCCGAACCAGCCGTCTTGTAGGGATGAAAGCTGTCAATGGGCCCACGCCTGAGTTTTTCAGCGGTGACGAGATTCTGTACGCCATTTGTCAGTTGTACTGTATTCCTCGTCCTGCTGATCTTCATTGTTGAGACTTACGCGTCCTGGAAAGTGGGTTACTAGGGAGAGAACGCGTTGGGTCTCTGTAGGGGAAGATGTGTATGTACCATCGGGCTGCCCAGTTGTGCTGTGGGCTTGTTTTTCGATGCTGCTGCAGACGTTCCTCCATGATCTCCAGTACCGCAGTATGTACCTGGCCTTGGCTTCATAGTAGTTGTCCCAGTCTATCTGAGCCGTTGTGTTCATGGCCCTTATAGAACATACCCCATTCTATTAACTATTAAAACAGACCAATTCCAAAACCTGTTCTAACCTATTCTGGTTTGCCTGTTCTGTTGTGACCTGTGTGTGACAGCTTTCATCCCTACAAGACGGCTGGTTCGGATGGGATCTTCCCTGCTCTCCCACAGTGGGGTCAAGGGCTCATTTAGGAAACCCTGACTGCATTAAAAACATTTATGCCCACTAGATTTTACTCAAATCATGGTGAGAGAGCACATATTTCATTACAAGACCTTTCAACATTACTTGTTCTTTATTTCTTAAAGTGCCTCGGTCCTTGATATTATTACTATAGAAGGGAAACTCCTAACAGAAGTGTCTTCTTACAAGTGTCTTGGGAGCCAAATCAGAAAGGATAACAGACTAGCCTCCGAGATCCCAACTAGGATTGCTGCGTCCACTTTCAGTCGGTTAACACATCGTATCTGGGGATCGCATAATCTAAAGCTGCAGACGAAGTTGTCGATGTACAGAGCCATGGTTCTTTCGATTCTTGGTATTTGTACAAAGGCGACATTCGCTTGCAAGCCACGTTCCATTCTGCGATTAAGATGGTAAGATCGCGTGCCCACCACTGAAGTTCTTAGTCGATGCAAGATGCCTGACATGGAGGCGCTCTTAATGAAGGGTCAGCTAAGGTGGTGTAGGCATGTTTGGCGTATGGCGGATTGCAGACTGGACTGGAAAGCCGTTTTCTATTCCCAGCTATCAACTGGTAATCGGAAGCAATGTGGGCAGCACCTACGTAATAAGGACGTGCTTACGCGCCACCTACGCTATACCACCTGACAAATGGGAGGAGTACTTATGCATCTCTGCGGTCAGAATGACGTTCTCGTTTTAAAACAAGTGTAAAGAACTTTGAAGGCACGAGTCTCATTGAACTTGATGCGAAACGTCAGATAGGTAAATCCCTACCGAAACCCTCCTATAATTATACCTACAATGATTCTCGTCAACTTTACTACCCCACCTGCGACAGAGTTTCGGCTTTACGAGGGCATATTAGAGCTCACGCTCGTAATTAGCTAGGGTCTAGAGTTATTATTATTGTAGTAGTAGTAAAACACTTTATTGTACAAAAAGAAACATAAAACAGAAAAAAAAACACATCATGTGTACAAAGGCGAACTTATCCCTTTCAGGGATCTCTTCCAGTTCCAGTTATTAGTTAGTTAGTTATTTTGTTTGTTTGTCCTTTCCATATCTCGGGACCTTTGGGAGGCATGCTTGGGGCCGAAGCCAACAGCGCAGAGGTCCTTTAAGACAATTTAATCTAAAAGCAAGGGATTAATTAGCTTTAAAAGCCTACTGAAAAATCATTACTTGTCTCTCTTAATGTGTCACTGTGTTATATTAGGTATGTATGTATTATGTATGTATATTTAGATATGTAACTAATATTTATTTATTTTAATATTGGTATGTATTGTAATATTTATTTGTTTATTTAAATTGTAAATGTACTGTATGTACTGTCTGCTTAATGTTTGTGTAATTTTCCTATTCCTCTAATATATTCGTGCACTACCTGTTATAAAAACTTACTGTTCTTTTTATCCTGATACCCTAAGGTTGTCTGGAAGAGATCGCTTACAGCGATAAGACCGCCTGTTGCTACCTTTCTCTACATTGTAAATCTGTTTTTAAATTTGTTTTGTTTGTGGTGCAATAAAGAATATTTACTTACTTAATTATTATCTCTGTCATTTACATAATCTCAGGACCTGAAATTTGGTATGCGTGCGTGGAGCCGAAGCAAACACGTAGAATTCCCCTTATAAATAGACAATTTACTCTAATGTGACCTCTCATAACAATGTATATAATTTACCACAAGTCAATAAAAAGTTTTAGGCATGATGAAGGATGAAAACAAATGGAGAATAGTGCGAGAATTGGTTGCGTTAAGACCAAAAAATTTATGCGTGTATATTAGCCTCAGACGACATAAACAAAATTAAATGTGTAAAAAACGAAAGGTATTAATGCCGCTCCTGTACGACAACGATTAAATTTTAATAAATACTCTTGCTGTTTAGACTTACGTAAACCTCTTTATGATAACATGTATAATTTGGCCTTTGTCCAGTAGTAGACGTCTTTTGGCTGAGATGATGATGATGAAGCACAATATGTACAAATTAAAAGAATGAAAAAGAGATTAACCCCTTTACACATGTTATAAAGATATTTGTTGAAATTTGAACTTTAACAGTTGTCAATATAGTTGAATATCATATCCGCCATACATAGCTTCGTATGCGGTAAAGGGTTAATTTTAGACGATGGTATTAAAACCTTTGCATGGGGACGTTATAAAACACCTAAATGATTGGTAAATAAATAAATAATTAGTCATTCACTTTTAAACTTTTTTATTTTCGGAATGCATACAAATACAATCATTCTTAGTCCGCAAACACATATATTTTTTTTATGATTTTCGGGTTAATCACCTCCACGAACCACAACCCCGCGTCTTTCCAGATTAAAGTTTTCTGTTTAACAGGCACGGAGAGCAATGATCTAATGTTGTGTTTCCTTAGCACCTCCAGCAGTAGCCCCTCCGCATGGTATCCCGAGTGTAACTGGAGGACGGACCTCTCCTCCAAAATCTCTTTGATCAGCTTCTTCAGATCGCTCCGGGCTGCCTCCCACTTGTAGATGTCCACGTCAGGTGCTAGCGCCTCGATTGATGAGATGAAAGCAATATTTGTTTCGTCGCTATCTCCGCATTTATAATTATACCCCAACCCCTTGTTACTGAACCACAGCCTCACAACGAGCTCAATTACGTACTCCATTGTTATTTTCTGATTTTTAATTAATTTTAGAATGCGTATGCGCTAGTGGCAGGTTGCCGGTAATGTGGTCTCATTTATGATAACATTTCTCTGAACCATGGCATGAGCGGTGGGGGAAATGACCGAACGGGATAGTCTTATTTATCTTTCAGTAGGAGTAGCAGAGAAGGCGTTGCTATTGTTTGTTCTTGTCACAGTCCCCAGTCCAGATTTTTGACAAGTTTTGAGTCGTTACTCCTACATTTGCACAATAGATAGAATTTTATGACGAACGGCTATCGGGTCTTCAATATTTTATCTCCATTCTGGTCTGCCGATTTTAAAAGAAACATGAACACTTATTTATTTATGAGTTTTTTAAATATTGTCTATAAAAACACTTTTTTCGTTACTCGATTGCTGTGAAGGGTTTTACATACACGAAATCTACACATTTGGGTTCGTCTGTCGTCTCTAAAAACTCGTCAGAGATTTTAATTTTAAACTAACTAGTTAACTAACACAAAAGTTATGTCCAGAAAACCAGTTTTTTGGCCTAAAATTGTTCAACTTTGATGCCAAATATCTCGAAGACAATAAACTTGAAGTAAATATGGTAAGCTGGCTACTAGCTATGGTAAGGTAAGGTAACTAAGGGGATTCAGATCGAAGGTCATTGGCACTAGGGAGCCCCTTAAAGTGAAACTTTTATTCCATCGCCTCAATTATGCATGTCGCATTACAGCCGGCCGATTTGAGTAAAATTCTACTTTATTTCTAGTACTTAGAGTTGATCGTTGTTTGTCATTATTCTTTATGTTAATCTAGAATATATTTGATTTTGACAGATAGAGTTTTACGGTTAATAAGATCTACCGTCCTTAATATTTTGTATGAAGTTACAAGCAAATATCAGTCTTCGTGAATCAAGTATTGTATTATTTCAAAGTGCTTAAGGTTTAATGCGGTATGGTAATATGGTAAGCCGTATTTAAGGTTAATAAGGTCTACTGTCCTTAATATTTTGTATGAAATTACAAGCAAATATCAGCTCTCGTGAATTATTAATGAAGCTTATTTCAAAGCGTTTAAGGTTGAATATTTCCTCAAATTTTCCGTTAAATGCCTACAATCCTTAGAGCATTTAAACCGGAGTCGCCTTTAAGAGCTTACCCCTCTGTCGAAAACCTCGCCCAATGGTCATACTTATTGTATGGACTGGCGTTTATCTGACCAAAACCAACCGAAAATAAACATTCACCAGTACATACAATAGTACTTGCAAGCGTCCATAGGCTAGGGTGCTTACTTGAGCGGACTGTATGGTTTTTTGCCACCGACGTCTCAGTACATATATAATGCAGGATCGAGAAATTGGGTGATGTTATATTTATTCAATTCCATGACTTGTAGAAATAGTTGTATAACACAAGTTCTTCTAGATTAGAATACGTTAGTAGTCCTCAAACACGCAAACTGGGGCGAGGCAACGCGCATGTGACGACTTTGAAGTTGCAGGCGTCCAAAGGCTACACTGACTACACTTACAATCAGGCAGGTCGCGCCGTATGCAATTTCACAACATTTCGCATACTTTAATGATCAACAACGCGCATGATCCATAGGCTACAGTGATTGCTTAGCATCAGATGGGTCGTATTCTTGTTTGCCACCAACGTGATATAAAAATGTTCACTAATACCAGTGATCGACAACGCGCATGTAACAACTTAGAAGTTGCAGGCATCCATAGGCTACGGTGACAGCTTATCATCAGGCGGGCAGTATTCGTGTTTGCCACCGACATGGTATAAAAAAAAAGTTGCAGGCATCCATAGGCTACGTTGACAGCTTATCACCAGGCGGGCAGTATTCGTGTTTGCCACTGACGTGGTATAAAAAAAAGTTGCAGGCATCCATAGGCTACGGTGACAGTTTATCATCAGGCGGACAGTATTCGTGTTTGCCACCGACATGGTATAAAAAAAAAGTTGCAGGCATCCATAGGCTACGGTGACAGCTTATCACCAGGCGGGCAGTATTCGTGTTTGCCACTGACGTGGTATAAAAAAAAAAGTTGCAGGCATCCATAGGCTACGGTGACAGTTTATCATCAGGCGGACAGTATTCGTGTTTGCCACCGACATGGTATAAAAAAAAAGTTGCAGGCATCCATAGGCTACGGTGACAGCTTATCACCAGGCGGGCAGTATTCGTGTTTGCCACTGACGTGGTATAAAAAAAAAAGTTGCTGGCATCCATAGGCTACGGTGACAGTTTATCATCAGGCGGACAGTATTCGTGTTTGCCACCGACATGGTATAAAAAAAAAGTTGCAGGCATCCATAGGCTACGGTGACAGCTTATCACCAGGCGGGCAGTATTCGTGTTTGCCACTGACGTGGTATAAAAAAAAAAGTTGCAGGCATCCATAGGCTACGGTGACAGTTTATCATCAGGCGGACAGTATTCGTGTTTGCCACCGACATGGTATAAAAAAAAAGTTGCAGGCATCCATAGGCTACGGTGACAGCTTATCACCAGGCGGGCAGTATTCGTGTTTGCCACTGACGTGGTATAAAAAAAAAAGTTGCAGGCATCCATAGGCTACGGTGACAGTTTATCATCAGGCGGACAGTATTCGTGTTTGCCACCGACGTGGTATAAATAAGTTCACCAGTACCAGGAATCGGAATTAGGTCAGCTAAAAAATACCTATTACATAATATAGAGTGGTTACAACCGGATATAAAAATGTATTTTTCTTGAATACCTGGATATTCGATATTTATTTATTATTCACATACAGATATACTCGACTTTGCTAGTTAACGACATACTTAGGTTTAGAAACTCCCTTTTCTAAAAAGTGTGATGTAAATGTTACCAGATGTAACTAGAAATAGTTACAACTTTTAGATTAACATGAAACATCCCGTAATGTAAGTAAAAACATGTATGTTTAACATTACGACTAGTACCTGGATAAATATCGAATACCCAGGTATTCAAGAAAATATACATTTTTCTATCCGGTTTTAACCACTCTATATTATGTGCTCTTGCAAATATGCCCGTATGCATATTTTAAAACAAACTTATTGGGCAGTTGGAAAAGTACAAAGTCCATATATTTGTTGACCACAAGCTCCAAAACCAACCGCACCTGGAGCAAGCCGATGCCATCGACCTGGACCTTGACGCGTACACGTGCTCTGTGGCATCAGATACATACAAAGTAGCGCCAATATATAAACATATAAATATATATATGCATATTTTAAATCTAACTTATTCTCTCTCTTATCTCGATCGACCTCGACGCCCACGTAGGAATTTGCAGGTGGCCGTCGGCGCCACGGTGGCGGCTGATGCAACACGTCGGGAGATAAATACCTAAATTGAGCCAAAAACGAGAAATTAGGACCAGTTTCACCGTGACGGGGTGGCCTAGGGGTTCATGACGTTAACTGGCTAAAGACGCCCCGGTTAGCTAAAGACGCTGGTTCGAATCCGACCTTCGCCACTGGAGGCCACCTCGTCACTTTTTGTTTGTCGTACACGTACAAAGTGGTGCCATCTATTTTAGCGAAGTTTTCCCTCGGGAGATAAATACCTTAAACATAGAAAGTAGCGCCAACTGGCGAGGATATATGCACAACTACCAAGGGGCGCAGGGGCCAGGGGGCAGCGGCGGGTAGGGGGCGGGGGAGGGCGGGGAGGCGGCGGGGACGGGGGGGGGGGGACTAGTGGCGCCATCTAACGGATCTTTGCCGAACTACCAAGTGGCGCAGGCCAGGGGCAGCGGCGGGGAGGGGGGCGGGGAGGGGGGGGGGAGGGGGGGAGGCGGCGGCGGGGGAGGTGGGGGAGGGGGGTTGGGGGGGGGTGAGGGGGGTGAGGGGGGGAGGGGAGGGGGGAGGGGTGGGGGGAGGGGGAGAGGGGGGTGAGGGGGAGGGAGGGGTGAGAGGGGAGGGAGGGGGGGTGGGGGGTTGAGGGGTGGGGGGGGGGGGTGGGGGGTGAGGGGGGGAGGGGGAGATAAATACCTAAAGTGAGCTGGAATCGGCATATCCTCCCTACTACTGTAACTCGAAGTTTTACCGTATTCGACGATGGAGACAGGTGAAAAGTTTTTGCGGCTGCTGCGAGGTAACTTTGTTTCGTGGCTGACGAGAATGTTAACATTCCTGGCTCTGAGTATATTAGTTTAGGCACTTTGTTAATGATTGTGCATGATTGAACGTGTACGAAGTTTGAATGAACGGCAAACTGTAATGTTTTACAAGTTCGGAACTCAGTTACATGGTTGGTGGATTAGTTATTACATTCAGGACTTTGGCTGTAGCTCAAGTTTTTTGGCTCATAGGTACGACTACTTTCAAAGCGCTGGTGCCCTATCGGTAAGAGCTTGCGACTTGCAATCCAGAGGTACCGGGCTTAAATCCCGGCTCGTACCAACGAGTTTTTCGGAACTTTTTTTTTTTTATGATAGTGGTGGCAACGAAACGACGAATACGATGTACGATTTATGTACGAAATATCACTGATATTTACTAGTCGCTTTTCGGTGAAGAAAAAAATTGTGAGGAAACCGGACTAATCCCAATAAGGCCTAGTTTACCCTCTGGCTTGGAAGGTCAGATAGCAGTAGCTTTCGTAAAAAGGTAGACCTACGCCAATTCTTAGGATTAGTTGCAAAGTGGACCCCAGGCTCCCAAAATAAATAAATAAAAGACCAGGACACCGCGAGGAAGATGTTGATGAGGTACAACCATTTTATTCGTGAAGTTTTTCCGTGATCGTTGAGACACATTATTTGAATGATAATAAGATTGCGGTGTTAGCTTGGTCGGTTTTTGTGTTTCTAACGACCAAAACTATTATTCCTTGAAATATCTAAACGCAAAATCGACTAGTAAAATACTTTTACATAATAAATAGTTCGTGTCATCCACGATGACGCGTAGATTTGTCAAATCTAACCTAAGGCATGCGTCTTCGTGAATGACACGATGTTTATTTTTTATATAAATATAGCATTAGCAAATCAATCTTGTTATTCGATGGGTTAACAAAGACGACAATCAATCTAGCTAGGTTTCATGCTTCGGAAAATTTAATTTTCTCAGTTATCCAGATACAAAATAAAAATTCCATTTACTGCACTCATAAATCACATAGATGTGATAGATGATTTGACTAAAATAAGCAAAACCGGCAGGTTTATTAGTACTCAAAACCCTAAACCCGATGCATGCGTCTTACACATAATAAGACCCATATATCTAATACATTTATTTACTACATAGCAATTAGTGATCGTATACTTTCTCAAGTTAAAAAGCTGATGATCACGCGCTCACTATAAATAAGTCTAGGCCAGCTGGACTGGATACTTTATTGCTAATTGAGGGCGAAAAGGGTCGGCCAATATTTATTCTCGTTATAAGAGTTATCTTCGTATAACTTACTAATCGATATTCTTTTTCACTGGATAACTCCCATGAGTCTCGCCTCGCGTAATCGGATCTGTGGAGATTTTTAAGTTTAATTTTATTAAGTAACATTCATTGATTTTAATAAAAATTACGTCATGCTCAGGAGTTTTAAAACGGTTTTTGTATATTATGCAAAAAGTGGTGAACAGAATTAGCTGAGATTAATGATCAACTTACATTATTATGAATAAGTAATATAAAGTAACTAAATTAAATATAATAAAATAAGAATATTAAAAAAATCCCCCGACCCCCAAGTCTGCGGAAAGGTGCCCATAAGGGCTGGCAACGTTCCCTCGTTGAATGGCGATGCCTATTCTTTGACCTAGGAATGAGCCAGCCCTAGAGTCACCCGTAGTCTCAAGCAGTTTTTTTGTAAGGTCAATATAATTATTGTGTTATATAAATTGTGTACTGAATTGCATCTTTCTATAGTAATCAGTTGTTATTCCACTCGTCTTTCTTAATACGCAATTTTAACATTTTTAACGTGTGATTCATGAATTCTTTTGCCCGTATCGCCCAGTTAATAAGATTGAAACGCACGCCCAATTCACATAACACATCGTTATTTGTGTCATGTGATCTAATGCCGAATTAGGTCTCGGGTCAATGAACTCTCCAGGCTCATACTTCATGAGATTTCCCCGATGGGTTTAATGGGCAGCTAAGGCGGTGAAGTTTGTAATAGCGGAGTATGAGACCACTGAAAGACAAGGATGGGTATTCGAGTAAAGATGTCGACGAAGATATTAGTTTATTTAGGGCCTTGATTTACTTATTTATCGATGTGTCAGAATCTATAAAGTCGTAGCAAGCTAACTACATGGCATTGGCAATGACAAATGTGGCAATGTCATCATTCATGTCAATTTTCTATCAAAATATGACTTATAATGACACCTCCTCACTCAGTCCTATTAAAGTCGGCGCAAAGTTAGCTTAAATGGATTGCAGACATTTATTACATTCAAATCTTGTATAAAATACAAAATGGCGTCATTAAAAGCGAAAAGAATAGTAGTAACCTCGCGGGTGTGAATGATTGTCCACTGATTTTCACAATATTTTTATTGACAGTGTCTTTAATTAAGGTCTTCCCTTTGTTTCATATTTAATTTTTATTATTTAACTACGCTACTCGTATTTAACAAACTGTCGGAACGTATTTGAACATTTTGAACCATGGCGTTCTCAATATGGCTCTGCAATAGATCAACGCACTTTTGGAGGGCGGCATACGCATCACGTTGCTTTCATAAATATTAATCAGTCGTGTGTCATTACACTACAAATACACCGTTGGTTTACAATGACCCGATAAAAACATTAGACGATACATTTGTTTAAATATTACTCTAGATACACACATTTACACAATACAAATACTCTCTATTGAAAATCGCAAGAATATGAAGGGCCTACCGTGGGTAACGAAATTTCGTTGTCTGCCTCTCTCTTGTGTATATTCGAGCGATACCTATACGTAGAGGCAGATAATGAAATTTCGATTTTCGCTTTAGACCCTTACCTTTTACATCAATTTTATATGGTATATATATTATACTCGTATTAGTTAAATATGTAGCTTTCCAGTTGAGGGGTCCTTATGCACATTAAGCATAAGGACAAAAGAAACGAGACGAGACTCATTTCAAAGTTTTTTTACAATACTGTAGTGAGGGCTTAAAATAAAAACGTGGCTAGTTTCTCAGTGGGGGGGGGGGGGGGGGGGGGTATTAGTAATTAAACGTAAAAACATTATTAGGATATCTCCTTATGGATCTAATCTTCAGCTTATATGAATGTATCATGAAAATTAGAAGCTTATTCGTTGAACACATTAACATAATCGCGAAAAATAAGGTTTGACACTAAGAGCAAAATATTAAGTATGGCGGCCCCGCCTATCTTTTCCGACAGGGATTCTAACTATTCATACAAGCAACGGATAATGAACTACGATTCCAATAAAATAAAGTTTGGCGCGCGGTCCTTCAAATTCATGAAATTCTATGTAGGTGTTACCCTAAAGTTTGAATAGATCTAAATATATGTTTTCTAACCCTGCACGACCACCTTGACATTCCATTGACACTAAACCGCCTTTACCCGACTATTTCATATTTAGGCAGGCCAAAATTACGACGTAAAACGTGCGAGCGTGAATAC
The DNA here is from genome assembly GCF_033807575.1 of Cydia pomonella. Lineage (NCBI taxonomy): Eukaryota > Metazoa > Arthropoda > Insecta > Lepidoptera > Tortricidae > Cydia > Cydia pomonella. Next base: position 9,471,366 of record NC_084726.1, read on the forward strand.
TTTGCAAAGTGGTTCGAGTGTGGAATAAATTTCGCAAACACACCTTATTTTCTTTATAAACAGTAATCTTTGGCACTGTAGCTACTTGTTGGTGCTCAATTTATTTTAAATGTATGAGTGCGTTTTATAGAAGACTAGCTTCTTCCCGCGATGTTTGCGTGGAATGATGATGATTGATAAAACTACCTTATGTCCTTCCCAGGGCCTCAAGCTATGATACCAAATTTCATCTAAATCGGTTCAGCGGTTTAAGCCTTAAGAGGTAACAAACACACATAATACCATTAAAACTCATTAATTTTGCCATTGAACTCTGCAAACTATTATGAATGTTTTGCTCTCATTTTATCTTTTACGTTAAGGGGCTCCCCGCGGTTTTCCTCGATTTTTGACTAGTTTTGAGTCGTTACTCCTTCATTTGCACTATAAATAGAATTATAAGACAAACAGCTATCGGTTCTTCAATCATTTATATCCATTTTGGTCTGCCGGATTTTGAAAGAAATGAACACGTATTTTTTATATATATTTTAAACATTGTCTAAAAATACACTTTTTTCGTTACCTACTACATTGCTTTGAAGGATTTTACATGTACGAAATCTACACATTTGGGTTCGCCTTTGACGTCTCTAAAAACTAGACAGAGATTTTAATTTTAAACTTATTAACAGAAAAGTTATGGCCAGTTAACCAGTTTTTTGGCCTAAAATTGTTCAACTTTGATGCCAAATATCTCGAAGACAGTGAACTTTGAAGTAAATATGGTATATTATATTGTTTACAGCCGTTGCTGTTAATATGATAAACTATAAAAAAACATTAAAAAACTAAGGGATTCAGATCGAAGGTCATTGGCGCTAGGGACCCCCTTTAAGACAGTAATCATTATCAACACAGGCAGTGGTTATTAACCGGTGGTCCGCGGCCCACTGATAATCCCTGGAAGCATCTGAAGTAGTCCACGAACTTAGTAATACAACAACTTGAATCGTCATAGGCTCGTAGGAATAAACCTCCAAAGGTCATCGGCAAAAAATACATTGTGTCCAGCAGTCCCTTATCAGTTATCATTATCAAGTTAAAGTTAAGAATCACCGATCTAAAGAGGTCTTACAATTTCACGAGGTCGAAACAAACTTACGAACACTTGTTAAGTAACACTTCAAAAATAATGATAGCCCATACGTCTCTCGATAAATTTAAAATTATTTCGTGCTGTACTAATTAATATTTATGGGCAGTGAGTTCCTCTAATTGAAGCTAACGTTTTGTTCCGTGACTAGTCAGATGGTCTCGTTATGTTGATTAGTTGCTTGCGTCATACATACTTTTTTATCTTTTATTTGAGTTTTGCTCTTGGATTCTATACCATCATGGTGTTGGGAAATTTATATCTTGTGGAAAAACCTTTATTTTAGGAAATAACACTTGTAGAGGCATATTTACAATATGATATATAAGAGGTGCTAAATGAAAATGATCCATGAAGATATTTATATCAATATCTATAGGGGAAGCAGATAGTAATATTAGTAATCCAAACAAATTCAATAAAATTAAGTAGGATATGCCAAAAAAGTTGTTTTTTTATACATCGGCTTTGAGGTAGTCAAAAGCAACCATTGACTGTGTGTGATTTGTTCTTGTACCTATCAACGTAACATTGTTTTCTCTTACAAGCAGTTTAATATTGTTTTAAAAAATAATTTGTCCAGTCTAGAGCACCTAACATTAATCTTTTACGGTTTGCTCACTCTGAATCTTGAAATATTAAATCAACAACAAGATTAATAAAAATCCACAATAACAAAGGAAAACGCAATTCGAAAGTTAGTCAAATGCTACCAGATTAAAACACAGCCGCTTTACAATCAGCTGCCTAAGCCCGGTCTGTTTTTAATGCTGTTTTACTGCCTTAACATGCCTCGGGTGTTATAAAGACGTCAACTTCTTTAAAACCGATAGAATTATTATTATGGGTCCAAAACTAGGACTAAATTACGAGATTGTGAATAGTTGTCATTGCTTTTATGTGAATTTTTGCATCTGGCGTAGTTATATGAGTAGATAATTTGTGTTTTATGTTTATAACTAATCATTAGTATCATAAACGTTGTTATTCACGTGACAAAGCAACTGTTACTTTCTAACGCCGCAACGTAAAATGTGACAGACACTATCATTATCCCTATTATCATATGGAATATTAGTCATAGAAATCCGCTTATGACCCATAAGGATCTTACACCCAGTGACTTAGTTACGCGAAAACTACGCTGATAATCTTTTTCTTTCAATTTTTTTTAGACTTGCAATGCTGCATTGATCTGTAAAGAATGTATTCTAAATCTTTTAAACAATAAACCTAGATTGAATGAGAAACTTCCGCCTTATTCACGTTTAGAAGGGAACGCCGATAGCCTTGAGATCAGCGACGTCTGAAACATGACGGAAACTCACTTCCTAAGGGAAATCCAAGCCTCTACTCAAGTACTTACTGTTAATTACTTGTAATTTTCATTGTATCATCTTTAGTTTTCCCTTTCATCTAGTTTTGACGCGAAATCAGAATACAATTTATCAACAAGAACATTGTTTGTGTTTTGACTTTTGACGAAAAATATGAGTTACAATTATTAGTAGGTGTGTAATTGGGTCATATACAGATTTAGGTTATATTTTGTCTTGTTCCCAGAATTGGTAAAATATTTGTCGAGAGTTTATAATTTGATACGGGTCAACATTTTGTCAGGGTTCTGCTATATGTCAGATCCAGACCACAAATTAATCTCCACTCTCCACTATTCCACTATCCCTATGTATGGTCTATACTATAACCTTTTTTATGTATCTCTTTGACCATCATTCATCAAACGGATTTTACGTATACAGTTTTGCGACTTCCAATTTCTCTGTACAATTAAGACCGTTTGTATAAGATAAGCTTATATATTCCATTATTTTTAAACAGTATGTTTCATTGAGTAATGGCAATGCCTTAAATTTACATTTCCCTGTATTGCATTCATATATGTCTGGCATTTGCAAGTCAATTTGCCTAAGCTTAATGATCCGATCATGAGATTTGGCACGCATCCCTATCACTAGTATCACTGCATAGTAATATTAGTAATAGCCAAAGTATATACACTTACATCATTTGAAATGGAGCTATAATTTCGTCCGGGGACAAATCTCATGGATTAGTCTTAAGCTTGTCCCCATTTCACTAAGCAGTTTAAAATTTGCACAGAAATAGGACAATCGCTTTAATATGAGATATGTACTGGTCAATTTGTGAATCTATTGATTTGATTTTCTATATGAAGCATAGCAAATTTAATTTCCGAACTAGTGACATTGTTTAGTAGTTATAGTTCGTGTCATCCATGATGACGCGAAGATTTTTCAAATCTAACCTTTAATAACATGACAATACGAGTCAAGGCACGCATCTTCTGATTAAACGATCTATGGATTATTACATAAAGTTTGCTCGTTAGAAAATCAAATTTAATAATGATTTTTTACTATTCAGAAATATCAGAATACCAAAGATTGCCGTTCTGTTCAATGATGTAACCAAATATACCATGTATATCTATTGACTATAAGGGGCCTCGGATCTTGTTAGCTTGATTAGTTTGTGAGTCAGGCATTGGACAGATAAAAAAGCAATACGGCCCTCTGCGTAGGCACGCTTTTTCATTATGGCCATTATTATTGAGTCGAGTGTTTTAGATGATCGTTGCTAAGCGCCATTTATGATTACAACTGCGTAGGGAATGCAATAACCGGGCGTTTTTCATTACCGGTAATTTACCGACTCGAGGTCCCACTAACCGGTTAACCGGTAAATTACCGGTTATTCGTTTATTAAATAAAAAACATTGATTTTGCATTATTATTGATTGTGTCCTTATTTTCGTCAGTAACCTTTAAAAGTAATCAACAGCACGTAATAGAAACATCGACAAAACAAAATAATGAAAATAAACTATAAACATTAAACAAGATATATTTCCTAATCATATTAAATAAAAAATCAAACATGTATCATTTCAAAGCGAAATGAACTTTTACATTAAATAAGCAACATCAAACTTTTTTAATTCTTTAAAAATCGCAGTAATCAAAGAGTAACAAAAATTATAACTAAAGAGTGACAGTCGTCATTTAAATGTCATACAAGTTTGCATTTACACATCTATCAATATAATATTGTTATTAAAGTAACTAAAATCGTAATTAACATTCATTAAAATCTAGTAAATATAAGAAAAAAAAATTTTAACAGCAAGATTAGTTTCATATCATTTTAACACGGCCGTTATCGATTTTAGTCGCAAAAATGTCAAATTGATAGATTAAGCGCATGAAATTGTACACCTTTTGTTAACTATTAAAAATAACAAGTACTGGTTTCTTTTAGCACGTCTTGTTATCTTTCATTATAATCAATATATTTTTTTTAAACAGACTCACTTAATTAGTAATGATTTTTTTTCTGATGGACGTTTAGGTAAACGCGCGAAAAGCAGTGATTTTGTCGATCTTATTTGTAAATTTCGTTAAGTTTGGACTGCTAAAAATGGTAATTTTGTATTACACATATCCTGTACTTCAACTTTAATAAACTACATTTTTGTTACTATAAATTTGAAGTAGTGTAAATGAAAGTTAGACGAAATCAATTTTCTTCAGAAATTACTTCAAAACAAGTGACAATTACTCTGAAAATTGACTTAATTTCAACGTAATTTTGATACTTAAACAATCTACAACATTTGCTGAAACTGTTCTTATACATCATTTTGTATAATTTACTACCATAATTTATATGAATTAAAACTATCCCTTCTCGTCACCTATTACCGGGGACGCACGCTTGCGACCTCATTATTAAAAGGCAAGATGAAACGTGCTAATAGAAACCAATACTTGTTATTTAGATATTACGTAACAAAAGGCCAACGACTAAATCTATCAATTTAATTTTTTTGCTCTAAAATCGTTACCGGGCTCTTAAGATAGGTGTTTGAATCAGGAACATGTCATCATCAGATCATTCTGTTAATTATATATAAAATAATTGCGTTTGTTAAATATCTAGGCGATTAATTAGAACGTTGCTTAGACATTCGTGAACGATATCTTGAACACAAGTAACCAGCGGTAGAAAATGTTCTTTCGCATTCCACACTTGTCGGACATTACAGACTAAAACAAAGGACACTGAACATAGTAAGGCGGGTCGGGTAGGGGTGGCGAGAAGGGAAAGGGCGAGGGATTAGCGACCAGTCATTTGTCACAAAACATTGCTTCCTAGTTCCTACTCCGACGAGATCATAAGATGCAGAAAAGTATGTATTTTAAGTGTCTCTTCGTAATCGTAAACCGTAGTAATTGTTTTTTTTTTGTAAGTACGAAGACATAGATAGGCTAATTCAACAGGTTGTTACATTTTTATTTGCCTATACAACGTTCGGTAAATTCCCGGTTACGGCTGGAAATTACCGGTATTTTACCGACTGTAATATTGGTCAAATTACCGGGTAACCGGTTAACCGGTTAACCGGTTAGCATTCCCTACAACTGCGCTGTTAGATATTTAAACTGTTTTCTTTCTTTTTAAAATTAATAATAAACTAAAGACAAAACAGTCGTTGGTTTTCAAACAAAAATTACTCAGTAACGCTAGTGACTACAGGAGAAAGATAGGCGAGTAGGTATTTGAATGGTATGTACAAAGTTGTACATGTACTATCGTCGTCAGAACTATTTGATCATTCGTAAAAACTATAACAATGACGTACGGTTTACAATTGGTTACTTTTAATACATACCTACCGGAGAGCAAAAAATAAAGAGTTATGGATTGAGTAGCGTTAGCAATAAAACTGTTATGAAGCTTTTACTTTTAAATGCACCATTGTTCTTGTTTTCCTCAGAAGCCGAAGCGTAGCGTCTACCGTACTATCTTTTGCATTTTTTATTTAAGTACCAACTTCGTTCCTTTTCACGTAACATATAAACTTGTCTTGCCGAAGTCTACGAATACGTGGTAAAATGTAAATGTTAGGGTCTCACATGGGTGGGGCAAACAAGAATTTTATTAGCACTCAATGCAACACACATTGGCACCTATCTGTTACAGGATGTATGCTGTTGTCTTGACATAAGCCGCACCCATTTTTGAAGAGGCCATTTAAATAAATTATGAAAGTTTTGTACTAACTTACGTTTTTAAAATTGTTAATCCAAACGTTTATGGTTACTGATCGCTCTTAATGATCGTGTTACTTACGAGTATGTATTTAAAATTTCAAAAGCGAATTCCATTTATCTCTTTGCATCATGATCAAACATCTTTATCGATACAGTAGAGATGTTAATCATAAATCTACATACGTGCTGGGGACAGGCCTCCTCTCATTGTGATGAGATTGGGCTATAGATGACTCATACAATCTTTTACTTATACATATTTTTTTCTAAAATAGGAGAGGCACCGCAAAAAGCTTATTACGAACCGGCAGAGATCTTAACTATGTACTTATATCGTATTGCATATAGTTAGAAACCGGTCCGATGAGTCAGTCCGGTCAAGTTCGCGTCCTTAGGCGTGGGAGTACAACCGAGGGAGTACGTTTAGCTTTCTAATGAGCTAACTTTTAGGTCTTTTAGGGCTTAGGTCACGTCCGCGACTGCTTGGCTGCTTTCGTCAGGTTTAAACGTCGGTTTGAAATTGAATAGTACTTTAGGATTTCAATGAATGTCTTCTATAGTAACATTTAGCTTGTTTACTCGAATGCCTTTGACTCATTATTCACTTTCTATCTGTTTCAATCCTGTCTCCACTCGGAAATTCACTACTTTATATTTTTTGCAAATATAACTATCCTAAATAAAATTTATAGCCTTAAGTCTAATTGTGTTCAAAATTGGAAACTTCTGTGTCTACTCGCTACCTTAGATTATTGATGATCGATGAACCGTGAGTGTGTCAGGGGTCAGGGACAAAATTAAGACACTTTGACTTGCATTCATTCTTAAACTACTAGACGTAAGATGTAACACGTGTTAAGTTCTCATTTACATGCAGGTTAGAACCAATTACAAGTTAACACACGCAGCCGCTCACCCTTGTAATAACGCCACATACTGTCGAAGTTGCACCTAACTATTTTAACGAGTTCAGCATATCCTTCAAACTCTGCCAGAGCCAGCTAGTTTAAATTTACACGCTTATCCAAGTTTTCCAACACCCACGACATTTCCTTAGCGATTATGTCTTGTCTGCGTTTTCTAGTGCGCCTATAATTATTCCTCTTACGCAAAATGCAGCGTTTTATGTAATGCTTTTTGTGGCCACACTCTCGGAGATATCGCATGTATTGTATCCGTTTATTTATACAAACTTGGTTGCAAATTGTAAAGTGATTCCAAATCTGGAGCAGTTTTTAACTCCGTAACGTGAGTATGTGTAAAGTAGGTGAATTGCGAAATGGTTTAAAGTAAATGCAAACACGACAAGGACTGAGGTTTACTTACCGCGTACAGACCAACCCATATAGAATGACATTCAAAATCCATTTGATCGCTGGTTAAGAGGAAAGGGGACGACCGCTTTTTTTCGAAATTTTAGTTTATAGTTAGGCGCATTTAAAAAATTTGTATTGAATTTGTTCCCGCACCTAACTCTTATTTAAATTATAATCAAAAAATCTACAAACACAAAGGGGCATAGCTATGATCAATATAAATAAATAAATAAAAAACTATTTATAATGCCAATATCCAGAGAGGAAAATGATGACTACGTTTCAATGGAATGGCGGCTTCAGGGCAGTCGTCTACTTTCGTCTTAATAGAGCTAGAAGAAGATACTCTCAATGTACCGCTAATACTGTTTCCTATTCCTTTGAAACACAAAATACAACAAAAACAAAGTTCGTACAGAAATCCGATTCCATTTTAGATTTAGAATATGAACATTATTTCCATTTCAGGCGTGAAGCGGAACGGGTGATACTAAAATAACAAACACTATTTCGATAACGGGGTTCCACTCTGCCGTGGAATGTGATTTTATTTTATTCACTATTTATAGAATTCTATCATCAGTTTCTGAAAAAAGCCGCTTTGTCACCGAGTCAAGTTCCGAATGGATTTGAATTGAAATTCACTCATTCGAGGTTTTCAGAAAGCTCGATTGTTAGAAAATCAATTAGGACACGGCACGTGTAACTCAATGGAGGTATATTTAATTAGGCACTCAACGTTTCTCGCAATTCTCTTTATCCTAGCATTAGGTTCGCATTTTCACTAAGCTTAGACAATAACAATTAGATTTATCTTTTTACTCTAAAAGGTCCAATTTTGTTTTGTGTTTCAATTTCAGTTTCAATTGTGTTGTGGTCCAATTCCAATTGTGTTTCCCATGGGGATCTTGCCTGTATTTAAAATAAATTATTTCACACATGCACGAAATAAAGCACCAGAAAATTATTGGAAAAATTTCGACAGCAGTTACAACATGACACAATTATTATTGAATAAATCGGATATAAATAAAAAAGTAGGTTGTACTGTTTCCATATAAATTAAATAGTGGCTACTCGTTTTGCAAATCGAAAAAAGGAACTGATTTGACTAGTCAGGAAAATACCCTATTCAGAATGTGGACTGTTTCCTTAGAACGAAATGCTCGGGTTGCGATGAGTTTTAGTACGGAAGACGTGGTATTTGCTCTCGGGATTGGAAAGCAAACCTTTAAAATTCAGGTAGCCTTGAACCGTGGGGGAAATGCAGAGGAAAATTATTTTCCTCAAATCAAATTAAAGTCTTCAAAGAATGATAAACAAGGTTAGTTATAGTACTGGGCGGAGACACGCCGTAGTAATTAAAAATCGTTTTTGTGTCTATGTCTTCTACATCAACTTCTTTAGGGCAGTCAGTTGAAAATATTTCGTAGTAACCATGGTAACGTGACACAATACACTAGCATGTTGCGTCATGCACTAATAACTCATCAAGTCATCATGTTGCTAATAAATCTGAGATTCTGTTCTGACAATATGTAGAGTAGATGATCTAGCGTCGCGGGGTGCGGTAATTTTGGGGGCGGGGTTGACTGTCCATTATGTATGAAATACCTACTATTCATATATTACTTATTCTGTGGTAATAAATTACGTAATATGGTACACCATGTACATGCACAGATATAGATATTAATATAGATACAGATATTGAGGTACACCTCAAGGTAATGCCATAGGACCAATATTTAAAATTCTAAAGGGGATTAGAAACAGTTAAATCACTATGTAAACAACTTTAATGATCTAAAAAGGAAAGGAACTGACATAAGATATTGCGTAATCGTATTTACGAGCTCTGAAAGCAGTTTGTCTCGATAGTAGAGTCTAACGTGACTATCACACTGATGCGGAGCTGCGAGTCTGGTGTGAGAGCGAGACAGCGCTATCCACGTGTAGAGCGATGTCCCTCTGCCATAGGAGCGGTGTGCGGTTCCAATATAAAAACTGCTTTAGTTTATTATCTCCGTGCCCGCAAATGCAATTTTAGATTATTTATCGTAAAACTGACATGTTTTATTACGTTTATTATTATTTTAAATTATACTTCAGCTTAAATTATTATTTATTTAAAGTTACTTAACCGCAATTTATATTTCAAAACCTACTGCAATGGAATAATCGTATAAATGTATTGCATCGTTAAGAGTAACAGTCCGTTTTTGTTTCATTAATAATTAATTTAATTACTTTAATAACGCTCACACTTTTAGCTTAATTGTCAATTATGTAAATTAATATAAACGAAGTGAACCTCTAAAGGCTCGATCTCGATAGTAATTAATAAAACTTTTTGAAGTTTATTTTTTTCGCCGTCGTAGACGTATTATATATTTATAGAATTCTTACAATAAAAGATGTTAACATTTAAGAGAGCTTTGTAAAGACTGTTTTAATTTAAAATACAATCCATCTCAATTGTTATTTAAATGCTTTGTAATAGTTTAGCTAAGATCGTGCCGCAGAATTCATTAGTAATGTAAATTTATAGGAGTAATGAAAACAGAATACCTTTAAAACAGGCTAGACGAAATGTGACATAATGACTGAATTTTGTCTTCTACCTCCTGCCCTTATCCCACGTTATGTTCTTTTTTTCCATTCTCCTCTATCTTTCGTCACCTCAGCACTCACTCCTTTCTTTCTCATATCCTCTTTCACACAATCCATCCATCGTTTTTCGGGTCTACCCTCCGCTCTCCGTCCATCAACATTATTTTGCCTATATGGCATTCATCCCTCTTCATTAAATGCCCATACCACGCTAACCTACCACTCCTTATCTTCTCCGCTACCGGTGCTACTTTAAAAATGACTGACTTTTGGCTTTTTCAAAATTGTATTATTACTAAGTACAAGTTAACGTCAGAAATATTTATTGATACACTTATTGGTGGCTGTACTTTTTCTCCTTTGCATGTCTTTCAAGTGCTTCTCGAGGTCTTTCTAATGAGTGTAAATTAAATGTGTTTTTATTTTTCCATCGAAGAGTTTCTTTGGCTACCTTCGGACTGCATCATCGTCAGCTCCATGTTAGATTATTTTTGCAAAGTTACAAGATTTGCGCTGATGCCTAGATAAGCGCTGGTGACCTAGCGGTAAGAGCATGCGACTTCCAATCCGGAGGTCACGGGTTCAAACCCCGGCTCTTACCAATGAGTTTTTCGGAACTTATGTATGAAATATCATTTGATATTTACTAGTCGCTTTTCAGTGAAGGAAAACATCGTAAGGAAACCGGACTAATCCCAATAAGGCCTAGTTTACCCTCTAGATTGGAAGGTCAGATGGCAGTCGATTTCGTAAAAACTAGTGCCTACGCCAATAGTTGCCAAGCGGACCCAAGGCTCCCATGCGCCGTGGCAAAATGCCGGGACAACGCGAGGAAGAAGAAAGTTGCAAGATTTGAAGCACATATACTATACGTGGTGAAGCTAAAAAAACGGCCATTACGCAAAAAACGGCAAAAAAACTTGTTTGTTGTATGGTAACCCCACTTAAATATTTATTTCATTCTGTTTTTATTATTAGTTGTTATAGCGGCAATAGAAATACATCATCTGTGAAAATTTCAGATGTCTAGTCTGTCTGTCTGTCTATCACGGTTCATGAGATACAGCCTGGTGGCCAAAAATAAATAGAAATTTCCGAATGAAAATTTGGAATTTAATAATTTTTCACCTACCTTTTCTCAGTTAGAGGATCAGCAAAGTTTATAATAATAGGGTTTTAGTTACCTACCTCTTAGGAAATTTATGAAAGGAATTGAGCTCTTTCTAGGGTTTACCAAAGTTAATGACGTCCATGCTACCTATAAACTAGTTATAAGAACAAACTAACCCAACTTCATCGTAAGTTCTCTTCCCGAGTTCTCGAGTTTATGTGGAGATCACCTTCCCAACTTACTTATTGTCTACTCTTTCTATATATACAATTAGTAGAATGTTGAGTTACAATAAAATTACATTAAGGTAATTAAATCAAACTAAGGGATCTCCGCTAATATTGATATAATATTGAAATTGTAATTCCAATTGTAGAGATTATCATGAGCGAGATCCTTGTATATTCGAACGAGGCAGGTAACAAAATTTAGATTTTCGCGCTTACGCCTGGGCTACGTCCTTTGAATAACCGACTATCGAAATTCTTATATTTTCGACTTCAGTTGCTTTCCTATATCGGGCAAGGCATAGGCTACCGAGCTTCTGTGTTATGATGAAGGAGACGGAGGGTGGCTATGAAACTCTGTTATAAAACAACGCAATCTTTGCGAGTTAACATTCTTTATATTCACGATGAATAGCTAAAGACGATGCGAACATAAGTAGTCAGTGATAAAAGTTTTTTTCCAAAATAAATCTATTGACAGAATTCACATAACATTTTATTTACAATAACAGTATACATAATGGATATACAAATGGTGTTATTATAACTAGCTTAAATCTAAAAGGCCCTTCAGGCATTGTACCAAGGATGCTGGCGGCATTTCCTCGTTGTATCGCAATGCTGATACGTTGTGCGAGGAAGCCGCTAGCTCTTCGGTCACCAGTTACGTCGACCAGATTTCAGCAAAAATTGTGTACGCTGGGACCCCATGGACCTAGAGTTTCAACGCCAACGCCAGTTTGATAGAAAAACATTTTAATGCGGCGACGAAAATTTTTATTTCTAAATACTACAGCTTGTTTCGCGCTCATAGCAATGTCATGTGTCTTCCGTTGATATAAATATACTGTTTACCTGTCGCACGCTTGCGTCCAAAAATAGTACCGCGTGTCTCTAAGATCGGTAAATAAAATCAGATTCAATTGATATCAAGCTGTGGGTCTGATTAACCCACTACGCCAGTACTTAAGTAGGACCAACCAAGTGTACCAAGTATCAGCATCTTTAACAATCAGTGACGTCATCTTTATAAACTCATTCAGAAATCGACATAAAACTGGCCATGCGAAACGGGCTGTTAAGGGAACATAACTCATGATGATGACCTATTGTCTTTCACGTTATCGACTGGTAGAGTAGATTAAGTAATGTACGCTGAGTTACGTAAGACTTGTCAAGCTAAGAGAAAAAATATCATTATTCCAGGCAATAAATATTTATCATATATCATCATAAGATGTGTAATATTTATCATATCTTTACCCAATCTGGCAAACAGGTTTGGAATTATATCTCAGTTTCAGCATGGCTAGAATAACTGTAAACTTGGGGTGACTTTCGACTACAAGTATTTTAAACTTAATTCTTTATAAAAAAAATCAATTTAGTTTTAATGTATGTTTTAATTTTGACTATGTAAATTGTATTGATTATTTATTACGTGTTATTTATTGTTTTTATTTTACTCTTGTTTTTGATGATAATTATTTTAATGAATTGTGATTTAACTGACATGCTTATTAATATTACACCAATGACATGTAAAATTTTAATTTTATGAATAAATGAATATGGAATATAATATAGATTAATAACTAAACACTAAAACACACACTAGAAAGTCGCACGAAACAGCATTATTAATAATACTAGATATAAAAATAGATCGCTTTCCACGCTCACGCGACAAGAATTCGGATACTAATTCGACTTACAATCATTTATTTGCAAATACCTAAAATCAATTCCCTTTTTTAATGTATTAACGGAGAGTTTTAAAGCATCTTTAAAAATTGCTCTATCGCTGATGTCATCTTCTAATTCTCCTTCCAAAGCCATTTTCGATTGTTTAGGGTTGGTTTTATGTATTCAATCTTCAGATCGGATTCAAAGCCGTCGTCAGCCAGGAATCCAATCACAGAAAAAAAAAACAAATTGCCTTTATTTTATTAAACAGATCTTAACAGACTTCGCAATAGTGGCCGAACTCAGCCCACACGAATGACAATGCGCAGGTTAGTCACCTCGCGGTGTAGCACGTCCTTAGCTTCCGCGCTTGCGTCACCGCGCGAACGAACTTGACGATATTCTTGCGAGTGGCGTTTGAGTCGTTTGACGAGAATTAATGGTACCGAGCTTTTTAAATATTTGTAAATTATTTTTGGAATTTTTTGATACCGTTGATAGTGCTGCTTAGTATTTACATTTACTTATTGAATTATGCGCTTGGTGGTCAGCTGGTCAGATGTTTCTATGGCATGCCTCAAGGATGCATCATAGGACCAACCCTGTTAGAAGTATATGCTTATCTATAGCTTTATTAAGTGTAACTATACTGTGAGCCGCGAAAAAATAAAGTTTATGTTTTAGTAAAGAATGAATGCCTACATACTTCGTTCTTTTAGGATTAGAAAGAACTTCGCAGCAGTAAACTTGTGGTTCCAAATCGGGCACTTTTTGCGGTAAAGTTTTGAAGTAAATTATAAGTATTGGCTATGCTTCATTAGATAATTACATTATTATTAAAGATCCTGACAAAAACTGCACGAGCTTACTTCTTTGGAATTAAATCGTCAATATTGTGTTCACAGTTAAACAGTTTCTATCTTGTTTACCTACTAATCATAACCATGATCTAATGTGTTACAAGGATAAACGGTGAACTTGATAACTGCCGTGACATGCAATTGCTGTTGCATTTTCATCTGACGTCTCGAGAGACTTATTTCTGTTCAAATAGTATTTCTGCTCTCTCCAACGTAATGTTGAAGCATTCGTAAAGTAGGTCAGGAGGTAATTCTTACGACCTGAAATTGAAAACATTAGACAGTAAATTGTTTTGTTTGAATTAAATATACAGCTACGGAAATTTATCGGAGCATGTTCTTAATACCCTGAACTTGAGCAACGTTATTGTCAATTTAATTTAGGTACTTTGATGCGATTTGTGTCTATATTTGTTATTTAGACAAGCGTGAGAAGGGATTAAGTATAATAAATTATTCCGAACAGTTGTTTGTAATGAAGACGACGAATTGTATTTTGGAGTTAAATGTTTTTTTTTATGCAGGTACAACTTTTAGTACGAGTCCTATAAGAGGGTATTATGGTTTATGTTTGTATGATGTATACATATAAGATTAAGTACCTAGATATGTACATATTTATCCCCAAAAATGTGCTCAGGTACTTGCGTTTAAGTACGGACAAGAGCACACCTCTTAAATATGAGAGTGAGGGGATTTCACAAGCAGCCAAATAACACTAGACCCTACTTATAGTGTTGTGTTCCTGCCGGTGAGTAAGGTTGCCAGAGCTCAACGAAGGGGGGGTGGGTTTAGGGTCGGCAACGCGCATGTAACTCTTCTGGAGTTGCAGGCGTACATAGGCTACGGAGACTGCTTACCATCAGACGGGCCGTACGCTTGTTTGCCACCGACGTAGTATTAAAAAAAATTCTTCAACGTATACCTAGGTGTATTGTGTGCGATCTAACCAAGCACAGCCTATATAATGCCTATGTAGGTATATACCTGCCTATCGATCTACATGCAAGACTAACAATAGCCAGTCTGAAGTGTCACTTTTGACCCTAAAGCTCGGGTGAATGATCCATGTTCATTCACCGCGCGTATGACAGTCGCGAATCTTATCTATCGGTCTGATCACGCTAGCAGACTATGAAATTAGATGCGTTTGCAACTTTGCATGAATCACACTACAACGTCGACAACACGGCTGATCATTCGTATACTTTATTATAACGTGAAAAGGTCGTCAAATGAGCATTTCTGCGCATCGTTTGTACGCAGTGCTAGACCGGTTTGTTTTTATAGGCTTCTATTTAACTTCATTTGTTCGACATATTACTAGTATCATAGCATCATGTTTTTATCGTCTGCCTTCGGCGTATGCCTTCTTAATGTCTTCCTCATGAATATAATTTATTCGCACTTAGCTTCTTTTGTGAATTAGCTTAGCGATTAGCTTCTTTTATATGCGAACCGCTGTGGAATTCGCTCCCTAAGAAATACGCTGCAAATAAATGTTGGCCCTCTTTTGTCAACTTAATATAAAACCAGCCTCGGCAAAAGAGCCTTATAATATTGTTTGTACAAACACTTCTTTGTTATATTA
Source organism: Cydia pomonella (assembly GCF_033807575.1). Lineage (NCBI taxonomy): Eukaryota > Metazoa > Arthropoda > Insecta > Lepidoptera > Tortricidae > Cydia > Cydia pomonella. The sequence goes on from NC_084726.1 coordinate 9,487,001, forward strand.
AAGTGACTGTTTGCCAAGGAAGTCGGAATTTTTTTACAAAAATATTTCTATAGCTACGTGAAAATTACGATACTTCCTGTTCCCACTTTTTTACGTCACAGTTCAGAAATAGCTAGCTAAGGTCGTACAAATGTGAAAATTTAAATACTCCATTTAAATGAACAGGTTTATGAATATTAGCGATGAACGTTATGGATCAAATAGTTATTTGTGTCCCAAGGGAGGAAAAATCGTTTAGCGCAGCGGGAGCAAAGTTGATGCTTTCCGCCCGGAGGGCCGAACAAATATTTATATCCTCTGAACATTGGCCCACTTCAGATTAATTAGTAATTTTGCACGTAGTTCCGTCCCGATATGCATGTTACATATCATTAAAAAATCGGTAACAAACACTATTTTTCAATACAAGTCACCAAATTCACCAATATCTATTTATGGCCGCTTAATACTTAATACATCTGAAAGCGCTAAAAGGAGGAGATCAGACCTTTTCTATTCACATTATTCTAGTACTTATCATCTTATGTCTATTGTCTATTTCTTCTTATCTTTCCTTAAAATGTGTTTTTCTAATAAAATAAACTGTATGTCCTGTGTTGTCTGTGATGTCCATAACAATAAATGTTTTTTGTTTTAGGTACCCAACACAATCCTTTCACAACATCAAAATTCGTGCTTATCGTGCTTGGTATGTCGTGAAATGTCGTCATTGGCAAAATTCCTCTTGTCAAACCTACAAGTGGTAAGGTAAAAGTCACAAACAACCTAACATAACGTTACTAACGTTATTTTCTCATTCATTAAAAAGATACCATGGATGGCCAAATTTTATGGTGTAGTCTATATTTCGTTAGTTCGCATTTAGGACTTACGTAAAACAGGACTGATCGTTACAGACTGACGTTATTTGTGATAAAATGTAATGACGTTTTAAAATATCTGTGTCACGGCTAGTCATGACTGTCATGAGCATTACCTAAAATTTGTTGCCTCCCCAATATTGATATCAAATGCACACCCACGTGAATACATATTACTCACAAAACCTCATGTTTACGTTCTCCGAAAATAGGTTAGTTTTACCGGACAAATTGTAATTGAAGTGTGTTTGCGTCCCATTGTCTATTTGCGCTCATACAAACATCACACAAGTGACCATTGGTCGACTTTCTACCATTGCAATAAGGTACATGTATTGTAAGTTAACTATGCGGGCGACGATTCTATCGTTGACATATATGACTGGCCTATACTAAACCTTAATGCGACTAGATAAGGTATATCGATGATCAATGTGTTGGTTTGCTGTTAGTACGTGCTTAGTTGCGAGGGCAATTGAGACGCGGGGTCGCGTTGCGGTTTCTCTAATACCATGGGTCCTAGTGTGGTGGGTTCCATTAAAAGGGTTTATTTCAGTGTTACAGACACGTATTTTCGGTACTTTTTTACTTCATTACTGTTGGCTACAGATATCTATTTCCTTTATGCAATATGTTTAAAAGGCCACGAAACGAACGTGAATTCTAATATCCGTTTAATGTCACCGTTATAAGTATAACCATTTTGTAAAAAAATGTTTGATGCTTGGTAGCTGTTTATAACGCACGGTGACTGTAGAACGTGCATACATTGGAAAATCGCTTCGCTTCAATATTTATCGATTATGGTTTCCAAGGATACATCTCGACAATTTTCGCACAATCCTGCAAAACACTCTCCCCACGCTGATGTTTCCCGCGTGATATTAAAAAAGTTCGCATTTCATCGTTGAAAATTGAAAAAGTTTCATGTACACCGTTAACCCTTTATGCTGTAGCTAACTTATTCCAGTACCGGCCAGTAACACCGGTCTTTGATAAATACTTATGATACTCGAGATGTAACGAAACTGGTTTCAATTTCCTAATTGCTCGCTCGCGCCGCTGGCGGCGAGAATCTGAATGTTTTATGAAACCTTCGTTCGTAGTTGTTCGTTCGCTGCGCTTCCAAGCGGTTCCGCTACTGCATAATAGATGGCGCCAGGAGCTTCGCTGGGAACGTTTATTGATTCAGTTTTATCTTCAGCGCAAATATAATATTGATTGTTTTGCTATGTACAGTATGTTTACCCGGCTTCTCTTATCGGATAGAATCATAAAGATAAATTCGTGATTTCAGATTCGCAAAGTTTTGCTTGAACGCAAATATGTAACTGGATCTATTTTTACCCGGCTCCTGGGTTAGGGTTGTTTTATATTTAATCGTTAGGTTATATTCCCACTTTACCCATGCACGTATCTCGAGAAAAAATTTACCTACGTGGGGATTGAGTAGCTTCTAACTTTTAAGTTCTAACTTTTAGTCAAGTTCGATGTAGACTTGCAGGTTATTGCAGAACTAGGATATTTTTAAACTTGACTACAGCATTTCAAGTGTTATTATTTGACGCATTCTGAAAAATTTATTCAAAAATAAGGCTATACGAATGCGATATGGAGTTATCGTAACATGTTGTTTGATATATACTGTCACCTAGTAATGAAATATGCTTAAAAACCCTCGATTTGGAGGTTGCTCATCGCGATTCAAAGCTGCTATCATAACACACACATTTGCATCTGGGGGATAGCTGGGCGACTTTCTTGACTAGGATTGTTATGTATACTTAGGCTCCTTTTAGTTTTTAGGCCGAGTTTACTCTAAGAATAATATGGAATCCTCGCAGAAACACAATAAGCTAGAAAATGAGAAACCAAAAGGCAACAACGCTGACGCGGCCGCCATCTTGTCCGGTTTGACAATTGGATGATTGCGCCGGAGCTGCGATCATGTCAAGGTGACAGGCGAACGTTTACAATCACACCTCGAACGTATTATTATATAAAACAGGGTGCAAGTGGGACCAAATCAAATTATTTTATTAAATATTATAGTTTGATGACGTTAGCCGTGCAAGCTGAAAACATCGTATCGAATCCTCGGCTAAGGCTTGATTACTTATTCTTTAGTATACGACACTAATTATTAAAAAAAGAACAGGGAAATTTCCGTGTACAAGTAATCTCTTTATGTAGTCTGATGATTGAAGAACATAGTGCGTTAAATATCATGAAAAATCAGTGACATATTTATCATAGAAAAAGTAACTGCTATAACTAAAACCTCCATAAAAGTCTCGTTTGTAAGGGACATGCTGCAGACAATTTCGAACTTTTAAGTGTTCCAAACAGAAATAACAACAGTTTTGTTCATTTTGATTAGACATAGGTTCATGACATGGTATCTTACGCCATAACAGTACTTATATACGTTGTTATAGAGGTCATTTTACACTATATAGTTTAAATAAATCATAAGAGTCTTAGTTACAAACTAATGATTTGTACTTATTTGTACAAATGTAAGTATCTAAAGTTGGAATGATTTAGCAAACGATTCCATTTCAAACATAAATGAAGTTGAAATGTAATTATGACGAGTTTGAACAGTCAAAGCGGATTTACCTACCACCATCTTGATGAGATTTCTATCAAATTATGAATTAGGTAAAGAGGTATTAAAGGACTCCTTATTTATTACTTAAAACTTGTTTCAGTTAACCTCAAATAATGAGAATTAAAGAGTTATTTGATAATCTCTGAACCAATCTTGACAGTTCGGTGCTTGGGTTTAAAGCGCGCCAATTTTCTCATATGAGATGAGAACCTCTTGAGATGCTAAAAATATTTCATCCAGTGTCGGACGATTCTCAATTCCGGTATTGAAACCAGATATTGCTCTGTTTTTATCATTTTAAGACTCCTACGCCACTAATGATTCATATTTGATCAGAACACTGATGAACAAAGATAAATGATGCAGTGGAATATTAGGATAGATTATGGAATATTAGGATAGATCTGTTAAATTAAATATTCGCAAACATCGAAGGTTTCGTCATAATTTCATCATCTTTATACGAAACTAAATAAATCTAATACCGGAACTCCGATATTTCGATACCTATTCGTCATTTTCAATTCTGCTATTGAAATATCATAAAATTTGATCCGATATTTCGGGATTTCGATAATCATGGCCTAGCTACAAATAAGATTATGTAAGATATTTTTGAAAGATATTATTGCATGATGCTGTACCGTATCTTGCACAATTCATATCTTAGAGTATACGACGTGACTTTTGATATATTCGTGTATTCGGATGCTTTTTCAGTCATTCACTTTTGTGATTGCTACTCGGGTTGCTTCACGGAATATAAAATAGCTGTTTTGCTGGGTTGAATATATGACGCGCAATTTTGGCAACTCTTGGTTATAAAAAGTGTAAAAAGGTATGTTTGACACAGAATAAAGTTTGCATACACTTCCCTACTAAAAATAAGCAAGTCTGTCTGTATGTCTGTTACATCCTCATACTTTAACCGCTGAACCGATTTGGACGAAATTCAATGTGAAGATAGTTTGAGTACCAAGGAAGGATTTACCATAGGTTTTTATCACGTAAATTATCATACCGCGCAGACGAAGTTGCGGGCAAAAACTAGTCACTGTGTATAACATCACGTTTGTTAGACCTTTTATACATTATTATTATTTCCCATTCAATCGCTGTTATCAAAATCCGATTCGCTTTTCGATCAGGCTTCCAGCCGTTTTAGGGTATCTCTGAACAGAATATTATTGGATATCTGGCCCTGGAATTTATAGGGTACATTCACAAGATTTAAGCTGGGTGGTCACGGATATCCAATTTGCATATTCAACGGAACGCCTTAGACGACTTACTTGTGTAAGTAACACGCATAGATCTAGATCTGAGAAGCTTCGGGCAGACCAGGACGGAACTTAATGCGGCGTATGTGCTTTGACTTATTTTAGGCAATGGGTTTTAGCCTTCTATAAAGCATGTTTCGTATATTTGTACTCATCAGATTAGATGCTCATACAAGCACAAGTTCTTTTTGCTTTTGTGTTTTTATTTATTTAGAAATCGTCACTACAAAAATGCTAAATAATGAGAATTGCTAATAGAAACTGCCACCTGTTTGCCCATTACTAAATGATATAATTCCCGATAAATATCCCAAATCTCTCTTTGGTCTGTGCCCAGCACTGGAATGTATATAGGCTAATGATGATACAAGTGATATATTATATTCGAGTCGCGGTCACGCAAATTTTCTTGCGCTTTCCTTGCTTTTTCCACGGCTCATGGGAGCCTGGGGAATTCTATTCCAGATTCAATTGACAGGATAGTTGATAAAGGGATAACTTATACAAATTCGAACGAAATAGTAGATGTTTTTAATAAATACTACATCAATCTAAATAAGACCGATACCTTACAACTAAATAACTGCAAATCTGTGTCCAAACGGATCTGTAACAGTATGTTCTTGACTCCTGTTGATTCTCTTGAAATTAAAAAGATTGTAAACAGCTTAAAAAATAAGAAAAGTTCAGGGTACGATGAAATACCAACACAAATTGTTAAAGCATGTATACATTACATAGTTGAACCCCTCGTGTACATAATAAACTTAACGCTCGAGACTGGATGTTACCCGGATGACTTAAAACAAGCCATTATAAAACCATTACATAAGCAGGGCGCAAAAACTGAAATGGGAAATTTTAGGCCAATAGCTCTACTGCCAACGTTCAGTAAGATATTTGAAAAGGTGATACATGAACGTCTAACACGGTTTTTATTAAAGAATGATATACTAAACCATTCACAGTTCGGTTTTCAAAAAGGCAAATCAACAACATTAGCCATCTTTTCAATATTTAGAAATATATGGGACCAAATAAATACGGGAAAAGCCTGCGTTGCTTTAATGCTTGATATGTCAAAAGCATTCGATTGTGTTGTACATGACATAATGCTACAACAGTTAGAGCATATTGGCATTAGAGGAAATGCCCTAAAATTGTTCCAGAGTTACTTGTGTGGTAGAAAGCAGGCTCTACAATTGGATAGTTACAATAAGCAAAATAAAACTATAGAGACACTGTTGTCAGGCTATGAGGAAGTAGTTGTTGGCGTACCTCAAGGAAGCGTACTTGGGCCGCTCTTATTCCTTATATATCTAAATGACTTTCCCACTATAGCGAACCAATTGTGTGTTCTGTTTGCCGACGACGCCACCATATTTTTCTCTTGTGATCGTTCCAATATTACTTTTCAAAGGGATATAAATGTAGCTCTCACTAAAATTATAGATTGGCTTAACCAGTTAAATCTCAAATTAAATCTAAATAAAACCAAGCTTATTCAGTTTAGAAACTATGGGACCTCTCCTGTCTCTTTAAGTATTTCGGAATCAGGAACCACTATAGAAGAAGTAAACAGTATTAAATTTCTAGGTGTACAAGTAGATTCACATTTAAATTGGAAGACTCACATCGAACAAATAAACAAAAAAACTATCCAAAAACTGTTACGCTTTATCCATACTAGCAGAGAATTGCTCTGAAAATATAGTTATTAGTGCCTACTATGGTAACGTGTATCCTCTATTAACCTACGGAGTTATTTTCTGGGGTAATTCTGTGGATGTGAATAAAACATTCATACTCCAAAAAAGATGCCTAAAAATAATTTATCGAATGAATTTTAGAGATTCACTTCGAGACGTTTTCCGAGAGAAACGTTTCCTTACACTGACCGGAATCTATATTCTAGAAGTAAGTTTATTTGTAAAAAAACAGCCTAATTATTTTACAGCTCTCTCTTCAACAAAGTGCAACGCTAGGACGCAATATAGATATAATATTATGCTACCAAAAATAAACACATCCATATTCAAAAAGAGCACTTTTGTAACAGCAATTCAGGTATTTAATCACCTTCCAGCTGATATTAAGGCACTCGAAGGTAACCGATTCCGGGTAAAATTGAAAAACTGGTTACTTAATAAATCATTTTATAGTTTAAAAGAATATTTTGAACATTAATTGGTATGTTATTAATTATCTTTGCATGCTATTTAAGTTTAGTTCATAAGTTATTTAAGTATTGCATACCCGAAATGGGTAACTGTTGGAACGAATAAATTGTATCAGGATTACCATCTACAAATGTACACAGTACTGCAATAAATCATTCTTATTCTTATTCTTATTCTTATTCTTATTCTTATTCTTATTCTTATTCTTATTCCTGGGTCCGCTTGGTAAGGTAACTAAGAAATTGCTGAGGACCAAATCTTCCTAAAACCTTTATTTACGACTAGATCGTTCATAATGGGATACCGATTCTATAGGGAAATTTCCAGCGTTCGGTTCAGTAAATACGGTTATCACGTTCAAATATTCGTTCACGTTACTCGATGTAGATATGCCATTAGATAATAGCAGATAGTAAGTAAAATCGTCGCTATACTTACTCAAACTCGTATCTAATATATAGATACGAGGTTGAGTAAATATTAGCGACGAAATGTTAACGCATTTTCTACGGCTGAACTTGGAACCTTGGATAGTTAGAGCTTCAGTTAGATGGATCAACAATTAAAGTCTGTGACTGTACATGGACAAACCCAAGAGGAAAAGAAAAATTGTATCAAGAATCGAGATGACAGTGTCACGAAAAGTCACGTGTCTATTTCCATACTTTATTTAAGTTTGGATTGGCGTTTTCTATCAACAATTGTCATCTTGGCTAGACCCCTGGTGTGTTCGTGAGCGTGAACTCTTATTTTATACAATACAAGCTTTGAATAAATTTAAAAGTGGAAAAGTTTAAAAGTCTTGGGTGTGACTTGAACTCACGGCCTCTGGACATAAATTTTTCCACCTTTAAAATTATTCTAAGCTTAATATCATCGCATCGTTCGCAGACGTTTCTGCTTGTTAAAAATTAATACAAGCTTAGTTTAGTTAGGTACTCGTGTTAGGGTATCCGTGGTACAGTCTAAATGTAAGCTATTACCATAAGGATAAGGTATAGACGGTCGAAAGTATCAAGCGCGTTGAGGTTGACAAGGATGATTTAGAATTGAATCTTCAAAACATTAGCGTCCCATCTACTTCAGAAAAAAGATTACCCTTTCGCTAAGAACGATATTCTTTATTGTACCATCACGCTCCGGAATGGTTAAGCCATTTAGGGTCCTAGCTAAATTGGTTGTTCAATACTTACGCTATGAAATATCCAATTTAGCTAGAACCCTAAATGGGCCTAACTGTTTTGTTGCAGTACAAAAGTTTTGGAAGGTTTGAAATCACTTTATCCGAGTCCGAGAGTAAAAATAGCGAGCTAAATTTACTGTGATTCTCCTGAAGTCTAGACGCCATTTGTAACCTTTAGGTCTTATAAGCCGTCATTTGTCCGTCTTATTATATAAACGATTTTATTATCTTCCTCATCATTTATTCATAAGAGATGGCGTCGAGGTCGTGTTGTCAGGAACGTTGGAATCTGATTTAACGGCTAATTTTGGTTTCTATTTAGTGCTTTCAAGAAAGACATAATCGAATTTTGTGTAAAACGTATAGGGAGCGTTGTTTCAATAAAAGGTTCGGTGAAGTTCCATTAACATTTTTTGATGGTATGGGTTTGCACTTGTCGCCAAATCCTTTTTCTGGGCCAGTTTTTACCTTGTCTACGAAATTCATGATATATCAGTCATAAAACTGTTATTGAGAAAAGATACGAAGTGGCTCAGATATCCAATTGGTTGAGTTTACACAGTTAGGATTAACCGATTTATTTTTGGTTAAGCCAATCGGCTCATACATATTCTTCAAAGAGTCCAAAGTCCGAACTAGGCAACCAATTCGAGCCGTTACGTGGTCAAAACTAATCTAGGTATGTCATGCGCGTAATTTGTTCCTGGGTTTATCCAATTTGTAGATTACATAACGGTGATTCAGATCTAGCTCACAGCTTGATTGAGCCAATCTGTCAAGTTACATGTGTCCGCCAGTCCCTAGCTAGTAGACAAGGTTACCTTAGGGTCCGTTCTAAGGATAGATCTACAAGTGATTTATTAGGACTTGTGTATTCATTAGTTGTATGCATTATAATTTATAACCTCCTCTGAATACTAATGCGCTTTACTGTTATCGCGGAAATGTGTTGTTCATTTTGCAGACTGAGGTCCCTTCATTTGGTTAACCGTTGTGCAGTGTGACAGTGTGTACAGCGGTCATTCCTATTTTTGTTGAGTTTCTTGCGCGATCCTTATGAGGATACCAGCTGAGCCCCTTCAGATTTGAGAGTTTTAGGTGAATATCTCCGGCGCGCTGAAGGGGCGGCTCCCAAAATTAGTGCGACAAGGACAACTACAGCTTAGGCGAAAAACCCTGCGTAGAAATTTCAGAAATCTAGGTTTTGCTCTCGACATTGTCCTCCTTCAAAACTTAACTTGAATGAGAAACAATTTAACCGTGTCCGACCGTTTTGATTTGTGCGTTTATTGTATGCTAGGCGTCTGTTTACGGCGCATTTATTTAGCCGTTTTTAGCGCAGTTTGAAGTAACCTAGTACTTAAAAATAAGAGTATCAAAAAAAGCAAAACGTACGGACACACAGATACTGGTAATATTGAACACATATATAAAAAAAAACATCTAGGTCCATAATCTAGAAAGGAATATTTCGAGAACGTTTGTGTGGAAAAATGACCACTAATAAAATATATTTCTTCTTAAAATTTAACTTTCCAAATGACTAGTAGAAGTTAGAACCATTGCTTTTTGAAAGAAGATACAATATTATCCTCTGAGTGATGATGAATGCGAATCACACAAGAAAATTTCTACAAATAATTAACTAAACATCGCCCTTTTCGACTTAATTTGTTCATGTCCCGTCTTTGACACCCGTCATCCACAGGACAGCCTTCCGCATCAGCCTAATCCTCCTCGTCCTCGCCAAGGCCAGGCACCGGACAGGCCCAATTATCCACTAGAGTATCACGCGGCGTGTTGGGTGACTGCCGATTGAGGATGTACTATTCTTGGCTGATTCAATGTTCATTGTTCATGTGTAGGTAAGGAAGTTTCGCTTTTGTTTAACTTTTACATGTGTATTTTGAATTGAGGAAATCGATGATTGTTTTACGGGAAGGTAGAGAAGATAGTTCGAGACGGGATGGAATTAAGACGTTGTGATATTGCTATTTCTATGACATCTCTCAATTTATGGTTTAATCCATTTCGAATTGCAGCTGGCGATAGTTCCGTGGTTTTCTCAAAATATTTTAACCTAACCTAACTAACCAGTCGCTCTCTGAGGTGTAGACCTCGCGAACCCTCATGCCTCCTGGCTTGACAAAAATTCAAAACTGAATCTACGAAAAAACCTGGTTGCCAAAAGTCTTCTGAGAAACACCTGAAGAGGAGCACAGGCTGTGGCGGACAGACATACGAGAGCATTTTTGCTCAAGCTCAAGCGGAGACATTCGCTTTCGCTTGGTCAATTAAAGCTCTAATTGCTTTGAGTATCCAATTATTCTCGACCCCAGGCAACACAGGTGGGCACTGGGCAGTAATTCGAAAGCCAAACCTTCCGGAAATTGGTTACAGTTCCTTTTCTAACCTACTATATTTCTCTCACCAATCTACCATCTATATTGTCGAATGAACGTGGAAGTGAGTCAATTAACGGCTCCCTAGTTAGTGTTCGGGTGGATGCTTTTTCCAATTGGATTTTTCATTGATAATTGCTGGGAAGTAGACGAGAATTTTTAGAATAGATAGATTATTCTAGCAGAGAAATGTAATTATGTATATGTGTTATAGGACATCTGTGTTTTTTGCCACATTTATCACTGCCGCAACTTTTCCTAAGACGGGTCGCTAGTAGTAGTAATTGATTGTACTTTCCTTGTGTAATGATGCGAAGTCTTTAATACGTTATTAATGTAAACGTTGACTAGTTTACTGTGTCTTCATGTATCAAGAAATTAAGGTCTTATTTAACCAAACTGAGATTAGAAACTTTGAAAATGTGCGTGCTCATATCACAAAAACATGTTTTTCGTCCTCATATTTTGTTTAAATAAATATTGTAGGGCACCCGTATAACGGCAAATTGACTAAACTCTATAGTGACCTCAAGATGGTTTGTGGTATGGATACTCGGACAACGAAATATATAGTATACAAATACTTAAATAAATACATAGAAAACACCCATGACTCAGGAACAAACATATGTGATCATTATACAAATAATTGCTCTTACCGGGATGCGAATGCAGGACTATCGGCTTCATAGGCAGGGTCACTAACGACAAGGCCAGAACGGGGATTTCTTTTTTTGGTAAAAATTACACAAATTCTAACTATTAAATTGGCCTGTAATAGAAGTGTAGGACATACGCATTAGCTGAATAATACTAGGCTTTTAGTTAACGCCTGTTTTATTTTAAGCGATATAGCCGATTTAGTATCCACTCTGGCATGGCTAACAACAGATATTCACTTAGCTGAGCAAGTGAGCACTAAAATTTTACACCGATTGGCTCCCCGCTAGTCAGCGGGAAATTTAATTGCCCCTTTGTAAAATTGGACTGGAGTTTAGTAAGTTTCCCGTATTAAAGTTAGCTTATCTAACTTTTTAAACTTATTTTAGTGTCCGTTCGGAAAGTAGAAGGAATTTAATATGCGCTCGACATATTGGTGCTTTAAAAATGGATGCTTCAGATAGTTTAGTTCATATTATGTCGTTTTAATATTTTCTTCTAGGCACAGTATATTAACAAGTTACTGAACATGTAATGCACTTTGTATATAAAATTACATTTGTAAATGTACTCTTCAATTTATTCCGTATTGTGTCTTTAAAATGCTATGAAGTGAGATCAACTAATTGTCATGATTGTTATTGTCAATAAACTTTATTATAAGTAAGTATATATGTGATTATGACAAGTACCTGTGAAGGAGCTTATGTTTTTCTGTTTTATATACATTTAATTAGAAGACCAACAGCTTTATCTGTTATCGTACCTGTTATCGGCCTACTATACGAGTATATACGTTCGGGTTACTTAGTTATGTTAGGCCGATTTGTAATAAGTAAATTCATATATTTGTGCCATATATAATAGATACCAGTTTATTACGTAAAAACGTCCCGCAGACCGTTACCGTTGCTTGCGTTAATTAGAGTAGTGGTATTATTGTATATTGTTACGATACCGCATGATAAATATCTATAAACCACAAAACTTGTTTACGTACGTACAAGCGTGGTTCGCGTAAACTGACCCAGATTGAAGCTTACACCATGATTAAAAAAAACCACATGTTACTGTTACGTTTTTATACTATCTTGCATACCTTTGTCGTGATAATGGTTCATACAAGGATCAGTTATATTCTAAATTTTCTAATGGATCTACTGATAGTTTAAATTCGATGATCTAGTGATAGTCGATTTTCGGGTCTGATTCTTTTCAATGTGCGTAGACTGTCTTTGGGCAAGAACTCTTCTTGATACCTTCTGCTCTACTGACCTTCTGTAAGTGTAATCTTCCCTTATATACGGTCTTTGCCACGTTGAACTTAGGTATTTTGGATTCGTAGGCATTTTTGTAAGTTTTTCTGCTTGCGTTCGTTTACTATTTGATCGATCGATTTGCAAACAGGCAATACGAGTCATAGAAAGAGTTCATTGATCCGTCAATAACTTTTTCCGGTGTCCAACTCGCAAACAATTCAGTTACTGTTCAGCTTTATTGTTAATGCCCATGCAGGGCAGATTAGTTGTGATTGAGTGGTATTTGTATTTACCGGTTGGTTTACAACTTACGTACTCAAATAGTCGATATTTTTCCCCACTGTCGAAGAAGGGTGGTGATTTTATGTGTACCCATGGAATTGTAAACGTCCATAAGTTACATATAAACTGTTTATTATGCGATTCACTTGTTGACAAAAGGTTTCAGGAGCATCTAACTACCCATGCTCGTACTTATAAATTTCATACGTATTAGTTATGGTCACAGACTAATTGTTGATCCATTTAGTCCAATACTAACGGTATGAAATGTCCAATGTAAAGTAAACCCTAATTGGCTCAACAATCAAAGTCTTTGACTGTACAAACTCAGTTTAAAAGATACTAAATTTAAGGAAAGTTCAGAAGAACGTTCCAAGTTTCTCTTTCAAAACCGCCACTTTTCCCCTATAAAAGTTAGTTATTGGACATTATTAGTTAACAACTAGTTACCTCATTCTACAAGTAACTTCTTATACAAGTTAAAATTATTTGTATTGATCTTCATAAACCACATTTTCTAGCTCGACCGTGGTATTTACAAGTTACCGTGATTTCGAATAATTAGTTCATTCTTCCGCATGTCGGTATTGCGAAAAAACCCTAATCAGGCTAATCCATAAATAACATATGTATGTACGCGCGTTTTTCCTAACGCCTCCCGAGTCGAACGCTCAAACCAGCCAGTATCAATGCAAGTGCGTGCAGTTGTTATACACCGTTAAATATTTTTCCATTGTGAGCTCTGTTGTGAGAAAGGACGTGCCATCATGCTCATTCATCTACCAACCGTTGCCCGAGGTTGCCTTTGAGGTGTTTTCGGTGGACAGTCAAATTTTAGGCAGCGGCTTAGTGAGTGTTTAAAGCTCGTCTTGATGGTAGCGTCGGCAGGAGCATTGAGTAAACACTTACTACTGCGATCACTGCTTCTGTATGATATGCGGCAACATTCCCGATCTCGAGGTTCACTATTTATCTGGTATGACCTTAGTATCTGACTCGGCAGCGCCCGCCAACCAATCAGAATGCACGACCAGTTACTAATTGCATTAAATGCAAGCGGCTTGCGTCACGTGCATACGCTTGCACGTGGGTATTTTATTGTATGTCTTTTGTTTTATGCCACTTGTAAAACTCGCATTACAAGATTGGCTGCTGCGTGAGTTATACTACATTTGTGAACTTAATCAGACAAATTAAACGGGTAATGCTTTCACGACTACTAGAATGTAAACTTTTTTGCGTTTCGACATATTATTATAGGATTATTATTTATCGCGCTAATATATGACAAACGTTACCTTAATTTTCTCCACTCCAAGCAGTGTCATAGAAATACTCGAAAAGCAAGTACACGAACTGTTTCTAATAAATGTTGAGTGAAGCAAATAATTGATTTAATCTACATTTATTTCTCTAGATTCTTTGAAATTTCGATTACATTTCATACCATAAAACCTTTCACAATTGTTTTTACCAGGGCACTGCGAATTGTCGTGTCCTAGTTTCAAAAAGGCCATGTTTTCGCCGTAATAAATATCTCATTCCAACAAGAGACTCCAGTTTCCTACAAATAAATCAAGCTACCCTACCTATAGCAGAAGCTAAACACATTAGTCTAATTTACGGGCGAGCGAAATTGGGTTACATGCAGTCTCGTCTCACTAAGTGGCTGGGCATAGGTACTAATAATAGTAATAACTGCAATTGTACATGTGATTCATGCTATATACTGCAACTTACACAAGTCTCCCTGTCTGGTAAATATGACTGATGTTAGGTGTAGATGTAGGCCGAACCATTCCGCTCCGCTTTGACCACACAGCACGATATCTTCTGACCGCTGAGCATTACTTTTGTCGCGCGCGACTTCATATGTCAAGCGCGACTTTAATGGAGTCGCCTGCGGCTACACAAGTCATGCTAAGTTGTCTGTTCCCTTCTCGCTAGAGAGGTAAATTTTTCGCATCATACGTGGCGACTGTTTACAACCTTCCTCATGCTTCAGAGCATGAATATAGCAAAAGCCAAACGTGTTACTTCAGTGATGGATGGAGTCATTTTAAATATAATTTTTGATGATCCTGTGGTGCACGCAACATACATGGCTATGGTATGTAATTGCAAATATGGTTGCGCCATTCTCGTTTGCGTTTAACATCGCAAATAAATTCAATACGAATATTTGGGCAAATGCCGTCATGAGACTAAGTTTTGTGTAGTTGACAACTAACAAGGCTCTTATAGTCTGTTTACAAACAAATAAGATTATTACTATTCGACTGTGTTAAGGCTTGTTTTGTATTTCATACAAATAGATTCTTTTATATTCATAAAAATGAACAGTGTTAAATTACACCACACAAAGCACGTTCATCGTTTATAGTTTCCTTAACCTACATTGAAGTACATTGTAACACCTTCTAATAACAAGTTGACTGTTAGTTTTTACTGCACGAACGTATACCTATTACACATCGCGAAACACAAGCACCTTGGGCGACGAACGATACCTTAATCTTTGTTTACCAAATGCTTGAATCAATCCATTCAACCGCTCACACGCATCATAAATAAATGCAGCATCAAAACATTCGGGTGTGGTCAGCATCCACACTTGAGCTCTCTAACTGCAAGTATTACACACAGCTAGAGGTCTTTTAAAGTTAGGCGTTGGTTCGGATCTCTGCGGCACGGCAGTCCTATAGCGCTCCGCCCAAGCGCTGCACGTGGCTTAACGATTCGAACGACTTGCGAATTCAAACCGTCGAATCAAAATCCACGTGCTCATCGACACTTCAAAATTCGACCAATCGCGTAAAGCGGATTCACGTTTTTTTTTGTGTGCAGTGTTGTGCTCTTGATCGGTCTTTGGAATCAAGACTGCATCTTAAGGGTGGTTTTTTGTTGTGCCGTGCTCGGACGTAAGCTTGGTTTGTATTTTTTTGTTGTATTGTAGTCACGTTCTTGAGAAGGTCGGACCGGTTTATTGTGGGAATATTTGCATCGTTAATTAGTTATTTATAAAGCACGTTACGATTGTTTTTAAGCTTAACATATTTGTAGAATTTAAAGTCTACAAACATACGTATGAATGGTAAGTTATAAAGTTCCTACAGTCTAAGTCATAGCACTGAATCATTTTGTTTACTTATATTTTACGGTTATTATCCTGTTATTTACCTACCAATAGTACTAACTATACGGTTTCCCTTTTGTTAAACTTAGCTCGGATACAAATCAAAATCGTCCCAAAAGTACTGAACTTGAAGAAACTGTAATAACTTTCGCCAGGAATGTTCCAAATGCTTGATTGAAGCTACTAAAACTTGAAAACTTTTGGGTAACTTGTAAAAAGGCTTCATTTTGACTCTGAATACTTTCATTGCCATTTTCGGAAGTAATTCGTCAATATTTAATCGTGTTTTAGAATGTTGGAAAAGCCTTTAAAGTTAGTTAAATATCATATTTATTAAGTTTTCTAGGCCGATACAAAATTATACTAAATCTTGATTTCATATTTAAGCTATCTATTAAATCGCAAAGTTGAAACAGTAGATTTCTTTAAGCTTACCAAACGTCCCTTACATCACCCTAACTCTTTTGACCTTTTATTTTAATCTTGCTTAAGGTCCAAGGTAGCAACATTTAACAATATGTAGCATTCTTGATGCAAACACAAAGACTTGTAACTTATATTTATAGTGGGTAAGACCTTATAATGATTAAGTACGTTTTTTATACATACCTGAATGAATTTAATGGCCAGGTGTGTTTTATGTATCATGCAGCTTTAGATATAGCCTCCCTATACACACAGAAATGTCTAAATGAAATAACGCACTAGATACATTGTCGTCTTGGATAATAACAGTCTTGTTTATGACACTTATCACTGTCGTCACGTTCTGTCGTTCAGTTCAGTTTTATACACACGATCCAAAGCGATAAACGATATCAGCGCGATCATACTCGTACTCTCAATATGTTAATTTGCGTTATATCGACAAAATAAACTTGTCCAGTGGTATCTGAAAGAATTTAATGTCATTATCACGCGGTAAATGCCTGCATTACATACCCGTAAGATGAGCGAAGTTATCGTATTGATCTTGATTATGATTTGTTTTTAATAACACCTGTTACTCAATAGGAGGCGTTTGTTGTGAATCAGAATATTAATTTTGTTCTTAGACTGTAGGAAGGGCGCGAAGGTACTACAATTAAGGTCAAAACTTGTCATAATACCGCCGTCATGCATTAAACGTTACGGATGTTTTAAGTCTTATTGTATGGTCATCATGCCATCTTAAATTATCAGAAACAACACTAAAAAAGAAATAAAATACTTAATGCAATATTTGATAGATCAAATCAGGTTATCTGCTTGACAGGGTCAGATTTCACCAACATGACAATCGTTCGCATTTACCCTTAACACGACAAACTGACATGCAAACCATTTTGAAACTAGTATTGCTAACTTCTAAATTGATCTAACTATTAAAACCTGCGTTCCTTCAAGTACACCACACTTTTTTCTCTAAGACATCTCGAAAATTTGAGTCCGACCAAGCTGGCAAAAGTTGTCGCAATGTCATCCTTAATATCAAAAATCCTTCCTTTGTGCGGTTCAAGTCGGTGCATAGACGGACTCTAATACAATATGTAACTAAACGTAAAACAATTACTCAAACCAGTTAATGTTTAGGTCATACTGACCAACTTTTACCAAATACAAAACCGCCTGGATCTGTCACTGAACGACGTGACCTTAACCTACTTACATTACTTGATCATGTAATGTTTTTATCTACCCTCAACTTAATTAAGGAGCCATTTGAGCGTAGATCTTGTTTACTTTTAAGTATTTAAATACCTAAAGATACAGAGTTTATTATTTTCGTGATTTTGGGGTTAGTCTCAGTAAAAGTTGTTCAGTATGACCTAAATATTACCGGGTTTGAGTAATTATTTTAATACTTTCAGTTACATACTGTATACAATAGTAAGTTTGAATCGGGCTCCAAAAACCAGGGGCCCATTTCTCGAACGGTATATAAGTCTAATATTATTAGTGTGTTGCCATGGTAACCCCTACGACTTGACAGTTCGTGGACTAATAATATTAGTCTAATACTGTTCAAGAAATGGGCCCCTGAATGAAAAAAATACTATAGTCCCATTTATATACCGTATGCCTTAAACAGCTACATTGATTGGGCTATAGATATGTGCCGCATCGCACGCAAACTGAATTGGCAAGCCGATTGTCCAGTTTCGGTTCACACTCCGCAGCCATAATATGACAATGAGCCGCTTATGAGGTTATGGTAGCCGCTAAGTGGCTACTGCTAATTATAAAGCTGATTTAAAGCGTTCATAACTCATTACGGTTTAAATAATAATGTGACAGTGAGGTGCTCATGAGGTTTTGGTGCTCGTCATTATACTCCTAATTTAATGCGTTCATTTTTCTTTTAAAACCTTGAAAAAGGGTTTATTTTATATTTAAATAATAATGTAGTAATTGAGTGCTCTTACTAAGTGGTTAGTGTGCTAATTATTCTAATTATACAGGTGGTCATTTTGCGTTTATAACCTGTGTATATGTTCGGGTTCGGAAGTTTATTATTACTGGTATTATAAGGCGAATTTATAGTTAATTTATGTTTCTTGAACAAACTGCTATATCGCCTCTAATAATCATAACTAATGTCAAGGTTATGGCACTTGGAATGTAGAATAGGTTAAATTCCAGTTTTGCGTGCTTATGTTTTTTTTCTTATATAATAATTGTACTAATCAAAATATTGCGTGTCTCATTGTCATTATAATTATTATTGTTTTTTACTTCATTTCACATTTTCATCTAACTACAATCTGTAACTTATGGTGCGTTAAATTGCACACTTATCATTTCAACGATTTCTTTGCTACATTCTTCATTGAACCGTTAATTAAGTTACATTACATCAACTTTTTCTTCCTTGCATTGTTCGTAGTTGACATTACGTTGTCAAGTCCGCATATTTACCAATAACTTTATAAACCTCGTATCTACTTTTGACGTGATGTTGAAAAGCGAACTATCTGCAGTACATATTAACGTATTATTTTTATTCTTATAGTCAGGTAAAATATGAGGTCAATAAAGAGAGCGGACGTTATTTTACTCCAATTATTTATTAGTATGCGTTATTAATACTGCACGCGTGTGCGGAATCGCCGGTTGAAACCCTTTCCATGTATTTTTTCAGGTGTGACACTTAGCTTACAATACCAAAATAGCTTGTAATACAAGTGCTTTGCTGCTTGAACTCTTCAAGCAGCAAAGCACTGGAAAGATGGAGTAATATCAATATCACCATGTGATATATGCGTTTTCGGTCTTATGGCGACGTGATAAAAGCTACATTTAGTGTCCTGCGAAAGGTACGTGACATATCGTACGGTTCATCTATGATTTAGTTATGAACTGTGGTAAATATAACCGTTTATTTTTGGCACCGTGATTGTACACAACGTGGGTATTTGATACGTTCCTACTGATAAATCTATAATTACTTTTCTTTTTGGAACGGGATTTTGATTTTAAGATTGAATTTGATGTGTGTTCCTGCCGGTGAGTAAGGTTGCCAGCAGAGCTCAACGAGGGGGGGGGGGGGGAGATGCTAGGGTCGGCAACGCGCATGTGACTCCTCTGGAGTTGCAGGCGTACATAGGCTACGGAGACATCCTTACCATCAGGCGGGCCGTATGCTTGTTTGCCACCGCAGTAATTTTTAATATATGGTTTCTTAATGGACTTTGTATATGTAACATGATATCATTTAGTCTTAGCCACAAATACTTGCTGCAATTATACAGTACGAGTTATATTTATCCGTATTCTGATTTGTCAATTACAATTCAAACAACGTTGCGGACACTTGAGTCTGTGTGGGACGCAATTATGTTTAATGATTCTAGAATACGTATTTAAACAGATATGACAGTTCATCATTACTTGTCTTTTATCGTAAGGATTGTCACTCACTCGATCAGGAGTCTATTTTACCAACCTGACAATTGACACCTAGTTGTCAATATCACATTTCTGTACATTTCCGGGTCGATCAATAAGTAAGGACAATACGTAGCGTCAATACATGTTTAATTCTAATTACGGGATAGAGAACGGGGCACGTTGAGCACATTTGGGTTCACATGTTGTCCCTTTCTAGCAAACAAATGTCAAAATAACAAATATAGAAACCTTGACAAACGTTTCTGAATATCGCCATTACTCTCACCAATCAGAGAATAAAGATATTGATGCAATGCAATATGAATTACTAATAAACTTTATCCAAGACTACAAGCTAACAAGCTTTCCAATAGATGTTCTCAAATGGATATTAATAAAATCCGCTGGGTCTACGGTTATTTGAAAGAGAATTTAATTTGTAATATATAGTTCGTGTCATCCACGATGACGCGCCGATTTGTCAAATGTAACCTTTAATAACATGACCATACGAGTCAAGCCACGCGTCGTCGTGAATGACAGAATGATATAATTGTAAATTAAATTAAATAGGTACTCTTTTGTTAACTTTTTACCTACTTTGTCCACCGTCCCATTTAATACCCAATATTTACCAAGTCCCAACGCGAATGCAAACAAAACAGTACAAACTTCATTGTTTCACTCGTAAATTAGACATTGATGGACTTGCACGTATTTAAACAGTTTGCAACTGTCAACACTTTGAGAGGGAAGCAAGTATCGGAGCGAGACTCGCAGACACGTCAAACTGTCACTTTGAAAGCGACCATTGTGCACGTGTCTTGGATAAATACTAAGTATAAAACAAGTCTTGTTTTACCGGACTACGGCGATGCAAAAGAAGCGTTATTATATAACTTCTAAAATACTTAGCATATATATTATTGTTGGATATGTTCCTTGGACTTAAATGTAAATATTTATTTTCCTTTTTTATTGTGGAACGTACCATATTACAATCTATAAATTGTATAGACAGATCCCCCCCCACGTTTCACGTTGACCAGAGTTGATCATCGTTGATTTTTTCCTTGGATTTGATAAACTACTATTTAGGTAGCAGTCTTAGCTATAATTCCTCTGTTGTATATCTTCTTCGTCAATACTGTTTACGGCTGACGTATAGAATGCCATTTGGCAATTAAATCCGTACTTATTTTTTATGGTTTTAACCCATTCAAGATACCGTCACTTGCAACTAAATACCTTATAAAGAAAATACAAGTTTGCACTTCCTGTGATCTAGTCGCTACAGCCATTTACCATTTCTTGAGGCAGTCAACGATAAATTATAACACTGGGAAAGATTAATAATTATCTATTTTCTCGTCGCACTTTTTTCTCTGGATAATTGCTTTTTTTCAATTGGAAACTCTAGTTAACTGTACTTATTTACAATACTTAACACAAAGCTAGTTAAGAAATCACAAGACCTAGCTGCTGCCGTACATTTTACGCTTTCATTTAAAAACGACATGCTAAATAAAATAAGCTTGGTAGAAGTTACATACATAATATATTTATACTACAATTTCTAGCAACAAAAACTAATACCAGATATATATAACCTACTTTAATGTTCATGCCTACTGTAACTTGGGTGGTATGGCGGCTTCTCGAGGCGGGTTCTTGAATCTTAATATGTCTAGATTGTCTAGCGTAGAATTTGTCGAGAAAGTTTTCTCTAGAGCACTTTATAAAGCTACGAAGCTTCCATCTACCTCGGCATTTTACTTTTTACAAGCAGCACTCCATCACTGTCGACTCCTAGATAACCTTAAAGTATTGTCCCCACTCCTAAATTTAGATATAGGTCACTATCAGATTGCATCATGCATGATTCCCGGTCAAGGTGAGGAGGGTCGCTGGAGACCAGATCTGCATACATTGCATAAACTTGTGACGGCGTTAAATAAGTTTAATGATGTGTTAGTTGAATTTACAAAAACAAGAAGTCAAAAATAAAGGCTTTTTGAAACGGCGCGCGTACTCGCATGCGATTTTAGTTACATTTCGAACTATTGAATTGAGGTAGCATCCAATTTAGCCGACCGGCCAATCGCCGGTCAGTTTGTAATTAAAAAACGCTAATAATGATTTGACCGTCTCATATACCAACTGTTAGGCCGAAAAGAATGGAATCGAATGTTTGTGATGTGTATCGGTTTCTTTTATTCAGGTGTACAATAAAGAGTATTCTATGTAATGTTTTAACTTTTTACTCAAAATCTTAGTCTTCTAGTGGCAAACTACAACTTTTTGAAAGGATTATGTGGTAAGAGAGGAGCATGTTTCATCCACTCCTCCAGGAATTAAAGCTTAAATTTATGATCTCGAAAGTTGTTCTGCCACCTACTCTCCTGGGCAGTAAATACGGGTCACTTTGTATCTTTGTGTATGTTTGCAATTTCCATACCAGTGGCCCCAATGCACACGAGTGCGAATGCGTTTGCTGCACAACTAGCTCTTGGCGTAAGTTTCCTAAAGCAGATTTACATCCGCTTTAAACATGTAAAATGATAAATGCACTGAAGAAAGCGGCACCCGGTTTTCTAATTATTATGATCTAGCGTGCCGCTTCGTTCCTTTGTCACAGTGAAAATCAGTATTAAATGAAACATGTCAGACGTAATATAATAAGAAAATCTTTTAGGAATTTTATATTATTGTTACCGTGACAAGGTAAAAAGGCACAGTGGCATAGACATCGAATTTCTTGACTGTACGCTGCGGGCACTGAAGAGAGCGGCACCCGGTTTTCTAATTATTATGATCTAGCGTGAAACCTTGATGTTCTAAGAGGGAAATATATGTTAAAATGTATTTTAAATAAATTATTTGAAACCATGCACGAAATAAAGCACTAGAAAATTATTAGAAAAACGTAGAACGTAGTTATTTATTTGACACAATATCTTATTCGGAAAGAACCGGAAAGAACTATGAGTAAGTTACTTGACCGTGACGTCACTTCTGTATTTCATATAAATTCCATAGTGGTTAATCCTTTTGACAGTTCTAAAACGAAACGGATAAGATTATTATTTCAAAACGCTGGCAATTTACTCCTAATACTAACAGTTCCTTGTCCATTTTAGGGTCGATAAGTAACGTATTGTATCAGCAATATACGGCTAATTGTAACTGTCAGGTGGCAATTGTCACCGTGGTGAAAGAGGGACCTGACTTGTCGGTCTAATATCCTATTTCTTTATACTTAGATATTCAAATGCACGTTGTTGGCTGAAAATGCAACCGCTATATCGCGTTACCCAAGAGCGGGGAATGTTTGCGTTGGTAACTTGGTATGCTGAAATATGGCCATCTTGACATTTTCCGTTGTTGATGCATATTTTAACCTTGCATTTTTCATATCCTTTTGCGTTTCTATTAGTTTGTTATAACAAGATAAAGCGTACCCGTGTTTCTAGAATGATATGGAAACGAATGAAGTAAACTCAAACGTCGCTTGCTTTGCTGTCGGAAAACTCGTAAATTATATCGTCGTTGTGCTTGTGAATACCGATTATCTGTCAAATATATAAAAAAAAGAATACCTATTATCTATGTCTATTTTTTAGGATTTTATTTCAGTAAATTTTGTAATTGTAGGTATTAGTTTTTGTTGTACTGTCATTGTTGTTTTATTCATTATTATTTTATTTTTGTTTAGAGATTTATATGAAAGATTTATCTTTTATAAGATTCCTTATTGGCACCACGCAGCGTATGGCTTAGGTGGTCGCTTAATTTAAAACCAGCGCTCGAGGCACAAAAATTGTCCTATAACCATTCCATTCAATCCTATAACCATCATCGTTCTTCGAGAGCCAATTATGTATGTGTACAGTGCGTACAGCATCAAATAGATAATGACAGCCAATGTGGCCTAATATATCGGAACACATCCTTGTTACTGAGGTAACAAAAGTGTGTTACTAATTACGATATATTTGACCACTTCGACTGCTATCTATTTATGCTGATTGTATAAAATGTATTAATACAACTTTGTTGTTCTCAATAAAGTATGCGGTTACCGAATTTTACACGAAAACCGACCGAATACGAGTACGTTACACATCCTCAGTGATTATGTTTCGTATCTCCTGCGAGTTAATCTTTGAGTTAAATTAACCAGCTACTATGTAAATGTACCATGTATATTCATATCTGTCTATATGTATATGTCTTTCGATATGTATATCTGGTAAACAGTGTAATTGATGGAAGTTTCCATGTGTGCAACTTACTAAAGGTAGTTTGAGACGTAAATTAACAATTGTTTTATTTATATCTTTAGAAGAGCTATTTGTAGATTTTACTTTACAGTTACGCTTGTCGATAGATATTACGTATAAGTGTTAAGTATACTTACAAACATTTTCTCTTATGTAAAAACGAATAGATTATTATCTGTCTTGTCACGCGAGTGACCCGAGTCTCAAGTCACTTGTTAACAAATATAATTCATATTTTATCTTAATAAAGTCTCAATATTGTTTGAAATGCTGGTGGATACAAGAAAAACTTGACGGAAATGTTAAGAAACAGCGACGTCCTTAGTACTCCAAAGTAGGACTCCCGCAAGCTGCTAAGAAGAATCTGAGAGTGGCAAAGGAAGCTTAAAACGAGCGTTGGAGCCATTGGGGGCTGCCTATATCCAGTAATGGAGATCTTTTGGCTGATATGAAAATTATAAAGTTTTTCTTGATTTTTTGTCGTTTTCCATGTACCTAATGCTCAGGTGGCATACATCATTTTCATATTTATATTCGTATTGTATTTGTATTATGGTTATGTGGTTTTTACTTTCTGGCAATTATTTGAATCCCGAATTTCGTTAATGGGAGAATCAACTTTTTAGCGTCACTCGTTGCCATGGTTACGATTAGTTGTCCAGGGGACAAAAGTTCATTGAAATACTGATTTTATGGTACTTAAATGTATTAAACTTGCGTTTTTGTGGTCGTTATAACCAATGTCCATAATGGGCATAATGGACTAAGCATGTTAATAGAACGGCATACAACGTCTCTTCAAACAAACTGTGCCACTGTTGTCCCTTGGACAACGGGACAGGATAACAAAACAAAAAAAGTTGATTCACCCTAATATACTGGTCTCAATTTCTGTCGCCTTTCAGTTGAGAGGCTATTCATCTGTTATTCAGGTAGGGCAATGTAGGTACCTGGCACGTATGTGTACATATGTATATAATACTCCTAAGCATTATCAGTACCTGTACTGCATTTTATTTTAATTTGCGGTAATACCCATGAGTACAGCTGCAATAAATACAGGAACAAAGGATACCCCATACATCCTGAAAGTCTCCCAGCTCGCCCGATAAAACTTGCCCAGGAAATGCTCTAACCCCTACGTCTCTGGAGCGATGCTTTATGTATTACGTGCATTACGTAAACGTCATGCTGTTTTTTTCTAGATATTTTCTCTTTTGCTAGGATGCCATAAACTTTTTTGTATAGGGCTAGGTATAACTTCTGGTGAAAATTGGAAATTCGCTTATTTATAGGGAAATTGAAGCTGATGTGGGCATTTCATTTTTAAATGATATGATTTATTATTATTCAAGCGTTATACACTAAAAGCTGACACTTACCACACAATAAATCATTTATACAAATTAACATATTAGTGCATTTGCTATATAAATCAGCCTCTTGCTCTGTTTCTATGCATTTTTGTTTCCCACGGATATTTTTTAATGTTTTTTTACAAGACTTGCACTTAATGTTTTCCATTTTCCACTACAAAATGCAAAAAACAAATGCAGATAATATTATGTGTCAGATGTTATCAAAGCTGACACGTCATCGTTGATGCACTCCAAATAGGTTTATTAGAAGAGTTTGTATACCTACACACTAATCTTCAAACTGCACTGGTACTTCTATCTGTACATATAATGCCAGTGACTACTTATTGGAGAATCGTTTTTTTTTTGACATGAAGCACGAACATTTGTGCAAATATTTTTATATGTGTCTGTAGTGGGAATTAGTGGCTACTCATGCATATTTTATTTATATTTTGGAGGTGTACCTCCGCAAAAAGTTAAAAAAAAATTGGAAGGAAAAATTTTATTTTATTTTTTGCAATGAAGTTTAAGGACAGGATGCTGGTAAAAAATATGCATTTTGTAGTTTTTTTTATTGTTATCAAATATAATTTTGTTTGGTTCACGTAACTTGAATCGTTTATAAAATATGACACTTTCAATGATATCCTAATTATTTTACGTTATCCTGAATAACTCGCAAACAAAAGAGAATCGAGGTCTGATGTTAAGCATGGAGGGTCCTTAGGACCTAACAGTACACTACCAGAAATATCGACAAAATCCGTCGTTGGGGGCACTTCTTGTTCGCTTAGCCTGCTAGACCCTTTTATTAGTATTAGTACTCTGACATTGGGGACCTTTTACATCTCCAGTACCCCTAGTGCAAATAAATTCGATTTCGAAACGTGACGTACGCGTTTGCGTTTAGTCTTATTTTGTATTGGATTTAGAAAGAGCGCGCCAAGCGGGACGTTTTGGAAACTCAAAATCCTATACAAAATGAGACTTAACGCAAACGCGTTCGTCACGTTATGATGTCCATTAAATTTACACTAGGGGTACTGATTTAATGTGTTTTAACCATAGAGACTATACATCTCTATTGTATTGTAGTAATTATTTATTTTAAGATTATTATAATGTAATGTTTACCCAGATATTGGCTGTTGTATTTATAAATGTTGTTATATGTGTATTTTTCATGTCACTAAGTATATGATGTTACTATAAATGTTGTATTGACTTGTAAAAGAGCCCTTGAGGCCTACTTGCAGAACAAATTATTGTTTTTTTTTTTTAATTTTGAAACATTATCAAGATTAAATCAAACCGGTATTTTTTTACTCTATTATAGGTATTCTACCTCTTTAAAAGCTTGGGAAATAAGGGGTACATTGCGTTATCGATATATATTGTAGTGTTTTAGTAAGTAATATAAAACTATAGGAGGATTTAGTGTGATGAAAATAAGGGTGTTAGGGGTGCGTGGTGCTGAATACTGATCAATGCTTATTCTTGTTGCAAAAATATAGAACTTATATTTTTACTTATACAATGTTTTAGAAATCATAAAGCGTAGGCATTTTACGAAACTAGAGTTGCTTCCAAAGCCTGCGATGACCGCTTGCCTTGGCCATGATTTAATGCCACAATTAGCGACAATAATTGTCTAAACGACTAAACCATCAATTATTAGTTTTTGCACGCCCTCCTCCGTCATCGCATTATGCTATTACGTCATTCGCTTGATGGAAAATAACAGTAATTCAAGCTACACAGCAGAAGTGCATCGCTAGACAACCTTTGCCTTCTTAATATGACTTAATATTTAATTGAACCTTTTAACCGCCGCGGCGGAGTCTGATATATAAGACATATAATTTCCAGCTCATTTCGCCGCAGTCTGGTAAATAAGACTAAACTTAGTGTAACTTCGTACCACCGGCGCCGCAAGCACGCTCGATGACGATATTATAAAATTATTCTTTTCTCAAGAAAAAACAGATTGGCTTACTATTAGAACTAACCTTATACATTTGCAACAAGGTTTACGTTGGACGATAGTACAAAGTGTATTTATCATTAATAATAAAACATGTAATAGTGCGTGTTCACAAGATACTTTATTTTCTAATCTACACACGCACTTTTTTAGCTGTTACTAACTGGTATAATTTTCTGATTCTTATTATTAATGTTTTAATCACATTATTGATTTACTAGTATTGCTATACGTATGTCTAGTTGCGGTACGTTAAACAGGTTTCACATTACATGTTATAATTTCATAACTTTTTTTATTTTATTTCTTCTGAAATAGCTATTTTGCTCTCGGATTCGATCCGGATTTGCTAGTGAGAAAGTAATTATACTAAAACGTGCTATCGAAACATGAACTGACCGCTTTGTCAAGATGCCAATCGTTTGCGCTACGACAACGAACCGCTATATGTCTGTCTATCGCACTAATAAGTAAGAGTGATAAAGAGACGGAATGCGTTTCGTCTTCGTAGCACAAACGCATTTTGGCTAGGCACCCTGAGCAGCTCAAATACTAACTCGGCGTCGGCGACTAGTCGCTCAAGGCATAGTCGCTATGTTATTATTTCGTTTAAAAACGGAATCGACAAAAATTTACCAACTGTCAAATCCCAAAATTTTACTAGAATTAGTTGAGATAATGATCGTCTCTTCTCTGTAACTTTGTAGTTGTCCAAAGCTTATTGCAAAGACTGACCGTCTGACGCTGTTAAAGCGTCTGCAAATTTTTATTGTAGGGGAAGATTCATATGTTTTGACGACCGGTCTGGCCTATGGAAATCTATTGTACCCGTACAAGTTTCACAGGTATGTTTTGACAACCTAGTCTGGCCTAGTGGGTCACTACCCTGCCTATGAAGCCTACGGTCCCAGGTTCAAATCCTGGTAAGGGCATTTATTCGTGTGATGAGAACATGAGTCAGGGGTGATATCTATGTATTTATATATTATGTATATCGTTGTCTAAACACCCACAACACAAGCCTTATTGAGCTTACTGTGGGACTTAAGTCAATTTGTTTAAAAATGTCCTGTAATATTTATTAATTATTTATATATGTATGTAGTCCACTGCTGAGACACGGTGGTCAGTCCCCCGATAGGTCTGATGGTCAGTACAATGTTAGTGTTAGTAAAGACCGACCAGAAATATATGATCATTGTCAAGAGGGCGCTGTTATTTTCATGTGGCGACAGTTCAGTTTAGTTGAAAAATTTAGTTCCAATGAAATTCGGGCTTTACCTACATCTACTATGTACTAACACCAACAACCAACATTATATACGTGGACATGGAACATACAGTGATGTCAATGATGTTGTTGACCGGAAAACAATTAAGCTTTAATAATAAATGAATTACACTTGGCAACCGCGCTTTATCAGTAATTTGCAACTGAATAGCGTCATTCATGCTTTTGTTCAGACCACGTTTTAATGTGTAAAACGGCAAAATTAAATAAACATGATAGTGTAATATTTGCATTTGAACAGTCTTTGATAAGAGAGAATAACAATGATTAAGATTGATGGTGTTTTTAGGACAAAATTCGACCGAGCGAAGTGTATATGTTATCTTGTAGCAGATGTAACCATTAAGACGAAACTGGACGACGACTGCGCGAAATCGCCTTCCCTATTCGTAATCTTAGTTCCCATTTTCCTGTCTGGCTATTATTGGTACATACCACAGCTACCTCTGCCCCTTCGTTTGATTTATTTCGAATGTTTTAATTAGGTATTATAATTATAAAAGTTAGGAGCATTTAAGAAATATTGATGTAATTTGTTTTGCGCTTCTACCTCTATTAATAATGAAAAAAAATCGAAAAAATCAAACTAATGGGCATAGTTATGGTTAATAAACATCAAATTGCATAATAATTATATTCTATAATGATGATATCCAGGGAAGAAAATGGGGTATACGTTTGTATGGAGAAGTAGTTTTTCTAGTTGAGATCTTGTACTATACTGACAATAAATGGTTACACGACAACATATCGCTAAATTCCAAATAAATACTAATAAGATTTCTAATAAATATGTAACTGTTGACCTAAAAACTGATATCCGGTCTTTCGATTAACTCCATTTCATCGTAAAACATTCATGCGATTCATGTAACTCGAAACTAACGCGCATTCACATCCACAAATTAAACCCAGCCCTATTGTAATACGGCCTATTTTAGCATGACATGACGTGAATGGAGCGAGCGAGAATAGTTGACAGGGAAATGTTCATTCAGTCAGTTACACGTTTGTTTCGAGCATTTATAATACAGGATTGTGAACGCTTTCAGCAGTTTCAGAATAGAATTCCGTTACAATAATAGTGCCGTACTATAGAAAGGAAAGTCAGGTATTTATACTTTTTTTATACTACGTAGGTGGTAAACAAGCATAGGACCCGCCTGATGGTAAGCAGTCTCCGTAGCCTATGGACGCCTGCAATTCCAGAGGTGTTACATGCGCGTTGCCGCACCCTCCTTGAGCTCGGGCAACTTTACTCACCGGCAGGAACACAACACTGTGAGTAGGGTCTAGTGTTATTTGGCTGCAGTTTTCTGTCACGTGGAGGTACTTCCCCATTTAGGCTCTGCTCTAGATCTGGAATGACATCCGCTGTGCTGTGCCCTACCACACCAAGCGAGATGACGTTCGCAGTGCCCATACCTCTCTTTTGGGCGTAGTGTAAGGTGTAATGGTTGACTGGTAGAGAATGCCTTTTGGCATTAAGTTCGCCATTTGTACATTTTTCTTTATGTGTGCAATAAAGTTTAAATAAATAAATAAATAAATAAATACCCGGGTCCATACTAAAAATGATTAAATCAGGGCATTTAAAGAAAGGACGCTTAGCATGAGGAATTTCGTACATTAACTAGCCTGATCCTTTTACTATCGCACGCGCGTTACATTGCTGTCCCGCTCATGTTGCCGGTGGTTAATGACACTGAGCGAGCGGGACAGCAATATAATTATGTGCGTGCGATAGAGATATGACCAGGCAGGTCAATGTACGAAGTTGCTCGTGCTAGCTAAGCGACCATTATTTAGACAGAAAACGCAGAAAATGGAGGAGACGGTTTAATCAGATTACTTTTCTTAGTTTAGGTGAAACAGAACATTGTTTTTATAGGTTATTTACGCAAAAGTAAAGCTACGAGCGTACACACAAATGTGTATTATGTACATGTTTAAATAAAGTAGGCAACTTGTTTACATTCTCTGTGTCACAAAAATACTTTGCGTCGGAGAATTCGTTTGAGCGGGTTCGCATTCTTACTGCGCACATTACAGGCTGTTTTGACGTTTATTATTATACCACGAAGGTGGTAAAAAGCATAAAGTATGTTTTAAAGGGCACCCAAGCCTGTAGGTGCATGCAACTGCCGAGGTATCACTTGTGGTCGATGTACAATCGGCATCAGACCCATCAGATATATTGGAGCGGCCGAGGAGCTCAAAAATAGCTGAACACGCACTCTAATGCCTTGACAATAGTAGCGTGTTCATATATTTGTAAGCACCTCGGCCGCTCCGATATATTATTGTATGGTTGCATTAAAAGTCGCTGTTTTTTATGTTTTTTGAACATTTATTTTTATGATTCAAATTGTAATGATTTTAATCAAAATATGTGCCATCGGCAGCTACAACCTTCTCCCACTTTTCTGGCAACAATTGAATTCCGCGGCGAAAGAAAGCTCTATCTTTTGAAGCTATCCAATCAGCAATCCATTTTTGGACTTCTTCATAATTTTTGAAATGCCTGTCTTCTAAATCATGCTGCATGGACCGAAACAGATGATAATCTGATGGAGCCAGATCTGGAGAATACGCTGGGTGGGGGAGGGTTTCCCATTCAAACTCCATCAGTTTTTGTTTGACCTTCAAAGCAACATGAGGCCGAGCGTTATCATGAAGAAGAATCACTTTTCGTCGATTCGAAGCAATTGATGGTCTGTTTTTTATCAAATTTTTGTACAAATTCTCCAACTGTTGTTCATAACGCTCAGCGGTGATTGTCTCATTCGGTTTTAACAACTCGTAATAGACAACTCCTTCCATATCCCACCAAATACAGAGCATCGTCTTATTAGCGTGGATGTTGCGCTTTGGAGTTGATGTTGTCGGTTGGCCAGGATCAACCCATGATTTTTTTCGTTTTGGATTCTCAAAATAGATCCATTTTTCATCACCAGTCACAATACGCCATAAGAAACTCTTCTTTTTTTGCTTTGCAAGTAATGAAATGCAGATGTTTAGCCGATTCGCAATAGCACTGTCGGTCAATCGATGTGGCAGCCATTTTCCTTCTTTTTGAATCTTCCCAATGGCATGTAAACGTCGCGATACAGTCGATTTATCGACTCCTAGTTGTTGAGCTAATTCTTTTAGAGATTGTGCCGGATTATCATCCAATAACGCTTTTAATTCCTCATTTTCAAATTTTTTCGGTTGGCCTGGCCGTTCTTTGTCATAAACATCACAATCACCGCTTTTAAACCTTCTGTACCAATCTCTACATGCTGTTTCGGATGGAGCAGATTCCCCATAAGTTTCCGCGAGTATTCGGTGAGCTTCAGCCGCACTTTTTTTCAAATCGAAATAATGCAGAAGTACACATCGGAAAAACAACTTATCGCGATCCATTTTTCACTGTAATTAAATATCACTTAATGAATATAAAAATGCCGACTGTCAACTAAATTTTATTAATACAGCTTCAAGCTTCAAAAATGTACATGTCACAGTAAATATAGTTCAGTGTTAAAATTGCTACCCACATCTATATGTGAACAGCGGGAATTAATGCAACCACCCAATAAATGGCGACTGTATAAATCAGAATTACAAATTTGATATGAACATTTTTATAAATAGTAAATGATTTATTTGTTCTTATGTAAGCAATCAATCATCGTAAATAATATAATTGTCACAGTCTATTTTCGTACCTACGCGCCTTTGATTGGTCCCACCCACACCCACGTGGTCTCTTGATAGGAACCTTCATGACCAACACTTGGGACCAATTGTCAATGGAACATGAATCTTTGATCGTTGTAATTAGGTTCGAAATCGACTACTAAGTTTATTGATTGAGTTTTATTTGACTTTGGTACAAGTTTGGAGTACAAGATAAATATTAAAACAGGAGATTTACTTGAAAGATTAGCACATTTTGTACAAGAACATAACTTTAATGGGTAAATAACTGATTTAATGAGAGTTTTAAAAGAGGTTCTATTTAACTGTGTTTTACGTATCGGTATCCACTCGATAAGAGCATTGAAATGATCCAGCTCCAGTTTCAATACACTTATTTACTTATTCTATTATCAACTATAAACATACAATCTTTGTTTATATTGATACACACGAACTACCACACAATGAAAGCATAATGTGTGATACTTTAAAAAAAATAGTAATAGCGTGCGTACATAACGAATTACAATCTACATCACAATTGTACAGATTAAAAAGAAACTTTGCCACAATAAAATTGAGTTCATATTCCAATATCATCCGAAAATGTAAGTTCAGTTAGCAAGTCGAAAATCGAAATGTCAGGTGTATTAATACAACTAATACCGGTTACGAGACAGACTGCTATCTTACCGAGACTCGGTGATTATCGCCAAAGACCAATATATCTGACCTCTGATTACGTATCGTTGTTATTTATATTGAGGTTTACATTTAATTGGTTACTCTTTAGAATACGCTCTGAGAGTACGCTATTATTATTATCGCAAAAGGGTAAAGATCAATGGAAAATGTGGTTCGTGTTTTCATTGCTTCCTACTTGGAATGCTATTGCGAATTCTTTCTTTGTTATGGGGCGAATTCCATGTTTAGAGTTAGCTTGAAAATTTAAGTTTGAAAATGAGATTGGACTCGTAAATAAAATGCGTAGTATATTTATAAATCTGTGTTTTTATACAGTAACAGGTATGTATGTAGTAGGTTTACACTGGGAACTCGACGTACGACGTATGACGCTCGGAGAAGTAAGTAAGAGTGCACGATTAAGAAGAAAAAGTTAAGCCAACTTTTGAAATATCATAACAAGAACGAAGGTAATGACTGCTTTGACTTCCAGATAACACTTCGGCTTTTTCTCTAAGCCTCCTGCCGACAGTTATCCGGATTTGTCTCTAATATTCCATCTAATCCAGGATTAGCGTTATTCACCCAAACGGATCTGCGGCCGTACCACGCACGAACATCGAAATTTCATTACCTACCTCACTGTCACTCGAATATGCAAGAGCGACAGAGAGGATATAAGGACATTTCGATTTGCGATGTTCAGTAGGCCTTATGTTAGTATAGTCAGAGATTCCTCAAGGTCGCTATACCGGTTTAGTCACCTGTCCGTTTTTTATGTCACGTTGAGGCAGGGCTAGTTTGCTAGCTTGTGTTTGAGTTGTCATTGGTTTACTGCAAGTAGTTAACTATTATTGTCTAGCTTATACATTACACTGACTTGACAAAAGACACTGACTGTAGTAAAAACTTCGGTTGATAATAGTTGATCACATATTTACTCAAAGCAGATATGGTATTTTTAGACAAATGCTTAAGTGATTACTAAACACTGCTTCCAGGAATTTGTATCTATCAAATTTAATTTTAACTTATTTGTCTGTTTATTTTAACGATTAATAAATACAGAAACAATTGACCTAAACTGTGAAAATATCTGTCTTAGACGATCTTTTTCACTTTAAATAGGTTATCAAAATTACTCATTGAATGATTTTGACAATCTTTGTGTTTATTAATTTAATTTTAATTCAAGCTCTGTCACAGCCATAGCACACGGTTCATGGCTTAACCCTTTTCCAGGCATAGTACGATTTATCGACCACATACGCGCTAATAGAATTTCAACCTTACCCATCCGATTTAAGGTTCTAATTAGATTGCACTTTCGGAAAATGTGACTTGTCTTCAAATTAATCACAGAGCTGGATTTATTGGAATATATTTGATTTTTTTGGGATTTTTTTTAGATTGGTGCGGCCTGGAAAAGGGTTAAATAACAAAACCATATCCTTGCAAAACAACAAACAGATTAGCACACATCCATATGTCATTAACCACGAAGTTATAACATTAGACACGCCACTCGGGCTCTAGATAAGTGTCAAACGGTTTCTAGGAATCGGCGGATGGCTCATTAAGGTAATTACCTAGCGACCTACCGCCTAAGGCTACACTACACCTGGGCTTATGCAACGGAGGAAAACTATTTCGAAGGTGTACATATTTCCTGCCAGACCTATTTGTGTCAATCCTTTTTTTACGAGTATTACCGTCGATAGGCAGGAGACGGTTAATATGCATTCAGGGCGAGAGGCTGTTTGTGCATATAAGTAAGTAAGAACGTAAATATTCTTTATTGCACCACATACAAAACCAATTCAAACCAGAGTTACAATAGTATAAATAAAGGTAGCAACAGAACATATAAATCATTGTTCCCATTTATCTTCACACCAGCTTGGCCTTATTTTTATTCATGGATTACTAATTCCTCGGTAGCAAGTATTTATAAATAGGGAAATGATAACAATTTTTTTGTATGCATCAAATGAGTTTTTTGCTACATAATAATAAATAATAGTATTAGATTCTGCTCGACACTTCGTCTGCGTTAAAGGATGATGATGATTAATAAAAACTATCCTAAGTTCATCTCCGGGCCTCAAAGTATCTCCATACCAAATTTCATATCAATCGGTTCAGCGGTTTAAGCCTGAAGAGGAGACAGATAGACTTATCTATCTTATCAGATAGACTTGAGAGAGGAGACTTATGCCTTTCTAATATACGAGTAGATAATCTTTCTAATATACGAGTAAATTTAGTTTTAGACACAATAATACATACAGTATCCTCAAATGTAACGAACATAAACTTATTATTACAGCAACAATTTCTCATATCCAACTTCTACACAAACTAACGCCGCAATTTGCAGCACTATATTTAATTCGTCCGCCGGTTTTATTAAGCCGCAATTAAGCTAATTTGTGAGCACAAATGAAACACTGTAAGGTTTGAACCTTGTCTAATTAGGTACTGGGAGACGTTGACAATGGACACTGTCAGGATTTTTATTCTTCAGGAATTCATCTGGGTTTGGACAAGTAATTGTCAATTAATTAATTTCTTTAAAAAATATTTCACTTGTATGTATGTTCGGGTGAAATCTTGCAAGCTAAATTAGACCCACTTGTTATTATTCGATTGAGTTGAAACTCCACATCCATATGTAAGTTGGGTGACGATGCAATATAATGGTACCATTAAGCTGGTCTGAAGATGGATGTACAGTCAGCATCAAAAGTAGCGGATGAAACAACGCGCCAAAAGTATCTGATATTCCGGATAACTTTTCCAAATATAAATAAATTGTTAACTTTCGCGCTCAAAAGTATATCTTTTACAGTCTTAGTTATTCTATATTAAAGACATCACTTTGTAATTTTTTTTTGTTTCAATCAGAGAATAAATTGCGTGATATTTGTCGAGACCCCCCCTCTCCCCAACGTGAGATTAGATGAGATTTGACTCGACCCCCTCCCCCCTTTAATCATCTCACGTAATTTATGGACGCCCCCAAAGTAGTCAGCGATAAAAACTTGTATCAACAATGAATAAAAAGAAACTATCTAATATCAATGTATAACAAGATATAGTCGACTGAAAATCACTTTATACTTAGTCGATCGCTCTTGCTTAGGTACCTATTCAATAAATCCGCAGATAAAGAAATTTAAATATTCGATGTTCGCGGTAGGCGCTCAGTCTTTTCATTTTACAAGTCCGTTGAAATATGAAATTAATTGTATACGGTTTTACTATTACGTTATTGTAATTAAAGTCTTATTTGTTTGCCATAGGTAGGTAATCCAATTGGTCGAAAATTACTTGAGCCAGCTTACTCGCAATGTTAAGTAAGATTTTAACAATTTGAATAACAAAAGGCCAGTATAGTTTAATGAATTAGAGGGTGAAGCTGTTTGGAAACATTTAAATCACACGCTTTGTTGTAAGTAGGAATTTTAAATATTCTCCTAAATGCTTTAAATTTGTTAACCCTTTGAAATTATGAAGCGGCCTCAGTTTAACAATGGAAATTCCAAACGCTGTTCCGTTTTCATCAACATTATTTACAAAGTTAAATTCCAGATTTTTATTAATATTAAACAGCCAGATATTCAGATATTAACCTCGGATATTGAAAAATAAACGGCCGGGTCTGGAGTCTAGACAGTTTGGTTAACTATTAGAGGGTGAAAAGGGTACGCTGATACCTTTCCATTACTTTAAAGTACTCCAGACAATTGAAAACACGAGATTTTACACACACATATGTATAAAATAAGTGATAATATTGATTAAAATTCCAGACTAAGTAAACTATCGATTTATCTTTTCTAAACAGATTTTTAAACATTTTGTTCTATCCCTGTTTGTTATTACCTTTTCACGCTAACCAGTGAACCGATTGAGATGAAATTTGGTATGGGAATATTTGAGTCCCTGGGAAGTACATGGGATAGGTTTTATTACGGAAATTATTCATCTACGCATTCGAAATCGCGGGCAGTATCTAATTTACTATATCTAAGACGGAAAATGTCCGTAAAATTTTACCTAGTTAAAGTAAATTAACTAATCAGAGCCTGATATGTCAGCCGTCAATTAGTTCGATACGCCATATCCAGTGCGTCACGTCACAGCGGTCGATACGGCCCACAACCGGTATTTGATGGCCGCAATCACACTGAACACCGTGAAAAGGATGTACCTACTCGGATTGCTTTGTGACATTGTGATGGACGGTGTTATCGACATTTCAGGCATTATATCACACAAAACAACTGTCTCAGTGCACTCTGGTGAGTCTGGAATATAGCGCTCCTAATATACATTTTGTATGTACGAAAAGAAGTTCCTTCCACGCAAAGTTTGCACCAACTTGGCGGTGGCAATGCATAGATATCCCATAGGGGAACTGTATAACAATAAATAAATAAAAAACTTGGTGTAGCACTTGGCATGAAAACTTAGAGTGGTCGGACTCTTGTTTATTTCAAGCACATGTAGAAATTGGACCTCCGTTAAGATCTTGTGCGTTGAGCGAACTATATATCGACTGGCTACTTTTTTCCCCTCGATAATCGATGGAGCAGCCATTGCTAAAATGGATTGACCGGTAATTACAGTAACCTACGGTTTTCTGTAGGGGATTTGTTCGTTTTGTAACACCAACAATGTGCTCTACTCATAAATAGGATTTCCGTTATAAACGAGAGAGACCAACATTTCTTGAAAGGGGTTTTAACCTCTATGGGCACACATAGATTTATACGAATACCTACGTATTTTTAGGACTTCAGGGTTAAATCATTGTTTGGTTTTTAGACATTACATACATTACGT
The DNA here is from genome assembly GCF_033807575.1 of Cydia pomonella. Lineage (NCBI taxonomy): Eukaryota > Metazoa > Arthropoda > Insecta > Lepidoptera > Tortricidae > Cydia > Cydia pomonella. Next base: position 9,524,868 of record NC_084726.1, read on the forward strand.
TTTCTGTTATACATTGCATGATTTGTGTACGTGGATTTTTCTCACCATGTTTGCTAAAACGACGAAACCCTTTTCTAATCACGTAGTGCTTGCGATACGTATATAATGACAGCCCGGCAGATTACTATCTCAAACGCTTTGATCACCGTACTCGGCGCGTATCCAATCGTAAGGTAACTTGAGACTTTACGCTCCTCTTACCGCACTAATTAGTCGTGGATATAAATAGTTAAGGAGTTCTGCTGAGAGGGACAGAAAGGAATATGTTGGTTTTCTGATCCTCGTAGCAGCAAGAACAGACTATCCGGCGAAAGGATAGAGAGATGTAATAACCCTTACTTACATATATAAGTGCGGGATACTATCTCTATCTTATCTTGTGGTACCCTCATGTCTAAGGATCATTAACATGCAATTTTTCCATGCAATTCGTCTTTTTGAGAATTGACCGCCTGGTAAAGGCTACGATTTCTATACTTTTTATATCAAAATGTTGATAAAAGTATTAGGATGAGAGCGCGAAAGTAAGTACTGAATACATATTTCCGCGTCCCCATTTTACTTGCAGCGTACATGTTTCAATGACCAATGGAATTTGTAAAACTAGGTACGATTTGAAAAGAGAATTCTTTGTAAATACCTAGTTACCAATTATTGTAGTGGATCCTGATTTATGTGTACTAGACATTAATATTATGTAGCATTAGCATCAAACAAAGACGTATATCATATGTGTACGTGCCTATTCATATATTTGATACATAATGCTCGCACGCATTCGCTCCCCTACGTCGTTAGCGAGGACTAAGCATCATTCAACCACTTGAATATTTGCATGGCAATGTACCTGTTCATTACAGACATGTCTATGGTATAAGGGTGTGTTGGTGTTGTACCTTGCATCACGTGTAAATATGTCTCTGCACTTTCTATACAAGCAAATTTAAATTACTAAGTGCATCACCCAAACACACTTTGACTTGACAATGATTATGTCTATAATTATCTACTGACTTGCAAACAGGTGAGAGTGTAATGTTTATGTATGATCATTTTTGTTTTTACCACAAAAAGCTTATCAGCATTGGATTTAGATATTTTAGATATAGACTTTACCGTATTCCCTACCCTATACCCTGTATCAAATAGGTATAAGATTCGAGACGGAAAAATAACATGAAAACCTTATCGCAAAGTCAGGAGCACTAAATAAGGATTATGTTCCGTCGTGGGTATTTTTCATGCTCACAGATAGACTTTATTTTCCCAGGGAATAGATTTTTTAACAACAGCAGTGACTAAACATATGATTTACGACTCTTTTGTGATTGGCCACTTCCAGGTTTTACATTTCTTCCTGTTCTGTAAATCTGAGTTTTGATGTTCGAGTAAATTGTAAATGTTATTATGCTATCTCTGCACCTGTATTTCTTTAACTTACCTGTTTTTAACGTTGAGGCTGAATTGTACATTGTAATTTGTAGCGAAATATGTAGTTTTAGTAGTTTGACTACCTCATATGTCTCACATCTAACGATGCAATGCTCGCAAAACCGATAAAGGCGACACTGCATAGCATATATTAGATTATTTTAGATGTGGGCGTAGGCGCTTTAGGGAGGGGTACGAAAAAGTGGTTTCCATCTATGTGTATATTCGATTTTTTTTAACTTTAAATAACATCAAAAAGCATTAGGCACTCAAAGCACACTCAACGTGTATGCCCGCTATTCAGCTAGATTTAAAGCCCAATTCCACCAGGAAATATCCCAAAACATCCGTATTGGTCCTCCGTGCCGGATAAACATCCGCCCTCACCGTAAACCGGGCGTATTTACGACTGCCACCGTTGTAGTTATTTATTCGTTGCTTCTTTACCTGGCCATGTATTGGTTGCTCGAGCTACCAACTCGAGCTGCTAAGTTCTCAGTGGCACCAGTCTATCGTGACATTCGTGACCTCAAGATCAGGATACATCTGTATTTGTCCTCCGTGTGGCGGATGTTTCATTTGCCAAATTTTCATTCGACCGAACTTGTTTTTTCATTCTGTAGGTTCCACATTAGGTTTGGTTCGATATGTGACCCTTTTGAAAATCGGACGGTTTTAGTACTAAAAACGCGTTTGGTCTAATGGCACATCAGACAGATAAGTTTCTAGGTTGGAATCAGGGGGCCTACCGCGAAAACCGTAATTCGCAAATTGCGGGGATCTTTCTCTTTTACTCTCACTAACACGTAATTAGAGTGACAGAGAAAAATGCCCGCCATTGACGAACTTCGATTTTCGCGGTTATAGCCCTGTAACCGCTCAAGATCTACTCGTATGCAAATTAGGGAATGCCATCTCGCACCATGATTGGCGATTCGATATCTCGCGCGAAATATCAGAAACGAGATTGGGTGTTACGAGATCGAGATTAGAAAAAGTAAATAAAAATGAGTTATTTTGATCAAAAATCCCTAAGAATCCAGTATGTACTGACCTATTAGGGTACTTGCTGGTATTTCCAAAATGAAACCGCAACTTACAAAAAAATTAAGGCTAAGCGCGTCAAAATTATATACATATGTAATAATATAATAATAGAAAGCGAAATATCGCTACTGAATGGCTATAGCCTTAGACTTGCTCGTGCTTTATTATCGTGCTCGTTTGGAATTATACCTCCGTATGCGAACCGATCGTAAAGTCGTAGGAGCGGCATCTATGTTTATGAAGATTGAAGTTTTGGCTTAATGATGCAACGTAGATATAGGCGTTTCTTGTACTTCTTACACAAGTATACATAAAATATCAGTAGCGAGCCGTCCATAGAGTATTCTAAGACATTTATTACCCCACTGCTGGGTATACTCTGTATAAATGACTAATTCTCCGATTTATTTACGAAATTTTCCTTTACTCTCCTTAGAATATTGGGAGTATTTGGATAGGTGATTTGCGACCATAACTATTGGCTCTTTTTTAAAACTTAACAACGACTGGTCCTGCACTTGCTTGGTGCACTAGGTAGCGGGCTATCCAGAACTGCTGAGATGCTGGGGATCTGCATCGACTGGGATGCGAAGCTCAGAACTTAGCATTTACTGGATTTCGAGACTATTTTTTGGACAATTTCTATCAAAACTGTCAAATTTCGTTCTAGAAGATAGAACTGTGTGTTTCCTAATGCACTAGGGAGCTGGCTATCCAGAACTCCTGAGATACTGGCTGTCAAACCTTGGATTTGAGCTTGAACTTAGCTTTTGTTAGAAGAAACCTAAAATTTTTTTGATGTTCGTATCCCATACATATATAAAAAAAATACAGTTTCGACTAGAACTCATTATATATCGTCTAGAAATGTTACTAGCCTGCATTTAAATGCTATTTTGAGGCTGTGAAGTGGATAACAGCTGGTATGCTAGTGTTTCAAAATGGGAAGTTAGCATCTCATTTTCAAATTTCATTTTTTTAAGCGTAAATAAGTAGAACTATGAAAATACTACTAGAACTCTCAAAAAAACTTGAGCTGCTAGCACTTGATATGCTAGGTTCACAGACACTGGTCCTGGTCATGCTTCATATTTTATAACAAATTCGTTTCAGTGTCTTCTATTCAATGTCAAAGTAAACCTCACGTAAACAACTTAAGGCAATGCCTGTAATTATTTTCTAGCAACCGCCTCGGGCAATATACCAGTGTTATTACGTCCAAATATAAACTTTCTTTAATTAAATTGCTCCCTTGAATTACGGGAACAGAAGGTAACTGTGCCTTAATAAAGTTGCTCGTATTTAATACAAGTACCTAGAGGCGTTTACTGAATATATCGCAAACAAGTAAAATTGACAAACGATAATGCACTCTACTTAATTGAACTTAAAATACAAATTAGCTCAATTTTATTTATAGGTGGTTTTATTACGTGGTGTTGAATGCGTGAGGTAGATCAGATCTCTTGGATTACTATTCTCGCATTGTCGGTAGCCTTTGCGATGTTTTTAGATTTTTTTTTTTTTTCTTAAGGGCAGGAGCAGTGCGGACTTATATTGAACGACCTAGGAGGAGGAAGCAGTATGTTGCAGGTTGGAATAAGCATGTGAGGGAGGCTCACAGAACTGCTAGGCTTTACTTTAATGAGTGGGTATTATGCAATAAGCCGAGATCTGGGACCATTTATAATAACATGCGCGAGTCGCGTAAAGTTTTTAAGGCTAAACTTAAATGGTGCCAGGAAAATCAGCAGCAAATTGAAATGGATTTAATGGCTAGCCATCACTCATCGAAAAACTTTAGTAAGTTCTGGCAACAGACGAATAAATTTAATCTAAGGCCTAGCCTTCCTGTGAGCGTCCAGGACAAGTTTAATCCTAAGGATATAGCCAACCTGTTTAGCGAACACTTCCAAGTCAAGTCTCCACTAGATGGGCCAATATCGGTGCTCGGTGCTCGGACGTCTGGTTCATTGACCTTTTTTAATGCTCGTCAGATTGAGCTTTGTATTAAGAACATGACTAGAGGTAAGTCACCTGGACATGATAATTTGAGCATCGAGCATCTTCAAAATGCGGGTCCTCATCTTCCTAGAGTGTTGGCACTGCTCTTTAATTTATGTATTTGCCACTCGTATCTCCCGGCTGATCTTATGCGTACAATTGTAATACCGATCATAAAAAACAAAACTGGAGATATGTCGGATGTTCATAATTACAGACCGATTTCCCTCGCAACTGTGATATCAAAAGTGTTAGACAGCCTCCTTGATAAGCAACTTAGTGCGCATGTAAGTCTGAATGAGGCACAATTTGGCTTTCAGTCGGGATTGTCTACTGAGTCAGCTATTTTTTGCCTTAAGAGTACGGTCAAATACTACACTAGTAAGAAAACACCAGTGTACGCTTGCTTTTTAGATTTATCGCGGGCATTTGATCTGGTCTCATACAACATTCTATGGGATAAACTGGAAACAGAAACAACCCTTCCACCTGAACTGCTAGCGTTGTTCAAATATTGGTACGAGAACCAGATCAACAGTGTTCGATGGGCGGGCGTGCACTCGAGTGACTACAGACTGGAGTGTGGTGTACGGCAGGGCGGGCTCTCCTCACCCCGGTTATTTAATATTTATGTTAACGCACTGATTAGTGAGCTCAGCAACACCATGGTCGGATGCTCTATAGATGGTAATTGTGTCAATAACATAAGTTATGCTGATGACATGGTGTTGTTGAGTCCTTCGGTCAGTGCGTTAAGGAAGCTCTTGCATATTTGTGAGAGCTACGCAGAGTCGCATGGTTTAAAATATAATGCTAGAAAAAGTGAAATGTTACTTTTTAAAGCGGGTAATAAAACATATCCGATACCGCAGTTTCAACTTTCTGGTGTTGTTTTGAACCATGTGAAATCCTTTAAATATCTTGGGCACTGGGTGACGGAGGACCTTACTGACGATGTAGACATGGAGAGAGAGCGTAGGGCATTGGCTGTCAGGTGTAATATGCTGGCTAGGCGATTTGCTAAATGCACTAGAGAGGTTAAAATAACCCTTTTTAAAGCATTCTGCCAGTCATTTTACACCTGTAGCCTATGGACGAATTATACACAGCGGTCATATAATGTCCTGCGCATACAATATAATAATGCATTCAGGACCCTGCTGCGGCTGCCCCGGCATTGCAGCGCATCGGGTATGTTTGCGGACGCACACACCGACGGGTTCCACGCCATCATCCGCAAGAGAGTGGCGTCTCTCATGCGCAGGTTGTCAGGTGGCCCCGGCGCGCTCCTGAATGCATTATCATCCAAATTTGATTGTCCTTTTGTGCAGAAATGGAATGACATTCATATGGCTTTATGACATGCTGCTGCTGACATTTTATTTTTTTATAGTCTATTTAATCTGATTTTAATTTTCATTTGAACTTGATTTTAATTATGATATTATTTTAATTTATATATTATGCTAGTTCATTATTTAATAATAATTTTAATTAATTAATTTATTTCTGACTGATTATTTATTTAAAATTAATGTAATAATTATACTGTAGATACTAAGTTACTAACATAGTCTTAAAGAAAATTTGTAACTAATTTACATATATGGGTATAATACCTGAAATAAATAATAATTCAATTCAATTCAATTCAATTCAATAGGACATTATTACACAAATTGACTAAGTCCCACAGTAAGCTCAATAAGGCTTGTGTTGAGGGTACTTAGACAACGATATATATAAGTATTTAATACATAGAAAACACCCATGACTCAGGAACAAATATCCATGCTCATCACACAAATACATGCCCTTACCAGGATTTGAACCCGGGACCATCAGCTTCGTAGGCAGGGTCATTACCCACTAGGCCAAACCGGTCGTCATTGAAATACTTGCATAGAAAATAGCGTAAAAAATATCGATCCAGGTGTAGCAAAACTGTATTGAAAATTTCTTAAATGGGGAAACACGGGAAACACGGGTAAATAAAAATAAATGTAAATTTCCAAAGCGGACATCGGTTCCTGTAGCTAGCATGCGGGAAAAAAGGAGGGAGGAGAGGGTCAGAGGTGTAGGGTTAGAGCCGGTGTACCTTTATTTGACGTTCATAAGCGCATTGTAATATGCCTACTTGAATAATAAACTATCTTTATCTTTACAAAAAAGAAAATAACGTAAGTACAAGTACCTATTGTGAGGTAAACTATTCTATACATTACAGTCTAGTAGGTACCAAAGTCACGTTCTTACCTCTAAAATGAACATTTCTGTAATCTAAACAAATATGACGTTTTCAGCCAGCATTTACGTATCGTCGGTTGTCGCGTACTGTCTTATTGCGAACTGATGTTTTGCCTAAAAAAACTGGGATGATTGATCGCGAAAATAGCCCCAAATATATTTTTTTCCTGAATTAAGTTACATATGCACATATCCAGATGTATTTGCGGTTGATTAAATTCCATGCAACTCAATTTAAATAACGTACGTCAACTGCAATCATTTTCCACGTCAATGGTGATTGTCTATTGGGTTTATTGCATTTGGTTGCGATTTGAATTTCATTATATTTATTACATTTGTAGATTTTGATTTATGATTAACGACTGAAATTAGTGATTCGGAATGCAAAATAAAATGGATGTAAAATTCAGAAAAGGAACTAATTAAAATTAAAAATGTAATGTTCTTGCAATTTACGTTGCAGCTCCGAAACCCGGACATACGAAGTGCAGAGGTCTTCTGAAACCCAGATGCTAAAGGATTATGGAAGCCTATTAGTAAAGCCATTAGAAACATAATTGGAAGGGCTCCCTCCCAATATATCATCAGGGCTTCGCGCTGTAGTCCTCTGTAATCACAGTAAACAAGAAACATTTACGAGGTTTTTAGTTATAACGCAAAAATATGACCGAATTTGTTATCGGAACATATTTTTGCACTTAAACTTTGCCCTCACTGCGGTATGGCTTCTAAAATGAATGCAGATACGCCCATTATTGCCCATATTTCGAAAAGGACAGTAATAAAAATACCCCTCTTTTGTGAGGAGAGCTTAGAGGTTTAATTCAATGCATCAAAGAAAATAATAGCGAGTTGTATGTTTTCTTTAACTATTCTCAATCAAATCATTACTTTTTCTTACGAAAAGCGCGAATTATGAAGGTGTACGACCAGCAGAGTAGTTATTGTAAAGTCACGGTAACAAATGTTTTGAAGGTAGTTCATGACAACCTATTTCTATTTTATTTTGTTTTAATTACTAAAGCAGAAGCATAACATTGAATTTTGCCCATGTTCGCACGACATTGTAAATACATATTATGTAATGAAGTTATGTTCTGGGTTTTTCTACCAACGGTATTTTTGTTTTATTATGTATCGTTACTCGTGTAGACAATATTTATTACTCTCGGTCTAGTAATTGTAATGTAGACAAAAGAAATTGGAACCTTGTAATAATCAAGGTTATATTTGTCAAGACCAGCCCTTTCACGCAGGCCACGTAGCCAATAATTTGATAGACGTAACGAGCACATCATTAAGATCGCTATATCAAATTCCATTGTTTATCAATAATAGACCAAGTTCCAGGAACCACCACTTGTATCATACCACGTGGTCGGAATGTATGTACTAAAACACGTGTAGTGTAATACGTTACTTTATATAGATATGTTCAAGCGGCTTATTTTGTTATCGATGCTGATCTTTATTGAATATTTCTAACGATCTTAATTAAAATATACCGAGAAAAGCCCTTGGCGTTGATTAGGTTTGTTTTCTCAAACCTTAATTTGGAATCTATCTTATTCAATTTTTGGAGCGAAATAAAAAATAATGAGAGTTTTCTCTACCGCCTGCATTTTACAAAAAAAAAAATGATTCAATTTGAAACTGAAATTTATTTAAAAATACTTGCTAAGCTTTTAAGGTCAGTTTTAAAAAATAGTCAAGACCTTATTTTGGTAAGTACTTTCAAACAACGTACTCTATAAGCCCAAGGAATTGGTGAGCTTAACCAATCTTTTTACTTAATCTTTGCACGTCTTTCTCATCTATTTTAAACCTAAATAGTAATAATACGTGGTATTTTAAAACTAAACAGTAGTAATATGTGGTTCGAAGCTACACAACACAAATGTTCAAGCGAATATGTTTTCAATATCCGATATCCCGACGCCGAGAGCTCTTTACGAAAGGGACAGCGTCCGGATGATCGGCGATCCATTGGAGCATGACAAGTACTACTCGTCCAAATCGCCAATATACTGACTATGTTCTACCTAAAGTACTGTCTAGTCTAGATTATGTATTATTGAAGAAATATGGTATCATATTAAAGATTTAAACCTTATGTTCAGTTGTATTCACTCTGTGTAAGATTGTGAGGCCGCCCTGGCGAGTAAGAAAAGGAAAGCATTGATTTAGTCATACATTTGTCAAATATAGTAAAATGTCGGCCCATAAAAGTTCAATTTTTTCCAAGCGTTGTCGGTATTTATCCCACATCTATTATTATCTTACTCCATCGCATACTTTTCACAAAGGGAACAAGGTACGTTCTTGTAAAGCTAAGAATCTACAAGGTTCACCACACCTAGTGTTGTATACAAAATCTTACTTCTGCCGTTGATTTGTACACCGATACCGATATTAATAGCGATAGGCACGCAGCGAAAAGTGCGTTCTGACAATTGATGGATCCCAAGCATTTTCGTTGTTATCATTCTATTATATTTTCAGCACACAGATCTTGTGAGCGTGCCGGACGCATAAATTCAAATTTAGCAACTTAACCATAGCATCCGCTATTTTCGTCCCCCACTCAATTTTCGCATAAGACGTATCGACAAATTGTTCTTTTCGTCACATGACTCGTTGTGCTACTTATTGTGAATAAAAATATATTTGGCGTTCCTTAGCAACAGTTAAGTACTATTCGATGTAGATATCTTTGAATCTTTTGCATCGTTGTTCGTTAATTTGTAAGCTTTTCGAAATATGTATGTATGTATGTCACTCTATTGCACATAAACAGTAAATAGGTAGGTATTGTTATTAAAACTGTTTCGTCTTAACAATGTCAGGAGGCGAATAGACGCTAGATTAAAAATTAGGCAATGAACATTTAAATGCTCTGCTCGAAATTCTTAGTAAATTTGGAATTTGCAAAAATATAGGACTCTAATTAGTGTTAATTGTTCACTAAATTCGCTTTTCCATTTCTGTTAATTCGAATATAATTAAATTAATCGTAAAGAAATAAATACGTATAATTTAAATTTACTGCATGAACCAGGCGATAAATCAATTAGGCAAATCGATAGAATTCAACTTTACGGGCTGACTAATGTAAGACAAGAGATTGTGCGTAAGATAGGATTCCCCTGAATGCGAAAAACAGATGTGTACGGAGCGTAGGCGCACCGCCCAAACACCTCAACGTTATATTTGGGACTGTTATTGAAATATCGACCACCTGTCTTTAACTTGGACACGGGCCAACACGCATATCAATAATACCAATCTAATAAAATCTCCAATATTTAGGTGAGATCTTAATTTACTGAGATTTATTATTAGCTGGGAATTGAAAGCGGAGCTATATTGGTATTGGGATTCGCCGTGGGTGTTCAAGGTTGCACGGTGCTATGTACGTTTTCCTATTAGTTTTGTTTATCTCTGGAATGTTGTTTACTTTATTTCATGTCAATATGTATCTGCGTACTTATAAGGCCTCCACAGAAACCTTTACGTTCAGTAAGATAATACGATACGTACTCATAATTAATTGCCTAAGTTTAAAAACTTTTTATTATAATATTAAGATAAGCTACTTAACAATTAATCTGATGTTTCAATATCATAATTATACCTCCATAAAGACTATCGCGTGAAATCAGACAGATTAATAGTACATTCAGTGAAAAACATGCAAACTAAATAAGTCATAGCAACCTGCCCTTTACAATTGGAAAGGAAGTCCATAGACCGACAAACAATTTGTCATCAAGGAAATACCGATATCGGCCTTGCCAAAGGACGCAAGCGCAAGTCGAGCGTGCAAGAAAAAGTAGTGGTTTTAGGATACCTACGTGACGAAATCGCTTAATGCTGTGAGCGTGCTAATCTTTACTATCAGCAAATCAAATTAACTACCGGGGTCATATTACTGACTCTTTCACTCTCAGTTTTACGACCCCTTCATCAGTTTGATATGCTAGTAAGTGTTGAGGCTGAGGCATCGAGATACTCGACCCACTGACAGGGTTATAAAATATGAGTCAAGTTAGATGACCTATTAAATTCCAGATCAATATTTCCTAACTAGTTTCCGCTTATAAAACAATATATTTACGATAAACGTCTGAGAAATTGAAACCTCGTTAAGGCTTTTAATAAAATCGGGCTCTTATTTTAACTATTTCTTCGTAAACCATTAAGTTCAGTAACGAAATAATAATTGACAGTACTAGAAATCTACGAAACGAGCCTATTCACCTATACGTAAGATATTCAGCTACCTATAACAGACGAACATTTAGCTATTTTGGTTAGTAGGTAACTCTTGAAAATTTAGGGAGTGGGCATCATTCGCTGCCTACGAACAAAACATCATCGCTGACATTGCCTTTACAGTACTCTGTTTTACTTGTTTACAAGTGGCTTGATGACGCGCACGATTCTCACATAATTAACGCTAAACTAAACCCGATCTTAAACATTTGTTTTTAACTACCTTCTGGCTTATCTCTCAATCAATTAAATGCATCTTCAAGCAGTTAGCTTTATTTTTACGTGCCTTTGTTTACGCCTGTTGTATCTCTTGGCATGTGCGTAGAACTTCAAATAAAATGGGATCGTATCGCTCGTATTTTGAGGGCCTACCCGAACATCGAAAATCGAAATGTGTCTCTTAATCGCCCTTACATATTTGAGCGATAGAGGAGTCAGATAGCAAGAGATCGATTTTCGACGTTTGTGGTAGAGGACCTCTGCCTTCATACAATGATTCCTTTTCATCTTAATCAAATCGTTAATAGACTAAGTCGATGACCGAGATTCAATGGGATTGGTAGTGGAAGTAATTTGCTGATATGATAATGTAACTTCCTACAACAGTATCGTATATATTGCTTAAATGCCACCAGTATTTCTTCTAAAAACAGATAGTAAATAAGTGTAGCGTGACTGAGGGTTGTGCAAAAGACCAGCCAGAAAATTCCCATCGCTTCAAACGAACCAGCTTAAGTATGACCTCCAATCACGAATAAATGGTACAGATTTCGAGCTTCTTTACTACACTAAATCGTAATCCATTTACTGTAGTAAGCCTTGTGAATTCCTGGAAAATATTCATTTCTGCGCTGTTAAGATAATTATACGGCGTTTATCTTGTAATCCCTTTTGCACGACAATGTTTTTAATTAAAACTTTTTTCGTGGCGTCGTTTGCGGGGATCAGGTTGTTTGTAATTCCTTAAGGAATTTTAGTCTGTCGCCATTTTTTTAAATCTCTTTTTAGGTCCATTTGAAGCAGAGAGATTGTATAATAGTTGATTTAATATTTAAAAAAATATGTTGACCCTTCCTGGGATGTAATCAATCAAGTGACTTTTTTCAAACGAATTGGGCTGTGCTGCAGCATAATATAGCGGATGATATAAACTTATAAACGAAAAACCTGGGAGAGAACTAATTACAAATATTTTCATGAAATAATTTTAGCTAATAGCACAAATTTAATAAGTACTACAAGTAATTAATAGTAGCTTGTATAGCGGTCAAAATAGCATGTAAGAATCAGTTGCTTCAGTATTCTATTGAAATATATCCAAGTATAGTTTTAAAAAGTTATGAATAGCCCGATACAAAGGAAAGTACAACAATTTATGTTTCCTAATCTATACCCGCGCTTTCATTGTAACTGTTACCAGTGACACAGTATTGTTTTATTGTTTATTCATACAACACACAAGCTTACAGTTGATGATAGCAGTATAAGTTTCATTGCAAGAGTAATGTAACGATTTCCTCGTCTTTGGCCGTTAGCTCGGAACATTCGGATGTTTTTATCTCGGACGCCACAAGAACAAATCGAACAGATTTGTATTATCCCGCTTCCTATTGGAAACTCGTTTGCGATGGCTGGCGGCGTGTTTATCATGAACAATTGTTAACTTTCCGTTTGTCGGATGAGATTTGCTTGTTCGTCTACTAAAGTGCAAAGGTAGTAAATTTTATTAAAACTGCTAACTTATCCATTTGAAGCTTGAGTATAGTACGCTAAAGTAAATTAGTAAACTTAAATGAACTGAAGGGGTTTCTACCGAGACACTATTTTGAATTTCACACTGTTCTCCTTTTCGTTAAGGCTCATTTAGGCGGCGCGTGGAACTCGCATGCCATTTTAGTTACATTGCGGACTATAGAGCGTAGGTTACAAATACCGCAATGTAACAGAACTCCTATACGACTTCTCGCACCGCCTTAACGAGCCCTTAAATTGGTATTTTAAAATAAAAGCACGATAAACTCTGAGATTCCGTTTGAAATTGCCTCTGTTTCCGTAATAACTTCAAACTCAATTAGTACAAAGTATCTAAGAATAATTGTTTGCCTTCATCTAAACTGAATCTTTTTTAACAACGCAAGAAATTGAAATTTTGATACATATCATTTTCCAGGAATCACTTCTCCAACAAATTGACCTTTTTCGCGTAAAATTAAATGAGAACTTCTCAGTCATTCATTGCTTGCTTTTGGCTTTTGAGTTTTAATTGCTCTCGAGAGATTCTTGAAATAATTATGTACTGAAAGAGTAAGGTTTTGGGGGCTATTGAGTTTTCTTGGACAGTTTTCGAGGCTCGTTCCATAAAAGAAGTAAAATTGATGCTTTGTGGATGACGTCCCAAAGTTTCTAGGACGTATGAGAATCTAGATATCCAATGTGATTTCGTACTAATTATGCCCTGTTCTATTCGATTCTTGTAAAACGATGCCAAAGCACAAGTGAAACATCCTATGATGCCTCACAACACTATTGTTATTCTAAAACCCTATCAACTTGGCATTAAGATGTGTTCCAACTTCTATTTTAGTTTTGTAAAATATCTTGCATAGTACCAACAAAGCAACTATCCTTGTCACACAAATCGCCCGCCTACGTTGACAATTACCACTCAATACGTTTTTTCGGATCAGGTGTCAATATGAACAAAGTGCATCCCGCTCGAACGCTGGACGTGCCCCACCGTTAACGCTCTGTTTAACATCGATGTCGCGCTATTGTACTGAACGAAACATGCCCGGCCTTTTTCAGATGCTTCTTTGGTTGTTAGATAAATGGAAACTATTACAGGTGTAATGATGTTTGACGACTGGTGTAAAAAGGGAAGTTGTATCTTGCTGCAACCGTGTTTTGTGTCTTGGGCCCGAAGTCTAATAAGAAACTGATATTAAAACCTTCGATCTTCGTATAAATTCGAAACGTACACATCAAAGTGAAATTCAACCTTTACAGTATTCTCTTTGTGACTTGTGACTATCTGAAATTCGTAATTTTGTTAACTAAAAAATGCATTGCAGAAATTGTTTTCTTTAGACATAAACTTTTTCATGTATAGTATAGATCTATACCTAGACGAACCGACGGCGATTTTCTTCTGTTTAGTAAATATGATTACTTTTATACAAGTTTAAATGCAAGTTTCCTTCGTTGATACATTTCTAACAAAGGTCTATTCAGCCTATCCATGGTACTTGTCTAATCTATCTTAATTACCTCTTTGCCGTCACATCCAGAGATCCAGACTACCGTCTCAAAACATTCCCTTACACCTGAATGCTTACTTAAAGTTGTTACATCAGCGATGTGATGCCGGAGATGAGATTGCTCTAAAGCGTTTCTATTTAAAACTGTTTATACTTAAATAAATGTTAGGTTAGTCTTTTAGCTCATGATTTTGCAGTAATTTCAAAAACGAAACTAATCTTCGCTTCTCGTTTTCTAAATTTCGTTCAAATTCTTCATTTACATACATACGAATTTGCATACGAATATTTTATGCCGTCTGATCTGCGCACGAATATACGTCATTGTTATCATACAACAGCGGCAGTGCCAAGTATTATTGAACATAGAATTTACGGCGCACAGAGCGTCGCTCTCATTATTCAATCCAGTTCTCAATTTGACCAAAATGCCGGCGACAAATAGCCTTTGTAGTGGATAAACGATCTTGTTAACGTATTCCGTAATTACCCTGATGGTTTTATTTACACTGAGGCTGTGTCAAGGGGCCAATAGCGTTGAATTTTTCCAGTAATCTAGTACGTGTAATTAAATAATAAAAAAACAACAGTGGGTGCTGCATGATGACAATCAAACATGAGACAAATCGAAGGAAGCCTTGGTCATCTATTGAATGGACTGCTGGTAACCGAGCACAGTAGAGTAGCTTTATGCAGGACAGGAAATTGAAAGATGTAGGTAGGTTAGGTATTTGTGCTTACAATATGCTTCCATATACGATAAATGCGTTACCTTGTTTTTAATTGTCTGGTCCTTCCTATGAACGTTGCCAAAAATACTTTGGACAAAATTTTCAGTCATTTATTGTGAAAAGGTGTCTTTGTCTAAAGTGTCTTCGCAAAGTCCTTTAGGGAATATTATATAAAATTTACATAATAAGCACTGTCTTTCCCTTGCTAGGTAAAGGTCCTGTTTTGTTGTATGCACTCGATAAAGTCACTCCTTTGACATGGCATCCACCAGTGTGTGCAGAATGGAGATAGCGACATAACTTAATCACCTGTCCAGGAGATTGGCAGTTTGAGAGTGGATGAAAGCGGTCGCAACTTCTGCAAATTTTAGATATGGCTCCAAAAATACAATATACCTACATACCACGAGTAATATTGTATTGCGAATACTTTGGAATCAAGAAAACCTTTCTAACATAAGGTATAAAAATGTATTTCGAATCATGAAATCTTTCTTTTATCGACAAGGAAAAGTTCAGCTACCGTAAAGGACATGACAGGTGACGCGAAAATTTAATTGTATTGTTTGTTTTTTTATGTATGTTTTTAATACCAAAATGTTATTTTGGACGGAGAGAGTTTTGGATTTTGTATTTATTTAACGAAAACCTTGAGTTGCTACAATAATATTAAAGGTAAAAATATTGTTTCTTACTTCACCTTTTCTTATTGTTTGTTACGTTTGGAAAGCATGTATAGTAGGTACCTACTTCTTTTAAATCTTTGTTAACTACTCAGTTTCTAAGTAGTACTGCTTAGTAAGTATCGCTAAGTACTAAATGAAAAGACGCATTGTCGTTTCTTTGTACCGAAAATATTTAATTAGTAGTTTCGTCAAATAATTTCAATGCTAACGGCTCGGTCAATGCCATTCAATGCCGAGCCATTGTATAGCGATAATCGTCTATTATTATAGACTCTACTGATGAGTATGCATGTAACATGCACTCTATTATAATCTTTATTGCTTACGCTTAAAGTGCTAAAGTTGTTAGCAGGAATGTAATAAAAAACTAAAAGGAAGTAGAAACATACATACATAGATAACCAGGATTTGGCTCAAAGCCAATTTGATTCTTATGGTTGTTTGGTTTCCTCTTGTGTTTTAAGGAGTTAAATTACCGCAATTCGAGAGTGTTTTATGGTAGTTTAATTGAAAATGGTAAAAACTAAGAATCTGGCAAGTCTTTTATCATTATGATCGAGACAATGTGCTTGTGTGTTCTTAGGAATGGCATTATGCTGAGCGTTGACTTTTTTCAGTATAATCAAAATCATATACAGTGTACAAGTTAGTTATAAGTCTTTTTTTTCTCTTTCTTTCTCTGTGTGTATTGTATAACTGTATACTTATATATTCTATTCTAGAAATGAATGATCAGTTGATCATGCGTTGGAAAATGGTATGTTTTTTTTGCGGTTATCGATAAATAACAAAAATGTCAAAATTATATAAATACGTATTGCAGTGAACAATTTCATATCACATTTAATAATATAATACATTGCCCGCCGAAACAAACAAAGGCTTTTATCGCAGCCCAAAATATAAGATATTACCAATTCGATTTTCTTGAAAGCCCCTTTTAACCAAACATCATTGGATCTATTCATCGTATGTCAGACCGTATTCATTCATTCATCGAATTCAATTGGATTATTCGAATGTAAGTTTCGTCACGTAGCGTTATCACCTATTTACATACTTCGACGGTTCTGAATAGAAATATAGTTCGTTCATTGACTTCGGACGTATGATGGACCGAGTTATGCACGTGATAATGATATTGCACCTTTTAATTTTAACACCATGTGATTGAAAGAGACAGACATTGTCATCATCAAAGCGTCACGTAGACAAGTCCGACCATCATATCCGCACTTGGGTCTTTTGAGTAATGTTAGTATTCGGTGTAAGTTGGTGATCCAGTTGCGTGGTGCTGCTAGCATTTTAAGTTCCTGTGACTAAGGCATTGCAGTTTTAATTGTTCAACCTAGGTTCATTATTCTCTGTGTATGAGAAATGCTTTGGTTTGTCTGTGAAGCTAGACAATAGGGCTAGTTTTACTGTCGTGTGATTACTTTTCCATGAGGGTAGTACTTGAAGCTTTTAAATAACGATTGGCGTCTATAACTCTACACCAGCAGGATGACACGAGCTATAAATATAATAATTAAAACACATATAAAATAAATAACGTACGTAATCCCTTACATAATCTACTACTTTTATCGAAATTAAGTAGCCAAGCGGATTCCAGACATTTTGATGCAAATAGAAAAGCGTTAAGATGGGGTGAATAATATATAAGAGGTAAACAAAATGGGCATATCTTAAGAGGCTGTCAACACCCAATGTCCTTGAAATTGATGTTACTTAAACAGTTTTTTAAGAAAGACTATTTGTTTTAGTCAAGTAAGAAAAATATATGTTCATATTAATTATATTTCAAAGACCGTGGTTGTACTCGATACATGATTGAACGAAATCGGCTCGATAGAAAATAATTGCAAAGATTGGTCTTAAAATCACAATTAAACGGTTCTATGTCTTTATTGTTTTGACTTATGGGTCTGCAATTAAAATCACAATTTCAAAACATTTATATCTAAACCGTGGTTGAGTAAAATATTACACTAATAATCCACTTTTTTTTATTTAAATATTTTTCTTATTATTCCCTTGCCCAGGCCCAGTAACATGCGACAGTGCTATCTCATTTACTCCGATAGAAATAGACAGTGTGCGCGCTTTAGGTATTGACAGCCTCTTAATGAGCAGAGAAAACTTTTGGATACAGGAAGGAAAAATAAAAACCAATAAAGGTGAACAGGCGAAATAAACTAAGCGAGGCTTCGGAGGATAACGGTCAATCACTGTGAAAGGTTCAACGGTTATTTATAAACGTCAGCCTTTCGTGTTTCATGTATATCCCTTTTTGGACCTATCATAACTACTACTAAATACTTAAACTAAATTATTATTATTGTTATTTATTACTTTTTTTGGCATGTACACTACTAACATACTCGTAGCTTAAGTGTTATGTAATTATTATTAATACTCACTCTATGGATTCTGTCTGAAATAAACGAATTTTATTTTATTTTATTTTTATTTTTATTTTATTTTTTTATAACATTTCCTTTCTCGGTAACAAGCGTTCCTTTCTTGAAAGTCTTGAAACTCTGTAGGAACAAGTAGGTAATAGAAAAGACTGATAATTTCCAAAGGAGTTTGACTAACGGTCTTTATATTCTTGTATGTGGTTCCTGTTCCTAAGTACATGAGAGAGAATCGTCGAACATGTCAGTCGTAACGCCTGAAAGGGTTTTCACACTGTGACGTTTCATTTCCTCGCCGTTTTCAAAGCTGTCAGTCCAAGTCACAGTTGAAACGACAGATCAAGACCAGTATATGTGCGAACTAAGATTACACATATTTACTCTGGATCTAGTGGTCATTTTACACTAGTCAAGGGGACATCGTGTGCCTTCTGTAATCTAAGAAAATACCAACGTGGCCAGTACATACGAGAACTAGTGCGGTTGCAAAAACTTTGACAGTCGGATTATTCGACTTTCCTTTGCGTTTGTGTAGTTTCGTTTTGAAATGAAAAAAAAAAAACTCTGAAAACATCGATAACACCTACATTCACTATACTATGGCTTGAACATATTAATGTTTAAAGAAAAGGTTATTTATTACGTACTCAGCGAGTCTTTTCTTTGCAGAACTGGTACAAAGGTGAAATTTTAATTTGGTATAAACTTTTGTCCGGTTTTGTACTCCTAATTTAATAAGAAGTAAGCCATAAAGAAAACAACTTGACGGCACTTTTAAACTGCTTTTTGCGAAATTAAGTCTACGTCAATCTAATCCTGAAAACGTTTAAATGGTGCCATTAGATGTAATCACCCGTTGAGATTCTCTTAACTTTTGTTTTGGGTCAATTGCGAAGAACATTCGAAAAGTAGTACCGGAATTTTCTGCGAAATAGTCAATAAAGAATTTAAATTCTAATTCTTTGCTTATCCAGCTATAAAATTTAACGCTCGTTGAATTTCGATAGTAAGTAAAATTTGTAAACGAAGTATGTCGGAATATCTTTTATTACAGCTATTTATTTTACTTAGATTAATTTGGTACGTGGTACCTACTTATTGGTGATTTTCCACTGATAATTAAAAGCAAGTAAATTCCATCGATTGACTTCATAAAATTATTATTTTATGCATGAGGTGTCATCGCGTTAGAGATGGAAAATAATATATAGATGCGAACTGTGATTTGTCATATTGATCTATATAAAACTCGTTATATTTTTTATGTCCTTGGTAGGGAAAAATTTGATTGCGTATACAGCCACCTTAACTAACACTATTGTGTAGGAGCTTTCTCATTTACTCGACTATTACAGTTGTAGTGCGTTCTGAACGCCCGGAGATAGTCAAACTTCTGTTTGTATTCACCCCGCTCATTATTTTTTCATCTACCCTCCGTCTGGACGTGCAGGTGAAACGTGATACCTTTTTAATCTCTGCCCTTTTCACTTACAATTTATCCACGTCCTTTTGTCAATTAGAAACCTCCCTTTCAACAATTTCAAAGAGCGATCTTGAAGTTATTATCTCCCAATTTTCTGATGGTCTCTTGAAATTGCCAAATAATTCGATTACTAAACTCGTTGAAATGTTAAATAACTTATTTACTGAGCTATCAATCTTCTCAATATCTGAAGGTTTCACATCACATACACTTTTCCAAGTAAACTAACTCTAGTATCTACATTTACCAATCAGTCCCGAAATGGTCACAGAAATGGTATCTACCGGAAAGGTTCTACACTTGTCCCCTTATCGCTACACGTCTATCATTATATTATATCGTCTCTAAGGACCTTGGGATGATGGGCAGACCGAAGCACAATAGCGTATATCACGCCCCGTCGTGCCTCGTTTGGACACTTGCAGAGTTTAGTTGACTAGTTAATGTTCTGTTAGAATTCACACAGCTAAATCTTTAATGGACTGTGCAAGTGAACAGCTCTAAGTAGACTTTAGTACTGTCTGGATCTTTGCAAGACGAAAGTTAGTGTCTTAATTATTTCGTCTAATTTACCAACTCGTCTACGATCTCCGGTCCTATACTTTGTTCTTTACAACTGGCGGTTTTTAGGGTTCCGTAGCCAAATGGCAAAAAACGGAACCTTTATAGATTCGTCATGTCCGTCTGTCTGTCCGATTCTGTCACAGCCACTTTTTTCCGAAACTATAAGAGCTATACTGTTCAAACTTAGTAAGTGGATGTATTCTATGAACCGCATTAAGATGTTCACACAAAAATAGAAAAAAAAAAACAATAAATTTTGGGGGTTCCCCATACTTAGAACTGAAACTATGGATAGGTCTTCAAAAATGATATTGAGGTTTCTAATATAATTTTTTTCTAAAATGAATAGTTTGCGCGAGAGACACTTCCAAAGTGGTCAAATGTGTGTCCAAAGTGGTAAAATGTTGAACAAGATCTAGCAAGTAGATTTTTTTTTAATACTTCTCAAATGGTACGGAACCCTTCATGCGCGAGTCCGACTCGCACTTGGCCGCTTTTTTTATATTTGAAACCAGCGGAGCTGGCTCGTAAACTTAGCTTTAGCACTTGTTTAGCGAATCGTAAACTCCGCACGACGTATCGAACGAGGCACAGCAGATATAAAGCTATGATATAAATACCAACTGTATTCGTGTCAGAAAAGGGATTCTATCATTCTATGTTTAGAGGAAATTGAAAAGGTAATGCACTGGACATATGTTTGATTAGAACTTGCTTGTCGTTGTGTCGAAAGGTATCGCTTTTTGAGGTGTTATAAAGGACGATTGACTTTAAAAAATGACAGACATGAAGTAATTAACTTATGAAGATAGACAGTTGAAATAGCTTTAAAGGTATTTTACATTTTACAATACTGGTATATAAAGATCAATTTTGTATGACTTCAAACACTTAAAACAGAAGTCTGGTCGTCTATTGATGAGCCAGACTAAAATTTCATTTCGAAAGCTCTTTAATCTATCAGGGGAATATTAGTACATGAAATATTTACCCAAGGATTATAGACGAGATCATCTCGTCGCATTGGCTCTCGACAGTCTCATCTAAACCTAAGTCCCCAGAGGACCGTCTGGTCTGGAATTCTGTGCTTTTTTGTCTCCTCAATTTGCATTGGATTTCTCATTGGTTTATTTAATAAATACTTATCGCACGAAGACGCCGAAGGAGATTTGAATAACAATCGTTTGTTTGCGGAAACGGGAACCATTTGCGGCTCATATAAATCATGCGTTCTAGATACGGGGTTATATCTTTCGAATACACACATTAGGCCAAGGGTTGCGTAATGTTCTTTTTTCGAAATATATATATAAATATCTACGTTGGCATTTCCATATCAGTGATTGACTCAAACTGTACCGTTATTTTTTTTTTTATAAATTTGCTGCCTAGGGATGAGGTCTTGGTGGCTCAGATGGCAGAGCGCTGAAGTATCGATCCAGAGGCCGTGAGTTCAAGTCTCATCCAAGACAGTAATTTTTCCACATTTGAATTTATTCTAAGCTTAATAGCATTGTTTGCAGACGTTTCTGCTTGTTAAAAATTAATTTTTGTACCGTTATTGTTGAATAAAATAAGTCAAACTGGTGTGCTTTTCTTACCAATTTTCATATTTTCTTTCTTACTCCATTTTTTGGTAGCAATGTTTTGTCAACAAAAAGCAAAACGTACATGTTGTGCTCACTCTTGTTCCACGTTTACTATTTTGAATATAAATTCCAGTTGTAGTGGAATGTTTCCCAAGGACCATTATGTTTCGGTCGCTGGATCCGGGGCTGGCGTTCGTGCTGAAGTAAACAAGTGTTTTGTTTTGCTTGCGCTGCCAAACTTGTTGGAGAGCAGCCTTGTTTTAGGAGTTCTGAGTAGTGCTTACTATTTCTACGAATATGTACTTTATTTGACGGTATATACACGCTGATACCAACGAAATTCCAAAATATTGCAACACTTGCATGTCTAGAGAGTTTGAATAATAGCATGGCCACATTATGAAAGAATACATTCTTAAAATGGTTATGTAATTTTGCGGCTGGGTCTTCCTTTGACGCCAAATGAAAGAACTAAAAAAAGCTGATGACAACTAAACCATGCAACAAAAAAGTGACATTAGTGGTCTACATCAATGCAAAAAAGCTTACCAAATCCAAGTTAAAGCTAATCTTCCTTTGAACAGTTTTCAAACAATAAGGATTACATTATAGGTTGTCAATAATGCGCTTCTGCTATATAATTAGCCAATTTTCAATGTAATTACTTGAAACTATTACCTTTTGATTGGAACTATCACATCTTTCCATTGTAATTTAATCTCAAGATAAAAAACTTACTACTAAGTTATCGAATCAAAACCACCAGTAGCCTCACGTTTGATTGTCTTCACAAAATCTTATTTCTATTGAACATTGAAAAATATTTACTATGCATCGGCCTTTACACATTCGAAGGGAAACCTACTAACACCGATGACGTGAGTATCATTCATCAATAGTTGTTTGTTTGTACGTAGGCTTTCACTAGCTCTCTCTCAGTTCAGGGGTTGTGTGCGGTTTGCACTATAATGTAATGTTGCTATAACAGCTTTATGGAATAAAATTGGTGGTTGGAATCGTGATAATGATTGACTTTCAAACGAAGGTAATAATTAGGTATATAGCAGTAGTCTAGATACCTGCAGAACATAGACCACTGTAATCCGTAGCGTTGCACGATGGTTCAAAATTTTATGCGGTGTAGGTAAATCGTGAGAAGTTACCTGATGCTTCTCGCAAAGCGCGGAATTCTTTTTCACAACGCGTTTCTCGAGTGTGTTGTCCTTAAAGACTGGGTATTTTCTAAACATTGCTAATTTTGGTTCCTTTTGAACCTTTCTACTGTTTACATCAATGAATAATCGATAGGGTGGTATTTGTTAATAATTTATAGCGCTTTGGGTCGGGTTTCAAGTGAGCCCATATTTAACGAAAACACTTATCGTATAGTAAATTGATTTTAAATTAGTTATCTACTCGAATCTCATACCAATACTGTTGTGTGTTACATTTCTCAACTTTATCTTAAATAGAACATGCTATAGTTCATTTACCTTATAATTAACATAATGATACAATAGTATTGTGGGTAGAGGTTGAGTCACAGATCCAGTGAATTCGGCTAATTACACGTCCTAATACCTACTTAGAAGTCATTTAGCACTCCTAAGAAATAGAGTACAATAGAATATACAGGGTTAACTATTAACCCTTTATCCTTAAATCATAAATTACAACGGAGATTAAAATACTATAGTTACCAGTTCGATTATTTTTGATAACCAACTTATTTTGTGTAACTTTGTACATTAAGTCAATTGCATTGCTATCAAATCTGGTTACAAATTGGTAAATCGTTATACAACGTTACCCGTTCTTATTGCTGTTGATTGTATAAACCCTGGATCTTATTTAATTTATGTTCTTCCCCGTCTCACTTGGTTAAAAATCACGTTACGTATACTTCGACAGAAATAAAATCGGGAAAGTATACCTATAATCATATGTTACTTTACATGCGTTATCTGTATTGGCCTTTTGGCACGATTTTAGCTATCAAGCCACAATTTATTTAACAGACTAAATACTTTTTCGATTCCGTGTTAAAAGCCTTTCCTTGCGTGTCATACTAATGTTACATAAGACAATTTATCGAACCTACTTATTAGCTCGGTCTCTTGAAAAACTTACCATTGCACAAGTAACAACCAGTATTGTGTCTCGGCAACCGGTCGTAGATAATCGTGTTTTATTGGTCTCACTACAAAGTACAAAGTGGACCTGGTTTCTTATTATGGTTTATTTTCACTCGTAAACATGAGGCTAAATTGAAACTGGCTTATAAATGGCTCAATCTGTTTCCGCAAAGTTAATTACGTCCCAGACAACTTGGAAGAGAAATGGGCTGCGACGTGTGGAGCAAATAGTCTATTGTTTGTTGAAATCGTTTATATGTGAAAATAATACCGTTATGATATTAATTTAGTATAGATAAAGGCATGATACGGGTTACCTACGTGTTACAGAAGATTACCTTCTTAGAGTAGTTTTTTTTCATTTACCTTCGCGGTTCGTACTCGGGTTTTGCCCATAATTTTAATGTCACAACCAGAAATTAGGTTTCAGTATCCTTAACTTCTCGGAACAAGAAGTAATTTTATTTGTAAAATTTTAGGACAGTATGATCCTTGCGATAAAAAGCACACTGCAGTATTAAGTATAAAGTAAATACTAAGCTTGTTACTCAATAGTGAATCACTTCATTCATACGTTAACGATAAATGATCGTAAATGCAATCGTGAAGATTTTCTATGAATCACCACTCATTAGATACAAATAACCACATTAAAATCTTCCATTAATGCTTTGATTTAATAACTTTTTACGCCTGTTAATGTTTCGAAAACTCTTTGCCGTTGGCTCACTTACAAGTTGTTTATGAATTCCTATTGATATTCAATCGCGAAATCTTATGCTCACCCTTGACATGAAGAAAATGAAAGGATCTTGTGTTACTATGCCGTGAAGGACACGTCATAGGATTATTCTGATTATGATCTGGGAAAACAAGCTTTTGATTATATTTTGATAAATTCTTTTGTTGAAATGAAATAGCTCCAAAATTTACATCAAACTCTTTTCTGATAAATTTCTTAGATTATGTTTATACAAAAAAGAATGATAAATTAGGTTTAGAAGCAGAAATTCTCTAAATATGTGTGTATAATCAACAAACGCTAAATTCATAACAGATTTTTAATGCATTCGGGAGTATAAAACATAGCTCACAATTGCGTAAGATAAGTCTTAAACTAACAATGAAATCCTACCTAATAAGGAAGCGTTACTTTGTCAAAGCGCCTCGCCTATTATCTCACCTGACATTTCCAAAACATTTATTTCAACTCAAATTTCACAGCACTGTCAGAATCCGCCCAGGTCCCTCGAGCTATGATGGTTTTGACAAAGCAAATTCCTCCACCCACTCACCGAGGAATTTCCTTAGCATTCTTAACTACACCGTTTAAGATAATGTGGTTTACGTTATCTAGCGAACGCCTGTGCGAGATAATCTGCATGCTTCGACTTTAACGACAAAAAATCCCTTGGAATTCTACAAAGTCTGATGTTTCCGAGAAGAAAATGCAAATATAATCTGCTATTTGTCAACAGGTTCTGCCTTAAACGGCTCATTCATTTAAATTTTGTTTATCTCGTTATCACCATTCACCTTTAGACCCTCATCTGAATAAAAACGTGTTGTATTCAAGCGCCTCGCCAAATGTGGCGTGCGGATGAATTTGTCTCACCCTCTTATCGTAATGACTCGCTGACTCCATCAAAACATTGACCTTTAGCGGCTTACATCGGAGTCGACAGTCGTCTCTACGCATCCGTTGTTATCATCCTCTATCATTGAACGATTGTCCTAATGCTGCGTGCGTATGCCATGCCAGTATCTACCGCGCGCTCGCTTCGAACGGACGCGCGGCGAGACGTGACTGGACTATCCAACTTAATTAAACCTACTGAATGACGTGATTGTTCTCTATAGGAAGCAACTCATCGTGTCCGATAAAAACGCGACTTTTTGTTTACTTTTTTTAATGTGATGCTCAATAGTATTTTTCCGCTAACCGGTCCGACCTGACAAAAGGTGCTCGCGTGCGACACTCAAATACAACTCCAGCTTGCAAATGTAAGCAGTGTTCGTGTGTGTGATTCCGCGTAAGATCCGACAATGCGAGTCGTGTGAGTGAAGGATTGCAGTGATACGGATAAACATGGCTATGCTGTAAACAAACAGAGTTCGTAGAAGTTTTCCCGTGCATTCGGGGTGTGAGACGTCGTAATGTACGAAGTGTCGTGCGTGGCCGGCAACAAAGTAGACGCTGCCTACGCAGTCAAGAGTCTCTCTAACGTGATACCACCAGGGATGGGGCACACGGTGTCCGTGCAGCGCCACCATGCGCACTCTCAATCCTACAAGCATAAACCGGACCACATGCCTCCGCCGGTTAGCAAGCCGGATGCACTCAAGTCCCATGTGATGAGGCTCCTGAAACGTTCTAAAAGCCACACGCCAGCTACCAGGGCGGCAGAGAACCAAGTAGACCCTCGCGCCAACTTCGTGGATCGGCGCACGGTGTTCGCGCGGCCGGTGACCGACGAGCAGCGTCGCCGTCGCAACTCCGCCGAGCGGCGCCGTAGCGCCGACAAGCGGGTGATGGTCACCATCGTCGACGGTCTCCCGGTGGTCGTAACCGGCCGCGACCAGGTGCCGCCGCCACCGCAGCACCCGCCTCCGGTCTCTCATCACAGACATTCGCACAGGGATAAGGTACGAATAGTAATAAAACTTATTAACAACAAAACTAATAAACGCAAACTACTTTTTACGTAATGGATCGTTCAATATGTACGGAGAAGTTTTCAAGTAAATAATGCTGTTATTGGATTAGTATTGGCTGTTTCGATCTAATTACCAACGATGTCTGTTAGCAACTATCAAATCGATTGGCTGCAACGTAACTAATACAACAAATATTGTACGGCCGATTACGGTTGCTCAAAAATGTTAACGATTTGTTACTTAATGCGTGCAGCTATTAGAGGAAACTAGTAAAACATCTTACGGTAATTGTTTATATTTAAAGATGACGTTAGTTTGCGTCATTACACTCATTACATTAAGAACTCTTTATCTTAGTTAGCTTTGTGACTGGTTCGTGTTTAAGTCAGTCTGATAAAAAGCTGTTGCGAAGACCGACAATGCCAATAGAAAACACAAATGTTTTTACTTTTATTGCAGTGTCAGACGAAAATTTGCAGAGTAGGTTTACATTATGAATGGATAGACTATTTAAAATAACGAAAGCAAATACTCGATGTTGATTTGAGTGAAAAACAACTCGATTTTAACTTGAATCACGGAGACGGTAATGTTTCTTATAGGTCTTTATGATAATTTTTTAACCTTAGACCGTATTTTAATGCATGAGACGTTGTTAGATTCGTCTAAATTGTGGAATTGACATGGGGTTTTTAGAATCACAGCTTCCATTTTATTTTAACCTGTATTTAGTACAAAGTCCTCATGATATTGAATGAGCGACAACAAACCTCGTCACATCGAACGCCGTAAATATGAATTAAATTTATAAGAGTTTATTAACTCGAGTCTAAATTAAGTTAAGTAAATTTTACTAATGTCGTGTCACGGGTCGGAGGCAGTTCCGTTTTCCGTGTACACGTAATTTCAAGAACTTCCAACCTGGGGGAATAGTTGCTCTCGTTTAATTAACTTGATGTTACTCAGAGTACATTAATGTGTTCTGGGGAGACGGAGGTTTTTCAGTTTCCAGTTTCATTTGCGAGACAAAATAAAATTGCTGCCTGTCCGCGGTGAAAAATTGCTCCCGTAATGTTCTTTTTCTTAACAGAACTTGGTAGATAATCTTTAAAAAGATATCGCTGAAAGTTAAAAGTTCTGTCCCAAACGTAATGGATTCACTTGGAAAACGGTGTAAAAAATCTTTTAAATATTAGTATTTCAATTTCATTCGAAAAATGTCTGTAGTTTTTTTATATATCGAGTTATCTTCATGGAATCATTTACGTAATGCGTTAATGTTTTGTCAACGATTTCGGGGCAATAAATCAGAATTGTTATCTTTTGTTTTTTGATAAATGATGCTGGAGTCGTATAATAAGTAACTATCAAATATTTTTTCCGTATATTGTGATGTTTTTCGGCTTATTACTGTTGTGATTTACAACAGAAATATACAAGACCATACGTTTTTGGTGGTTGTATTTTTATTTCAATTAACTTTGATCACTAACAAGTATATTTATACCAATTAAATTGTTAAATAAAAATTGGTCAAGCAATGTTTAATAAACTATACGAAAGCCGAAGTAATTGAAATGGACATTACGAAATTTACGAATGACATCTATAAGTCGAGAGTTTCGTTCTCCCATATCAATCTCAATATAAAAACTGTAATAGATTTAGACATACACATAAACCTTAATGCCACTTACATATTTGGTCAATTTACTCCAGACTTGGTAAAACAACCTGTCAGTGGTTATGTCAATTCAACCATATTAGACTTAAGTGGAGATTATTCCTAGAAATAAAACATCAGAAAAAATTCTAGGCAAGTTTAGGGAAAAATAAACTATTCAAGACACATAAAATTTCAACGGCGAACTAATCTACCCCAAGACGACAAAACGAATAATACGATATGAACCAATTTCAACACCGCTAAACGACTATTAGTCACACTATCACTTTTACCGCGACCGACTTCTTAATGGCTGCATCTAAATGCATTTCATAGTCGCGTGTGTTCCGAAAATTTGCACTCGGTCGACTTAAGAAAGTGGGTTGGCTCTTGCAGAAATTGCCTCCCGGTTTCAAATGTAGGTGGCCCTTTTAGCGTTTCGTTGCTGCGAATTAACTTTTAAAGTCTTTAGACGTTCATTGTATGTGTTATACGAAGTCGAAAAAGCAGTCTAGAATGTCTGGATATGTAAGGTAATGTAGATTGAGACATACTCCTCCCTCTTTCTCCTTAGGGATGCATCACGCCTCATCAGTCAACTGATTATAGTTACTAGGTTATGGGGGCGGCAGCAGAGAGATAGAGAACTATCAAATTTGAACTAACTAGTGCTACTCCTGCATATAATCTATAATTGCATTCCAGAGTCCTAAAGGCTTTTTTTATCGTAGTGCTTTATGTCGGGCTAGCACTGGCACCTTGCCTACATGTTTGTAATATTCGCGATAGCACGGGACAGAAACGGTTTCAGTAAACCCGCGTTTTAAGGAAGTGGGTTAACACGCGGCCCGGAAAGCTGGATGCAACTTAAATGGGGGCATTCTTTTTGCATGTCTTGCGGTGCTCTTAGAGACTGACGTGCTAGGTAGTAGCACATGTGGGAAATGTAGATTCAGAGCACACTGACGGCAGTTTGAATCAGACATATTCATAAATTCAATTGAAAAGCCATGAATACACGAATTGCTCTATGCGTATCTAATTCTGGATACGAGATTGTTATTGTGCTTTTGTAACTGGTCAGGTTTTTAAATCAAAATATTATTTTACTACATATGGAGTACTCGTTACCAAACTGAAGTCTGGTTAGACCAATGTGGCCAAACTGATTTTTTTTTTCATGATTAGGATTAGAATTTAATTTGGAATCCCCAAATTTTACTTGGGAAGGTAAATCTTATCCAAATTGTGTTTGCATTACATTTTAACTCATAAAATGTAAGAGTAATCAGTAATCACATTTAAGGTAATATACATGTAATGTCAGCAGTCTCTCGGTCCACCACGGACTGTGTATAACTCCTTTATCACTCAGTCGTCATTTTAATTGTCACGATTTGCTGCCTATTTCCTCACAATTCCACAGTTTCTATTTCAAAACACATTATGATACTTCCGTTATTTAACATCTCTTTTACATTTAGCTACGAAAGAAAGAGACACAAACCACAAAAAAATGCGATAAGGCAAGTAAACAATATATTTTCCGCCTGATTTGCTAAAAACGTATCAAAGTTCACCATGATTTAATGCTACTGTATAGTGCTTGCAAACATTTAATGCCTTTTTTACGGTCATTTTTCTAAATGAATTTGGACCTTGCAGAGAAGAACACTAGGTCGTGATTCACGTAGTTTCACCTGTCTAGTTTTGACCTAGTAATTGTGGAACCTTCGCACCAGCGGAAGTTGGAACAGTGATCCAAATGAATTGTTGAACTTTAAATATAGGCAGGTATAAGTACGTTACAGAACCATAGCATTATAGATTGGCTGAAATGCCCTATTCATATCTAATGGGATGTTCGTACCTTTTACCGATATTAAAAGTAAATTGTAATATTTTTATGGTTTATTATGGAACAAGGGCCTCTGTGTAATTACTGTGACAATGATTTATCAATAGGTACTTATTTAAAAATGGTCAGCAGTACGGTATGTTGTTTAAGGAATTTTCCACTTACTGTAAATGTATGTAAAAAAGCAGTGGTGGCCGAGTGGATATGACGTCCGATATTCAATCCGGAGGTCGCGGGTTCAAATCCCGGCTCAAATCAATGAGTCTTTCGGAACTTATTACGAAATATCATTTGATTACTGTGCACAGCAGTGGGACGTATATAGGCTGAATTATTTTATTATTATATGTATGTATATGAATAAGAAATAAGAAATATTTATTTGCTTAAACATGGTAATTGCATACAGATGTCAAAAGTAAATTAATTTAATATCACATGTTTAGCCAAAAATGTGGCATGCAAACTTAAAGCTAAAGAAAATTAAACCCTTTATTAGAATGTTAAAACTAAATAATAACAAATCATTTTCATGACATGCAAGTCGCGTAGTTAAATATTAAGAATATTATAAATGTA
Source organism: Cydia pomonella (assembly GCF_033807575.1). Lineage (NCBI taxonomy): Eukaryota > Metazoa > Arthropoda > Insecta > Lepidoptera > Tortricidae > Cydia > Cydia pomonella. The sequence goes on from NC_084726.1 coordinate 9,555,501, forward strand.
CGAACATTGCAAAAAGAAATATATAAACGACTGCACATACAGCAACTCTTTACTGAACATCTTTCACAAAACCAACATTCTCATAAGAATATCGGTGTATACACCGGACATTTTTCTCGTACGTAGTATGTCGCGAAACGTTGTCATTTTCAAATCTCTCTTGCCAAATCCTACAAAAGGCCATAAATAAAACATAAAAATAAATCTTTTTCGACGATATATACCTTACCGTTTCACGGACTGAAATTACACAACCCTCAACTCATTCACCGAGTTCAGTAAACAAACATGTGCGGTTCTTTGAACGCGCACTATATGCGGACGCACGTGCTCGGACCTATTTTTATCCGGTGCCGGGTATTTCGTTATAAATTTAATTTGACTGTTGCCTGTCACGCGATGTGACCAGTCTGTTTTTGCGTTCTGTGATGTAAGTCTATTAATTTTGTTAGCTATTTGACTTAGCACTTATTACGAACCTTATATTCATAAATTAGTTACTGTTTTTATCAAATCTTGCAAGATCTTCCAAGTCGATTGCTCATAGCGCAACTTATCGCTTCTTTACATTGCCTTGCAAAATTGGGCGTTTTGATGTTTATTGATAGCGTAAAGGATGGTTATGAAATACCAGGATTTTCGAACTTGAGAGGGAGCCATGGCCACCATCTTGGTTTGCAAATTATTTTAACTTTAATGAAAATGACCTCGAGACGTGTTAACCAAAGATGTAAACATTTTCGCTGCTAGTATTCATGTTAAAACACTCCGTTTCTCAGATTAAGTAAATGAAAATGATCAACCGTGTAATGGTTAATCAGATCACACTCGACCTACAAAAGTACGTGACTATGCAGGTAATAATACTAAATTGGTTTGTTTACGTCTTTGCCGTTTCGCTGATAGCTTATGGTGCGGAAGAGACAGAAAGAAACTCATTAGTACTTTATGTTAGGTCATAAAAATACGCAAGGCTTGATGCAAAAAAAAAATACGGTTATTGTCACGCATTTGGGAGTTGTATATTTATTTGACGAACGTTATCGGGTACACCCTATTTATTAGAACGTTTGTGTTTGGTACTTTAATAACACGGTTGATAGAGAGCGAGCTTCTATGAGTTAACGCTGATACCCATAGGTGTTTAACAACCTTAATAAACACGTTTACTGGTCATCGTATCTTAATGTATAACTATAAGCTTATTACTCTGGAATCCATCCTATACGCTTGGGTCAAAAATATTCAGGAAAACGGTCGTCTTTCTTTGTGGATAATACAATACAAACGCTTTTAATCACACAGCTTTAAACAAAAAGATAATCCATTTATTTTATGATTTCAAAGGTTACACGATTTCATATGGCTCCTCTACAAGATGGCCTAGCGCTGGACCAGCGAGATGGTCATGCGACGATTGAGAGCACGCACTATGGAATGGGTCACGTGGGTACGAAGTACGAACCATCGCTGGTCCCACACCTTTGATGTGCGGACGAAAAACCGACACCGTGGTCATTCCATCGCCATCCCGCCGCGCCATTAGCCATCCGACACCACTACCCTCTCTACGCGCTGGTCCATCTTAGTGGGCCAGTATGATGGCCCATCGTGTAGAGGAGCCATTACTAAAATACTTTATGACCCGCTTATCGGAATTGTATATGTATAAAATATTGAGGGGATTATAAGGAATGAATTTGCAAATACCGGTGTCCTTCGCTTGACATCTTTCCGTCTGTATGACTGGGGTCATAGTTATACCTGTTGATTAATCTTCATTTGCATATATTCTATTGTGTGCTATTACTAAGTACCTCGTGTATGACTGTGTGAGTCACAGAGTGTCATCGCCGAAACAGGAAGGTCTTGTCGGTTCACGCCTTCGCTTGCATAACACACATGTTTAGTGATTGTGTGTTGTGGGGTTATATGTTTGTTAATAATACATCACTTTCGCTCTCTGTCAACAATCAAATTATTCCATGTAAAATGTGTTGACAAAGCTGTACTGGCTACTAATTATCACTATTTGCTAGAAAAACCTTCCACTTAAGAAATCTACAAGTTTCACTACACACCATGGCTGAATTTTTAAGATTTACTAATTTCAGGTAAGTTTTTTCATCGCCTGCGCGGTAGTTTATTCCTATAATTATTATTGGCTGTTATTGTACAAAGATACATGCATACAATAATATATGTTTTATTGGATACATAGACTGAGATGAAGGTTTAAGATGACTTTGAAAATGTTTCATAATGCTATTCAAAGTAGAGATGCAGTAAGTGTCTGCAACGTTCTTACATTGTTACCACATTTTCTTTAAGTTGACTTCTTTGCTTCATTGGCCAGATTCGTTGAAGAATATTCATGTTGGTAGGTTATCTAAGAATCACAAACACAGCAATAACATGTGTTGGTAATAAATCTGTCTATAATAATATAATATTACATAATGTAAGCTGAAAACAAGCACATGATAACCTATGACCTTACATGGTATTTCTATTAGTAGGTTCACTGCAATAGTACAGTCAGCATCAAAAGTAGCGGATCAAATAACGTTTCATAAGTATTCTACCATTCTGTAACGGCTTAACAAAAAGTGAGGTCTTTAATATAGAACAACTAAGACTGTAAAAGATATACTTTTGAGCGTGAATTTTAGAAATTTATCTATATTTGGTAAAGTTATCCGGAATATCAGATACTTTTGGCGCGTTGTTTCATCCGCTACTTTTGATGCTGACTGTACATTGTGCAAAGACGGGTAAGTGAAGTTTTGCAAATGAGGTCTTTAGATGCATGTCAGCCGCAGGCTGAAGTGCATTAAAGATCCGAGTTTGGAATATTCTTACCCCGGAGTTACACACAATGTTTTTCATCACACTTGCATCACTAAATTACACATCACTAAACTAAATTATTGGCGAAATAATTCTTAGATACGGTGACATTTCAAACATTCCTCCGCCATATTGTCATTCTTTGACAGGTTCATCGAAGGCACAGACCTATCCGATATTCCGTTAAAATTCAGTAAAAATATTTTAAACGGCTATTAAATTAATTAAATTAAATATTATTTAACATAAATAATTAAATAAATTATAAACGTCAGTATTTTAAAAGTAAAACTCATTTATATATATTTGTTTAGTATGAATTAGTGACACAATTTTAAAAAAAAATCTATAACTCCCCAGGGAACAATACATGCCTTTGTTCTTCAGTATACCTGCATGAAATAAGCTCTTTTTCGAGCAAGTGTGATGAATGCGGATTTTTCTGACTATCCTTACATTAAGCGTAGAATCAATTTAAAGGTGGAAAAAGAACTTTGACGACCGGTTTGGCCTAGTGGGTAGTGACCCTGCCTACGAAGCTGATGGTCCCGGGTTCAAATCCTGGTAAGGGCATTTATTCGTGTGATGAGCGTGGATATTTGTTCCTAAGTCATGGGTGTTTTCTATGTATTTAAGTATTTATAAATATTTATATATTATATATATCGTTGTCTAAGTACCCTCAACACAAGCCATATTGAGCTTACTGTGGGACTTAGTCAATTTGTGTAATAATGTCCTATAATATTTATTTATTTATTTATTTATTTATTAACTGTCTTGGGTAATTTTTCCACTTTTAAAATTCTAAGCTTAATAGCATCGTTCGCAGACGTTTCTGCTTGTTAAAAATTAATTTATCCTTACATTGTTCTTTCCCATTCAATTTGGTAAAAGTGCAGGTAATATCTGTGGTGCTAAATATCGTACATCATGATTCATTGTTTGCTGTGAAAGTGCGGTCAGTCCATCGTGAGGTCATAGGAGTCCTGTGGTCGGCTGATTGTTGGTCTGACCAACTTTCGTATCTAGTTTTTGCTTCGTCATCATTGGAATCTAACATAGAGTTAAAATGTTCTAAAGTTAAGCTTGCTAGGTTGGTTGTGTTGAAATTTACATGCGTCAACGTTTATGCAAAATGTATGCAATAATAGAGAACTGAAGTAGGATTAATTCTGCTGGTAATGAAATGAAATTAACAGATACGTTACGTTTGTATTGGTCTGGGCTACAATGTATTAGTATCCTCAATGTTTAATAGTGCATAAGATATCATTATACGTTCTAATTTCAATTCAGATAGGCATCCGTGTTTTACCGGTGGCAACGAAGCAGTTAAACTAGAACAAAAACTTTTCAAATCAGAATTGAATTAAAATTATACCAATAACTATTTCTTGTCTATCTACCTACAAGCGTTACTATCGACCAAACAGATATTAGACACAACATAATCGCGATATGTATATGAGAAAATAAAAGAAACGAACGTGGAACCCTTTATTTTGAAGTGCATAGACATAGTTTCAAAATAAAAGTGGAAGTGTTCCTATCCCACGCCGAAATACACATGGTATTTTCCGGGTTTAGTTCCAATATTGGAAATAAAAACGTATATTTAAATACTGTTATCGGCTATCATTATCAGCACTATCAGTGCCCACGGCGATATGCGAGAGTAAACGCGAGGATGATAGTGAAACTGTTTGTTTATAGCCGTCTTTTTTTAGCACGTGTGTGTATGGTTATGTTGTAGTGTTAAAGGTGTTGAAGTCTGTTCCCCATATTTGAATCTATTTTCTTATTAAGATACTACCTACGTGGTGTATATTTCCTGCATGGAACTGATAAGAGATTTAAATAATGTTAATAAATAATATCCTAATGTTGTTGTACCCCGTCTCATTGTATGTCCTTTGATTAGGAATGGTTCGATTACCTTGTATTTTTAGGGTTCCGGAGTCAACTAGGACCTTTATAGTTTCGCCATGTCCGTCTGTTCGTCCGTCTCTAGCTTTGCTCCGTGATCGTCATTGCTAGAACGCTGCAATTTCGCATGGATACATTAATCATGCATGGCGACAGAACGGTAAAATAAGAACTATTTTTTTTTATAGATAGTATTAGTAGTATTTCCTATAAAAAATGATTTTTTGAAAATTTTATTCGCTTTAACCCAATGGTGTGGGGTATAGTTGGATAGATCTTTTAAAACGAATACGGATACCCAACAACCATTTGATGACAAAGTGAATATTTTCGGAAATAATCGCTCCGAAAGAAAAAAAAATGTGTCCTCTCTCTCTTCTGTACCACGGGTCCAAAAAATATGAAAAAAATCTTGAAATAAAAGGTTAACTAGTACTTTCAATGAAAACTATAGCGAACATGATCGCTCGATCCAACCGTTTTAGAATTATTGCAAAAAGTTTTCTCAGTAAAAAGATGCACAAAGCGCTACGTAGGTACTCCTTAATGCTTACAATGTACATGATACTTACTAATAGCCTCGTTTAGCTTATTCTGACAGAATGGTAACTACGGAACCCTAGTTACCCTACACTGAGCATGCCCCGACATGCTCTTAGCCGATTCTTTGAGAGTTGTGGTTATGACATTAATCAGTGACAGAAAGGTCTTCGTTGGGTCGACCAATTTTGAACTTTCATATCATTTCTTTTACATCTATTGACCAAAAGACTGATTATAATAATCTACATAATGGAGCGCGCTTTATTATTGGAAGATTGATCGATACCATCGAAATGATTACCGGAAACTGTTTTAAATGTATCTTATTATTATTATTAGGCTAATAACTTGTCAGGCCATTTCGTCTGTCTGGTTTTTATTGTCCACGATCTACTAGAAAGTGGACTTGTGAAAAGTAAAATGCCGCAAATGTCATTGATTAGGACCGGTTCTATTGTTTTTTTTACTGATGCCTGGGGCTTTCTAAGTTTTATACTTAGATACATGTAGTCAATTACTAGGTATGAGGCCTAATTTAGAGGACCAGCGAATATAATGATCATATGTTTTTCTTCCGTAAAAAGTATAAATATTTTTTTATCGGTATGATATCCCAAGGTTCACTTGTATCCCAAAAAAGTTTTAAATACAAAATAGAACGAATATATTATTGGCCGGTGCTGTATTAATTTGTAGAAAGCGAAATTAATAAACGATACCATGTTTTCTGTTTTTAATTTATTTCTTAGTTTAAATTTGACGGTAATTTTGAAATACCTTTTTATCTTTTCAATTGTTAGTTTTCATAATTTGTTTATTATAATTATTATTATTGCCATTTTATAATTATAGGTTTGCATGCAAAATTATTGACGATCATAATATATTTATATTTTATATGAATTTAACATACGAATAACTTACTTTATACTGCAATTTATCATTAAACTAAACATACAAAATACGAAACTCGGTTAGATACATGTTTAACCTACTATAGGTACTATGTGGTGCAAAATAAATGGGGACGTTCAACGTAGGTACGCAGTGAGAAGTATATACCTACTCGTATCCACGCGAGCTATGCATGCATGTCACTGTCATATATTTCAATCTGCTGCACGGGAAAACCACAACACGCCAAATATCAAGTTGTGATATTGAAATTCCCCAACCCAACATGTACGAATGTAAAAAGATATTTCTAAAATGAATTCCATCTAGATTTCGATTGAGTCAGGCTAAAATAAGTTGGCAGCGATTTTGACAGCCCGTACATTGCAAGTGTTATTTTAAACGTCAAACATCTATGAAATCATGACGTTTACTTAACACTTGCACAGGCTGGGCTATCAAAATAACTGCCATCTTAGCTTGGTCTGCTTCTGCCACTAACAAATTCTATGCGCTATGACAATTGTGATTGTGTCCGGACTGTCCGGTAACTGTATTGTAAGCAAAACATCCTGTGGAAGAGCGGTGTTCTGTTAACACAAGTATCTTAAATACTTAAAAAGAGACACCATCACAGCTATTGTAAACCTGATCTTAGTTACTGAATAACATTATTGTAAGTGTAAATTCAGGTATTCAGTAGGACATTCCTGAGGGCCTATCCAAACGGGCGCAAACGATTGACATCTTGGCTAGCCACACTGGTCTACTTTACCGACAATGTTGCTACGGTCAAACCAGCCTGATACCTAATTGATAAAGCGAAATCTTACGAAACCAAGGTCAAAACTAGAGTAAAAAAAAAAAAACAAAAAAAGTACTGCACAGATAGCATTTAGAGTGCACTCTGCCTTATCAAGTTAACTTGAATACTTTATAATGACGTCAGCTCGGATTCCTCTTATTGTGTCACTAGACGCTAGCTAAACAGATTTGTCAACCCGACCCCGGCAAGGGGAAGTGTCAGTTCGCAACATTATCCAGTACCTAGCCTCAGTAATATTGGACAGACAATTCTCCATTGATACGTAGTCCTTCCCAATCTTAAGGCCGATCTATACTGGTGATGAGATCATGTTTAGTGAATTAGCTTCTCGCCTGATAAAGGTACAAGTTGGAACCCGACCGCAGACGACGTGTCGCGACTGTCGCGGCGACATGACTTGGTTTCTATGTATTTCTATGAAATACCATTCGTAGTCAGTAGTCAACGAGACGAAGTTAGCGACGTGTCGCCGAGCGGCAGACGACACTTGCCGCCCCAACGCAGAATAGAGGACCTAGCCAATATGCCTGTCGTTTGCGCCGTAGCGAACGAAACGGTAATGACTCTCTTCCATATACTTAAGTGCGGCAGAGAGAGATTAGTTTTTCGTTCGCTATGGTACAAACGATTGGCATTTTGGCTAGGCCCCCAGTATTGCCTCTCTCACTCTCATTCGGAATCACTGCATACGGCGCTGCCGGCTTGAAATCATAATCATAGCCACATGACGCCACGACGTTAACGCGACGACACGTTGTCTGCAGTTGTCGTCTGCGGTTGTAGTGGACGGCATACGAACCCAATTCCAAAGTATAACCGCAAATCGATGTACAGTTTGTAATTATTGACCGGCAGTTCTTAAATAATATCCCTTAGTAGTGGAGTGCTGAGTAATTTTTTTTTGTATGGGAAAAAGGGAAAAAATCAGAAACCTATCGCGTGTGGTTATTATAAGAAAGGGCTTTTTGAGACGATTCTAAAAATATACCACGTCATTACATTTCAGCCATTTTTTTTATTAAAACAAAAATAATTTTTAAAACATACCAAGTTTGGACTCCCACAAATGAGACGTGATATTGACATATCTAACCCCAAGAAAGTAATTTTAAAAATAATTTCATTTCTTTTTTATTTTCAATATTACTTAGCGCCATTTGCACTATCCCACTGACCCGGGGTTTACTGGTTAAACCGCTAACCCAGTGTCAAATTGTACTGGTAACCGTGGTTACTCCAGATTTAATCGGTTAACCCTGGGTTCGTGGGGTGGTGCAAGTCGCGGTAAGTGACAGTTCTAAAATCATTATGATTGCTCTCCCCTCGTAAGGGTGTTTTATTAAGAACTGCGGGTCCATCACTTCGTTTTGACCTCTATCTAGTATGCATATGCCAAACGGCTAATCTGTACATCAATTTGCGTTTTTTTGTGTAGACCTTCCACTTTTGCACCTGAATGCTTCGGATGTGTCGACGGCTACTTAACTGCAATGGAAATGTTATAAGATACGTTGTGTATATTTGTGTATCGTATCATGTATCATGTACATCGATAGCGATAAGTGAACGTAAACTTAACATTTTGTTTATCTTGTCCAATTGACAAGTTACATCGCATTATTAAGCAAGAGGATCACTTTCATTTGATTTTATTATACCTAGTAGGTACTTACTCTTTTGAAAGTCTTTAAACTACTTTTATTTACCAAATATGTTTTTGTATATTGGTCTTATCTGTACGATTCAACCAACCAATTATAGACTAAAAATGAAAAATTGTAGTATATTTTTATCAATGGTAAACTGATTCGTTCCATTCTATTAAAAGTAATACGTACCTATGATAATTATAATTATCATTTTTAAGCTTGTAATAATGCTAATACTATTGTAGATAAAGACACATGTAGCTTTATTTGCTTAATTTACTTCTAAAGTAAATGAACGCTACTTGTTGACTGACGACTCAGTGACGACTTTGGACAGACACGTGATTTGTAAAACATTTATATTGCAGTATGTAAATAAATCTTACATAACAATTTTCATGCTAAAAAAACATGATTTTAAGCTTATAACTAACAAGCAATATGAATGACAATAGATACTACTAACGCCATCTGTGGGCAAATAGGAGAACTATAAATTATATACCTCTGATGTATGTATGCTACATATTAATGCTTTTAATCGAATTCTACAGGTGTTTTAGGAATATTAAAGGATATTATACTTATTATGTATTTACATATTGATTTATAACAAGTTCACGTTGTAACTAAAAAATGTTTACTTTTGTGGCGCCCTGCGCGGCGAGTTAGTTTCGCTACTCGCCGTCAGGTGGCGCTACAAGTACTTCAGCTACTGGTTGTGCACGAACAAGTTTTTTAAGTTTATTGTTATAGTGAGTGAATTAGTAAATAATTTAAGATGGCTCTTTGAAGAGTTAGAGTAATATAGTACTGTACTAGGTACTTGGTGTTTGTTTAAGGGCGGGGTACATTTCAATTATGCATTTTTGTTAGTTTAATAAAAGAGGAGTAGAGTGCGGTTAGTGCTACAAAAACAGGTTTTTGTAACAGCTAAAATGACAATGTTTCTCTTGTAAAGACACTTTGTTCTAAAATATAGAGCCAGTTATGTAGTACTTAAGAGTCCTTATTCCTACAGACGAGCGTATTTTGTAAAATGCTTCCTTTTTCATTCAAGATTACGACGTAACTATTAGTATTTATTCAAAAACTGGTAACGTACTTAAATAATCGTTTCCTAAACTAGCGGCTCCAACAGTTCAAATTTTCATTTTCTCTTTTAAACCTCTTTTTTAATGAGGTTTTTTGGGAGTCTTTTCCAAATTTTGCAGTGAGATGTGGCGTTTCGGTTCTCAATTTTGCTATAAACAAGAATCATTTGGTACATGAATGACTACAATTTGATTCAACATATCTCGTACGAGGGGCTGGAATGATTAACAATCGAAGATTCATTTGAAAAAACTGATAAAATACCTTCCGAGTTTTCTTCATTTTTTTGGCGAAAACAGGGTTTTATTATATTTTATTTCCGCAAATTGTACGCATATTGTGCTTTAAAAATAATATTATAGCAAACTGTAACTTTATGTTAACCTATAAAAAAAAAATCGTAACTATGGGACCTACATTACCGTAAATTTATATTTTTTTAAAACAAGTATAAATCACGCAGCAGCGACGCCCCGCTCTCAGTCCGCGCGGAGCGCGCTTAGAGGACGGACCTGTGCTCGATTGTCAGGCATTCGTTGCGATCGTAATCAGCTACGGAGTTCCGAGAAGTGCTATATACTGCGATTAGAAAATCTTAATAAAAGTTCATTTTTTACAGTATGCCTAACAGACTCGCTTATTGATGGATTTTCAGTGTTACTTTTTTTTTTATACTAAGTCGGTGGCAAACAAGCATACGGCCCGCATATGTACGCCTGCAACTCCAGAGGAGTTACATGCGCGTTGCCGACCCTAACCCCCTCCCGCCCCTCGTTGAGCTCTGGCAACCTTACTCACCGGCAGGAACACAACACTATGAGTAAGGTCTAGTGTTATTTGGCTGCGATTTTCTGAAAAACGCATTTTCACTTGAAATTACGTTAGGGTTTGCATTATTATTTTTGACCCGGATGAAGTCCAAGTTCTCATGATGGAGTCAGGAGTTGGTCACCAGAACTCCTAATCTACTAATTATAATCCCATCGTGTTTGGGCTCAAAAGATTTGCCCTGACGAACACCATCGATCTAGATGAGGTCCAGGGTCTCATGATGGAGTCAGGAGTTGGTCACTAGAACTCCTAATCTACTCATTATAATTCCATCGTGTTTGGGCTCAACAGAGTTACCCTGATGAGCACCTTCAATCTAGATGAGGTCCAGGGTCTCATGATGGAGTCAGGAGCTGGTCACCAGAACTCCTAATCTACTCATCATAACTCCATCGTGTTTGGGTTCAATCGAGTTGCCCTGACGAGCACCATCAATCTAGATGAGGTCCAGGGTCTCATGATGGAGTCAGGAGCTGGTCACCAGAACTCCTAATCTACTCATCATAACTCCATCGTGTTTGGGCTCAATAGATTTGCCCTGATGAACACCATCGATCTAGATGAGGCCCAGGGTCTCATGATGGAGTCAGGAGTTGGTCACCAGAACTCCTAAACTACTCATCATAACCTCATCGTGTTCGGGCTCAATAGATTTGCCCTGACGAGCATCATCAATCTAGATAAAGTCCAGGGTCTCATGATGGAGTCAGGAGTTGGTCACTAGAACTCCTAATCTACTCATTATAATTCCAACGTGTTTGGGCTCAAAAGATTTGCCCTGATGAGCACCATCGATCTAGATGAGGTCCAGGGTCTCATGATGGAGTCAGGAGTTGGTCACCAGAACTCCTACTCTACTCATCATAACTCCATCGTGTTTGGGCTCAATAGAGTTGCCCTGACGAGCACCTTCAATCTAGATGAGGTCCAGGGTCCCATGATGGAGTCAGGAGCTGGGCACCAGAACTCCTAATCTACTCATCATAACTCCATCGTGTTTGGGTTCAATAGAGTTGCCCTGACGAGCACCATCAATCTAGATGAGGTCCAGGGTCTCATGATGGAGTCAGGAGCTGGTTACCAGAACTCCTAATCTACTCATCATAACTCCATCGTGTTTGGGCTCAATAGATTTGCCCTGATGAACACCATCGATCTAGATGAGGCCCAGGGTCTCATGATGGAGTCAGGAGTTGGTCACCAGAACTCCTAATCTACTCATCATAACCTCATCGTGTTCGGGCTCAATAGATTTGCCCTGACGAGCATCATCAATCTAGATAAAGTCCAGGGTCTCATGATAGAGTCAGGAGTTGGTCACTAGAACTCCTAATCTACTCATTATAATTCCAACGTGTTTGGGCTCAAAAGATTTGCCCTGACGAGCACCATCGATCTAGATGAGGTCCAGGGTCTCATGATGGAGTCAGGAGTTGATCACCAGAACTCCTAGTCTATTCATCATAACTCCATCGTGTTTGGGCTCAAAAGATTTGCCCTGACGAGTACCATCGATCTAGATTAAGTCGAGGGTCTCATGATGGACTCAGTAGTTGGTCACCAGAACTCCTAATCTATTCATCATAATGGTAATTTGATGGTGCTTGTCGGAGTAAATCTATTGAGCCCAAACACGATGGAGTTATGATAAATAGATTACGAGTTCTGGTGACCAACTCCTGACTCCATCATGAGACCCTGGACTTCATCTAGATCGATGGTACTCGTCAGGGCAAATCTTTTAAGCCCAAACACGATGGAATTATAATGAGTAGATTATGAGTTCTAGTGACCAGGTCCTGACTCCATCATGAGACCCTGAACATCATCTAGATTGATGGTGCTCGTGAGGGCAAATCTATTGAGCCCAAACACGATGGAGTTATGATGAGTAGATTAGGAATTATGGTGACCAACTCCTGACTCCATCATGAGACCCTGGACTTCATCTAGATCGATGGTACTCGTCAGGGCAAATCTTTTGAGCCCAAACACGATGGAATTATAATGAGTAGATTAGGAGTTCTGGTGACCAACTCCTGACTCCATCATGAGACCCTGGACTTCATCTAGATCGATGGTACTCGTCAGGGCAAATCTTTTGAGCCCAAACACGATGGAATTATAATGAGTAGATTAGGAGTTCTGGTGACCAACTCCTGACTCCATCATGAGACCCTGGACCTCATCTAGATCGATGGTGCTCGTCAGGGCAAATCTTTTGAGCCCAAACACGTTGGAATTATAATGAGTAGATTAGGAGTTCTAGTGACCAACTCCTGACTCTATCATGAGACCCTGGACTTTATCTAGATTGATGATGCTCGTCAGGGCAAATCTATTGAGCCCGAACACGATGAGGTTATGATGAGTAGATTAGGAGTTCTGGTGATCAACTCCTGACTCCATCATGAGACCCTGGACCTCATCTAGATCGATGGTGCTCGTCAGGGCAAATCTTTTGAGCCCAAACACGTTGGAATTATAATGAGTAGATTAGGAGTTCTAGTGACCAACTCCTGACTCTATCATGAGACCCTGGACTTTATCTAGATTGATGATGCTCGTCAGGGCAAATCTATTGAGCCCGAACACGATGAGGTTATGATGAGTAGATTAGGAGTTCTGGTGACCAACTCCTGACTCCATCATGAGACCCTGGGCCTCATCTAGATCGATGGTGTTCATCAGGGCAAATCTATTGAGCCCAAACACGATGGAGTTATGATGAGTAGAGTAGGAGTTCTAGTGACCAACTCCTGACTCCATCATGAGACCCTGAACATCATCTAGATTGATGGTGCTCGTGAGGGCAAATCTATTGAGCCCAAACACGATGGAGTTATGATGAGTAGATTAGGAATTATGGTGACCAACTCCTGACTCCATCATGAGACCCTGGACTTCATCTAGATTGATGGTGCTCATCAGGGTAAATCTATTGAGCCCAAACTCGATGGAGTTATGATGAGTAGATTAGGAGTTCTGGGGAGTTCTGGTGACCAACTCCTGACTCCGTCATGAGACCCTGGACCTCATCTAGATCGATGGTGTTCGTCAGGGCAAATCTTTTGAGCCCAAGCACGATGGAATTATAATGAGTAGATTAGGAGTTCTGGTGACCAACTCCTGACTCCATCATAAGAACCTGGATGGACTTCATTCGGGTCAAAAATAATAATACAAACCCTAACGTGATTTCAAATAACACTGAAACTCTATAGCACTAATGTGCGCAAACGATTGGCATCTTGACTACGCAGCATGGGTGCGTAGCCACCATGCCAATCGATACGACAACGAAACACTATCTGTCTCTCTCTCGTACTAATATGCACAAACGATTGGCATCTTGGCTGGGCAGCATGGGTGCATAGCCAACATGCCAAACGTTTACGCTACGACAAGGAAACACTATCTGTCTCTCTATCGCACTAATATGCGCGATTGATTGGCTTCTTGGCTAGGTATCATGGGTGCGTAGCCAACATGCCAATCGTTTACGATACGACAACGAAACACTACTCTCTCTCTATCGCACTAATATACGCAAACGATTGGTATTTTGGCTAGGCACTAAGCAAGTGTGTGGCCAACATGCCAATCGTTTACGATACGACAACGAAACACTATCTGTCTCTCTATCGCACTAATATACTTTATTTATACCTGCAGTCATTTAGTAACTTCTTCATTTTCCATTGGTGTGAAAGAGACAGAATAAAGAGCAAGGGTTATAGTACACTCTGTAGTCTGTACACTTAGTAGTAGTGTACATAAAAAAAAAAAAACTACTGTGCATATACAATAAAATAAAGAGTGCCCATATGATATCATATGACACTAAAATTAATGTTGCTTGAAATTATATTGAAAACTATCAAGATTATTCTAGTCTGCATTGAAACGCGCGTCGCGTTGCCGGCGCTCGCGTACCGAGCGCCAACGCCATCTATCGAGCGTTATTTCGTGAAATCGGAGAACGCTCCAAGGATTAAGGGCTCTTAACTCAATCTAGGAGTGGAGTCCTATGGATATTGCTAACAATAATTATAATTATGAACTGACACGTATTGTGAAATTGTAATATAACACGTGCTCCAGTGTTATGTTCGCACCTAACGTAATTAAATGACATCACATCCGTGTTAGCGAAATTTGCGGGCCGTCAGTCTCTATTTGTTATAATTATTCGTTATATCGAATAAGTTTTATATTGTTTGTGTGCTAAAAACTTTTAAAATACGTATATGAGAGCAGAGTGCGTTTCAGGAGCTATTTCGACGCATTTACCTTTGTAGCCTGGAGGCAAATTTTAACGTCCATTTTGACATCAAAATGATATCTACATTTTGTTATCATTCGTGCATGCATTTCGCTCGTAGTTGTCGTTACGTGTATTTGCGCGAGCGGGCGCACGGGCGAATGATGACAAGATTAAATCATTTAGATATAATTTTTATGTCTAACGGTAAGGTTGAATTGACCTCCTGTTGAAAACGCAACGGTAGTCCAGTAGGTCCTGATTTTCGATACTTAGGTATGATGCCTATTGGACGGCAGCACTGAGACTTCAGCTGGGATTTGAAACCACTAAATTCGCACATAATAGTTATGAACTAAGTTCTTTCATTAAATCAATGGATAGAGATAACCTTGTTTTTATATCCTCACTTTGGATGTAGGTGGTTCCAATTCTTTTTCGTTGTCTTGTTTCTGACCACTCTGCCACGCTTGTATCTATGTCACCTATCAAATAAAATTAAAAAAGTCGAGTGCTATTGAATGTCTTTCTAGCTGTATAATTATATTTTGCATGAGAAAAATTAAAAAATAGATTTATACTAATACATAAAGGCAGTACTTACATTATTGTGGGCCAAAAAACGAGACAATGAAAAGAATTTTGACCCAGATATCCTCTGTTACTTCAGCGAGAGTTCCGGCTGCGAATAGCGTCGAAGGAATCTTAATATCACTTCAGAACATTGCTCAACTCTCATCCGGAAGATAGCTGCAAATAACACCTGCTAATGACAATTTACGATTGTAGTTTCAACAAACGACGCGTCGTTCTATGAATACGCTACAATAACGTCGTCGTACTAACATAAGCTCTTTTGGCACTGGGCGACAGAGAATGCTTCGCGATGCCCCCATTAAACGATTATCGACTATTGTCGGATGTCGAGTTCACTTTTTGCGATCTTACAAGTTCAACGAACTCCGACTTAGAACCAAAACGCAATTCCTTCATATGAAAATTGCTACTTACGACATTTTGTTTACGGAGCAATACGCATCTGTGCTTAATGGCTCTTATGTATAATGCCGTAGGGGTGGGTTTGTAGGCTTAACAGTTGATTCTCATGTATAATGTAGAGCCTTGACTGTTAATTGTAGCGTAGGAGTGTAAATTTATTCATTATTGAAAATTTACGGCTTAGTTCTAAGAGTTGTATATGTTGATAGCATTTGAAACACAATACGGACCTATTTTTTGTATAAGTTAGATTAGATCAGGCTAAGGGTAAAAAGGGATAAATTTAAAGCGTCAAGGCATAATGATATCTTGTTCTATGCGTAAGAATACGGGTTAACGATTAATTTTACCTAATAAATAATAATGCAGCCTAGACTGATTTACAAATAGGTATTTTCGTTTTCATACATGTAACTTTTATACAACATTCGAGTAAGTAAACAATTTTCACTTTCACTTCAGACAGGAAAAGTCCTCCCGTAGACACTTAAACCGTAGTAGGTTATTTAATGATTCTTTTAGCGCATGATAAACAACAAACGTTTTTATGCTGACTATATTTTGAAGGTGGTAAAATTTGCCTATCACTATTCCAAGTTTATTACACAAATAGTAAATATGATGTTTCTAACTAAAGAACACTTTCCTAAAGCAGTGCATTTGGCAAGCTTAGCGATACATTCAGTTAAATCACACTCTTGGCAATGTTAGCTCTCCCGTTTAAGGTTTATTTTTACCAACTTGAAATGAGAGCCAATGCAATTAGGAAAAGGCATACTTTTTACCTGGTATTTATGCCAAAAAAATTACGGGATTCAACGTTACGTCCATGAGCGACAATATATTTAATACATATATTTACAGACAGATCACTCACCTGTGTGGGTGGTTGCCTATTAATACATTAGTTACAAATGAATAATAGGTACATAATTTATTATAAGTGTAGAACTTATTTTTAAAAAAGGCGAATCTTTCAGCCTACATGAACCCGCCGAGGAAACGTTTTTTGGGATAAAAACTGTCGCATGCCTTTTTACGCAGGTGAAATTGTCTGTGTACCTTCATCTAAAACAGTTAGGTATGAAAAATGTCACAAAGTTATTTCCTTGTTCTTTATAAAGAAAACAAAACATTTTATAGAAAGGAAACCCAAAGGGAAACGGCAAATGTAAATAACTCCAGGAGTAAACAAAGCCAAAACCTAGCACTAGTTAGGGTAAGCCGGTGAAGTGGATTGAAATTTGCCGCGGCGCCACTAAAAGCTTCGGTCGTAAGCCGATATTAAACTCGACTTTGACGTTATGGACTTATGGGCTTTAGACTTTGCTGTCAATCAAATTGCTGGTACATTGTATTTTAACTTGTATTGTTGTATCATGTTGCGAATATTTAGCGTAAAGAGTACTCTAGGCTAATGTACACTTGCGGTTGAAACCGTGTGCGCCGGGACGCCGGGAGGCAGGCCGTAACTTAGACTTTTGAATGCAACCGCGTGTGATCTTACGCCTTAGCCTTACGCACTTATCCGCCGCTCGTTGCGGTTGCGGCGCGGTTCGATAGTGCAACCGGACGATGGCGCGTAGTCGCGTTTGCTGGCCGCAAGCGTACGGGGTCTAAGGTTTTCATAGTTTCATAGGAAATCGGCGTCTACTCCATGGTATGTCGCAAGTAGACCTCAGGTTGGAACCGGGAAAGCGTAAAGATGCAATTTATAGGAATCATATCCCCTTTATACAATTTAAACTGTTAATTATCTTACCTGATACTTACCTACGTAATGAAATCAAAGGACAATGACAAAGTACAGTTGATTGCTCAACAGCCTAAAATATTCAGAATTATCGATCATTCGGCGAAGCGCTTTAATAACTAACACTACCTTGGCTGGCTTTGAACCCTCGCTCTCATGCCAACTCGTGCCATTTGGCTGGATCGTAGGCGAAGGCTCACATTATAGGTATTAATAATAATGCTTATGTACAACATGTACTACTTCCGTCGACCAGTAAAACCGTCCGCATTTAATTACGTTCGTTAATACTTTATTATCTCGGAAGTTTCGTAGTTTCGCTACTCACTGGTGTAACCGTGCCTAAGTCTACGCTCCGAAGTTGTAGGAAAGACATTGCTCTGTATGTTTCCCTATCTGCTGGACATAGTTCTGAATCATATTAATCATTCTTGTTGTGTTGTGACCCGATTTTAGGCGCCATGATCACTTAAATGGTTCTCGTTCTAATGGGAGGTCTTCCTCGACGTAGGTATATCACCTATGGTCTCATCAAGTAATTTCACCAATCAAAATTCTATCTTTAGCGATCTCTACATTTCTTGAACTACCTACATATATCGGTATCTTTTAGACCTTTTTGTCCTGTAAATTTCTGTGCTTGGAACGCATTTGGTGATATGGGATCAAATTAAACTAGGTACGAGCTCTCAGTCGAGTTAGTAGGTACAAGCGAATAAAGCCTGGCAAACCCGCATGACCATCAGGGCTATAATGCTTGAATTGGCATCGGATCCGGATAACACGGCTGTTAGCCTGCGGGCACTTGTCTTAATCGGTTTGGAATTTCGTGTAGGCATGGCATTTGTTTTGCATGCCCTATATTTTCAATATTTTGGGAGATATTTTTTGGTAAAATTGCTATGCAGGAAGTATTCATTCTGCATATGGTAATTGTCATTTAGATTATGTACATATGAGAACTCTTTAAAATTCACAAAAGCAAGTCGAGCGACGCATGCAAAAGTAGTGGTGCACAGTATTAGAGCGTCCGTTACAAATGGAAACTAATTGCACATTGGGCTGGCCGGGTTATTAGCCCCGCTAATTGTACTAGGTACACGATCCGTTAATTTTCGCTGGTAGACTGACATATTTAGTGGCAAAATTTATTTTCCTTTAATATAGTTTAGCCTTATTTTAACTGATGGAGCGATAGCGAACTAATATTCTAGATTGATACTCACAATTTTTAGGTTAGCACTGCAGCATTTCACTTACCCTGCTGCTTTGCGCGCTAGGTAAACTTGATATTTAATATTAGACATAATTTTCTCTAAATTCTAATACTTTAAACATAAAATAATCAAAGATAATAAGATATTTAAAGTCCATAGTTGTTATACATATCGAATTATCTATCTTGTTATATTTATTGTTAAAACGTATGTAGTTATAATTATCAGCAAAGTTCTCGGCTTTATAAAATACAAACTTTATTTATTTTTTATGAGTTTGTGTCTAGTTATTTCTAGGAATATTATTGAATTAAGTTTATAAGGTGAGGTACTGAGCAGAACAGAACTAGCAAACAAGAAAGAAATATCTAGAAAAAAAATTAGAACTTAACAAATACATTTATTTGATCTATATTCACTGCGATTAAATCTGGACGTGACGCGCTTCTAATTTGCGAAATAAACGAGTTTTCTATGCAAAATATCCCATTATAAAACTCCATTTAATAGGTAAAGTTCATCGTTTCTGCCCTTATATAATTTATTCCGTAAAGAGAAACTGCAGTTAAAGCATGTAATGGGCCATTGTTAACGCACCGCTAACCCCGGCCATAACGCATGGGTTCATACAATCTACATAACGCATGTTAAAAAACCACCGGACACCTGACGGGAGAGCTCACCTGTAGTATAAACTGCGTTTTTAGCGTTTTTACCAGACGGCAGAATTGTTATAACTCATTATAACACCGATGGGGAAATGTGAGCTTTATAAGTTAGGTGTTAAATTTGATTTTGTATTATTATAATACAGGTGAGTTGGTGCGCTACATGTCTCAGGGAACTCTTGATCCTTGTAATTCTATGCAGGTTTTTGCAGAACACAAAATGTCAAATTTAATTTGACAGACATGGGAATAATAGACTTTCTCTTTGTCTGACCGTTAGGCGTGTATGGTTGATACCAAAGTGTTACGGCTTGACTGTTAACTTTAGGTTCTTAAGTACATAAACAATAGATTTTGTGTTCATCGCTACATTCTGTTAAAATGCCTTGAAGGGCGTAATAACTTCGTTAAAAAGACGTCTTCATGTTATATCAACTTAACTTACCAACTTGATAGACTATTTATTTATACTCCATTATAGTACCTACCGACATGTCTAATAAACATTGTGATTTTAACTGACAAGATTATGAAGCGAAAACAAGATCGGCTGTAAAAGGTACTCGAACGGCCTTTGCAACTCAAAACATCTTAAGAAGTCATGTGCTTCACCTCTTTTAAGTCTGTTTAGACACTGGCTAAAAGTATTAATCGTGTAGCTTGAAGTATGACGAGTTTTTACGCGCTGCCGCAGCCTCTGATGACTCACGCGCAACTGTATTGCCTTCCAAAACAAAAAAGCCGTATACGACTATGGAATTCAAATAAAAATACGATTTTCTGACTTGAGACTTCGTTTGTGTGGCAGTGGCCGGCTACTCCGCAATGACGTATTAATGCGATTTTATCGAGCCATCAATGCGGTACATCGTTGATTTCAGCTGTAACTAACTTTATATTTACTCTCTATTAGTGTGAGTGAATTATGAAAATAAATATTAAAAGATTAAAGGTCGGAATATATTTGAATTGACTGCTAAATTACTGCTTAAAACTAAATAAGTAGTTAGATATTAAAGACTACGATGATGTTTCAATTACCCTATTTTTGCAATTGAAACAAACATCTGAGCCAATAGTTTTATTAGTCTCTGTCGTCCTTTTGTGAAAAGTGTTATCGCATTATCCAGTGGAGACTTACACATCGTGAACGTTAACTTTTATCATAAATACGAAGTATATTCAATTTTCTATTCGCCCGGTATTCATGTGTAATTGAAAGTTTCATATATAAAACAAGCTGTAAACCTGCATTCAATTTATACGAATATTTATAATATGAATTCGCGATGGTTTTGGTATTAAGACTCGTGTGTTACCAATTTTGTGAATTGTGTTTGTCCACATTGATTGAGGTAACAGTAATTGTTCTATATTTCCTGCAAAATGGTTGCACCAGAGCGTCTGTAACTGTAATTTAGTTGGCTAAAATGGTACAAGCAAAATTTTATAGATCTCTGCTGGAGTTATTTTAATCAGTTCTTCAATTTTGGTTAGTGCAACCGGCCCTAAGTGCCTTAGTTAAATCATGTTCGATTATATGCGGGTCATCGTCTTTTTCGTCTTGCAGTGTTGTCGCCAATTATTTTTTAGCGGCTTGCACTTTCCTGAATTAACATATGTAGTATTTGGTTTGAAGTCTACTTTAAACTGAGAATAATTACCTAATAATCACGAATTTCAGCCGCTTATCTTCGACGTCACGTGCGTATTTTCTATCCAACACCCCCCTTTGTCCCTCCAAGCTGATAACCAGCGGAGCGGCGCGAGCGCAGCGCCTCGCCAGTCTTCCCCCAACCGTCGTGGCACGCGGACGTGCTGCTGCTCTGTTCTCTAGTAACTTAAGCTCAGTGCAGTGATGGTGCAGAAGTGCTGGTGATAGTGTAGTGACAAGATCAGTGCCCAGTGTCGCACGTGCTTTGTGCATCTGCCAGATACCGTTGTGTTGCGCTTCGGTGCTCCGGTTAATAACTTCGGATACGCAGTGACTGTGCTGAGAAGCGAGGAAAGCTTTACCTGTATCGGTAAAATGAGGATTGTTTTATAGTTTTCACAACTCTCGGTCATCATGTTGACAGAAGGCGTGTTGACTCACTTCGCAAACTTGGACGGATATAAAGTCTAGCAAAATTGTATCCATTGTTAGTTTCATAGTTTTTGGGGACATTTCGTTTGTTTCGGAGGCTGTTGTCTCGCTCGATCGGCTACAGAGGAAGGCTTTTCGGCCGGGTGAAACCGCGGCAACTGGACCTTGATATCCGGCGTTGCAACAGTACAATTGAGCTGGTTTGGCGGCTGTCGGACGGCGGCGCATGTTGGGAACTTATCGCTGTTTGGTCACCTCGGACTATAAACTTAGAGAAATCACAAGTTTTGCGTCAATTACTTTGGATATGGTATTCCTGTATTAAACTAGTATCTATTACAATGTTGGTTTTGACTCCAACGATGTAATAGATGCTAGGTCAGCTAGTTTCCGCCGTTTTCTTTGCTTCCATTTCCTTACCTTCTTCTATCGGTGTTTTTGTTTCTATAAGTAGGTAGCCAAAGGCATTTCAGGGCGAAAATCCATCAAAAGCGATTGCTAATAGTTGGGCCAGTATTATTCTTGTAGTTAGTACTATTCAATTTATCTTATCGAATGTGATATTCCTGTATTGGACTAGTATTTATTGCAAAGTGTAGTCTAGTTGTTCGTGACTATACAACCCTTGCCTATCGAAGGTCAATGTTGTTGCTAATCTATGCAGTATCAGTTCACAATCACATGTTTACATAAGTCTAATTGATTTTAATGTTCGAACTGACCGCTACAGGTTCATAACTTGTGTCGTACCATTCGAACTAGCATTTTATACTGTCAAGGTTGGAATCAGGTTCACTTGCATTGCCTATTCGGTATTGTTCTCCTGTAAATAAGTCTGGCCGTCCTGCGTCGCTAACATTTGAATGGGTTTCTACCTCTACAATATCGATTACTTGTTAGTCGATATCCCTATTTTGTTATTTAAATATTAAGCTATAAGTTACAATTCTGTCAAGGTAGATTGACAGTGTAATATAATTTATGTTCTGCGATATCGCAACTAAGTTATGTAAGTTCTGCCTACAAGTAAATCAATAACCTGATGGTTTTTTTCTTGTTAACACTTGCCATTAAGATATCATTGTCTCTATTCACTTTCACATCATTGTCTAGATGTGCAAAGCTCTCGATTAACATTATAATGAGCTGCATAACACCCATATGACTGTAAAAGCTGTCATGGCTTTCTATGCTTACGCAATAGGAAAGTGTGGGAGTTGAAGTTTGGTAATACACCTTGTATGATCATAATTATCTAATCAAGCCGAGAAAGGTTAATATTTACACACGAAATGTTGATTTACTTCATTTTTTGTGCAAAAAAAAACATGTAGGCTGAATCGCTGTTTGCGTTCGCGTTTACACTATTTGAACATTTCGGATGAAATAAGCTTATTGGTAAATACTAGTCACGCCTCTAGCTTGTTTGTAATGATTTTCATCCTTTATTCGTTTCCCTTAGAATCGGCATTGTTACGATTTCTAAATTGCAATGATTTAGTAATGATGCGGGGTAATTACGTTTTTTTATTGTATTTTAAACGTTTACCGTTCTCTTTGCGGCCTTTACCTTGGATATTCAGTTTTTGCTTATTATATACGCTACTGCAAATTTTGATACTGAATTTTAATGATAACCTTTTTAGTGAATGGGTTATATTAAGGTTTTGTTACCGTCTCGTAATGCACGTACGTGGTAGTCAACTTATAAGTATGTAATACTTCTATGGGATAAATCTAACGTTTTCAAGTCAAGTAATAAGGCGATATTCGCATAAACATGCATTCAAAATTGTTTCTATTGACATCCTTCTAAGTGGCCTGCCTAAAATCCTCTCAAAATTTTGACACTAACATTCCAATATTTATAGAAATGCTGTGATTATTTTTTCGTAACGTTTCAAACACATATCGTGTCAAAATGGAACAGCCGTATCGCGGCGAGCGTGAAAGAGCCGATAACTGATAACGATAAGGACAGGTGATGTCACCTGCTGTTGTTAAGTCGGGGACCGTTTGTAATAAAACGGACCATTTGTAACTTTAAAGTAAAACAAACGATTATTGTCTCGTATTGGTTTGCTTTGTCAATACGTTACATATTAACTACATTTGTGATAGATACAGCTACTAGGTTGATATGTCTTTTTAAGGCTTCGTAGCATTAGCATCTAACATTGACTTGAATGAGAATATAGTATCAAATTCAAATAAAATTACTTGTATTAATGAGTCAATTCTCAGTTAGCCACTGCTTATTTAATATTAATAATGTAATATTGAAATAATCTTTATTTGTACATTTTTGTTTCTTATCAAGATTTCAAACGTGTCTGACTATAAAATATTATCGTTAGATATCACGATTTGGTAAATAATAAGTTAATAAGCAATCAGAAACACGCATCGTTCAACGCTAAATTAAATGAATCAAATGACGTTATTAATTCACGATATATAGTAATATATATGTAGTTCCAATCTATTATAAAAATTATTACAAAGCTGACACAAAATACTGATCTGTTCCTACTTTCTTAAACGTGCGAATATTATCTATTATTTACACACATCATCATCATCATAACTTTATTGCCCTTTTCGTCTATTGCAGACCAAGACCACTTATGGTTTAACACCGAGAAGGTACCGTTTTTGGTGGCTGAATAGACCGTTGCGAATGATGGTCTACTGCGTGTCTAATCGTTTTTGTCTTTTGACGAGTGCGGCACATCAATGCTTTGAAATATGTATTACCGGCATTAACTGCAAATTATGTTGTATGCACTACCTTATTGAGATTAAATATAATGGGTAATTAAACGTACGCCTTTACTTACCGTCGTCCTCGTCTGAGGTTGTCGGGCAACCTTAACATGGTCAACTAGCCGTGTTAAATATTTAATATTTGCGGTCGGTACTTGATCGTTCTACGTTGACCTCCCTGAAAGATGTTAAAACTAGCACTTTCAAAGTGAGAATGATTGTTACTGTATTTCAGTCAGATATCTGGAAAACCATGGTTAAAAAAACGTAATCACGAATGTGATTTGACACAAGCACTGAAATAAAAACCCAGGGGACGGTCCGGTTGTGAATTGCCTTGTCTGCCTAATCGCCAGATACATGATAAAGCCTCAACGACAGTGACGAAGACTGATACTGTCTCTTGTACTGACAAGACATAAGACCAGGCTGACGAGGGAATAAGACACATTTTAACATAGGAGAAGACTGCTTCTCCTATGTTAAAATGTGTCTTATTCCCTCGTGACTGACTCGTCGCGCTTTTTGGCGCTGACGGCACAGGTAACGGTTGGCGTATATAACCAGACGAGGTAACCACTAACCACATCGAGAAATTCATAACACATGTTAACTAAGGGTTTCTCAGAAGACAACTCGCAATACGAATTACAATTCCACTCCTACTTTGGCATTCGAAATGCTAACAAAGTCTCAAGCTTTGTGATCAGAGACCTCCGAAAGCAGCGTAATTGGAGGCACGCCCTACCGCAGACCGCTTATTACAAGCAAATCTACGTACGTACGCGTACCTAATTAGTTTTGGCCAGTTACGAGGATTATGGTGTGTTTTTCGACCAATATCGCTTGCGGTTTGTGCATTACTAGTCAATAATACGAGTATAATCTAGAGCAATGGAAATGGATACACGGGATCGATCGTTAGGCACTTTTCCGCCGCCGATTGAGTATGTACATACTTAAATATCAGTTGAGCTGAAGCTTACACGCCGTATTTTACCGGCCGTTTAGAACGTAAATTTAAAGATTTTTTATTAACGTTTTAGACTCGAAGGCTATTCCTTGACCGGAACGTGTATGCATTCAGCTTCGAGTATCTGTTATTCCTGTATCCGATTCAGGATTGATTAAATGTCAATATGCACAGATAGAATAAATATATCCGGATAAAATTCATATCCGTGACTATACACTCTATACAGTCTGTTTCCTTCCTCCAGCTACGTAGTATTTGTATTTGCTCCCTATTTTGAGGTAAACATAGATCCGTGTATGATCTACGTATATACCTACAACAGTTTTCTAAGGCCGCTTTATTCCACAGCTGATTTAATACAAGATCTCCAATCAAGCACAGTTGTTACAGACATCTAGCTTCAACAGTCAGTGGTTCTGGCGATCAGAATGGCGTTTGTTGGCAGACAAACTGGCACAAGAGCGACCGGTGCCTTTGTTTGTCGCGTGCGCTTCTGTGTACAGTACGTGGATGGAATTGCTAATGGCCGCCTTCATGTAATTACTCGACATCTATTGCCGCTAAGTGATGCGGCTGAGACTGCTCTAGATATGTGACAGAGACGTCTGAACCCTGCATAGAAGCTTGACTGTACTTTCAATAAAAATTGCACCCGACTCTTAGATGTCTGGTTAGGTGTACGCGATAGGGACTGGTGCACTGATGAATATGATGGTCGTTCTGGTTCTACGTGATAAAACTGTGTCCGTCACTTACGGATCCGCGGTGTTCAAAAGTAACGGTTATTTTATCACGTTCACGTGGATAAAGCCATCTACAATACGCCTGCATGCATTTATAAATACAATGTAGCCTTATAATTTGACACCATACTTCTAAAGTATCCTTATACCTGCATAATGTAAGAAATTTTGGTCGTTCTTAAAATAATGTGATAATCTTTGGCACCCATATGATGTTTTGAGAAACAAATAGTGGATAATTCTGTCGTATGAGTCAAAGCAAGAAAAGCCCAACTTCCTTACCACAGGAAAATGAATCATTAGGCGGTAAACACATACATTTACTTTGATGTAGATAAAGTGCTGCATTTAAAATCGTGTTTCGAAGATGTTTACCTTACAGTTCTGCAATTTATTTTTTCCTTTTCACTTCACCTGAGTAAATAATTCTGCTTTAAACAGCGTCTGCTGTCTTTAGTGTTTTTATAACAGCGTTTCGGCGTGAATATTGAAAAACGAATAAAGTAAAAAAAAAAAAAACGATGTGTGATATCCGAATTAATCTCTCTCACAAAGGTAAAAGATCTTATCTTTTATGTTGTATTGTATAAAATAATAAAGGCTTATCGCCTGTACAATATTACATGTGTGATATATGATTAAATGGCAAATAAATTGTCGGCCTCTTGGAGCCATGGTAAAATCTACTTGACGCCATGGTATGGTAAGTGCTTCATAATTCACGAAGCACCAAAGTTGTCGCCGCAGGCTTGGCCACCTCGAAAAGATGGGTGGGAGAAGATTGAGCAGTCAAAAAAGCATAATATACTTGGGCCGTCCTGTACGAACGGATAGATTGGAGGTTCGAATACGCATAATAAGCAATATATAGTATTTATTTCGGAGAGAATGGACACGGTCCACCCCTCCCCAATGGAATTACCTCACCCCGTGTCGGCAGATAGCCGACGAAGCAAGTGAACAGTCTATCTATACACTATTATATGTTGGTGAGAAAGACCAAGCCCGCAGACTATGCCTGTGCCGTGCCATCATCCACACTGTTCTAAACCTTATTGCACATATATATAAGATCTACGAGTGGACAGTTTAGTGTTACTATTAATACAATAGCGAAGGCAAACAAGTGCGCATTCACCGTCTTATCTGATAGTGATAAGAGATAGCGACGCTATCGATGCACTTACCCAGAATATTGTCATTGCGAGCATACAGCAGATAATTAGGGTAACTTGAGGAAAAATCATTCATATTTGTTTTTGTGTACCGAGTTTCTATTGGTGCTACTTTTGTATCAATTACCGATGTGGTTGTCGGCGGGCGATCGTAAAATCAGGCAGAACGTGAAAGTCCTAGGTATATTCTGAAACGTGAAAATCTGTCTCGTTCCCTGAGTCGACTTCTATTTATGTACAGTTTGCTCTTCGGGCATCAGAAGCAACCTAACAAACCTATCCTAGTTACCTATCAATTGGTTTAAGTGACTACCGTCAAAACATTACACAGGAACATTACGATCGGCTGCCGACATGGATAAGACATACAACATTTACATCAAGCTCACGATCAGAACGAGACAGTCGTCTTATTCACAGGATAAATATTGTCGACGCGACCATTCTTGCTTTAATGTTCTCATGAAATGATATCAGCAGGTTTTGAGTAATTTAGAATATCAAAAATAAGTCTTTGAATATAACTAGTTAATAATGCTGCACTTTAATACATTGTTGTCGAGAGATGGAATGAAATATATTTGCCGAATATACACAAGCCAATCAAGAGTAACTAGAAAATCATTCGCGAACCATATGACGGAAAACAGCGATTGCCATTCCGACAACGCGTCATCTATAAGGCTCAGATTATCATAACCGAACATTGATCGGCTGAGTTTGGATACGTCCCAAAACGGTAACCGGGACAAAGTGCGGAAGACAAATATTTGTACCCTGCGCGACCGTTTCCCTTGATAGCTGTGGTAAACATGCTTTTAGGTACTTTAAATGTGTCTGGGCCAGTTAGAGGTTGTTAACTTTGCCAACTGAGCCTTGCTGTTGTATTTATTTACATACCGCATTGACTAATACATATTATTTACCTTCATGTTGACGAATTATGACGCTATTCATTAACGCTTGTGAAGCATTCGATAATCGTTTGACCTTAGCCGTCATTATGAAATTTGTGTTTATTAGAAAGGGACAAAATTTAAACGTAGTTTGCAAATTTTTATGAGGGATCAACTATATTGTTTTTATTTTTAAAGATAATGAAATATATTCAAGTTACCGGGGGTTTTACGCACTATGTAGAGACTCGTTTAATGAATGTCGAAAAGATATGCTACAAAAATGGGTATTGTGTAGATTTATTTTGGTTTTTTAGATACAAAGTAATATATTATTGGATACAACTGTTATAATGTTATTATATGTCAAAATCGCAGAAAAGTGAAAATAGGTGTATTACTTATTGTGCAGGTTTACCCAAATCTGTTTACGGTGTCTGTGAATAAACTGACAACAAGTGCAATTTGTTATAGATTTCATGCTTTTCAAGAACAATTACTAGGTGTTAGCCTCAACCACTATAAATGCAAAATACCATTAAACAATTCCTCATTAACTTCCAGTGATAAATAGTCCGTATCTACCTGAACTTTAACAAGTAGAAATGTTGAAACTATTGTTCCTATTGTTATAAAATGACCTCTCTAATCCTTTACCTGGAGCATTCACTAACTTGCCAGTACTTGTGATCTCCCTATTGAGATAGTCGGATAATATAACTTTTGCAAAGACAATGGGCGGGTTTCTCAAGTTTGTAGGGAAGGGTTTTAAGCTGATAACTTTTGGTATTGCTACATTTGGTAGCTTAAAAATATGGTGACTTAACTTAAGTGTTAAGTATTTTCTTTTAATATAATAGCTGGTATTACTTGCCTGTGCCAAAGCGACGGACTTAATCCACTTATCTGAAGATCCACTGCCAACGTCGAATAATCGAAAATCGTCGTCTGCTTCTCTATTGATCTTGCATATATGAGCGATAGAGAGGCAGATAACGATTTTCGATATTTGATGTCGGCAGTATGTCCTCAGACTTCAGACATATTGTCTCACATATATGGTATTGCAATGTGAATAGTTTTATGAATTGTTTCCTTTTAGGTTACCTTACCGGTTAACCTCAAACCACAACCACACCATGTACCCCGTGAAAACTTTATTGTATTCTTCGTACGAAATTTCACCATTGTTCGGCTTATCTCCTTGCGCAACTAGAAATGTTCGTGTCTTGAGAACGTATTTGAATTAAAATCATGCAAATATGAGTCAAAAATTTAAAAAGTAATTGTAATATAAGACACCTTCATCCAAAATTCCAGGTGTAGAGGTATAAGGAGCATTGTAAAATCCACTTTACCATAGTTGTATTTTGACTCGTACGATTTTGTTGCCAGTTGATTGATAAGGTTTTTATGGCACAAGAGAACGATAATGATCATTTTTAACGCCCATTAAATAAGTTAACGCTTTAAGTAAAACGATGTTTTAACGTTACCACTGGAGCATGAATCTTTAAGATATCTTTATTCTACTGTAATGATCCATATGTGAGACGCGACTATAAGATTATACCATGTAAGTACTATGTCTTCATGGCTCTAGACAGAGATATGATAACTATTGCACTATAAAATCAAACTGCGCCATTTGCGAGTAAGGGTCTTAAAGACTTCATAAAAATGTGAGGGTGTGTGTGTGTAAGGCTCCAAATATTGAGCATGTGGGTTCAGTAAAACATTGAAAAGCGAGACTCGTCTTTACTCTCACAAGTCACCGTAATCGTTTCTGCTCTAACAGTTAAAGCACCCACAGGCTGTACAATCTATACGTGCCTTCACTGGAACCGCCCACATTTAGCAAATTTAGAGCCCCCGTGGGCGACATGGCACAGTTTGAACGTAACCTGTTCTGATCTAGTAATGTTGGTATTGCAGGCTGCGTTTGCCGCAAACAATCGTGCGTGTACATTTTAATTGATTGTCATTAGCATGTGTTCGTTGCGAGCTAGATTATTGGTGTAAATAACAATGTTACGAGACTGATATGGTCATTAGGTTTACGACATGTTTTACATGTATTGCATATGCAAGGTTGAAATTCCTTGCATTTTAAATGCGGAATAGAGTTACGTTAGTCAATTGTCTGGAGTTGAAATCTACTATGCGCAATCATTGAAGTTGTGCAGCGAAATAAATATCACTATAAGTTGAAATTTTTCTTATACTTACAGATGTTTATCTGAGGTACGTTACAAACAATTTAGAAGCATCATTTTCTTTGGTTCAATCAGAATTAATCGACATTCCTACATCCAACTCTATCGAGACGTTCCAAATTTCGGCACAATTAATCTGATAGCTTTACCGTTACGGTGTACCGTTGCGTTGACCGAGACAGACGGAGCGACGCGCTGTGCGAAAATACACGTGGTAACCGAGTTACTGCTGCGAGCACGTAGAAACGGGAACGAAGATGAACCAGAAATTCGAAGGTGGACCAAAGCCATATGGAAGAATACAGTTCAATACTTGGTCCTGTACTGTAACTGGATTTCACAGCAATATACATCTGCACTAAAGTATACGTATGTGTATGATAAATATTTTTGTATTGTCTTTTGAATTGTATACAGTGCTTTAGTTTATAACTATTATGCTGTATACCTTTTTGTAATAATAAATAAGGAAATAAAATACTTATGGAATAAGATCGAAAGTGGACCAATGGAAAAACTCAATAATGTAGAGGAGAAGGTAAAAAACCGGGCGAAATTAAGTCTGTTATGAAAATAATGAATAATCATATGTAGCGAAGCTTTTTTTAGTTCTTTAGATGTTCAATTGTTTAATCAGCCCAGCCTTATTGACACAACTTGGGTTCGGTTCTAACCATGTCTTATCGGTCATCGTTCTCATTTCTATGCCTTGTAATTTTGTAACTTTTTATTTTTTATTTATTTAACGATTTAAGTAGGTAAGAAATGTAATGGTATAATATGTGTCATGACATCGAACCACCATGTTTACAAATGTGATGATACCCGAACATATCGATTTATTAGGTACATACACGCGAAACCTGTTTACACAATTACCTATAGTGACATTATTAGTTGACAGATCTAGATCACAACCGGCTAGCTCGGTCTAGCTTTCTTTTTCACCGGACAAATACTAGATGTCCATTTGTGCTTTTTTATTTCACTAGTAAACTTGTTACGGCGCAGTTGAAAGTAATCTCTGAACACTTTCAATTAGAAATTAAGAGAGAACGAAAGTTTCCAATGACATTTTCGTGGAATCGAAAAAGTTGTAATTGCACTTTTTACATTTACGTCCGTGGATGCAGACGACGGCGAGGGCGTCTGGTTTGGGCAGAAATTTAGTGAACTCGTAATGATTTTTCCATAATAAATGCCTTGACTATATTAGTCTTAATTAATATTTTAAAAAACGCTTATGAATGTTTCAGTTAAAATACAACAGAAGGCAATCATTAGGACCTACTTACTCTACATTAACCATTGCGCTTGGTGTACCTCAAGGAATAATTCTAGGCCCCTAGTCATTGTCCCTTTACATTTTTGTCAACATTATCAACTCGTCAGAATAATCTTGTGCATGACATTCATGATATACGCTTATGACTCTATATTTACGACATGCCTCAATACACTAGATAGGCATTAAGACATAATCTAGATAATAAGCCGGTCGTAAAGCAATAGAGTTAAGTGAACATCAACCGGCCAGTCTATTAGGATAACATACCCATAATAAAGTCTTCCACGGGTGTTACACATGCTACGTACGTGATGATTCATCGGCTAAAGATTTCGTTACGGCATCTACTCGCTAACCATTTTAATTGCTAACACACGACACTGACTTTGAAATTAACTCTGGTTATGAGGACGTTAGTACTCTATCGTCATTTGATGTACATATTTTAGTATGGCAGGGGTTTTGATTTAGAATTGACATGTGTTTGAAATGATAAAATGGCCTCTGTTACGTCCGTTATGTCCTCAATTTTTCACTCACTTCTTTTCTATTCGTATAGTCTATCCTAGTGTTGGTAGGAACTCTAGTCTTCTGAGTCTGATTTTGAAGAACTCGTCTCGTTTTTACGAAACTCGGCGCTTAAAAACCTTCCGAGTCTTAGGTCCCGCGGCGAGTCATTTAATGAGTATTTTTTAAGAGAGCTCAAAAGGACTCGAGCCTCCGAATAAAGACTCCGTCAACAATTCCATAGGTTTAACCTAAATAAAAGTAAATAAATTTTGCGTTCTTGTATTAATTGTGTGCTATAACTAACTTATTACTTAAAGACAAAGCGTTTCGAAAATTTGCAAACAAAAAATTGAGAGTTCTTTGAAAAGGACTCGAGTCCCTACAAAAGACTCGAGTCTCTAACAAGTTGAAAAGAACTCGCGTTTAGACTTAATATGTGAACCTGAAAAACTGAGTCGAGTTTCAAAGCAGAGGACTCAAAGGACTCGAGTCTTAAGCAACACTAGTCTATCCACGCCCATGAATTCCTCTATATCACATGGTGCTACATCATCTATTACGTGGCAATCGTTACTACATGGCAGTAAATAACTATGAGAATTTATTATTCTTAAAAAGAAAAATTTGAAGTAAATTGTTTCCACGAGTATTGATTATGTATTCCGTAAAGCCATTAGGAAAGAAATGATTAATCATTCTCAGCTCAGACGTGAGATTAGGAATAATTTAGAACGACGGATATTACCCTAAGAACATCCGATGTTTGAATAATTACTCGTTCCATCGTTCCCTTATTTTTTCTGCGAGAAAAATCGTGTTTTTTTTTTCAGATATGCCTTTTAATTGAATCAATAGCCTGGCCGGAAAGGGAGGTTTAATTATTAAATGTTGAATGCATTTTTCTTTCTCAATTCATTTTCGTCGAAATGTTTCTGATAACGAAAGTTGGAAATATCGCATGTCTGTTTCGGTAACATTGAAAAATGAATTCGTTGTAAATGCACGCAGTGGCTTTTTTATTTAATATAGCTTAAGAGCAATTCCTAGCTGAGCAACTTTTCAAATCTCGAATTTTTGAAGCTATGTTTCTGTCGCGCTGCGGTGGGCGGGAGCGGGAGCTATCTAAGTGTGAGTGCGCACAAACAGACGCGAGACGTGAGCGCTCACTCATTGCGCGCCGTTGCGTCGACATGTCGACGTCGCCCGCGAGCCGGACGGAATTCATCCTGCGCTGCCCGAAGCAAGTTGTTTTTGGTCTCATATCACAGATCTCATATTTTGATCCCATAATATTGTTTTTCATTTTTATATTATACTGTATCTATTAATTACCATATAGGTAAAAACTGCAAAAAAGAATGATGTCCCTGCTTCGGTCGTCGTCGTACAGTCAAGTGCAAAAATATGTATCGAAAGAATCTTCTCATAAATATGGTACTACGCTCTTATTACACTGGTATAAGATGCTATGAGACATATTTTTGAGTAAGATGTGTACACCCATATATTTACACTTGACTGTACCTATCCGTGACAGTAAGTTGGGTGTGATCATGGTGTGTTGTGAAATTTTGTAAGTAGGTATAAATATATGGTTAAACTACAATCTATTTTACTTGTAGTACGATGGGGCTAAACTTGGGTCGCCTTATTGAAGAACGTATCGCAATGACAATCTGAGTAAAGTATGTTGGGGTAATGCCGGACAATTTTGGGACCAATTGAGAGAACTCGTGAAAAAAACGTTTTTTCAAGATCTCAGCACATGATAGATTCTTGAAGTACGGAGCAAATCGTTAAATAATAACCGTAGATTCGGCCTGAATTTTGGTAAT
Organism: Cydia pomonella; assembly: GCF_033807575.1. Classification (NCBI taxonomy): domain Eukaryota; kingdom Metazoa; phylum Arthropoda; class Insecta; order Lepidoptera; family Tortricidae; genus Cydia; species Cydia pomonella. Next base: position 9,589,510 of record NC_084726.1, read on the forward strand.
CTTCAATATAGAACGGTTTCAGTTTTGTACCTGTGTAAAGATGAGACATACTTTTTTTAGGGTAACGAGTGTTTTGCCATCAAGGGAGAACATAGGATGGTGAAAAAAAGTTGCTTCTAATGGAAAGAGAATAAGATATCACAAAAAAATAGGTCCGGTTTCTACCCTTCTCGAATGTATATAAATTGCAGCCACCAATAATTACAAACTTAAAAGTTGTCATCGAAAGTTTTTAATTCGTATTTTTGAATCCGATCTTAACCCTGATACAAAAATTGGTAAAATTGTGGCTCTCAAACTTTGATACCTATGTCAGAAGGAAATTGTGGCTCTCAAACTTTGATACCTAATATAAGGCATTTGATATGTAAGCAATGTGCTAAGAAACCTCTTATTGTAAGGTTTACCCGAAGTAATAAAATAAGAAAAACGACTAAAATAATAGATAGGTTTCGAAGTTTTGACAATTTAAGATCTCGTGAACTGTACAGGTTTAGTGAAAGTGTAAATAAAAAAAAAAAAAAAAAATCATTTTTAATGAAGGTCGCCAAAAAAATAAGAATCAAACTTAGAAATCAAAAAGACTAAGTAGTTCTTTAAAAAGGTCAAAGTCACTGAGAGCCCATCTTGGAGAATGAAAAATAAGTAAAATTGCGATTTTATTGGTATAATTTTGAAATTATATATATAGTTGATATACAATCTTTTTTTTTATAAAATGTAAGGATCGTATGTAAAGAGTAAAGTAAATATAAAGGAAAAGGGAGCCCTCTTGAAGCATTTTAAGGAAACTAATTTCGAAGCCCTATCTCTATTTTGTATCCGAAACTAGCTATGTATGTATGCGTGCACATCTACATATGCATCTGTATGTGTAGGTACTTTATTGCAAAAAAAGCGGCCAAGTGCGAGTCTCGCGCATGAAGGGTTCCGTACAATTTAAGACGTATTAAAAAAAATCTTCTTACTAGATCTTGTTCAACATTTTACCACTTTGGACACACATTTTACCACTTTGGAAGTGTCTCTCGCGCAAACTATTCAGTTTAGAAAAAAATGATATTAGGAACCTAAATATCATTTTTGAAGACCTATCCATAGATACCTTACACGTATATGTTTGATGAAAAAAAAAATTTCAAATTTTATGACGTATTAAAAAAAAAACTACTCACTAGATCTCGTTCAAACCAATTTTCGGTGGAAGTTTGCATGGTAATGTATATCATATATTTTTTTTAGATTTTTCATTCTGTTATTTTAGAAGTTACAGGGGGGGGGGGGCACACTTTTTTTCACTTTGGAAGGTTCTCTCGCGCAAACTATTCAGTTTAGAAAAAAATGATATTAGAAACCTTAATATCATTTTTGAAGACCTATCCATAGATACCCCACACGTATGGGTATGATGAAAAAAAAAATTATTTTTTAATTTCATGACGTATTAAAAAAAAACTACTTACTAGATCTCGTTCAAACCAATTTTCGGTGGAAGTTTACATGGCAATGTATATCATATATTTTTTTTAGATTTTTCATTCTGTTATTTTAGAAGTTACGGGGGGGGGGGGGGGACACACATTTTACCACTTTGGAAGTGTCTCTCGCGCAAACTATTCATTTTAGAAAAAAATGATATTAGAAACCTCAATATCATTTTTGAAGACCTATCCATAGATACCCCACACGTATGGGTTTGATGAAAAAAGATTTTTTGAGTTTCAGTTCTAAGTATGGGGAACCCCCAAAATTTATTGTTTTTTTTCTATTTTTGTGTAAACATCCTAATGCGGTTTATAAAATACATCTACTTACCAAGTTTGAACAGTACAGCTCTTATAGTTTCGGAAAAAAGTGGCTGTGACAGAATCGGACAGACAGACGGACATGACGAATCTATAAGGGTTCCGTTTTTTGCCATTTGGCTACGGAACCCTAAAAATTGCTCATTTGCTATCTATTTTACTCGATTTTGTTATAAAATTCAACATGTATCATCATCTCTATACAATATAAATACTCTTTATTGCACACCTCAATAAAAGAAAACAATACAAAAGAAAACAGAAACATAAGCACAGGTAAACAACATGCGGTCTTATCGCTAAAAAGCGATCTCTTCCAGGCTTCCTTTGAGTTGCGGAAATTAAAAAAATGACATTGTCCGTAAGTAGGTGTACATACACAAACAATATACATACATACAAAATAGACTCCCAAAATCTCTTCCTTTTGATTTACCGTCGCGTTGGTAGTGGTACTGGATAAAAATAATGGTACGAAAGTGTGATCAAGAAAACAATAAATGTGATAATTAAGTAGGTCAGTAGGTAAATTGAAGAAAATTTAAAGTTTGACAATCACTGCTGTTTTTTAAATAGGTAAAGATCGGGTTGTTTCTCTCGGATCTTTACCTGGAAGGGTCAAGATCGGATATCGGTCTGCAGCAGTCCTAGGTCTGTTTTGATTGGATAGTTATATAAAAAATATCGAAAAAGAAATTATATATTAAAACAAAAACAGTTTCGTCACAATACGCAAAATAAATTACAGGGCGAAGATCGGATAGAAGAAAAAAATTGCGAAAATATCTTGCTCCCTGTGATTGCGCATAACACAAGCCCGACGCCCTGAGCGACGCGGGGACACTGGCAGTCGAGGCGCAATGAAATGGCATCTTACACAATGTTGCCAACATTAAAAAAATAAAGCCAAATTAGGGAGACATGAATGTCCTACGTTCTTCACCCGCATCCGGTATTTACCCAACATACCTACCTTAATCGTTGAACCGCCGCATTTCAAAATGGCCCTTATTTTGATATCGGCTAGCCGTATTGTAATACGGTGGATTATACAATACGACTGCGATACTTATATATAAATCCCCTCGTTAATGTAATTTCATTTTTGCTATCTAGTGGCAAACATCAAAGTAGTTATCTTTTACTTGTGACGCACAAGTGTGAGCAATGTAAAATACTATAAGTATTTCTAAAAAAAATTGCCTTGTTTATTGTGATTAATTGATTATTAAATTCGCAAAATGCTGTCGTTTTATTTAAAATAATGAAATAATTAGACCAGTTCCGAAAGTACCGGGAAATCCCTGTTCCTATTTCCACCAGTACCGAAAATCCCGGTTCTTTAAAACAGTACCGGTTCTGCAATCCCTAATAAGGATGTTATGCCCATCACTAATCCTTCTGTGTACGTATATTTATAAACTGTCTCCGCCTCCAATTCGTGCGATAAGGACAACTGCAGCTCGGACTAAAATTCACTCGCAAAAAACCCAAAAATCGAGGTTTCGCTCTCGACTGTTTCCTCCTCCAAAACGCAACCAATCATTATGAAATTTTGGAAATTGCAAGAGGAAGAAATAATCTATGCCGCTATGTTTTGATTTTTTGGATATTTATTGTCATATTTGTATACTGTGCCTTTTTTTACAGCCAATTCAATTGAGCCGTTTTTGCGATTTTTGAGGCGCTGTAAGTTTCTTCAAAATAAAATAATCCAAAAAAGCAAAACATAGCGGCACAGATATTGATGATATTGATCTTATTTGAAAAAATCATTGCTCTAGGTTCAAAATCCAGGGAGGAAATAGTCGAGAGCGTTTGTATGGAAAAATCACCACTAGGAATTCCTCTTAAAGTAATTTATACATGCCTACATCCAAATTATTACTACTTAAAACTGTCTTATCAATTGAAAATTTCATTAGAGCTCAACTATTGAAAACATTACAACTTTATAACAATTTCAAAATTTCATAAACATGCAAAGTTTAGATTAGGCAGCGTAGAAAATAGAGTAACGGATCCATTCGAACTTTAAGATACGTCAAATATTAGAACTAGATACGATATGGATCGGATATGTCATTTCGATCGACATTTCTTCTAACAAAAACGTCACTTTTGACACTGACATATCCGATCCATATGGTTCGGAATCCATATCGTATATTTGACGGACTTCCGGTTCGAGCGCCATCTTGAGAGTTAGCCTTGGTTTTTTGCTCATTAATTTTGTTTAAGTGTAATATCGATAGCTTATTATACAGTAAACTAATGTTGTCGTGTGCAGGGAATGAAGAACGGAGAAATCTAGAAACGCGTTTAGCCACCATTTTGGATTCCACGTGCTACTTGTAAAGTCCTGCTATCGCTTTACAAGAGCTAATAAAATCACCGTACACTGCCTTGTACTAACCGTACACTTTTAGTCGTATTTAAAGCTCCTAATACCTTGATACTGGCGAAATAGTCCCACTGGACTGAAACCATAGTTTTAAAAGAATGAATGAATTAATAATATTTGACGTATCTTAAAGTTCGAATCAGGCTGTATGAGAGACGCACAGAACAATATTTTGATGCGTCTAACTAAACTAAACAATGTGAAACTTTCTCCTCACCGTCCCACATAGCTTACGTCATAATGACTGGTTCCATCCGACAATTTGTTTCTTTCTTTTCTCCAAAACCCGCCTGTTTACGGACAAACTGGTTATAGTGCTATACTTTAGCTCCGTTATAGATTAAAAGCGTGAAAGTTTGTCAGTCCGTATTCAGATTAAAAGAATGTATTAGTTACAGTCATTTATTAAAGTTGTCACTTTGTACGAAACTGATTCAATACACACTTTTCTTTTTTAGTTTGAACTGCACGCACAAAATGAAGGGTAAAAGCATATGCGGCTTTAACATATATCTGTATCGGGTTTCTTAGTGTTTTCTAGAGAACAATGAAGCAGGCTTCAGAAGAGGTTCAAAATACATAATCTGTTTTCTTTACATTATCCCGCACAAAGGAATATTTTACACAGCCCCCTATTTAATCTATAAATGCCTACCTACACCTTTTAATTGCACTCGTTGTGAAAAGCCCTCGAAAGCCTTTTATATGATTAGCGAAGGGTGCTTTGTGCTGTATCATGAACAAAATCGTTAACCGAACCCTTGTTAAAATGTACTCTCTTATTACAATGGGACAAGGTGCAATATAAACATGTTTGTTATGTTTACTGAACGTTGTACTTTCACACTTTCAATCAATGTACGATGATTTATCAGTTATACCGAGTACATGCTCGTTTGGTATCAATATATGGAGATGACATGTTATTTTGCTGTTTAGATAAAGCAGAGGAATATCTATTAAAAATGATGTCTCTCCTCAGCCCAATACACTTTACTCTCACTATGTTCTCTTTTATGTCTGTCTATTACTGTTTGTGTGTTTATGAATAAAACAAATTCTATTCTATTCTATTCTTATCCGATTTCTGATTGTCTGCTAAATCTGTTTATAGGTATCTGCGTAAAAAAAAGCTAATATTAACATCTTTAAATTATCTTCAAATGAAGTGACTCATACATATAATATCAATCGAACTTCACTTCAAAAAGTTCGTTTGATCGTAAATAATTTTTTCGTACTATAAAGTGTTTATTACTTAGGTAGTTAACAGTCATATGCGAGTAAAATATTGACGTAGCCTTTAGAATAGTTTAATAGCTTCTGAAAAGATAGTTTATTATTCAAGTAGGCATATTACAATGAGCTTATGAATGTCAAACAAAGCTACACCGGCTAAAATATCGACACATAACGTCTTTAAGTGCATAAGTGGTTGCTGTCTGAGATATGTGGTTCATTATTAAAACTCAATTTAATAGCCTATTAAAAACCTTTCACAGTTAAACTTTCGAGGTCAACGAAAGGCTATTAAAACTGTACACAATTGAAAGTAACAAAGTTATTATCCGTAATTTTTTCCGTCGGGGCAATTAGGTACCGGGTCAGTCCAGGTATTACTCCCATCGCCTATTAAACAACCTAACCATTTCAAATGGGTCTTGTATCACATAAAGTTGTGAAGTCTCTCGAGGCTTCAATTACTCTGGTTTGCTAGTCAGGCTTGGTCGGTTACAGCAATAGCAGACCTCGTTGACAATGCGGGCTAAACACTCGTAATGAGAGGATGCCGAGTTGTGTGCTTCCTGTGCTCTCATTCACGAAGCTTTCCGACCACAGACAAACTAAACTGGGCTTCCCCTGTTTCACACATTGGGGAAATTAATATAATTATCACTTGACGTTGTATATTTGCCGTATTGGCATCTTAATACGTCACCGGTAATCGCATGCTATTTGCAACATTGTAGCATGTGTTCGATTGATTGAATTCGTTGCTCCTACTCATCACGTCATTCACGACGACGCGTGACTTGACTCGTATTATCCTAGTTTTAAACGTTAGATTTGACAAATCTGCGCGTCATCGTGGATGACACGAACCAAGCCAGCAATTATCTAAAATCCTATGCCATTTGTTGTAAGGTCTGTAGAAGCCTTATGTCGATCGACAGGTAACGGTAAGTAGCGACTTACTTGTCAATCTGCTAAAATTACCGATATAGAGGGGTTAAGTCTGAATGTCGGGCCGAAATTAAACTAGGGACGAGCTCACAGTCGAGTACAATTTGTTTTTGAACCGGGAGAGCTCTCCAGTGTTATTTCGGCCGAGTTGTATTGTTAATTAAGTGGGATGCTCTTCATTTCGCTATACAGCCAATAGCTAAGTAAGAGTTGTGTAATTCTGCTCCACAGATGATAGCCAAATAAGACTCGAGTAAACCTTCAAAATGTCCGGTTATCTTGTCGTCAATACTTTAAACATGCCACGCAAAATTAGATACGATCTCCGCTTGTTTAGTCACGTTGTATAAAATAACCACAACAAGTAATACAAGTTTATTGCATACATACTTGTCTATAGATGATGGGTGCGTTAGCAATAGTGTTTGCTGCAAAGATCTTATCAGAAGCTCAACACGTTCGTAACTTTATTAACCGGTTTTAACAATTGAATAACTTACACTTTAAAAACGTGCGATTTTTTCTTCCTATCTAATCGTATCGGCAGTGTCTCGGCTGTAGGAGCGAGATAGCGATAGTTGTATGCTGGGTGGGAAAGAGACGGATGTGGCTCTCGGTTCGATGATCGTGAGTCACGCTCGGCAGCGCGAGCGCAGGCTCCAATGGTGGTCCGATTAATGAACGACCCGCGGGTCAGATTCACGGGGCTACCGTGAGCATCGCTATTCGAAGATAGTCTATCTATACCGCTATCGAATTTTGAGTTTATAACCACTACTATTTGCCGTATAACTAGCTGAATGCGATCATTTTAAATATAGTTTTGAAAATTTCTGAAATATCCAATTGGTGTCAACGTGTCTCCTCGTTTTCGACAAATTTTTGTTACCTATGGTTACATGTTACAGCTAAAATTAATTTTGAAACCGGGGGATTTATCGCGGAAAACCAAGAAAATATCCTATTTGTCTCTATCACTCTTGTGCATGCTATAGAAACAATTGACGAACAAACGAACGGACTAACTTGCACCACGGACTACGGAAGCATCGACCGCGCACCGGGTCGCGTAACGTCCGTGATGGATTGCTGCCTTCGTGCACGGTGTTCCGACAACACAGATACCTGCGAAACACTAACATTTGGAACAGTATTCACACTTCCTTCTAATGTTGGCAAGTTTAATCAAAATGACAATGGGTTTTCGATGACTTATAACCAGAGACCGGAATATTCGTGGCATTTTTGAATTGTCATAGTGACTTCTCATTTGTAGACTTCCGATATACATATATCGATACAATATAGAACACACCATATTAAAGAAGATTAAAAGAAGAGGTAAACAGCAGGCGGTCTTACCACTAATGAGGTAATGAGCGATCTCTTCAAGATAGTTGAAAATGTGAAATAGAGATGTGTAATGAAAGCAATAAAAAGTTTATACATAGTTAACAATATCACGATTAATCAGTTCAGTGTTTTCTCAATTTGATATTGAAACGCTCCATGTCGACGTATATACATTGATATAATTTGGGTGAAGTCGATAAATGAGAAGTCACTATGCCAATTGAAAAATGCCACTCTCGTCGTGCTCATGGTCAACGATATTCTGCCACTGGAGCAGTTTTAGAATTTTTTGTCAGATTGTGTCACCGCAAAACGTTTGATATTACGAAAGTGACCAAAATTATGTGCACTGCCACTTATTAAATTTCGAACAACTATGTGAAATTTCGTATATGACATTGCCATTTTTCACAAAAGTGGCTAGATGGTCACGAAGTGACACAAAATTTTATGAGAAAAAGTTTAGCTACATATTTTAGGTAGGTATTTTAGTTTAGTTATATTTTAAATTGAACCAGTTTCAATGAAAGTTGGTATCCTGCTTTCTTTGTGACCTTAGTTCAATAAAATACCAGCGCCTGTTCTTTTCGTCATTTTTTCAAAAGGAGACGAACAGGTTTGCGAAGGCCCCGGCGGCAAAAAAACAAAATGGCGGCTCGAAATGCTCCTTTAAACGCTTGCTAATTTGCGTAGGCTTCATATTACAACATTAATCTCTGGTTATGCTTTAAAAGGAATTGATCGTTGTATAACTAATGGGCACTCGTGTAATACACGGTGTTTACGCTTCAATAGCGTTTGAAAAAAGTTCTCTGCTCTATTAGTTTGATGAAGAACGAAATGGAGTGCTTCATTCTTTGTTGTAGTGAAATGACTCAGTCAAGCTTGTGTCTATCTGTAGGTCTTTTTATGGCATGATTTTCTATAACAACATAGGTATGTTCGATGTCTAAAAACTTGAGCCGGATACATGAGTCACAAACTTACTTCAAGTATGTAATAACCTGTCACAGTATTTTACAAATCACAATAAAGTGCGTTGCTTTTTTATTATTTTTATTTATTTATTATTTATTGCATATTAATCATGTGGTACATAACAGGTATTACATTAGGGCAAGTTCACACATGAACCCTGTTAGGGCACAGCAAGTATATCTTAAACTACACTAAAACTAGGAGGTGCATGCACATATGTACATAAAATTAAAATACTTATGTTCAAGGCATAAAATTAAAAGATAACATTTAATATTTTATTATTAATTATTATTTTTCCATTCGCGCAAAAGCTTTCTTTATAAATTACTATTGCAACAAGATCATTCTTATAAACAGCTAATTGGAGTTCGGATGACCAAGTAACAATCGATCAATTATAAAAAAAAATTATACGAAACTTAAATAATGTACGCATATGATTACGGTTGTCGTCTTGGCTACGACGCCTGACCTGCCAGAGCTCTGTAGTGTAAATAGTATAATCGATCGTGGTAATACACCGTATTAACATCAGCTGCCTGCCACGATAATTTAGGGAAAACAGACATGACGGTTAAATGCCTAATACAGCAATCATGTTCGATGTCTAGATAACCAGATTGCAAGCAGATACCTCCGCCATAGCGGAAACTTGCGGTTTCCGTATTGTTGCTGCCCGTGTGCATTTAACGTCCCTAATGACTTTGATATACGTTTGATATTACAATGTGTGAAATCTGCGGTAGACTAGGGTTTGCGTTACAGTTATTTCAACCTCTGTAACGTGAGACAGCCGCGCATGGGCTTATGGAACGCTTTAGTTCTAGTTTTTCATTTATCTGATTGGCCATTTTATCCCTATTTAATGATAATTATATGTCCCTGAATGAATGATGTCTTTGGTAGTATGACCTGCTGATAATATCATCATTACATTATTGAGTGATGTGACAATATATATTATTTATGAATGAGTAGTTAACACACTGACATAAAATAAACTGATACATTTGTTTTACACATTAATAATATCTGGGAGAATGAGCTTTGCTAGAAAATCATATAAAAAAACTGAATTTTTTATATGTTATAAAAAAATGCGTGTTTTCCCAGAGATCTAGATCGATTTTTCGCCCCCGTAAAACCCCCATATAGCAAATTTCATCGAAATCGAAGCCGTTTTGGAGATCCCCGAAATATATTATAAAATAATGGCTCGTTTAAAGGTATAAGATTTTGCATTTAACAGGATTTTGTCATAGCTTAGCTTAGAGAAAATAAGGTTATCCATTTTTACAACTTTAGAATGTTGTCTAGTTCATACGAAAATTTACTCCAGTGCAATTTCCTCCGAAGCAGATTGTGCCGTATAAATAGATTGTGATTAAAGTTAGCTTCATATCTTTGCATTAAAAATAGATCTGCAGTGGCTATTTTAGTTGCTGCAAGCGTTTCTGCGGAATCGATCATATGCAAAACGATTTCGAAGAAATCGTTGAATCATTTTGATCGTGTTTTGATGAACGTGCTTCGGTAATAACAGTAATACAGATAAAAAATCATAAAATGTATTTGAAGGTTACACAGGTCATTGCTTATTAACAAAAACGACAAATGTTTTGCCTTCAACACTGAGATAAATTACTTTTGTTTATTATTTCTACAATAAATAATCGTATAGTACTCTTGATTGTGAATTACACGTGCTGTGGCAATGTAAAAACGAAGGTCATACGAACAATTTTAAAACAACAGTCTATGTAAAAACTTAAAAAGCACAAGTAACCTACCGCTTGATTTAACGACTGTATACTTATCTTAAACAACAACAATGTGTCTGCTGAGTGCAATTTTAAACGTATTATAGTTTAATGTTATCCCATTTGTTCGTACGACACGAATCTGTGCGACTCACGGTGCTCGTGAGATGAGTCATGCACGTTTCACCTACCATCTGTTGCAACCTCGGCTGCTACAAGGCAATACTATTTACTCTTTCAACACACCTTTTTTATTTATAATATACACGCCAGATTTTAATTATCCACGATTGAGTACATCGCTCGACGATAAACTTATCTCTAGATACCGTATCAACGCTCTTATCATGGAAACTTTATTTTCATGGACGTATTGTATGAACGTTTTGCTGAAATTGTTTTGTGTCTTGCTTATTGTGTTATGTTTATTCAAGTGTCATGGTGTCGGTTTGTGCGTCTCTTTCAGATACAGGTGTGTCAGCAGCGACAGCTTTATGTGCTACATTTGGTTTTGGGATGGTGAACGGTTTTGAATCGTTCAAATAACATACTGGTTTTATCTCTTTCTTTGCAGATGGGCTGATAGCTGCTGTCTCGCTCCTTCTATTGCCGATGCAGACGTGCTCCGAGTTTTGATGAAATGATCCTCAATTATTTTTTTTATGCTTGTCTTTCCTTGATGTTAAATTACTATGATTTTAACATAACGTATTTAGAATATCTTGTCTATCTGTAGATTATCTCCTCGACAGAATCAGTCATTGTCGCTAATTAGGTACCGATTATGAAGGTTGCGGCTGAAAGGCGGAAGCGCGCTGAGCCGCTGATAAATATCTCGTCATACCAATCCTGTGGTTTCAAGACGTAATAGACACGTTTCGAATTTTTTTGTCTCTTGTTACGAACGGTTTACAATTACCCTTTAGTTTAGCTCTGTCCCTGGTCGGAATAAGGTTCCGTTTATAGTCCGATTCGTCGTGTGCTGTGGCTTTAATTTGGTCGGCGGCACTTGTTTTCCCGAAGTCTATTCTTATCGGATTACGAATCGTTACGCCCGTCATGATTTCACTTTTTGTGAGGCATTCGTCTGATTTCTTTTTATTAGACTTTATTACGCATGACCAGTGTCATTTGGTTTGACTTTATCTCGGAAACTATCCATATCAATACCGAGTTCAGTCGATGGTATGGTGCAATCGATTTTATCGTCGCCGCCACGGCTAATAGGAGGCTAGTGCGTCAATCACTGAATTTTAGATGTGAAGTGACTCTGACGTCAAACTTGGAATAGGCGAAAACGATCGATGCAGGGCGTTATCAGGCTCCTCGCTGTTCATATTAGACGATGGGTTATTGATAATCATAGGATAATATGGGTCTCCACTATCTGTCACTTTGTAGGTGTAACTAGACGTGTTATCACTACACTGATAACAGCTCAGTGTAGTTGTAACATGGCCTTCTGTCTCACGTCAAACCACATTTCAGATTACGTTCGAAAATGTATTGCCAAAAGTGATATAAACTGTGATAATACATAAATGTGAACTTGAAACTTAAATTACTAGTGAAATGATCTCAAACTAAAATGGAGCGTAAACTAACACGCGAGGACTTTATGCGGAAGAGTTTTCGAGCTCCTCGGACGTCACCGGCGCCCGAGAACCACGAGCCAGCCGTCAACGGAGCCCCGCCGCCTTCGCCGGTGTCTCTGTCTATGCTGGAGCGAGCCGCTCAGCCGCCACGGACGCAATATGAGATAACCTCTTCAGGCATCGCTCCTAAACGCCTAGAGTTTAACAGAGCTCATCCCATACACCTAAAATCTTTCCAAGCGCCTGAACCTCCCGATGACACAAACACCCCACCTTCCGATGATGTGCTACGCACTTTGGAACGACAGATCGGTGAAATGGAGCGAGGCTTAGAAAGAGCTCAGAATGGAACAGTAGCTGTCGACGAAAGAGTGCGCTACGCCGAACACGAAAACCTTCTCCGGACTGGTGTTTCCTCTGTCGGTGGAGGAGGTTACCTAGCTGCTGATTCCGATACGGAACATGATGTCGTACCTTTCAATAGAAATGAAACGACCCGAAGCAGTACTGGAGCTACGGCTCCCACGGTACGACCGGCTCCCAGGCTAGCTAGAACTCATTCCGATACACAGCAGCACCAAGTCGCTGCTACTGCCCGTCTCATGCGAAAACTCGCTGACGGCGGGGTGAAGGAAGAAAAAACTAGAGTCATCTCCCGAAAAGCTATCCAAGCGCGCATGGAAAAGGTCAAGAACTCCGTGGTCGGAACCAAGCATGAGCATAGAGTCCTGGCCGAACACAGAGCTGAACCGCCATCTCCAAGAACCCCGACCTCGCCCGTGTCGCCACGCTCATCAATACAGGTAATTACTGTGCCGTCTCGTGAACGTCCGTGTTTGACTCATTATGCAACCTTTGTAACAAATCCGTGAAACTTGTTTTCGTTTTATGACTTAACCGTGTAACGTAAGCCATTGTCAAGTTCGTATTTCAGTACGTGAGAGTCAATGACCCTCAAGGACGGGACGCGGGAAGCTGCCTCTCTCGCTCCGTGGTGGGGAATATATGTTGGGGAATGTCGAACTTGAAAATTGTTACTAAGTATTTGGATAATTAGGGACCCGGCAAGGCTACGATCTCGAAATTGTAGTCTATATATATATATTTAGTACTAACTTGTGAGGGATAACTATTTTCTGCTATTTGCACATTCGTGTATATATAATTAGCGAAAAGTTGTGAACTAGTTATCTTAACGAGTTGATCATACTTATGCATTGTTGGTGCTAGTTTGCTGCTAAAAACATTGATAAATAACCACCGTTGAAGTAAAATTATTACGACCGTGGCAGAATATGTGAGATTAGTTGATTTATGAAAAGGCAGGTTAAATAATAGCTGCAACTAAAATATACATTATTTTATATTACCTACAGTTTAATAAGTAACTAAAGGATATACGATACGATTTATTACCATTTAATATTAACTGTTTATAGTGGCCGCTGGCCACCCGTTTTTAAGCTAGCTAGAGGCATCTTAAGGCGAAAGCCTTTTCATACAAATGTAGTCCTCATTTTCCTTTCCGGATATTAATATTATTGAAAACATTTTGATACATTTTGTTGTATATCGACCACAGCTATGCCCTACGTTTGTTTTTTATAAGTTATAAGAGTTAAGAGGATTAACCAATTTGTATGAAAACAGTTTTTCGCTCCTAATTTTTACAATAGGTTTTTCCAATATAAATTAAATTATGTAAAAATATTTTCCATAATGTTCATATCCAGAGAGGAAAATGGGGACTACCCTTTCCTCTTAAATGAGCGCCAATGTCTTCAAGGTGGTCCGTAATCCGTGACTATTTCAACATTATTGGTTTCTACTAAATACGATGAATAATATATGATAGGCCACAATGGCCATTATAGCTTAGGTACATTATGATTTTAAAACACACTAAAAACACAAAACAAAAACGCGCGGCGCTCAATTACAACAATGGGGTAGACGTACAAGTATGACATGAAATAGATTAGAACAGATACTGTTAGGCGTCTTTACTTTTTGTAATAGATATAACTAGTGTAGTTTCAGCTTTTATATGCGCCTGTATCAAAAAACATAGATGCTAGAAAGCGCGTTTTGTTTACGGCCGGGGAACCGTCAATTTTTTTCGGAATAAACAAGCCTTTGTCACTCGCTGGACTGTAAACTAATCTCTATGCAAATCGTCATGACAGCCAGGTTGGTAGTCGGGGCCACAAGCTAAACAAAACCACTACCTACACTCTTTTCAATTAATAGTAAATGTAATGAAGTTAAGTTTTTAGTGTTCCGTATAAAACCTTGTCCACGGAACACTTGTGGGATCACGTGATTTTGAAAACTGGTTAAATACGTTTTTAAACACTTTTTTTGCTTCTATTATGAATATTATTTTCACTTTTGTTCTAAAGAGACCACGATCTTTCTCTTTAGAAGCTAAATGTCAGGCCTTAACGAATTCCACTAAATTAAAACTTATGATAGTTATACTTTTACAAACAACGCGTTTGTTTTATTAGTATTTACACTTCATAAAATTTGTCTTAATACCCATGAGAACACGGTAGGTTTATAAACTAAGTCAAGGTCGTACCTTTCAGTAATTAAGCCATTTAATTGATTAATCGCATTTTGTGAAATATGGCGAAGTAATTTAGAGTTCAGGTGAAAAAGTTACCTACACTTTGTTTAAAAGCTCTTGCTACGACCGAGATTCCGATGGGACGTTTTAATCCACCTTAGCATTTAGGCTCATGAATATAGTTCATTCTTTTGTTTATTTAAAACATATTAAATATATTAAGGTCTGATTTTTCAAACATCAGATAAAATTATGTCAGATAAAGATAACACTCTCTTTTTCTTCTTGCTTGTGGAAAGAAAGGGAGCGTGTTATCTTTATCTGACAGATCATTTTACCTGATGTTTGAAAAATCAGACCTAAAACGGGTAAATATATTGACCGACATGTTTCACTCCGTACCGATGCCGAACGAGCGATTTTCGACTTCAGTCAGATACGTGAGTGACCCGTTTTTAATATATTTAATGTCTGTGCCTCACGGAAGTTTTGTTATGAAAAAACTCCCTTTATGTTAGTACTTGTTGTGAATTTTGTACTAAAAATCTCTTTTTTACATTCGCAGGTAAGCAACAATGGGTTTTGCAAATATACAGAGAAAGACAGGTAAGTTTAGTCTAGTAACGTATACATCGTTTGAATGCGAATGTCAAGGTTGCATTCTTTTACCGACGGCGCGGCGTCGTCGGAATCACAATCGACTGTTTTTATTTTGCACACGTCCGTGTCGTTAGGGGAATCTCGCTATTTATAAGGATTGTATACGTATTTTAATGTATGTATGTGTATGACTATTGTGTGATGAAGATTTCGGAAATTGTAGGCTTTTTAGCTGAAACAATTATAAATAACAGATGTTATTAATATAAACAGCTAAATGTCTGTATACCTGTTTGCAGAGTAAATGTCGCCAATTTTTTTTTTAAAGAATGATTGCTAACATTCGCTAAATCGCATAATCGAGAATATTCAATCTTTAGAAATTTTAATCACAGCAGTAATAACTAATCACAATAAACATTTTAAAATTACAGTTACAATTATAATCGAATGTATTTGTCTCATTGAAAAGGGTTAATGAAGGAATAAATCTTGTTAGATTAATTCGATGGTAGCTGAATAGGCTCCATAATCGTATTAAATATCTCTAATAAATTCCAAATAGCAATTCATCTAAGCCCCTTAAACACTCATTAGTAAAGTCAGGCTTTTAACCAAAACGCTTTATATGGCACAAATGCTCTTAAAACATAATAAATGGATGCTACATTAAACTGTCATTATAAAGCCACTGGCTCTCTTTTTAAGGCGAGACGGGTAAACAACCTTGACATTTCTGTAGTTATCATGATAGCTTCACGATAAGATTAAACTAGGGAATTTCTTTAACGGACTCCTTTATTCTGGTCGATAATTATAACGAGAAAATATTAGTTTAGTGACGAGGGAGTAGTTTGTTTTACGGCTTTAGATGCTTTTAACCTTTTGAACGCTTTACGTCATTATTATACAAATACGTCACTCACACGCCAAGATCACGCAAGCGTGTCATAATGCCGTTTTAAATCTTTCAACCGGCGCCTATTTCACCACACTGACAATTGACAATTTCCGGGTACATTTCCGGGTCTATAGGTAAGTGATGAGTGTAACGATGGTAAAGTCGTGTCATATAAATATGCATACATTTCTTCACTGTAATCTATTGCAATAAGGTGAAAAGTATATACATGTTTATGAACTCGACTGTACCCAGCGTAAACTTTTATTTATTGGTCCAGCAGTCGAGCAATGTACGAATTGTCATTGTCAGGTGACAATTGTCGCCGTGTTGATACAGAGTGGTAGGCGGGGGAATGATTAGGTCACTGAAATTTGTTTAGTAAAAAATTAAGTTTAACTATTAGTCTGGCACCTGTTTTACCAGTTTATTGTCACTTAAAACTAATAATTCGCCTTATACACCGTGTTTTTATTGAATTGCGTTAACTCCGGGGTTTCGGTAAGTACGTTTAAGGAAACTAAATGGCACAGATAATTTTCAAAAAAAGAAAATTTTTTTGTTTTTTTTTTACAATTTTTATATTTATAAAAAGTAACTAAATGTTGCATATAGCGTTGTTGTAACATGGGCATTACATTTAACTCAACCAAACAATTGAAAACTGTGATATATCAATGTCATTTCTAACATCGATCGTCCGAGATAGTACGTACGTTTAGTAGCAAATGTATGTACTCGCACTAAACACTAATCAATAAGTAAACAGGCCCTAAGGCAAGTGTACACGCTCGTAAGGGCCTTATAATATAAAAATTTATGATTGATTATCTCCGAAATGGAGTTAATTAGAATATCGGTGTCTTTGAGAAAATTACTTAATTTAAGCTCAGGAATGCACCCTCGAAATTAACGCAAATAAAAAAAAACACGGTGTATACGATTCCTACATAATCATAGATCGGACATCCAAAAAGTCAAAATAAGTTGAAGTAGTTCGGTGATTTTATTTCTATTGATAACCTTACTTGAAAGCGAAAGCGTTCTTGGCGCTGTGGGCACGACTACTCACAACGACTTTGCTTGTCGTCTATACCTACTCGCACATTCGAGGGGAGGCATATGCCCGGCGGACGGTGGTGAGTCGGGAGCAAAGGGATAGTGATGGTGTGCGTTCTATATTGCTTAAATTTTTATGTGCTTAAATCTTATTCATATTGAGTATTTTAGTTTTCACTGACGAGAGTTACGAGAACGAAAATTCAATTTGCCTAAATTAATATGATGCTGATGCTTAAATAGAACCTAATATAGCTTAATTTAACATTCATGGCACCGGCTTAGTGTTTTCATCACCCATCCCATCTTGTTTGCATTTGTATCTAATGAAACACGAACCGTAAAACGGGGTAGGTAAATTCACCTTGACCTTGCTCCATTTCCCCCACAATGCCCCGTTGGCGGGTTTAATCTTAATTTGGATGACGAAGTTAAGGTATACTGATGGAAATAGACTTAAATGTGCGTCAGAGTTACGTCACGATGAATGAATGGATTCGGATTGGCTAATTTAAGAAAGACGTAATCTGAAACACAATCTATATTTGTACATTTTTGCATACACGCTTTAGGTTTATTTTAGTCACATTTGATTAAACCTGCTTAGTTCTTATCAGAATCGAGTAGGTACTTAATATTAAAAGGTTGCATCATTTCCTTACTTTTTTGTGTGCGCACATAGCTTTGACGTCAACTTTACAATCTTAACTCACAATTGTTACGTAAAAACTCACATCTAGCGGTTTGCGTTCGTAATTCCGCATTAGCATTTATTCTCCTAAGAGTCCTTTTTTACAGACTTTGAGCAATTTAAATGTGTAATCTGGGTCAACTGCTTAAATTTCCGAGCGGCAGACCTTCCGTAATAGGACCGTTTCTAACCCTTATGAAATGACAACGCGCCAATTTTCACTCGGCTGGGTCAAAATGAGGAATAACCTGATAGCGTAGAATTCTTTATGTATTATTTTCTATTTGTAATAAACTAATAATTCATATTAATATGAGTATTAGAACAGAAATTCTCATTGTAATTTTTAACTGATCTTGTAGAATAACAAACAAACAAACAAAGGGTCAAGGTTACACTTAAGTAGAGAATAGACAAGGAGTTACTTCAGGTTGATCTAAAAAATACGATCATAAAATCTACTAGCTAACTTTATTAAATTTAAAAAATTAAATGCTATTATTTTAATCCTAGATTTTCACCTACAAAATAACATCTTACGCGTTTGTCACACTGATGCGGATCCGCACATCGATTCTGTGTGTTAGCGAGACAGTGCTACACGAATTTAACGATATCCCGGTTACACTGGAGTGGAACGGAAATATATATTACGATTTACGTTATTTTTTCTTATCTTACCTGAGACTAATATTTAAATTAATTCAATAACCGCTCTAATCCACGTATTATTTATCAGCCGGAAGAGTTTACGAGTCGACGATCGTCTCATTGTTTGACGAGTAGGTGTGGCTGGCGTTCAGCCAACTATCGATGGACGGCAAGTGTTGAGGTAGGGTAGACAGGCGTTACGATATATACGGCATGACGCGTCAGGTAGTTGTGATAAAATAGCTGCCCGACGCGTTGTGAACCTCTCAACTGCCCCCTATATCACCACGCTGACAATTGGCATTTGACATAATTCTTTGTACATTTCCGGTTCTATAGGTAAGTACCTATTGAGTGTAACGATGGTACAGTCCAGCCACATAAATATGTATACATTTCTTCCTCGTAATAAAGTGAAGAAATATATACCAGTAATGTACGAATTGTCATTGTCAGGTGGCAATTGTCGCCGTGTTGATACAGGATGGTACGCGGTGGAAGGATTAGGTCACTGAAGTTTGTTTAATAAAAAAATAAGTTTAATTATTAATCTGGCAACTGTTTTACCAGTACATTGCCACTTATAACTAATAATTCGCCTTATGTACTATTCCTCTATAATCAAGTGGCTCGGAACGGCCAAATAGTCAAAGGAGTTTGAAATAGTTACATCTGTATAGTAGCTACCTGTAATTTCGTCTTTAAAACACGTATGTAATACATCATGGTATGCACTTATCACTCCAGTAGATATTTGCGTCCAGTTCTCGTAGGACTAAGCATGGCCGTTGTAATAGATATGAACTTATGTATACAATTTGATACAACAATTATAGATAAATAAAAGTAATCTCCTTGACATAGATTTATTGAGTGATTCTAAATAGCTGATTCAGCACAACATTTTTTGCGGCGTAATCGCCAAGAGTCAAGGACAAAAACTGATAAAAATCTTTGAAAAACAAGGTTAAAGAAATCGGAAATTCATAAGGGAAAAATGGCACGGGCCTTGTAGGCTTTCTTCGAGAATTTATTCCCCACGATATAGGTCGGGCCGCTTGGCTTACGGCCACTAAACTTTTATGCTGTTCCCTTTACACGTTCAAGTCCCACTAAGTTGCAAATTCTGTTGGAGAGTTTCATCCAAAGCTGCGGGTTTCAAAGTAAATTTTGACTATATCCATCAAACTGCCATCAATGTTTGTGGGTGTATAAACTTTCTAAAGCGCGTGCTACTTCGATTTGGGCCGGGATTTATAGTAAAGTAAGCACCTCGTTGAAGTTTTATTTGAAACTTTTATTGAATTGAAATAAAGAAACGTGAAACAATTTAACTAGCATTTATTTAACTGAACTGTAGAGAATCTTGAGCTGAAATTTCAAATATTTTTTCGCTGTATTTGAGTGAAGCGAACTGGTAGACTATCTATTCCACTAGAATAGATAAAATTTAAGGCCGTAAAACCAAATTTTATTTTTCATTGTTGACACACCGAGTATCATTTACTCGTACATTTTCTCACTTCATCGTCCATGAAAACTGGTATGTCTTACAGAGTATAAGCATAGCGAGAAAAGGCTGCGGAAATAGCTTTGAGATTGTCAACTTACCGATGTCTAGCCTAACAAAATACCTAAGAAAACTGATAGCTAAGGAAGTTCTCAAGCCCATAGCGACTTGAGCGGATATCGTTTGACACACTTTTTATTTTTTATTTTTTATTTACATGGTCATGACAGCCCAGTAGGGCTAAGATGATCGGCTCTTTATCATTTGTCACTATGCCTGTCACGTCCCAACAAGTATGTAAGCGCGAAAGTTACGGGCTTAGTGACAAGTGATAAAAATGGAACCATGCTGCCACCGCAGCTCTCAGATTTGCAATTAAAATTCCAACGAATTATTGCGCCCCGTCAATGGCTCATCAAGGCCCTATGTGTAGAGCAACTAAAACAGTTGCTCAAATAATTATTGGGCAAAGTTAAGTCGTGTTATGCCGTTTGATGTAGGTCAGACAAAGAAGCTAAAGAGTTTCAAACGGCAAGATACAATGAAGGAGGCACTGGTGCGGCTTCGCGGTTGGCAGGGCTTCGCTGTGCGTCACCAGTTGTGTAAAACGCGCTCTCCTACTTGTGGTCAATGTGCTTTACACGTGCCTAATTAATCTTACAGGCGTTGTTTATTATTGACGAGCCTGTCCTAATGCTGAGAAAATGCACAGATGTACAGAGTTGTCATTGTCTAACAAAACCGATGTTTGTCAGCGAAAGACCACGAGTATAGTTGTGCCGTTCTCGAGAATATTTTTATTATTCTTCATTTACTAAGGGGAATATTCTTGCGCGAGATAATTCCCCATACAAAACGGAGAACATTCTCGAGAACGGCGCAACTATAGCCACGAGTCACGTCGTTTGTCCCTTGGCGCGAATGACGCATTCTCTTTCGCACTCATTACGCTGTACCCTTAATTGAGTAAAATAACACTGACGATGTACGATTAATCAGTTTTTAACTATTTTATGTTGTTTTAAATTCGTCTCGCCATTTCCGACTAGCGATCAACTTATATCGGTATGTCTTATTATTTAATACATGCAGCATTTCGCTAACTATTGGTCGCGACTTATTGGCGGGTCGCGAGTGAATACGAGTATTTAGTGGAGCCGAGCGTGAGTGATATTTTATGTGCCCTTTTTACAACGGTCAAGAAGTGGGTTCCGAATTTGGCAGTTATTGTTAAGCTGGCCATACACACTAGGGTATGCCTGCGCAGTTTTGCCTATAAAATTCAACTGCAAAGCTGTATAGGAAACTGCATATTCGAATGCCACTAACGCTTATTTTTACCTGTGCAGTTGGCAAAACTGCACAGGCGTACCCTAGTGTGTATGGCCAGCTTTAGGTGGGTCGGAGCCCAGTCAACTGCATTAATATTTTTTGTTAGCTACACTACTTACGGTAAACTACTTACGCTTGCCATAAGGACGAGATTTGCTTGTACCTTTATACGAGTAACCTGTCAAGGTTGACCTGTTGACTACTGTTTGGTTGGTCACATTTTAATAATTGGATGCATCAACGTACGTTATCTTAGTACCTGGTAATTACACAGTTTCAGATGTTGACCTTTGCTAGCACGGCTCCATAACTTCCTTAAGCCAGTTTAGCCGAGTTCACTCGGTTGAACCTGTATTCGATTAGCTGGATTAGCGAACGGACATCGTAAATATATTAGATGGGTAATTAGTTAATGTTTGAGGGCTACCTGGATATATCTGTGCATGCGATAATGCCGCTGTATTTTGTCACGTGATTTTTACTTTCCGGGATGAGGACAAAAAAAAGGATCCCACTCTATTTTTTTCATTCAGTTTCATGCGATTTATTTTTTTCCCGGATCCAGACGGTCAAATCATCAGCGTATGTTTAATGTTTTGTTTATTATTTACAGCTCACGGCGAAATCAGCGTCAAATCTTCATAGTTAATAAAATGTCTACATTACGACAAGTTGAATAATTATGTGTCTATTAACGAGAATGTGGTTTGGTTCTAGAAAATATTTGAAGTTAGAACAGGACTATACTTCAAAGTGTGCCTTCTCTCAATAAATTATTTAATTTAAAATATAACCCTGATATAAAGGGAACGGGTAAAACAATACAGCGAAAGTAAACAATCTGCTTTGTTATTTTAAACTTCTCAATTCAAACGAAAATCGAAATTCTGTTTACTGCACTCGCAGCAAAAACATTTTACTGACAACATGGATTTGCACAAATGTTATCCCTATCACTTAGCAAAAGTTGTAGCTAATGTTTTCTCGAGATTCGTATACAAAATCATAGGTTCCATAGGCTACGGTGACCGTTTACCATCAGGCGGGCCGTATGCTTGTTTGTTAGAACAATACAACACCGATGGACAATGACAAAATAAATGGGATAAGCTGGTGTTGAAATGTAACCGGTTTTTCTTTTTTTTTGTGTATGCGCTATCAATCAACTTCTCGTAAGTAGCTGATTGGTAGCTGAGGTGGACTAAACTTTATTTTTTTTTATCTTAAAACAAATTATTATTATTATTTTTAAATTACAAATCGGCTTTATGCGCCTTAACCTTCAACTAGTCCGTGATTGGCCATAATAATTTCCTCATAACCACCTAAGTTACAGCAGTCCTATAATATCGTTAGAGAAACGGATCCCTGCCGGTCTAGCCAAGGTGTCAATCGCTATCGCTACGACAACGAAACGCTTTGTGTCTCTATCACTATATTACTTAGTTCGACAGTGATTGTTGCGTTTCGGTCGTTACATAGCGTAAGCATTTGCATGTTGGCTACGCGGCCTGGGCTATAACCGCGAAAATCGAAGTTCGTCAATTGCGGGCATTGTTCTCTGTCACTCTAATTACGTCTTAATGAGATTAAAAGAGAAAGAGCCCGCAACTTGCAAATTTCTGTTTTCGCGGTAGGCCCCTTGGTTCGCCTGCGCTCCCGACTCGCCTTGTGTCAACAAGCAACAGCAAGAACACCCCATTTATTGGAGATACTCGGGCATTGTGCACACGTATTTGACCTTTATGCATGGTCGGCCATTTGCAAAGTCAAGCCTCCCAAACCTGTAGCCGCTATAGAGTTTACACGTGCCGCTGTTAAAGGTCGTTGTTCACATTCATTGTCAGCTTAACCATATTCAGATATGTCGCATTTACGAACTAATCGAAATGGAAATAGTTTCAGAAATGGTAAACTAAAAGCACCAAATTCGTTGATCGAGTATTGATAAGTCTACTAATGGTAATTTGTGGCTATTGGAATAGATTAACAGGATTACTAGAGGTTACACGGGTAAGGCACGATTTGAACCAAATTTAAATAAGTTTGATTGTCAGCAATATCATCACAATGTTGACGTAGACGTCTACCAACTAATCTGGGATCTCAAATGTTTGCGCTGAATAGAAAATAAGAAATCCAGGGGCTTAACTTATAAAATCGTTTATTGAAAATGCCAATAGAAACTTATATAATCATCTTTTAGTCTGATGCATTTGTTCTTTCCGATTGGCGTTTGTCGATAAATTGGCTATGGGCGCTAAGGCCGTCCTCTAATTTTGATAATTAATAAAAATAATAAATTGAATACTCGACTCTAAATAAATTTAAGGGCCTCCGCTAGCTGGCGCGGGGTGCCATTGTAAGTAAAATCCGTCGCACGCTTTCGTGGAAGTTAGCATTGCTCATACTATTTTTCGTTATTTCGTTCGGTGTGATTGATTAAAGTATAACCGTTTAATGTGAGAAATACTTGTGATTTAGATTTTTAATATAGTGAGGGAGATATCTATTACTCTTTTGGCATTTGCCCTGTAGTGTCTGAGGCTGATAGTTAAATGACGAATTTGATTACGACTTCTCAAAATTAACCTTCAGGATCACATTCAAAATAGCAGGTTAGTTAGCTAAATTATTTTACAGCAGTTTTGCAATAAACTTAAAAAATAAATTTGCTTCGTGTTCAAAATCAAAAACTCTCATTTTCCTTACTTTATATATCATGTAAAACTTTTGCAAACTAACATTGTCTAGTCTGGATCGTGTGAAAGAGCAAGCTGTAAAGTGTAAACACACCTAACCGTCTCAAGTGCTGAGTGCTTAAAGATTTGGAGTTCACAACTTCTAATGGATAGCACGTGTAGTTAATTTAAGTCTAGCTCTCGA
Source organism: Cydia pomonella (assembly GCF_033807575.1). NCBI lineage: Eukaryota > Metazoa > Arthropoda > Insecta > Lepidoptera > Tortricidae > Cydia > Cydia pomonella. The sequence continues at coordinate 9,613,794 of NC_084726.1, forward strand.
CCTGAGATACTTGGTTGCGTCTTTGAAATCTATTATATTGGCCAGTAGTTGATCCTGGGGGGTTCTTAATAGGTAGTTAGTGGGAGAACTTGCTCGTTAGATAATGTTAAATTCTACGTTTAGGACACGCCCTGATCTGGTTTTGTTACTCTATGATAAGGTGCATGCGGGGGATTCCGAATACTTCAGAATGTCGCGTGATTGCGAAAAATAACCCTTAATTTGCCGATAATCTGTGAAGTATTGTGTATATTAATAATAGTTTGGTAACTTTGACGTTGTTTAAACATAGTTGATGTAGCTGCTTTTATAAAATTAATTTCTCTATGTATCCTATCCTATGCCTGTTTTGCATTTATATGCTTAATAAATTCTAAATCAAACACTTTACAACTGAAATTGTCACTTACATACACACATACATATAATCACGCCTATCGGAGGACAGACTAACCTATTCTATAAATAAATACTTACAACATATTTCGCTACATATTTACCTAAAGTTATGCTGCCTCATTGAAATTAGTCCATTTAAAATAAACTTGCAGCACTTAAACGGTTCGAATAATTTTAATGAGGGCTTCTTTAGGAACATTGAACTGGGCTGGATTTTTTACCTTCTCTCGATCGGCTTGCCACAACCGCAAGATGAAACGTCAATTGCCGACGACGCAGTGGTTCAAAAAACAGTGGATTCAATAACATCGTATTTATATCAATGACATGATATAACTATTGATAGGTTAAAAAAAAGGGGCACTTAAAACCCACCCATTCTGATTAGGAAAAACATAAAATCCAGACCAATATTTTGCACGTTGCGGGTCGCTATAGCGTTTACAATCTTGAGGGCCTATCACGAAAAACGCGCATGCATATTCGAGCGATAGAGACCAGGTAAAGAAATTTTGATTTTCTATTTTCGCGGTAGCCCTACCACAGGAAAAGGCCCCTGTGGATTTGCTCTAGTTGCAAGCGCGTTTCATTTAAGAATTTTTAGAGTTAGATTATGAACAGCGCGTGAACTTAATTGCTGTATAATGAGCAAAATAGATAAAATATTATTTAATATCGAGCGTGCAAAATCTAATTTAACTCTGTGGAGGTTAAGTGATTCAGCCATCACCCTTGGTCAGTGAAATCTTTTTGTTATAGTCTTTCAGAGCGAATTTGGTGTCCTTTTTATCAAGCGGAAAGGAATTCAATTATTTGCGTTTCATATTTCAATGAGCATTCTATAATTTTGTCCGACCCTGTTATGACGATAACTCAAAATATATTCGGATTTCTACGTATTTTCGTTTGGCGTCAAATATATTTGGAGGCTCTATCATCCTTTTATGTCTTTTCGCATCAATGTGATTGAGTATTTTGAGCGTGTTATAATCTATAAAAATAAATAATATCTATAAGCGAAGTATATCGAACTAGAATATTAAACTAGTACATTAGAGTAAGTGCTTTGCGCGGCTGTTACATTGTATCTTATACAGAACTAGATATCCACTGAGTGGAATTTATTAGTAAACTCAAAGAATTTAAATTGCCTAGTCGATCGGCGATTTGGCGTAATCGAGTGGATTGACTTCAGTCCCTAACTTACAAAATCGTCTACTATGAGCTATTTTAAGTTGATCTCGAAGTGTGTAACAATAACAACTGTAATTATTCCTAGTTTGCACTTATGTGTGAAACTATTTTGTGTACTTCTATGATGATTGTCCATTTCTTCATGTTGTATAGCCAGTTTTATCTTCTTTATTGTTTCCTTTCCGCGACATCTCTCTATTCTCCCGTTTATAACAATATGGCTATATAAGAGCTGTAAAATTGCTCCGAAGCTTAGAAAAAAATCATAAAACTTAACCAAAAATAAAATTATTTAATTATCGAGCTTGCTCACAAAACCACGAGCACCTGTTGGGAAATGCGACTTGTAGAGGAGATCAGTCGGACACACGAAAGCATTTTTGCCCAAGCTGAAACAGAGGCGCTTCGCTCGCGCTTCACGCTCGCTTATTAAATAAGTTGTCCATCTATTTAAGCCATGCACTCCGTAAATGCGACTCGGCGTCTTAACTCGGTTACTTTCAATGCACGATTTAGCAAAGAGTTTGAACCTGCAAAATGGCAGCCAATTGTTTTATTGTTAAGAACAAAAGGCAAATCATTCTTTAAAGGAATGCCTTTGATCGTGTCAGCAATAAATGGTGCCCGATTGGGTTTTGTACGGGTCAGTCGTTTTTTTTATTGAGGTTTCTTTTGAATACAATTTGTAATGATTCGTATCGAAAGATAATACGATATCTAAGAAAGTTCAGCGTTGTCATGGAAATTGGGAGTTTGATTAGTGAAAATTTAATTGGGTTTCCATCGATTTCATTAAGAGGTCGACCGTCCAGTGGCGCCTTCATTAGGAGGATTGTGTTTTCTAATAAACCAATGCATTTCTGTATAAATCCAGTATATTAATGTTGTAGTCCTACTGATCCCCCAACTTTTGGTCTTTGTATGGATTATTCATTCATCATCTAAACGGCAAATGACGGCCACTTTTTTCCGTTTAGGTGATAAAGTTACAAGTGAGTAGATAATATAAAGGTATATCGCATAGATCAAAAATTGGGGAATAAGTTGGACAACAACTTTAATACACTTAATTATACAGAAATTAATTGGCTTATTTTAAACACAATCCCCCTAATGAGGGCGGCACTGAAAGATCGGCGCCTTCTCAATCGTAAGCTATTGAAATACATCAAAATTGAGTTAGTTTTAGAAATGATACTTTAGTTTTTTTTTTCAATAGGTTATATTATAATGTTTGATTTCATATTATTTTCTTTATAGGTGTATGATAATTGGAAATAATATTAAGCGGATAAGCCAAACATGTGAAATGATTCCATCTAATTTTTTGCAAGTAGGTATGTATGAAAATAACTTTTTTTTTATATTATTTGTTTCATATCGAGTTCGTATAATACTACCATATAAACATAGGTTGAAACCAATGAAAAATTGTCAAATAACCTGTCTGACCAAATTTCTCCATAGTAATTTGTATAGGAATTTCAATTGCAAGTCGGCACGGGTTCGTTTTATCCTGAAATGTTTTTTCAGGGTGTTTTGGAGTAGTATCTTAATATTTAGGGGGTAAACGTTGTTAATTTTTAAAATCGCTAAATTAGGGAGACCCTAATATTCTATCCTTATTCAATATTATACCAGATCACGTTTGCGTACAAAACGCTGTATATTTAAGTGATATATCGGTTTTAATACCCACCAGTCAGGGCTCGTGGAAATATTTTACACAGCGAGATGTTCACGTTCGCAAATGGACAGACAGGATTTACTGACTGTATAATGCACATCAATATGTATGACTTAGGTATATGGTTTTGATGCAGTTAATACGTGTAACTATTAGTTATTTGTTTTACAAGGGGGCAAGGTTGTTTATTTAACCTCTCGTGCTATTATTGATACCCGAGCAAGCAAAAAATTCCGATATTGAAAAATGGAATCTTGAGCGCTGCGAGGGTTTCAAGACATTCAAGGCACGAGGGTTAAACAATCTGCACCACACCAGCTCGCGTAGGCTCTTTTGCTTGACCAAACACTGATGAGAAAGTTGCATTTTATCCACAAGAGTGGGCAGAGTGGCAAAGTTATTTGATGTAATTTTTGAGTTGTTTCCCTCTGGTAGAATTGACTCTTAAATGATGATTTTGAATGATAAATATAGTCTACTGTTACACTGCGGTTATATGACACATATACGTTTAGGTACACATATATCTGTATACCACCACAACCGATAGTCGGCCGTCTAATAACGTGATCATTGAATATGTAACGACTCGGGCCCTCCCGGACACTTCACCCTAGGCTTAACACTAGTAACATGTATATAATCATACTTAAGGCTAGGTTAGTTATAAACGATCTCTATTTAAAAAGAAATTAAACCTGTATTGTTTTGCTGACGAACGAATTATATGTTACAGTTTATGAACATGATTTTGTAATTTATGATCACGTCATTTATTTTTCGGCCATTCTCTTTATCGTTTCTTAGATATCTTGACATACAGACATAACATTTAGATAGATAGATAGAATATTCTTTACTGGCCCACGTCAGTAAAAGATACAGCTTCTCTTCCAGGCAACCTTTGGGTACGGGACACAAAACAATTCATCAAAACGAGTAGGTGTTGCAAAAAAAAAAAACGTTATGAAGCCTACTTTCATACACGCAATTCACTCATTCAGTATTCAATATTTACTCATATTTTCGTTTATTCTAGTCAGAAGGCTTAAAAATGCAAATTTTTAATACATTTTAGTTTGTGGGCGGCTAAATTTAGCGATGTAATATATAGTAGGTCATGGGCCTCTCACGTGTATCTATCTCGAAATGCCCGCTTATGGGAGATCCTGGCCTTAACATATTCTAGCATAAATTGTGGTTTGAACGTGACCTGTGATGACTAAGAGGAGAGAATTACCTAGACACGTACCACAACGCGCTGTTTGCCTAGTATAATTAATTCTAGAGTAATTATGGGTGAATTAGACAAAAGTTACATTTTGTAACTGACACACCATTTTTGTATGGTAGCAAACTTGTAACTTTTATCTTATTGTTGTACCATTGCATGTACCTATATTGTAGGTTATAAGTAAAATAAATACCTTTTCTATATTTATTTTTTTTGCGCCACTTTGTACAGTACGGATGTCTACCGTCTCTAATTCTCCCTCAATGCTCAAAGGTTAACTGGAAAAGATCCCTTAAAGGAATAAGTTCGCCTTTGTACTAATGATTGTTTTATTTCCTGACTTTCCTGTTTTGTTTTCATTTTTGTACAATAAAAAGTTTACTACTACTACTGATCAAGTTGTTAATTTTAATGTGTTAATTAAATACTAATGGATCAAATAATGCCCGTGTAAACAAAAAAATCAACATGGTTTTTGAAAAATCGATTTTTCTTTGCTAAAAGTTGTTTCACCCGTACTCTGCTGTTTTTTAACGTGATTCAGAAAAGTAACTATTTTCCGAATAAGGTAAAATACCAATACTGATTTTCTGACATCAAGTGAGAATAATATTACTCACAGGGATCGGAACCGGTTTTTTGGAAAAACTTTGAAATAAACATATATTTCGGTTTATTTTATACTCCAAATATAGGACTCGGTTGTGTTTTAAGATAACAACTTCGTATTATTAGATTGCCCAATTAGAAATGAAATAATTAACAAAGAACGAAAAAATACCGGTTTCGTTCCCATACAAAAAATACCGGTTTCCGATCCATTACTCAATTTGTTAAAATTATTCCCGAAAAATGCAAGTAGCTATAATTATAATCATTTAAATTATTTGATGTTTAACAGTTTTTTCGGTGTAAGAAAACATCGCGAGCAATTCTGCATACAATTACGGAAAAATGCAAAAACTGCATCTAGTTGTAAGGTACCTGCACCAAAGAAGGCCCTTAAGCTTGCCTACTTTCAAAATTATGTTTACAAGAGTAATTTTTTCGATCCTGTTCGGTAATACGTATCATAGACAAAGCTGCAAGTTCATATTAAACATAAGAAAAATAAAAAAATAACTGTAGGCCTTCTTTGGCGCAAGTACCTTACGAGTAGAGACTCCACCGCGAGTGCATCTAATTAGCACAACTCATGCAAGCTTAATCTACAGCAAACATGCATGCGATCGCAGCGTATTCTCTAGACGCACCTAAAGGTGTGTGTGAAGTCCGCAATTTTCATTAGGCTCGCAAAACCGAACCTTCTTGTACACTACCTAGCAGGCTATTAGCGCCTACTAAACCTTAAATTGTACAAGTTACCATGTTAACTCCAGATTTAACCAAGTGCAAGTTGCAAGTGGCGTGGACGACCGCCTCAAAACCGCCTTTCCATACAAACGTAGTCCCCATTTTCTTCTCTGGATATTAACATTATTGAAAATAATTTTAGACAAATTGATGTGTTTTAATCATACCTATGTTTTTTTTAGATTTTTTCAATATAATAAGAGTTATGAGCATTTGAAAATATGTATGAAACCTGTTTTTCGCTTCTAACTTTTATCGGTCGGGCATAGCTATGACTACAATACATAAAATTCTGTAAAAATATTTTCCGTGTTGTCAATGTCCAGGGAGAAAAATGAGGACTACATTTGTATGGAGAATTGATCATCCTCTTTCCTCTTAATATAAATAAGTCGTGCCTGACGAATATTTTTTTTTCCTTTATTTTTCAGGTAAGATACAGTGACTCTTCTACAAGGTGTGAGTGAGTATACTAACTTTTTGTCAGACTATCGGGTCAAGAGCATAAACTTCACGATGATAACGTACTTTGCAGTAGCCTTACCACGAGCTTGTCACTGACATGACACTGATTTATTCGCAACCGTGTGCGTAACTTACTTTCTATGCATCTCGCTCTGGAAAATTAGTGAGAGCGAGATGTATAGAAAGTAAGTTACGCAAACGTTAGCGAATATGTCAGTGCCAAACTGGTGTACTGATCCAACAAGTTAATATTGACGCCATAGTCCGTTTAATTTAGCATTAGAAAGGAGGTAAACGATTTTGACGTGTCTGTTTATTGAATACAAGTTACTGCAAATATGTGACAATTATAAATCGTATATGATCTTTTACTTTATATTGATGAGTAATTCCGGCTGTTGAATGAGCTCCCTGCCGAGGTTTTCCCGAGGGTATACAGTATGGGGTTCTTCAAAAAGGAGTGTACAGGTTTTTAAAGGGTCGGGAACGCGCATGTAACACCTCTGGAATTGCAGGCGTCCATAGGCTACGGTGACTGCTTACCATCAGGCGGGCCGTACGCTTGTTTGCCACCGACGTGGTATTAAAAAAATAGTTACTGATTAAAAATAGCGTTTTTTAATAAAAAGACTTGCCAAGATTCTTTACCTTTTTTCTAATGCTAAAAAACGAACTATATGTATCTTTACCTACCGACCCACAAACTGAATTTTACCTACGGAATTTGTAATTTTCAAGTCACTATTGTCTAGCGTTGGTGACATAGCTTATGAGGTTTACGCGTTATACATTTACATATTTTAATAAGCGTCTTAAGTATTATAGATGACGACATCTATTAATTGTATAAAATTTAATATTTATGGTATGGGTCTCAGGAGCGCCTTCACAATTCTACTTAGAAGTAAGTTGACTTAAGTACTGGAAGCTTCTCTAGCTATTTCTCAGTATAATGTTTTCCTTTCAATACAGAAAACTCCTGGTGCAAACTTTCTGTCCCACTACTGCAGATATACATTTAACCTATGTAAAAAAAAATTACACCATGACGGTGGCAAGCAAACATACGGCCCGCCTGACATTAAATAGATATTAATTACTGCAAACCTGTAAAAGTAAACGAGGTAAATAAAACAATTACTATATTTTATTTTTTATTTCACAACTGTAACTTACAACGTTTGAATTTCAAATAATATTTATGCTAGCAGTTCATTTACTATCCAAGCGAAATATACATAAATATATGTTTGATTTCCAATTTCAATTGAGTTGGAAACAAATGAAAGCGCATGAATGTGTGTTTGCCTCTAGTAAATACGATGGTTCAGCATTTAATATTTTATATTTCGTCCCGCAATATTACTTACGTTGTGCAAATTTAGTGAAAATTTATTACAAATCCCGTGGAAAAGTGTAGTGACGCGAACTAAATTGAAAATTAACAAATGGAACCAAGAAGAATTTTGCCTTTATACCTTAATTATTAATTAAGGTATAAAGGCAATGTCTTAAAGACATTTGTTCGTATATATATTATAAGACACTTTGTTAGATATGCTTGCTGCACCTTCCTTACAATTCATCATCTAACATATAGCGTATAATATCTGCACTGAACTAATTATAGACTTATTACTCTTATTAGAAAAAAGGTAGAGTACAAAATCATAGATGGATTAACTCCTAAACACACTAACAAGACAAACCCAACTAGCGTATACCTCGGAAAGGTAACAAGCACCCAACACTCAAAAGCCACACTTGCATCCAATCAACATCCCAATTTGAATCCTGCGTGCACGCCCTTGAGTGCATTTTCAATTGTGCACCCGACCGTGTTTAAGACATTTTGAATTTATTAGTCGGAATATAGGGCGGCCACCCCCCACCCTTGCTTTCCGCAGTAGGATTTCAATTGGAAGCGCGTGTGGACGTTTCGTTCGATAACAGTCCCCCAAACTGAATGAACTATGGTGTTTTCGTTTCACATAGTGCTGTGCTTGTGTTGTTATGGCTAGGAAAAGGGTGAGGGGTTGTTTGTATAAAAGCTTTGTTTTTATCGCAATAAACACCGCAGGGTTCCGTCAATTTTTAAAGCCTTGGCCTGCTTTTATTAAATAAGATACGTCACATTTGTTTGCGCTGGAAACCGCATGCCCGCTTTAAAAAACCAATTTAGATTCGGCTACTTCGGACATGACCAATAAATGGAAAGCTATTATTGTTTTTTCATCCGGACAGCTGGGTAATGGGAGCTGTGTGTGAAGTGGCGTTTTTATTCGTAATTAATATCATATGTTTCGCAGATTAGGCGGGAATTAGAATCGTTGGCGCAAATACGAATTAACTCCTAATCAACTGTTATAGTTAATTAGTGGTTCATGATTTTTTAATTAATTTCTACATATAGTTCTTGTTGACAGAAATATGTTTGGTGGTGATGGGAAATTGACTTTGATGGGTATATAATTTTATTTGATTACTAAATATTGCACTTTAAATCCAAAATGCATTACGGCTTTCTAGCTATCTTTTTACAGATTTATACGTATATTGAATCAGATGTTTCAAATAATAGTTGCTATAGAGCTTGTTAAGTATAGGTACCATGAGTAAACTAAGAATCAAGTGCGGATACATAATAATTGCAATTATATCGTACAGCATTATTAATATAACTATTTATCGGTAAGTAGAATTTACTAGGTACAAAATTAAAACTAAACTAGCCATAAAATAAAACTACGTAAAAATTAAACTAATATTAAATAAAACTAAAAGATATACTAATTAACAAATAAGTTATAAAAATAATACCCCTTCTAAAGCTTCCGCCTGCGGCGTAGATCCCATAACGCTGCCCGCGTTACCTCTCTGTATTGCCAGGGATATACGCTGGGAGAGGTAAGCGCCAGCCCTATGGTCTTCAGTGGCGTCGACCAGCCGTGCCGACAGGGCCTCCATGAAGGTTTTCATGTCCGCCGACCAAGGTCCCATTGTGTCCACTGCAAGCGCCGCAAACTCATAATCTTGCAGTAAAGATGAGCATTTGCGGCGCTTGAGTAGTTGGGCCTGGTCGGCAGCAGCGCCGGCTTGTGCGCGGGTAACCTGGATGTGGGACAGCGCAAAGGTGTCTACGCATGTGGCGTCCCACACCAAAGGCCTACCCAGTCTCCACGGCACCAATATTATTATTATTATTTCCTTTATTTATTTTTGGTCTTAGGCTAGGTCATTTATAATATGAATATAAAAGTAAAATATAAAAACACTCACAAAACAATACAAAATATATATAAACACATTATAAAAAACCTAACCTAGGGTGCCGCCAGCAGCGGGGCAGGGCCCAAGCTGCCGGTGGTCAGGGCCGCAGAGAGAGGAACCGGCGGACTATCCGCGCCGTGTCCAAGATCACCGCCTTCTGCATCTGACCCTTGATCCAACCACCTAGCGAGAGTCTCTCAAGGTGTTGGTCGAGACTCTTCGCTATGAGACCGTTCGCTGAAACGACTATCGGGACAATGATCGTCGAATCAACATCCCACATGGCGGTTATCTCGTGAGCCAAGTCTAGGTACTTACTGGACTTGTCCTTCTCGGCTTTCACGAGATTCTCATCATGGGGGATGGTGATGTCGACGAGCACGGCCCGGCGTTGCGATCGATCTATTATCACGATGTCAGGCTTATTGGCTACAATAGTCCTGTCGGTAATAATAGATCGATCCCAATAGAGCGTGGCACGACCATTTTCGAGAACTGACGCAGGTGAGTACTTGTAGTACGGTACTTCGCGGTCCACAAGGCCGTATAGAAGAGCAAGTTGCTGGTGAATAATCCTGGCTACGAGATTATGTCTGTGCAAGTACTCGCCGTTAGCAAGATGAGAACAACCGGAAATGATATGCCTGAGTGACTCTCCGGGACGGCGGCATGCCCGACAAATGTCGACCGTACCGTCCTTCAGGATATATTTCCGATAGTTGTTCGTCATCATCACTTCGTCCGCAATTGCACAGGCAAAACCTTCGGTTTCTCCGAAGAGGTCCCCGAATCGTAACCAGTTCACCGACGCGAGCAGGTCTACGTCGGGTCCCGTGAGGGCCTTGTAGAACCGCCCGTGTAGCACCTTACTCTCCCATGCCGCCCTGCGATCCGCAGCACTTAGTACCACAGGTTTGCGCCAGTTCTCGTTTGCCAAGAAGAGCGGCGTGAGGTTCCTATCTACTGCCACCACATCACGATGCATCCCACACTCGTTGTTAAGGAAATAATTCCTGAGATTGCACACCTCGCGGTTGTGGAGATCTTTGGCGTTTAGGAAGCCGCGACCTCCACACTTCCGTGAGATGTACAATCTCATAACTGACGAGCGTGGGTGTAGCATACGGTGTGTGGTTAGCAGTAGTCGGACCCTCCGATCCAGGGCGTCCAGCTCGGTCTGAGTCCACCTTAGTATGCCAAAGGAGTATGTGAGTAGGGGCATTACCCAGGCGTTGAAGGCGCGCACTTTGTTGCCTCCTGACAAAAGACTGTTAAGGACTTTTGTGAGCCGACTGAAAAAGCGCTCCTTCACCGACTGTCTAATACCCTCGTCCTCAATACCCAACGACTGTGTCATACCAAGGTATTTGTAGGTTTCTGATTCAGAGATAGATCTGAAAGACATTGTCTCAGAAAGTTGTAAATTTGTTGAATTTACAACCTTCCCCCGCTGTACATGCATAACCGCACATTTATCGACACCAAACTCCATGTTGATGGCACTACTGAAAACTTCGGTGGTTTTCAGTAGCTCCAACAAGTCTTGGCTATTTGGTGCAAATAATTTGAGATCATCCATGTACAGAAGTTATTATTATTATTATTATATAATTATAGGCGAGCAGCTATTTAGCTGATGAGCCTATGTCACACAGTGTCCTGTATTATACAGTTCAAAGTTTGTAAAGTCGTATCACATCACTAAGTAACATCAGTCTAACTTATTGTTTAAAAGCCACTTGTCCAATCTGTTTTTAAAAACATTGACCGAGGGAGCAGTTACAACACTATCCGGTAAACGGTTCCAAGCCGCCACGACACGGTTGGACAAAGAATGATATGCAGCTTTAGTAGTAGTGGGAGTGCGAACAATTCTTAGGCTGTGACCTCGGGTCTCGCGGCTGATAGTTCTTTTGTTGATTATATCGTGAATGTCGGGGAGGTTGTAACAGTGGGTAACAATCTTAAAACACTCGATAAGGTCTCCTCTCGCTCTCCTGGCTTTGAGTGTGGGCAGCTTCAGTACCTTTAGCCTTTCTTCATAAGGTAGGCGTTTGAGCTTAAATGGAATCTTGGTGGCTCTTCGCTGCGCACTCTCTAAAAGGTCAATGTCTTTGACAAAATAGGGATTCCATACTTGGAAAGCATATTCGAGCAAAGGGCGGACATATGTTTTATAAATTTTGATAAAAACTTCAACAGATATGCATTGGAAGGAGCGTTTTATAACATACAAGAACGAATTTGCCTTTTTGACTATATTATTTATGTGCTCACCCCACTTCAGGTTATTTGTAACTGTCACACCGAGATCCTTTTGAGACGTCACCGCTGCAATTGGCGAGCTTCCTATCGTGTATTGGACCATAGGGTTTTTTTTACCAAGGTGCAGAACTGCGCATTTGTTAACATTTAATTTTAATATCCACTGCGAAGTCCACTCCGTTAACCGATCCAAATCAGATTGCAGCTGACCAGAAGAAACATGAGGGTTAGCGAAGAACTTTCCATCATCTGCAAAGAAGCACGATTCTGACTCTATTAGTGCTATTAAGTCAGTCACAAATATTCCAAACAGAGTCGGAGATAAGACAGATCCCTGAGGTACTCCACTCAGCACATTTAGTGGTTGAGACAGGCAGTCACCGACTCGCACACTGAAGGTTCTGTCTGACAGGTACCCTTCTATCCATTTTAGTAGCTTTCCACGGATTCCAAAATGATCTAATTTCAAAAGTAGTCTCTGATGAGGAACCTTGTCAAATGCACGTTCAAAGTCTAAATAAAGAATATCTACTGGAAGGTTACGGTCCATACTTTGGGTCCAACCATGTACACAGGTTAAGAGATTGGTAACTGTAGATCTTTTTTGTACAAAACCATGCTGCTTCACTGATATTAAGTTTTCCCTATTGAGGATTATTATGGCTCCGCTAATAATTTATCTTTATAATACAACATCACCGTATTTAACTTTAGCTGTTTTTATTAACAACAAACTTCTACCCGCGACTTCACCTGCGTAGAATTAGTATTGCCACAGTAAATTCGACTCTACTTTTTACCCCTTAATGGATGAATTCCGAGATAAAAACTATTCTACCTTTGAAAAACTATCCTTCCCCGGGACTTAAACTGCGTGATGAGGCAACAGACAGTCAGAGTAACTTTAACATTTTCATATTCTTATGGATTTATCTGACATTTAAAAATAGCTCAAATATCTAAAATCTCAGATCTTCCTATTTTAAATAATTAATCGAGTTTAACCGTATACGTTAGCGGGTATTCTATAGCTCCGTCCATGAGATTGAATATTTAATGATTCCTTTGATCGGCGGGCTTGAAGGAAACCAAGCCCTCATCCTTCGATTCGACGATTCAGTTTCTGCATGGCTTCATACACTTGGCACACATTGTCAGGAAATGTCCATAGAAAGTGATCCCTTTTGCTCTTGAGTGGCCGCCCGGTGCCGACGCACATTCTTTTTAATTTTTTCGCCGTATGCCTAATATTATTAAACCCCTTTTTTTGGAAGATTTTATGTACAGAACTAACTTTTTACCAGACTACATACAATGGACATGGTTCTTAAGGCACTTTTACATTTAATCAATATTCAGGTTTAATTATCTTACCAGGTTTAAGAAGCTGTCAATACCTAAAGCGCGCACACTGTCTATTTGTATCGGAGTAAATGAGATAGCACTGTCGCATGTTACTGGGCCTGGGCAAGGGAATAATAAGAAAAATATTTAAATAAAAAAAAGTGGATTATTAGTGTAATATTTTACTCAACAGCGGTTTAGATATAAATGTTTTGAAATTGTGATTTTAATTGCAGACCCATAAGTTAAAACAATAAAGACATAAAACCGTTTAATTGTGATTTTAAGACCAATCTTTGCAATTATTTTCTATCGAGCCGATTTCGTTAAATCATGTATCGAGTACAACCACGGTCTTTGAAATATAATTAATATGAACATATATTTTTCTTACTTGACTAAAACAAATAGTCTTTCTTAAAAAAACTGTTTAAGTAACATCAATTTCAAGGACATTGGGTGTTGACAGCCTCTTAACAACCTTGATGAATGAAACATCGATAGCGTTTTGGTAAATGTAAACCTGGTGCCACTACCTAAATACCAAAATATAGGAAGCTACATACGTAACAATACAATGGCCATAACATATTATGACAAAAAAAACCTTTATCTCTAGGCTTTTAAATATTGTACATACGAAGTACATGTATCCATATACATATATGAATGGATATTAAGTTTAGCGCAAGGAACAATCCGGTGGAGTGGATATTAATATCTAGGTGATATTTGGGCTTTAATATGGCTTTCATTCAATGTCCTCGATGACAAAAAAAAGAAGAAAAGACGTTGTCAGCTTTCACTAAGGATCGCTTTTTCATTTCAATATTAGATATTTATTGACGTTGGTTTTTATCACGAGGTTTTGGTCCTTTATTCACTGGATTACATTATTGATGATATTTTTATAGAATTTGATGTGTTTTAATCATAGCCATGCCCGACCGTTTGATTTTTTACGATTTTTTCAATATTATAAGAGTTAGGAGCATTTAAAAATTGTATGAAACCTATTTTTCGCTCCTAATTTTTATAATGATAAAAAAAACGGAAAAAATTATACAGAGCTATGACTAATACATTTATGTAAAAGTATTTTCCATACTGTCAATATCCAGGGAGGAACATGAGGACTACGTTTGTATTTAGAATCAATCCTCCCCTTTTTCTTAAGCATTCTCAATGAGCGTGCATAAATATTTGAATATTACCATGTACCATTTTCTAACTATCCGATATCTCAGACGTTCATGAAATACGTTTATCGAAGTTACCCGTTTTCGCTGCATTGTAAGCTTTACAATAACTATTCAATTAAAATTAAAAAAAAACCCTACGCAAGAAAGTTGACGCTCGTCAAACTGCTGGATTGATTTTTATCAAAAGACGCTTCCACGTAAAAAAACGCATTGAAATCGGCCCGTCCGTTTGAGAGCTAGCTACCTTCGATGCTACGGACGTACGGACAGACCCACAGACAGACATTGGCGTCAAACGTATACCACTTCTCTTTTTGCGTCGGAGGTTCAAATACCTTCCTTTACACAAGACAAACAATTCTTTATCTTTTTCATCTTCCATAACTCGGATAAGACTATTTATTACATACAACACGGCTTGTACATTGTACAATTACCTGCAACGAAGACTAAAACTGACACGATCTTGTAGCGCAATAAGAGTGTGTCGCAGATTTTTGCGACCTTCGTAATGTAACATTTTATCGTAGGTGACTACGCGACGCGAACACGTATGAGATACCTTAATCCAGAATTTCAGGCACAATTCCCCTTCACGTGCATGCTCCGGAATCTGCAAGCTTACAAGCTCGCAGTACCAATATTTGAAAAGTGAAATTTGGACGTATTTGAGAGCACGTTCGTCGGATTCTCGCTTTGATTTGTTTTTGTTTCGTGCAGTACACGCGTCTATGGGTATTTTCAGAAAAAAGTATACCATTTACATTTTTTTTTAAACTTCAACTTTTAGGTTATTACTATGCAGTGATTCTGAGGACTATCGATTTAAAAAGAAAAAAAAAATACCCCGAAAATAATTCACTGTTTAATTTGTGATGTTGTACACGTCACAAAACTGACATACAAAACTTTTACGTAAAAACTGGGGACCTTTTTTGAGATAGTCATCAACTGTTCTAATTCCGCCAGAAAACTATACTTGACTGACAGTAAATTATAGTTAGTTAGTAGGTTATATTTAGTAAGTTATCAAATGACATTAATTATTTAAACTTTATTGCACAAACAAAGAAAACTGTACAAATGGCGAACTCAATGCCGAAAGGCATTCTCTGCCAGTCCACCATTGGGTCAAGTTGGACAGGTCTGTTTTTAACAGTGTATTTTTTGCAAACTAACTTGTAGGTTCAGAACATTATATAAAACAACAAAGTTATAACGTATCTATTCATAAACGTGCACGTGCCAGTTTTACCTAAGTTAGTAGTAAAGTTAGTTTACCTGCCGGCTGCGTAACAGTGGATTTACGGCTCGTACGTGATACAAACGATCTGAGCTGGCTCTATTCTATTCTAAATGCGACGGGTTAGGACTTAGGACTGCGTTATTAATTATTATATAATATGGATATATGGAGATTGTAATTCGAAGTTCAAAGTTGAAATCTTAGCAACATCATATTTGGGGATAATGATTTACATACCAATTAAAGAGAACAGAAGGTCAACCCTATGTTTGCCGCGGTTTATCTGTAAGCTACGTCTGGCTCGCTACAAATGTCATGAGGGTTAATGGATTGGTTGCCTTCCCCGACGATTAGAAACTTCTGTCAATTAGAAAGATAACTTTTAATCAATTAATTTTATAATTAGGTTCGCTTTATTGTCCGCTTGCCGTCCGCCTGCCACTCAAAAGGGATATTTAGATACTAATTATAATATATCATAGCTCAGAGAGTTAAAAGTCGACAGAGGTAGGTCGCTTGAGACAAAACTTATCGGGTTTGAGCCATCGACCGCTGCATGTCGCTCGTAAACACGATGAAATCGACGTGTTGTGAAATTACAGTTCCATTTCGGCGACTTGACCTCTTCTTCTTCTACCTAGCGTTATCCCGGACTTTGCCAGGGTCCTCTTTCCTACTTGCTTTCCTCCACTTTGTGCGATCCTGGGCGTCCTCTCGTGTGAGTTCGTTCCGTGTGAGCCATCGCTTTTTTTGGGCTCTACATATTTTTTTTGTTTGTTTTTTTTTTTTTGTCGGGATGTCGTCGCGCGCGTCATTTGACGTCTTTGGCGGTCAAAGCGTTAAAGAGAGACAGAAGTAAAGCTGTCTCTCTTTAACGCTTTGACCGCCAAAGTCGTCAAATGACGCGCACGACGACATCCCAATATCAACCTTGCTGCATTCCGACAAAGTTTACCATGACGCTCCGCATACGATAGGCGCGGCGTTCAAAGGGTAACCCTTAGGTGTATTTGCCGTCGTAATACTCGTACTAAAATACCTTTAGAGCTACGACTCGCAATCTCCTGAGAGTTTAGCGAAATATACCGCAAATACGAGTAGGTAGCTATAGGTACTATACTTTGTAATAGCCCGTTTACGTAATTGTAGTATATACAGTAATAACGCGTATCACATGTCGAATAGAGACCCCTGGGAACTTCTACGCAGCTGTGCGGCTGTGCGTATTATAATAGCTATTACCTGCGTAGGTGAAACTGTAATTGGCAATGTTAATGTAAATATTTCATTAAGTTTACTAAATTTCTACAGTTTAAGCTTAAATATTGAACATAATCAATCATTCTCATTTGCCAGAATAATACGAATGTCATCAATTTATACTTATACTCGTAACACCAATGACCAGTATCTAAGGAATTTGCTTTGTAGTATTTATCTTTAATAAAAAAAAACATGCGAAACAAGGCTGTATGCCTTATAATTTATTTTCGATTATTCAAATAACCACGTTTTAGGGTTCCGTAGTTTTGAACTTCCCGTTGAATCAACCTCGTGCGAATTTACGCTCCAGTAAAAACTGTGAAACTAGTTGCAGGAAATCTATACTGTCAATAAATCATTAAAAACAAGATACCCAGTCAACTGTAATCTAACACGGGTACCGGAAACTAATTAACGTAGTTTTCACGAATCACCCTGAAGCTCAGAGGGCAAAAGGAAAACAGGGGATAAAACAATCAAATACGTTCGATAACTAACGAGACTTGAGTTCCTTTAGAATTACATAAAATGCCAATCTGACCCTGTATTCCAAGCGCTTACCAAACTAAAGTGAACCAGTATATAAGTGATCTTATTAAGCACAGATGTTAAGAATGTCTAGGTTGTAAATTGGAGTGCTTAGCAACGTCCCTTTAATTGCCACGCCTATCGTGTGCGGCGCGACATCGTGAACTTTGTCACAATACACGAAGGTTGATATTGGACAGTAGCCGCGGACGTCAGTTGACGTCTTTGGCTGTCAAAGGGTTAGCTGATAATTTGTAGACCTTATAGCAAAGAAATAAGGTTCATTTTCAGTTAAGAGTTTTGCTGTTAGTAATAGCCCTGGAGACTCCGTAAACAATTCAGGAATGTTAATCGAATTTTTTTTTTTTTTTCGTATGGCTTTTTGTTACTCTACTTCAGAGATTTACAGTTTTCAAGTACTGTACCGCTTCTTTAGTCAAGGTGGTAAAATCCTCTACTTCCCCATGGTATTTGGTTAGAGGACAGTCA
Source organism: Cydia pomonella (assembly GCF_033807575.1). Taxonomy (NCBI): domain Eukaryota; kingdom Metazoa; phylum Arthropoda; class Insecta; order Lepidoptera; family Tortricidae; genus Cydia; species Cydia pomonella. Next base: position 9,631,733 of record NC_084726.1, read on the forward strand.
AATACCGTGTGGTGTACGGTCTGCTCGGGTGCTCCACACCGGCATACTGGTGATTCGCACCAGTTCCATTTGTGCCATAGATAGGCACAGTTTCCAACTCCCGTCCTTATCCGATTCAGCATGCACCAAATGCGTCGGGGCTCCTCAAAGCCAGCAGGTCGTGTCTTGGTATTAATCGAATGCAAGAGATGTATTGCTGATGCCGACGTGATTCTTGCTTAATCACGGATTCCTGGCTAATTTTTATTGGTCATACATATACAGTGAGCTAGTGTGGTAATTGTGTAGGTTTTATGTAAATTAGTGTATTTTGCATATGGAAAAAAAAACTACTATTTTATTGCTTACATTATAGTAGAAGTAGAGGTTTTAGCGTACAGAAACCTGCAATAATATCTTGTACAACAAAGGATGCAAATTATACAAAACTTTCATATGTGGCTTTCGAACAGAGAAGGGTTCTTATGTACATGAAGCAAGGTCCCTTCACCTTCTCTGATGGAAAGCCACATAATTATGCCTCTACCAATAAGACCGTGCCAGATATTTTAGCGCGCTTCCTCGTGCAAGATATTACACAGGTTACGATGGTACATTGAACCAAAGCGAAGCCCCTACGAAACTTTCCTATTTAAAGCCTAATCTATTAATAGCAGACACTTTACCACTTTCATTAATATTATTAGAGTGTTAATTAATAACGGTGATAACGTCAAAGTGATGAAGGTCGAGTAGAAAACCTTGCAGTTTGGTTAAAATTGATGATAAAATTATACATAATTATGTTAACAAATGGGTGCGCGGGTCGGGCAGTGTGTTTGGTGTGTCACTAGTGATAGATTTTGATATTTAACGTGCCTTTTAAAATCTTGAAATGATACTTAGGTGAAATGATATATTTCTAATGCTTAGTAATCTGTTAAAATTATTGTTCTACTTTTAGGTGCACGAAGCCTAATTCGTAAAGAGTACCAAAATTGTATGATATCATTTAACGGTTTATAAAAAAAAGTAAAATTAGTCTAATACCATTAAAATGGGCCCTGGGTTATCATTTGTTGCTACGTCCTTAGCTAAACAGTAACATTTTGGTATATTTACTTGAAATATCATATCATAATGAAATTGAAGTCTCGGGACTATAATAATATTGAATTAAAGTCAATATTTTGAGACAATATTTATTTGAAACGATATCTAATAAAACTTCATTTTATTTCAAACGATATCTAATAATATAATCGAATGTCATGAAATGAACTCATGAACTCTTGGCCCGAATAATTTAGTTAAAAAAAAAATACGTGTGATGTTTTATTTAATGTGCCACTGTTCTTTATACTGTCATTTACATATTATTATTCCTAAAGTTAATAAAGCCGAAGTCTACGATCTCTAAAATCGTAAACAATTTCAAATGTTTCTGTAGGTAAATTAGTTAAACGAGACTCACTGTTCAATTAATTTACTGGGTTGGTTCATAACTTTATAAAATACAGTTTCAACCCAATTTCATTTAATAATGAGCAAATTGGAGCGACTCGGGACTGTATTATCTAAAACAATTAATCATAACTTGAATATATCACGAGTTGTTGATAACTTGCCGCATTGTTTTGTCAACTACTTCGCGAACCGGAGTAATTGGAATTTAGTGACATAATGCTAGGTCTACACGGCACTACTGGCTCGATTTATTAGAGATATGACGTTTTCCGAATACGAATATTCGGCCGAATCATTCATCTGTATTATTCTAATAAACCATTTAAAAATGCTTCATTCATTCATTCATTTATATATTTATTTCATCCATGGTGTTACATAATAATCTGTTTCACATGGGCCCTGGTAGGGCACGGCAATTATGTTAAATCTTACATTAATTGTTACAGTTTATGTCAAGAATATCAATACCTATATAATGTTAATTTCAAGCTTAAATTAATAATTGAAAATGAGACATGTCCAACAAATACACTAAACTACAAGATAATTACATTTCATCATTCAAAAAATCATTAAGCTTATAATAGCACTTATTTATTGAAAATTCTTTCAACTGCTTATTGAATAGCGTTTCTGATATTTGCAATTTAATGTCGTCGCTGATTTTATTATAAATTTTGATGGCCATCATGTTTGGGCTTGATTTATGTAGCTTTAGTACAGAACTTGCTTCAATTATATTAGCAACTAAAGATGAATCTCTTCCTAGCCAATTCCCTAGAAACAAACAGGTCAAAATATCAAAACATTCTATGGATTTATCCATGACATGGAAGAGAGTACTTCATAATTGCTGGAGGAGCTTTTACATTGTTTCAACAAGACTTACATAATAAAACATATGTTCGAATAATATGAATGCTTTCACGACAGTTATGTAAAAAAGATGAGCTAATTTGTAAAATTGTAGTACTGTAATGATGAGAAAATAAAGGAATAAACTGCACTTACCACAAAAATTCTAGAAAGCAGTTAATTAAGATCGCGCTGGATTTAGTGTACTACATTTTGCTTATCTGCTCCGCAAATAGGAGACAGTGGCAATTCAGTATATTAAATTGTTGTGTATTAAAAATTTCTTTTTAAAAGAGGCTTTGCAGCCAAGTAATGCCATTCTAGCACTGCTTAAATATTATATAACTGTGGAAAGTTACTACTAAGATCTAGATGGGAGTTAATAATGTGCTCTTCGTAGTTTGTGTCAATACTACACAGGATTTAATGGACTAGTCACTAGAGGTTGCATCGCCGCTGGCTCGGCAAATAGCGGAGCACTTCTGTTCGTTGAATTTGTGGTATTTCATTTTGGAACAGATTTCTAGGTTTAACGCTAGTTTTATGAGCTGATAATACAACACGATATGTCATATTTTGAGATTATTGACTGTATGTAAACAGACAACTTCGTAGTGTGTAGTTTTAATTCATTTAATGTGCATATTTCAACAAAAAAACATGATGCACATACGAAGCTATAAACAGTAGATATTTTGGTAAATGTATCAAAAACTCGTTCTCGACATTTACAAGTAAATCTTTGACCGAGTTATTACCAAGTAGATGGTACTTGCGCGGGTTTTACAAATAACAAAACAATGTTAGAGTATGTTCATAGTGCCTTGCAAGGTATATCTGTAAAGTCAGTTTCTCGTTTTTCGAACTTCACAATTTGCAACAATCTCATTTTGTGTTCCCTAATGGTCTTCAGAAGTTTTCCACGATTAAGAGCAGTACGCGTTAGTAGTTCGTACCACGCACAATATTCAAAGTTCAATCGCTCGATATTTTCGCTGCCGCAGCTTGTTAACAAAATTAAAAATATGCCTTAATATGGATAGCATTATTTATGTGGTTTAACATATTAAAAAAGGGTTGTCGGCTTCGTTATTGAGACAAAAAAGATTAAGTTTTTTCTCCATGCATTATAATTTTCATTTAACTTTTTCTTCCACTAATGCCCTTTTTAAAAAAAGGCAAAGAGTAATTTTTTTAAATCATATTCCCTATCGAATGCGATTTTTTTTATAGAGAAATAAGCAATTTTAACCCAGTATGCATAGTCTGTACCTTATTAGTATAGTATAGAAACTATAGTATAGTATATAAACTTTTCGGCTTCCTACGCCAGTTAGGAGTAAACCAAGTATGTAGGTCGGCGCGATCGATGCAGAGTGCAACAGCACAACTTGCCCGCATGTTTCGTTACTAGCTCCCATTCACAGACACACCCCACTTCATGTCACGTCTATATATAATTGCATTAGAACCTTATTGATAGATGTACATACTACTAATAGATTATAGAACAGATGGCCGCTGGGATTGGTAGGGCAGAAAGGTTCTTGATTGGCGGCCAATCACGGAAGAGCCCCCAAAAAGGCCGACCGAGAATCACAGGAAACCGTTGGATGAGGCAGCCCTAGAGTAAGGAGGTCTACCTAATACCTATGTCCAGCACAACACGGTTTGCTAATATGATGAGCTGACAAAAACTATAATACATTTTAAGCTCCTTTTGCTCATAGGTTAGAAACCAAGTGAATGCCAGAAAAACGCGGCAGGCTCAGTTGGATATGGCGGAACGACCTAGACATGTTTCTCAACAACTGGCCGGAAGAGGCTCTAAATCGGGGGTTGTGGAAGACTAGGGGAGTGGTCTTTGCCCAGCAGTGGGATAAAGAAAGAAAAATAATTAAGTGATCTTAGTCTGCCCACGTTTGACTGTGTGCTTCATTTTTACGAGTATTACCCCTAAAGAATCACTTAAGTCAGCATAGCTTCATGAGAATTATTTGTAAGCAGATATGAGTCGTTATGTAAACAAGAAAATCGCTACGTTTATTGGCTATGAAAAAGAAAACGACGTGAAAACGTGTCTCAATGAATGCCGTATAAACCGGTTTGCAGCGAAATAAAACGGTGAAAGAGTGATAAGTTAAATTACTTTCCCTGCAATGGAGTATATTTCGAGTCTTGAGAATTACTTTGGATTCTAAAGCGTTAAATTCATTTATTTATATAAAATGTATCCCCGACAAATCAATAGTGATTTGAAATCACCACCACGCAGCAGTCTTGTGACTTGTAAGATTATATACTTAAATACTTAGTCGTCTAAAGTGTCGTGTCGTACAATACTAGCTAACATATGTAATATAATGCAGGGTATGAGCCTCCTAGTGGGTCCTAAGAACTGTCCTAAGCTTTTGTAATGTCATAAGATAAACTGTAGGTATATTAATATCGAAGACAATTTCTTACACCGAAAAGCGACTGGTAAATATCAAATGATATTTCGTACATTAAGTTCCGATAAACTCATTGGTACCAGCCAGTGTTTGAACCTGCGACCTCCGGATTGCAAGTCGCACGCTCTTACCGCTAGGCTACCAGCGCTTCACTCGCTGTTATCTGACGCACCTTAAATTAGTCGTTAACTGCTAGTGCGGTGAATATTTACGATGCTTTTATGGGAGCCGGGTTAATAGGGACGTTACGACTAGCAACAAATAGGTGGAAGACTCACTATTACTGCATTTAGACATGACATCATCATGTCAAATAAAAGTCCACATCTGGTTCCTCGCTACCCTAAACCAGCAACTTTTACAAGCTCGTCGGTCTATTTTGTGTGAACTGATACCAACTAACAATACGTTATAATCTAAATCAACCAAAGCACTATTAGTGGTTTAACCTTTTCGCCGCCATTGACTTGATATAAAGTCAGTACATTTCGTGCCCCACTCGCCACGACTTGATACGATGTTATACAGGTTGTTTAAGTGCAATTTTTGCCTTGGCGTTGATGACATTACTTCATTGCGTGTTGGCGAAAAGGTTAAACACTGTGCCCAAGGCCATAGAAGTTGATGAAATGTATACATATGCGTTATTATAGCTAAGAATATTTAAATGTTTACTATGGAGCTAAGACCGCCAAGCTGAAATGGGACTGGGCCGGCCATGTCTGCCGCATGCACCCACAGAGGTGGGCTAAAATAATCACAGCATGGGTGCCGCAAGACGGGCGAGGAGCTGGCAGGCCCAGGCGGAGATGGCGGGAGGACCTGGACGCATATGTCAACGACTGGCCGAAGATTGCTCAAAAAAAAAAAAAAATTAAATATCATTTATTTTTAGGCAACAAAGGCCCAGGTAGGTATATATATACCTACATAGCTTACAAACATTCATACAATAATAAAAATCTAAAAATCATTTTGACGACGCAGTTTTTGGTTTCAAAACCGAGACGGATGGAAATCGAGGGGCCTTTGCCCAGCAGTGGGACACCATATAGGCTAGTAATATATAATATTACTATAAATAGAACGTATAAAAGTTTCAAACGAAAAGGACATTGACCCTTAGGCATAACACCCGCCTCAAGTTCGTATCTAATTTTTCTGCTTATGACAGTCTCAGGATTTCCTTTTTAGATTACATCTAAAATAAAATCTTATCTCTAGTCTTACGATAAGGACGATCTCATTTTTATTCTGAATTTGTTGTTTTTCTCTATAAAATCACCAAGTTCATTATTTTTAGGTACATGAAGCCGTAGTTAACCGGACCATATCCAAAGTTAACCTCCGTTATCTCCAAAAGGCTTAAAACGAATATGGAAGCAATACCGCCTTTTACCAAAGTCCATTTGGGTGGGTTAAACGATCAACGTAATTGCGCTACTGTGGGCGTAGATGTGTCCAGTTTTGCGACTCTATACAATGACATTGAGACATTTCGAAATTGCATTCGTCGAATGTCATTCGGTGAATTAAATTGGATGCTTACGTACAATTCTCACCGAACGGGCGGAGTCGGGCCGCGTCGGAGCGCATTTTCAAATTGCACATTATGTATGGCAGACGCGATGGAGTCCGTCGGGAGCCGTTCCCCTCTGCGAGGAGCCGACCGGCTTGCGGCCATACAAATTTGAAATGCGCTCCAACGCGGCCCGACTTCACCCGTTCCGTGGGAATGGTACTTTAATTAGTTTAAGTGCACGCATCTACAATATACTGGGTAAAGTAAATAAGGCAACATCAAGAGTATTTTTACAAGCTTTTATGTAACTTGCCCCCTGTTAGCATGTATGTATGTATGTATGAAGGTATATTTGGGTCAAATCTTGGAAGCTCATTTTTTTTATACTATCGAGCTGGTCTAATGATGGACACAGGAGGTGGCCATGGGAACGCTGTGATAGAACAACGCAACCTAATTGTGTTTGAGGTTTTTAGAATTGTCTCGATCAGCATTAGATGACTGGGAAGTAAAATACAGTCAGCGATAAAAACTTGTACCAAAAATGAAATATTTGCCAAAAACTTATTTTGAACCACGTTGGTTGGAAAATAGCGCCGAGCTTGCCTAATCAACCCTTACGCTAACTACTTATGAACTTAGCTGGGTCTAACTCTAACGATACATTTATAAATAAATAGACTACGCTTTAGGCGCCATATGTGCATAAGTCTTAACATTTCTCAGTCTCACTAGTGCCGTCATAAGATTAGCCTATTCAGAAATCCGGCACAAAATTACAAATTGGAACTGGTTTTATAAAAGAGGCGCCCAAACCTCTGTAACAACTGTTGATAATCGCAGCCTTTAATTCGATTTACGTACGGTTCGTTCCGTTCATTAGACCATCATGTTTTTTTCACGTGCATCGTGTGATATATTGAGAAACTGCAAATTACGTATGAGGAATATGATACAAGAAGGATACGGTACGGTACGAAAGGATACGGTAGGACGATATAAGATACGCAATAGATAACGTTGGGGATCTTCATTATAGTCATACATTATAAATTCTTACCGTGAATTAATAATCAGTTGGATTTTTTAATTCTTGACCTATTTCAACATTAAGCTGGGAAAATAATTGAAATCAAAAGTTTTAAGTGCTTCTAATTAAACACATATTCTTAAAATTGGAAAAAAGTGGTCTAGTCGTAATTAATTCGGTGGAAACTTAATAACAAACTGCGTAAATATTTTATTCACTTAAATATAAATTTGCTCTCATTCTCGAATGGTTGCATAAATTTAAATGGTTGTTTAATGGTTGGTTGTTATGGTGGTTGGTGGTTGGTTGGTGGTTTAAGTGGTTGGATTTGAATATTCGTAGTAACGAAGAGGGCTTTAAACATTCTCTATTTGTAGCCAGAATTTAAGTCTTTCAACGGCAGAAATTCAAATATTCGTTCACGCTGTCAACAAATAGTTAAAAATGCTATTTGTAAATTATTTGAATCTCGTCAAGATTTCAGAGAATTTTTGGCTGAAGACAGCTTATTCAACTTGTCATTGTGAAGGGATATATGACCAGCAGTGGTTATTTTTCTTATGATATGAAATAAAAATTAGTACAAACATTTAAAGAAATTTAAACCTTAAAATAGTTAAAAAATGAAGTGTTATTTTTCATCATTTTGTTATTATGTACTTTAATTTTCACAGCCATAAATTATTTCAATCATAGTGCAGTGTACGTTGACAATGAGTGAAAAGACTGTTAAAAAAGTGACAAGGAAATTGGCAAGTTGAAGACGACGTGGCGGAGATGGGTGTCAAAAGCAGATATCTGGTGAATCAACTCATTTCAGAACATTTAGATTGCATGCTTTAGAATTTCTCATTTGTTGTTTGTATCGAGTTTGTAGATTTTACGTTGTTGATTTACAATGGTAATGTACTCAAGTTAGATCAGAATACTTAAAAAGTCTAAACATGATTCATAATTTATCCCAAAGCATCATTCTTCTGACATTTCGAAAGCCTTTTTCTGTCGATCGAAAACTTCGACTTGAATAATGTATTATACTTTATAAGTAGATTTTTTATGAGGCGCATATTTAAAATTTATTTACTAAGAAAATGATTTTCAGAAGAATCTTGCTTTTGTATAAATTACTTTTAACAGTATATTATCGCCTAAATATATAAAACTCTCCCGATTGTTTGATCCGAACCCCATTCTTAAAAATAACGTTAAAGACAATTTTGCAAACGCCTTTACATTTTAAATTCACAAACCGTTTTTATCAAAAGCCATTCCTTTCATCAATATTTTATGAGAAATACAAACGCTCTTTTCCCTCATCGACACTCGGATCTTACCATCTTAATACACTCGAATATTCTAAGCCTCCGTCTTAATGTTTCTTTGACCTATTTAGGTAGCTTCAAAGATTTATCTTCTAACCGTATGCTGAAGATGAACGCCCTTCCACTTGATGGCGGGCCTAGCACAATATATTACCTATAGCGAGAATAACCCGAGAATGTCTTCGAGCGTCGACGTACGACGGAACAGTGACGTGACAAATCTTGGCTTAGCGAGGATGTGTGTTCTGGTTTATTACCTGTAATCGCCGCTTGCTCAGCGAAGGCGGAGTGCAAACTTTCTACTTGAAGGTGTTATGAATAGACGTGATTTAGTTACATTAAACTAATGTTTTAACCGTATGTCGACACAAGTCCTTCCACCTGATTGGTTGCCTAACACAAATATAGCGAGTGTAACCCATAGTATCCTGTATTTGTGTACACACGACTGAACAGTGACGTGACAAATCTTGGCTTAGCGGGGATATACCCTGTAATCGCCGCTAGCTCAGCGATGATGGAGCGAGAACTTGTGTAATTGGGGTGTTATGAATAGACGCGATGTTTTATCTTAAACACGATTTACATTAGGTGAGTTTAAAACACTTATGTGTTAAACATATGTCCATACAAGTCCTTGCACCCGATGCACCTGATTGCGGGGTGAATGGGTGATTGATGATATTATAGCGAGTATAACCCGACAATGTCGTCGAGTGTATTCACGACTGAACAGTGACGTGACAGATCTTGGCTTAGCCAGAATGTATGTTCGGGTTTATATCCTGTAATCGTCGCTTGCTCAGCGAAGGTGGAGCGAGAACTTGTGTAATGGAGTGTTATGAATAGACAGTATAAACACGATGTTTTACGAGGCAAAGGGAGTGGTCATTTTCCCTTATAAACCTATAGACGAGTTCTATTAGATGAGTTTAAAAGACTTTAAGATTACACGGTATCCAAATATTTATACTAGGGCTGCCAACAAAATAAAATACAAAATCAAAAGGCAGGTAAAAACAGCAAGGTTTTAATTAAATGGCTTTGATTATATCTGTAACAGTTATTACTTTGGTAGTGCAATAAACTAACAGTATGGAACCTCATTGTTTCAATGTCTGACTTTTGAAGTAAGTTGACATTGACAACCAAAATTTAATTTATAGTTTCAAACTGGATTTATAGCTGAAATTGCTTTGAAAGCTGATCATTTTCAACGCTTGCTTTGTAAATTCAGTAGAGCATTATTGGTTCTGTCAGACGTAAACACTGTTCCTGGTGTTTATTTGTGGACTATTGTGTGAAGTAATGGTACCTACTCGTTGGTATTTCGTAAAACAAATCAAAATACGCTATTTTGGACTGACTTTACTAAAATCAGTCAACCACTATACATAAAATAATTCTGATCAATGTTTTGATTTTAAGATAGATATTATTTATATGATATAACCACCTTATGGTTCGATTTCCATACAAAAACAATTAAGGATATACCAATATTTCGTTAAAACCATTTTCACTGTACGAAATTACGATTAAGGCGCTTCGATTTCCGTACAAAAACAATTGCGTTTTATTAAGTTATTACACACTATTACTACATTAATATGTGTGCATCTATCTACTTTCGAATAATTGTTTGCGCTAAATTGATAGCAAAACTTTGTTATATGTTATATACGGAAATCACACAAAAAAACGTTATATTTTTAATCAATGTAACACCAAAATAACGGTTTTTGCGTGATTTCTGTATAAAACAAAGTTTTTCTATCAAATTAGTGTAAACGAATATTCAAAAATATGCGCACATCTTTATGTAGTAATGTTGTGCAATGACTTTAAAACGCAATTGTTTTTTAAAGTTATTTTTGTATGGAAATCGAACCGCCTTAACCGTAATTTCGTACTGTGAAAAAAGGTTTTAACAAAATATTTGTATATCCTTATTCATTTAGTTAATTTCAAACGATTTTAGAGAATACGTCAAATATTGTCTATGTTTGTGTCCGAAAGCTGCTGTTCTGAAAGATCAAGATTGCCTTTTTTATTCGTCTCTGTCATTTATAACATGAAAAACTTTTAGTATGTCTCTACCAGCTCTACCTTTAATCTCTCCTAACCTAATCCAGGATCAGATACAATTTTCCCGCTCCGTAACTTCAGTTTTTCACTGTCATCCGTCGTCGAGGAATTTTCCTCAAATTTATTTTGCGAGACGTCTTTAATGTGAAGAGCAATTGGTTTTTGCTCAGGATCGTTGATATTGGTTGCAGTATTTTTGTACGCCTTCTGTATCCAGTCCTTTATGTCCATAGTTGAAGGATTTTAAACTTGGGGGCTTATTAAACCATCAATCATTCTAACATGGCTACAAAAATATCTGTTTAAACGTGGTTTAAGAATTTGATTAGACAGATAGGGCCCGTATTACGAATATCAAAATTCCAACTATAAAAAGCCTAGTATATACTTAATTAAATGGAGGAGATCCACACTCATTCCCGTGGTTATCTTTAGTCGCTTCGTGATAATGTTCAGTTCGGAATAGATTATTATCTGAAGGGCGAATTTCAAAAACGATATGGAAATAATTTTGGAACAAGGATAAATGATATTCGCATTCAAATTTTTCCTTTTGAACGATTTTCAATGAATAATTTCTAGAACAAAGTACAAACGAATGTGCGGATTTGACGAAAGTGGTTTTATTTATCAAAGGGACTAAAAATTTAACGGTACGAGTAGTTTCAGTATAGTTTAATAGCTTCTTTGAAAGTAGGAAACATTCAATTTAATATTACATTGCCGTTTCCAACCCCCTATCATGTCATTAAGTCTATTGCCAATTACCTGAACTAGATGTGATGTTATCTAAGTCTTATTTTATTGCTTCATCTTCAGCCTTTTCTCTTCAAATATTTATGAAATCCTGGTAGGGACTCGCTTGTGTTTACATAAATTCTTTAGCCGACTAAATTCCCAAAGGAGGCGCTCGCGTGAGGGTACTTGCGGTAAATTGTCGCATACATTATGTATTTTGTTTCGGTGTTTGCCGCGTGGAAAGCAAGTATTTGCTTTTCACTTTGGTCTCTGTACGGTTTATGAAATGGATTGCGATAAGATGAGGAATGAGCTTGTAAATTTGTGGCATTATTTTGAGGTACATGTTTTGGGACACATTTTGGTTTATTACGTTTGTATGTTTCCTCTTTAACCCTTCGTAGGGCCGAATATTTAGGACTATGAAGAAGTTAAAAGATTCAAATACAATCACGGAATATCTATACAGTCGACTGACCAATCGACAAAAAAGAACTGGGGTAAAAAAAATACAAGTTCCAAATTACCTAACTTAGAAATCCCCGGAGCGGACTTAATTTTATTACCGAAGTGTCCCTGCCTTTTGATGCTAAAAGGGGGACTTTTTGTAGCTGTTCACTTGAACCATTTCCTAACGGAAGCGGGACACTGCCCCAAGCGAGCTTTACATTCCTCCAAGAAGTCTTAAGTAATTTCACATCTTTAGACTTGAGGTCTTAGAGTAGAAGATTGCATATCCCGGTAACGCAGCGTATTTAGGTTAGGATGTTTCGTTACGTGTAGAGGGTCGGTAAAGTACACATGTAAGACGCGAATGAGGTGAGATCTTTCGGCGCAGACTGTTTAATGAATTATTTAACTTGGTTATCGCTTATAGGTTGCTCCTGTTTGTATAGGGCGGTATCATGAATACGAGGTGCATTTTTGATTTGTGAGATATATGCTGGGTTTTCAGATATCGTCCATGACCCATATGCACTAAAATGGATGTATGAGACGTGCTCATATCAATGAAAAACTAATTGGGGAAATATCATACTTAACTGTAAAAGCTGTAAGCGCTGGTGGCCTAGCGGTAAGAGCGTGCGACTTGCAATCCGGAGGTCGCGGGTTCAAACCCCGGCTCGTACCAATGAGTTTTTCGGAACTTATGTACGAAATATCATTCGATATTTACCAGTCGCTTTTCGGTGAAGGAAAACATCGTGAGGAAACCGGACTAATCCCAACAAGGCTTAGTTTACCCTCTGGGTTGGAAGGTCAGATGGCAGTCGCTTTCGTAAAAACTAGTGCCTACGCCAAATCTTGGGATTAGTTGTCAAGCGGACCCCAGGCTCCCATGAGCCGTGGCAAAATGCCGGGACAGCGCGAGGAAGAAGAAGATCATACTTAACTGTAAAAAACTGTTGCATGTTGATTTTATCGTCCTCATTTTTCGGCTTGGCAAATTCTGGCCAAACTCAAATACCATTTTTTCTATCGTGGATATCAAAACCAGGGCATGAGTCGTTTGTAACGAAATGTAGGTTTTCACTTTGATCCACCAATTGCCGAAAGTATCACGTCTGACGAATTTCTCCGGCGGTCAAGCGTGACGGCTGGAACCAATTCCAGTTTGATTAGGTATCGTCATGTCTCGCAGACGGCTTTGTCTTAATCAATTGTTTTCTCGAGCATAATTGCCTAGACTCAATCATACGTTTTGGAGGTGAAAGGTGAATACAGGTCGCCTAAATACTTTTGTTTATTTATCGAAATGGATCACAAATGAATGAGCCCCGGGTTGTTAGTCTGTTGTTGATGACATCTGGTAATTGCTGAATCACGTGCCAATAAAATTGACTATTAATTGGTCGATAAGTGCTATAGCACTCGTTTCATCTGTAATAATATACATACGCTATTTGTCTTTCTGAATTGGCCGTTCGAAATTGAGTAACAGTCAAATATATGTTGGTTGTGTTCTTCAAGATGAGAATGTTGAGAATTCTCAAAATTTAACAACGCTTAAACGGGTCTTCTGGTGATATCCACAGGATAACACCGCTTTCAAGACATTATCTCAATCATGTGGAAATTAAACAATTTGTAAACATTCTTGCCTAACGTATTTGCGAATCATCCGCTTATCTCTATACTGGTGTAGCACAGATTGGTGTTGGATGTAATTTCCCATCGGTACAGATGTGATTCCGAGTACTGAACAAGCGCTGTTCGTCTCAAACTAACCATCCAAGTGTGATCTCTCAAACATTCGACGTAAGGTCACGCTTAAATAGACACAGGACAAAGGAGGTTGCGAGTTTAAACTTCCCTCGCGCTCAATAGTAAAAGTGCAAAAAGAGGGTCAGTTAAGTGTTAATATTGGTTTTCCTGAGGCAAATACTCGCCCGTGCCCGGTAAGTGACAATGTATGGAGCGAGATGAGCTCGGTAGGAAGGCATTCATTGCTTACTCCGGGTGTGTGCAGGTGGTATTTGCATCGGGACTTGTATTGTGGGATTTGTGGGGTGTGTACATGTAGGTGCGTTGTATTAATCTGGCGATGTTGCTTACTCGAAATACTTTGGTACAGATAGATTTATGTTTTAGTATATTTATCTTTTTTCGAAGAGATACAATCGTATGTGTTTACATTCACGTTTTACGAGTAAATAATTCAATGAACTATTTCATAGATATCTAACATGAACTCTATTTTAAAGTTGTATATCACAAAGTTTAATCTAAATGACGTACCTTATTTGAACAATTGCCCCGTAGTTTAGCATTTTACAAATTAATAAAATTTCATTTGCCCTGGGAATTATTATATTGACTCGCTCTGTTTGCGATAATTAATGTCGACTAACTTCTCTGATTACAGTGATTACAATACCTCACCATTACAAAGTTAACCCTTTCCTTGCCCCGTAATTATATGGTTTCCGGAGATACTTGTAATTAAAACTTGGCAACTTGCTTCCTTGTTTTATCTTTTGTTAATACGGGTAGTATGTAACGTCTAGCCAACGATCAATTAGATAAAAGAGAGCATTAATAAGAGTAATCCTTTCAGGTAGTGGAAACAAAAAATAAAACAACACTGCATATTTTGTGTATACGGGTATGCAGGTAGATAGGTAATTTACCAATATGAATTCAAAAATAATCGTGGAAACGCAACCTCCGCTAAGTTGCCTCGAAACAACTTTTCTTTAGTATCTGTACGACCCATTTAAAAGTCTGATAACATTTGCAATATTGACAGTACAGATATAGGTATTTTTCTATTTTTAATGAGGCCCTTTATTTAGTTCTGCGTATACCATTGCACCAAGAATGGTTTACAAAATTATTAATAACCACCTAAACGCCTATGTAAAACAAGCAAAGTTTGCACGCGCTCAAACATCACAATCTGGCGAGAATCCAAATTGACAACTTTGAAGCTTACACGGGCGCTCTCGGGAGTTGTCGGAGTCAAACATTGTCACTTTATTAACGCGGCGTTTGCTGTTAGACACATGAATGGAGGGGGAACGTCACTTTGGCTTTTTTACCCTATACCCTAGCTATTTTAGGGCGCACTATGTAGAGTTTTAGTGTTTCGCTTCTCGTTGGGCACTCAAGTATTTGCATCATTTCGTAAACTATAATAATTATAATCGCCCAACGGCTAATAGTACGAGTATGACTCCTGTCCTGTTACTCCTGCATCATTTTTCATGTAATAGCTTTGCGACCTAAATAAGAAATAACCATTGGCTCTGTGGCTTTCGTAGCTCTTCGGTGTAGCATATGAGATTCACCTTTTACTTTCAATTTATCTAGTTAATAGTTCACATTAATTTGTATACAGTAGTTTAGTTTTCACGGTATCTACTTTTTAGATGTAGAGTACCGGCCGATAATATATCACCTCCACGTTTTTTACGAACTTTTTTATATTTGTCAGTGATTTCCACCTCGATGAGAGAAATTGGTCTTCAGTAATGTTTTTTTTTTAATTTACACCGTGTTTATTTTGATTTCCGTTAATTTCAAGGGTGCATTCTTGAACTTAAAATAAGTAACTTTCTCTAAGACACCGGTATTCTAATTAACTCCATTTCGGAGACAATCAATAATTTATTTTTATCTTATAAGGCCCTCACGAGCGTATAAACTTGCCTTAGGGCCTGTTTACATATTTATTTGTGTTTAGTACGAGTGTGTACATTTGCTACTAAACGTAAATACTATCTCAGACGTTTGATGTTCGAAATGACATTGTTTGGTTGAATTCAACGTAATGTCCTTGTTACAACAACGCTATATGCAACATTTAATTACTTTTTATACATTTAGTTTCCTTTAACGTACTTACCCATACCCCGGAGTTAACGGAATTCAATAAAAACACAGTGTATGGACAACTGTTTTTTTTTTATTAGAGATTTTTTGTAGCATTACATATCTCCTATTATAATTTACAGTATTTCATTGCAGTATTTATTACATTTGTATAAAACAACTATTAAAATATGCAATCTATTAACTCTTTACTACTACTTTACTCTATACATCTTCATACAAAAACACACAAAGTTGATATATTATTGGCCGGTATTGTATATGTAACTGGGACCCCGTGACATATTTAACAATTTCTTACGGTTTTGACATTATTTTGGTACGACGTTGAAGATCGCTCACGCCGAGTAGTATGAAATAAAGTGAAAGGCGTGCGTGAGATGCGCGCCAACCACCAAGACGATTGTCAAGGTCGCATCAAAACCAGTTCTACACCGTAGCAAATTGTTAAATTGGAATTGTCCTCCGAATCAGCTTAATGTCGATTTAAATCCCACACTGCATAAATATAATTACGCGATTGTCGTAAATTTGCCTTTAATTTGTGGAATGGTTAGTCTGATTTGGTTGCTCAATGGATTTTTGATAAATGTGCTACCTATTTTATAGTCGAATTTAATTTAATTTAATAGTTCGAATTATTCCGCTTAATTTATCATTCATATTTTGAGGAAAAAAAGCCATTGAATGAAGGAAGATCATGCTTTAAGAATTTAAATTAGGTATAGAATTACTTGCATATCATATACACTAAACTAATCGTCCTAGACAAAGATAAATCTACGTAAATTAGCTCGGCTTTACTTGCATATAGTTAGTGGGTTGAATTATTGCATGTTGGCTTTGACGACGCAGCCTGTCAGTACATATCAAGTGTTAGGTTTTGATTAAATATCTATTCAATGTGCAATCCAAATTTGGCTTAACTAGCCATACCAAGTCTCACAAAAGGCTGTGGGGCTAAAATTATAAATCGATGTCATAGAAATCGATGAACTGTGACTTATGCACATTAAGAGGATATGTAGTTGTATTGTAAAGAATATTGCAAATGCACATGGATAGTTAGTAGGAGTTCGTCAATAAAGTGTGTGTGTGTGTGTGCCCTTTATTATGCGCAAATCGTAATCGTCGTAGAAAATCTATGTACCTATGTTATATACGAAAAAAAGTGACCATGTTCCTTTAGTACATTTTTTATAAGGTAATTTCTCATCAAGTTTTCCAATCTTGCAAAGCTTCTCTAGCGAGGTTTGCTAACTTTATAAATTCTTGTTACAGGTAAGCGCAACTTCGAGTTGGCGGTAAATGGACTTTGCAAGAAGTCTGCCTCCTGCAGGTCAGGTGGTACTCGTATAACGTAAAGTATATTAGTGCTGCTAAGGGTTCATATCCTTTGTAACTTTGTTAGGTTAGGTTAGGACGCTTGTTGGCAAAACTATACTTGGTGTGAAAAACCTTACATTGATAATTATAAATCAAAATATTGTTTTCGGTTTCCGCGATAGTTATTTGAGATGAAACTGTTGAAAAGGATTGTAACGGATTGTATTGACTTTAAAATGTTGTGGGTAGTTTAGCATATTGAAATTTTGACAAAGATTTTTAGGGTTTTCTCAGTCTAACCGTGACCAAAAGTGTACTGGTAAAGGGCATGACATGGCAAGATGTATTTTAATTTAATTTCAATATACGCGAGATATCATTTGTATTATGAATTATGATATTTATGATAATTAAGATAAAAAAAGGCTGTTGTAGCATTAGGCTATATTACTCGTATTTAAGCTTGTTTTAAATGGCTTACAGCCATGTACAGATAAAGTTATACATAGCTTATAATATCTAAATTAACAACCGATTCGGAAAAATAACGACCAGCGAACATGCCCAAAGAACTTGAAATTGGCATCTAAATTACGTTAACGTGTGGATAATATGCAACTTTCTCATTTAGTTGTTGAATAATTTGATTTGTTGTCAGTACATTATTAAAGGCCGTGAAAACTCTCGAGAATTCCAAATTCAGAGAAACAATAATTTAAAATACAGCCGGGAATGTTCAGCGCTCACAGTATTTCACTTAACTCTGAAATATCACCTCTCGGCGTGAAAGGTCCCCCTAATGGAGTTTCGCCACCGACTGACTCAGAACTAAAGTAATTTGCACTAGTGTTCTGGCATTATCTTGAAGTAATGTTAATGCCTAGTAGGGAAGCTTTTTTGCACATTACTGTATCAACATTTATTTAACTTTGACATAGTTGTCGTAATTGTCTTTGAAAAATTTACATTTTTAACTTCCGTGTTCCGATTTTTTGTTCTTAGAATTTTACTTTTGGATATTCTTCTGGATTCCATTTAGGTGGAGTGTAGGTCCCTGCAACAGTATTATTTTCTTAAAAGGTTTTTGTTTGCCCTGAGAATTAATTGCTTTTTATTCAAATTAAGAAATATTTTAGTAAATATTTCGTCACTGTACCAAGTTCTCAAGTTGCGCGATTTGTCACTTGAATAACTTTGATTTAAACTTTATTTATTTCACCAACATAACATTAGCATTCGACACTATTTGTTTTTTGAACATAAAAATGAATATGTAAACATCCACCATGAAACTATCAGTTCATTAACTGGCTTCCGAATTTCGCTGCCTGCCACGGTTAATTCAATTAAAAATTCAGCCAGAATCAATACACGCCATCGTCCCTGAATATAATTAGTTCAACTAGGTTATAACGCTCATCCAGCCTTTAACACGCCCGGCCAGTTCACATTACCTGCCTGGCTACTCCTGGGCTCAGAATAGACGTCGCCCTTCTGACCCTCATTTCGTGTCAGTGTGGTTACAGATCCCGATACATCGATACCTGATACGATTCGCGATTGCTCGATTTGCCTGTTGATTTCGGGGTGTTTCGATCGGTTAATTGGACGTGTGCGTGTAATGGGATCGTTCAAAAGCTCTACTTCGTCCTATGATTATAGGATAATCGCTTTCGGGAAAAAATGCGAAAAGAAAATTAGCTGCAAGGAATAACTCCGTTTGGGAAACTCATCTAACAAATCTTAATTTAATCTCACGCATGGAAGTGTAAGGGGTCTCGGTGCAGTACGTTGCGTTTATTTTCACACTGTAACTACTAGAATTGGGGTTTGCAACCATTTTGGCTTAAAGCTTCTTTATATAAAAAACGTGAACTTTTATGTATTTTTCACGTGGTACAAAAAATTACTAAGTTTGTATTTAGTCCCAAAACGTAACTACTGAATTGATGCTGACGCGCAACTAGTTGTAACGACATCGGATAAAGAAATGGTGGGACCTGTAGCAGTAGTAGGGCTGCCTCGATGCTGAGTTTTAGTAAACAATACAACTGAATTACTTAACAACCTATCAAATTTAATTTCCTGGGGAAATTCACTGATACCGTGACCTGCCGCAACCTCAATAAATTATGAAAAATACGTTCGAGTGAATGCCTAAATAGGAATGCCATTTTGAATACAGTCCTCGACGGTAATAGGACTGATCGATTTTGTTATCGCTTCTTCTACCTTGAGTCGGAACGCTTTCTTACGGTGTTTACTTCTTTCGTTTACTTGGCTTCAAGACCTATTCGATTAGATGAGGTCTACGTTGTATACTACGTGAATGACTTTGTTTTGTTCAAGTTTTTGAAGTTGTTGTTTTCTATTTAGACTAATTCAGATGAGATCTGGACGTAGGGTCAACGTAAACTTTCTAAGTCAGCTATAACCTTGTATAACATTTTAGGTATAACAGTACTTGACTGGATAACTTTGGGCTAAAACAACTTGGCGAAGAGATGGCGCCACCTCAACTTAGTTCAACAGTCTAGCAATAACGGCTGTTAGGCACGCCAGTTGCGTGAAAAAACTTAGGTTATAGTTATTCAGAAATAACAGGTTAGTTTAATTATTGTTTCAATAATGAATATATGTGAAGAAAAGAGCGTGCAACGCACTTGCAACCCCTCTGGTGTTGCAGGTGTCCAAGTATTTTCTTACCACCAGGCGATTCGTGTGCTCGTTTGCCTCCTATATTATAAAAAAAAATTAAACCAATATTTCACTTCTCATTGTTTGCGTCGCTATAACTGTCTCGTAATATTTATTGATTTGTAATTTTGTAATCATTACCAGTAATCGCTCCATTGTTATATAAACGTCAATACACTTTTCTAGTAAGTAATCCTACCCTTTTGTAATTATTCAATGTTACTAACATTTTTTCATTGTTAAGACTAATTATGTAAAAATTTCAAAGAATTAAGCCAGTATTACTATGAAATTGAATACCGTTATTGTTACTGCTTTATATTATAACTGGATTATAATTATGACATCCTTATCGTGTATTATCTGAGCTTGAAGCTTGGGACAATACCCAGGTGAGCTTTAGTCAGACGTGAACTTAAATACTTAGTTATTCAAAGGTCTTTTGTCAGGGTTTAAAATACTATTGTTGTATATTGATACAACAAACCGATTACATTTATAATTTGGTTATTAATCAATATATGTGTACATTATTAATAATCATGAATATTAACATACATGTATACATATTATTGATGAAGAAATCATGACAGTTTGCTCTAGGTCGATGTTTTAATAAAAAATGGTCAAGGAGAATGCTACACTTATAATTTTTACAAACATGCGAATATCGACAAGGTTTTCATAGATGCTTTTAATTGCAATTTTAATAAAGTAGACTTTGATCGTATAGTGAGGATAGGCACCCACTCGTCTTATTATTCTTTCAATTGTCACTATCTTGAATAAAGCAATCCTAAATAAAAACAAGTACAGTAGTTGTACCTCCACCGAAAAATACCACAGTCGACCCCGAGTAAACTTCGTTTGTACCTAGCCTTTTTTGTATTCCTTTGTAACCTTTTCCATTCCATTCGAGTTTGAATTTTAAATTCCACTCGCGCCCTGAGTTAGGTAAGCCATTGCAAGTTTTTGCCAACTAGATTAAGAGTAGTGTTTCCAACTGTTGAGTTAACTTATAACTTGACTGAATTACGTTAGTGAGATATATTTTCTAGGCAAGTATTTGTTAGATGTTTATTTGCTTAACTTAAAGCTAACTATTGCGTTTGTATAGGAAGTGTCTCTTATGGATATTCATATTAACAATTAATTACCTAACCCTTGACCCATAACCTTTGACTCTCGGTTTGTATTTTTTTCCAAACAGATTTATCCCATTATTGAGCGCCAAGCGGGCTTTAATTACTACCATGGATACTACTTTTTCTTTTCTACTTGGAATCAAGGGTTTCTTTTTTTGCATCAAAATATATCGATATATGAAAACTTCTCTTAACCTAGAAATTATTTTAATCTAGTTGTTGAACATCGACATATATATGTTTAGTGTCGAGTCCAGTAAAGTTTATTTAGGTATAATGAATCCTTTCCTTTTATACTACGCCAAGCACTACTCCGGTTAGAAACTACTCAACTATGCAAACACTCGCAATGATCATATCACGGCTCGGCACGGCGGAGTGCCCGATGTCTTTTATTTGCCGAACACTTTGTGCAAATGAAAAGAAATTGCAGCTGCCGTTTATTCAGTTTCATTGAGTGCTTTCGTTTTGCGTCATCGGTTTTAAATTGCAGGTTCACATGACTAAAGTAGGGTTTTGGTTGTCATTTTCTACACTGATATTCAGAGTTTGAATGAGTTATTTGCGAGCGTCGTTATTTAAGAGTACCGATCATTGATATAAATGATAGAGTTCTAATATTTTATGAGCCTCATAGTTTTTATTGTTCTACTCTTCATAAATATTATCACAATTGCCTAAAATGCAATGATCGTATTTGTGTTGTTATTGTATTTTATCCCGTCAGCCAGGGGACAGAAATAGCAGTTTGTTAGAAAAACTGTTTTACGTTCTACTAACATGCTTAGTAGAGTAGATATAGGTATAGATAACTCCTTCGAATGGATGGAAAAGTTTTTAACCAACATAAAAGTGAATGATTAGTTAAATTAAGTTAAATTGACATTTATTTATGACATTTTTTTCGGGACGGAGAGTGAGGGTTTAAAGAGTGAAGAGTTAACGAGTGACAAGAAAAAATTGGACTTCTTCAAAACGTCACATTATTCTTTCAAATTCTAAATATCTGTACCTCTGTAAATTATCTAATGAGTTAGCTTGTTTGTGATAATATACTTTTTAAAATCCAATTACTTCTTCAACGTTGCTTCAAAAGTCGACGATTAAGGTATCCATCCACAAGGAATGTCGTAATAGACATTGTTATCTTAATGGTGTACCAGTAAAAACGACTTTGTCCGGATTTCTTTCTTTCTGCAGTTTTTATCTGTCCCACTTGGAGAAAGAGTAATGTAATGGTCTTTTTAATTGCATCAATTTTGTTTGAGGCTATTGGGGTTCCGGTTATATTTCTACTCTTGCAGTGTCATTAATTTTAAATTTATGGACCGTAACAAAAGGTTAAGGATAATAATATAATTTAATAATTAGTATAGTGAGGACAAAGTCAACGTGTTTACAAAGTCGTAAATAATTATCGGTTCTTACTTTATTTTTATTGCTTTTAGTTCCGAGAAAAACTACTGAGAATAAAAGAATATACTTAAATAAATAAATATATAGGCCATTATTACACAAATTGACTAAGTCCCACAGTAAGCTCAATAAGGCTTGTGTTGAGGGTACTTAGACAACGACATATATAATATATAAATATTTATAAATACTTAAATACATAAAAAACAGGATTCGAACCCGGGACCATCAGGTTCGTAGGCAGGGTCACTATCCACTAGGCCAAACCGGTCGTCAAAAATATATATACTTATATCTACTAAGATAGCGCTCTGACTAAAGCTTAAGTAGTTGAAACATATTCAGGTCAATAACCGTTTTACCAGTAAGTACGCCAATTGCAATAATTCACCGGTTATTCAAAGACTATTAATACGGTACAAATTTCATGTCATCCATCACGTTTATTAAATTGATAATTACGATATCAAAGTCACACGGGTCATGTAAACAATCGGGCCGTCTTCAGATAACAGTTTCGTAATGTTTGTTATGCAAAACACACGTTTATCTGTCTTTCACACGTCCGTTACTTCAGTATTGTTTTATTGTGAACATCAATTTAGTCGTCATACGTCGGTTACAGATGTGTTAACATTACAATTAACATTTTGTGTTCTGACACTAATTAATTTGACTTTTGATTCGGTTCCTGTGTTATCGATATCACTTTTCTCTCATTTGCCTACTTAATGATAATTGATTCATGTATTTGACGTTAAAAGGTTATCATTTATGTTTTATTACGAAATAGAGCTTTTGAACCCTAGTTTGTGGAATGCTCATCGTATTTGGATGACCAGATTTATTAGATTATTGGATCGAATTCAAAATTGTTTGTGAATCATAAAACGGCTAGACGTTAGTGAATCTTCAAAGGCATTTCGATGCGTAAATCCTAAGCGAGATCTATTTACAAGTGTTTCGCATTTTGTGAAGTTGTGTCAAATATTCAACAATATATTTAAATGTGTTCTTATATAAAGAAATACAAGTATCGTGTGATTCTGAATCCAAGTGTCTTAAGTCACTAGCGCGGCTAGTGAGTTTCCATGTGCGCTGTGAAGTGAAGATTGTGATGCGTAGTGTTCTCAAATAAAGAAATACAAGTATCGTGCTATCCCAAATTTAAGTGTCTTAAAACTAGCCTTACCAGTAGTCACCAGCGCCGCTAGTGAGTTTCCCTATGCGCTGTGAAGTGAAGATTGCGCTGTGTGGTGTCCTCTTATAAAGAAATATAAGTATCGTGGTTTCCAAAATCTAAGTGTCTTAAAATTAGCCTTACACTCAGTAATCACTAGCGCCGCTAGTGAGTTTCCTCATTGCGCTGTGAAGTGAAGACGGCAAGATAAATCCTCAAACTATGCGGCACCGGGTGCTACCGTTCATGGCGCCGGTGTTCCTCTCCAAGCTGTGGCGCCGGCGGCGGGTGGTTAAAGCTATGGAGAAGTTTCACGGGGTACATACTTAAACATAACTTTACTCTATTTCACAAGTCCTTATTAATCGCCAACGTGGCGAATGTTTCAAAATACTCCACAGTCCTATTGTCATTACATTTGTTTCTGATAACGACACCCTGGATATTTTGAGGGAACTCTTTAAATAATATATATATTCCATCACTCACTATCACTATTTTTTTGGTAACTCGTGCATTTGCAAGTATTTTTTTTGCTGTCAAAGATTTATTTGTATGTGATAAACCGTGTCCGCTAAAAGATATTTATGCTTTACCAACCTAGCCTATTAGTCTATCCCATATCCCGACCGAATAGATCGTAGTTTTAAGAGTAAAACATTCCCTTATAAAAGACATATTGTTCGTTGTCTTATTGCGCACGAATTGGAGCTATCTCCTTTTTCTAGACATGTTTAAATTCAAGCGCCTTTACACCATTGTCTTGTTTATCTCGCAGGCTGTTAGGATTTTTACGGACAAAAGAACAACGAATTAAATTAATGACTTAAGTCTAAGAATTGTTTGTTAAACTAGCTTATTTGAGTAGGATTTCCCTTACCATGAAAGTTTTAAAATAACAAAACTACAAATCTTAAAAACAAAAGTGAATAAATCTTGGTTACTATCCCCTTATGTGCCCGATAAAATGTTTGCTTCGATCAATCATTTAAACCAATTTTCTTTAAATTCCAATTTTTTTTTAAAGTTACTTACACAGTTATAACAAACCCTAACGACAATAATAAAGGCATAATTATTGGATAATATTGACAAAATTCAGATTTTTTTAAAGAAATGAACCCTTAAAATCGTAACAAGGTATGAACGGCTAGTGAAAATGATTCTAGTCCGAGTAGGTTGCTCAAGGATATCCGTCTCTTTCGAAAATGTTGAACAAGCAACAAGTCACACCAACATAATGTTAAACCGTTTTCTATGAGGCTAACTGATGTGTTACCATAATTAGAGCCACAGACGGAAGGAAAGGCGAATTAGCATGCAGTTTCCTTCGGTTTCACTCTGTTGCACGCCTTTCTGTGGTTTGTCTTGATTCAAGTTTACTTCATATTTAAATGCCTTTTTAGAAGAGCCCCTTAAGGGAATAAAGGATGGGAGAATTTCAACGAGTTGTGAGTCAGTCAGCCTGGGTTTTTTGACTGGGCGAAAATAAGTTTTAGGATATTTATACTTTTTAACTTACATCAAAATTTTAATAGCTGAGAGTTTTTTCGTCAGATCTTGATATAAAAAAACGGCCCTTAAAGGAGGAGGTAATTCGGTTGAATGTTTTCTTTGAGTAGGTAATATCAAGCTACACATGAAGCAATCTAAGTTTATTTTCGCATATTAGTAAAATATCTTGTGCTACCTTTACTAACCTATTTAAACTTCCCATAACTGTATATTCTCTAAGGAAAGATCAAGTTTCAGAGCTTCCTAGTATGTCCTAGAATGCATTAACTAAGTTCTTGTTACTATTTAATTAAACTAGCAACTTGAGGTTCTTCCTTGCGCCTAACGGGAATTCCTTTTATCACATTTCTAACTTAGTGAAATCAATAAAATGAAAATGTTTTCGCCAATGAGGAGGGCAAACAAAACTATCCTTATTTGTTTTACAGGCATACCTGTTCTATGTGATATTTTCCGGTTTCTGAGATAATTCGCAATAACTTTATCCCAATGGATAAAGTGCTATACTCGTATTCTGACGATTTTCTAATCTTACTTTGAATGGTGAGCCCTTGGTTACCTTCCTTAATAGGGTACTCCTTAAAAACTAGCTCGCAACGCAGAAAAATAACGAGTTCCCTTATTTAGTCAGCAGTTAGTGAATTTCCTACAATCTGGGTCTGATATTTGTAACGCTATATCCTTGTTTATATCATATACACTTAAGCGCAATGAAATATATTTAAAACGGAAGCATTTTGTTTGGAAGTGGTTTAGGTACGAAAAGTTGCACTAGATTTTAGGCAGATCATGGTTATGCTAAACGTTGTAAATTCGTTGCAGCATTAAAGGAACCTGTATCCTCAATTTCAGCTAAAAAGATTATTTAGAAGTAACAATCTAATAATACTCGTAGCATTATCCTCCCGAAGACCAGCGTACATAGGCCCTAATTAAATTTAGACTCTTTTAACTTAAGGAGTTTATGAAACTTATGAACCTCAATTATTGATCATCTCTTGAATTTTTTTAGAGCAATTCCTTTGAGCACGGGTATTGCTACAAAATTTACTGTCTGGCTAAAAGCTTAGTTATTTTTTATTGCACACTCTCGCGTGAAATATTTAAAATTTCTACATACGAAATCTCGGGCAGAGGCCAGATTATAATAAAACCCGATATTACTATGACACGCCTTCGTTTATTTTACTTTTTGCTCTTTAATAAGTTGAATATAAATTACTGCAATAAAAATTAAGGCTCATTCTCGCCATCGCGAAGCATGTCTTGCCAGTTTGGCACAATCTCTTTTAAACTGCCATTTTTCTGCCAAATCCGTGTTTGCACATGGAGCTTTCAAGCTTTTTCTGCTTCACGATATGCGAACTAAAGGGCATAATTTATATCAGTTTTTTGTGCTATTACTGAATGATATGAAGAGGTTTATTTTTAATGGTGTGCGTAATTATGGTTTTATATTGCTTTGATGGTTTCAAGATTGCGCTATAAAATAAAGCTCATGTGACTCCTCTGGAGTTGCAGGCTTACATAGGCTACGGAGACTGCTTACCATCAGGCGGGCCGTATGCTTGTTTGCCACTGACGTAGTATAAAAAAAAAGCTTTTGGTGCATTTCATGTTTTGGAAAAGATTATTATGTTTGGGATAAACCAAATAAACAACGTCTAATACCAATTGTCTAAACAGATGCATGCACGTCGAGCAGCAAATTGCAGCGCATAAAGCACATCATTAGATAGTACGCGGCGTCAAGTTTGAATTGTGTTGGGTGTGGTCGATCCTTCAAACGGGCTGCCTCTGACGTGTATGCGAGAATCTGTAGAAGTTTCGGTTGAAACTCGCCACACCTCAGCTGGGACTTTAATGCACGTTCAACTACATTATCGACAGTTAAAAAACAAGTAACGTGTTTCTGTTCTTAAATGTTATATTAAGCGTACTTACCTAACTCCGTTTAAAAAAAACTACGTAAAAACATTTTAAAGTAAGCTTCTCTACAAATAATCACAGGAATCCCTAGAAGTACTCTGAAAAACAGCGACGGTAAAAATGAGCTCGAATAAACATTATTTCCTGGAACATTTTGATGAAAGAGATTTGAAATAAAATGTACTATTCCACCCTTTCTGTGTGGCGTCTCGCATAATTTATAAAGAACATTTAAAAGTCGAAGCAATGCAAAGTTTGAGAAAATAAAGAGCAGGCTAAAGACATTTATAAGTAGACCCAGCAACCACACCTACTTCGCGTGCTAACGACCTATGTAGGATGTTCTCTACACTGTAGAATCAAATATCACTTTTCTATTTTGAATAACTTGTTTATTGAAAATCTTAATCCGGACGTCCTTTTCAAGCTTTTTAATAAAAGCTTAAAAGGACGAACCGAAATCAACAGAAAATTTATATCGATAAAAGAAAGATGTTTTAAGTTTAGAATCGTACTCTGATATTTGGTTTTTATACATCTTGTAGGGAGTATTTGCTCCGAGCATGACATGACACTATATGTCTGTCAATTAGTATAAAATTGTCTCCTTAGAATTAACATTGTTTTCGCTTGTATTTCCCTTGCACAAAGCCAATGTGTGATATTGATTAGACATGTCCGTGAAGGAAGCCCTACAAAACTCTTACGTATGAAGTACCTAGTGTTATCTTTATCTCAGTCCTAGCTCGGCATATTATACATGCTATTCTCGTATACATTGCACCCAAGAATAACAGGTAACCGAGTGAAGTATCTTAACGCTTGTATCAGTTGTAGTTTCACGATCGGTCTCTGAGGATATTTTGCATTATAATAATCAAGGCTTTTAATATTTGTCGCTTTTGACGCAAAATTGAATGGGTAATCACTGTAATAAGGTATTCGTTCAAGTTTAATTTACAGCTAGTAGTTCAGGTAGGTATGTTGTTTAGTATATGTAGATTTGAAGCTTGAATCATTTTATAATGTAGATTAGTGTTGCTGTTGGCTAGAGATCATATAAAAAAAAATCTTGTCAATCTTGAATCTTGATCGTTCAATGTTCAAGCTTAGTTTTTTTGCTAATAGGCGTTTTCCAATCTGTGACCAAAAATGATTATAATATTTCACTCAAATTCAGAAATCTAATGAAGCATACTTATATTAGTTATTCCTAAATGAATGAAATAAAAACCCAGAAAGTTTGGAGCTTTAATAATATAAAAGTCAAAGTCCCTTAATCAGCAGCGAAGGTCAAGTTACAGAAATAACTAACAGCATTAGTTATTTAAGGCCCGTCATTAGCTTACGATACTGTGGAAATTGAAAAACTTGGTGGCAACGCCATTACCGTTTGGTAAAGAAAGTTTTTCTTTCTACTGCATAATGAGGTGCATATGACGTAGTACTAAAATAAGTTTTAACACTAATATTATTTTCCGTCTGGTAATGGATAGCTAGATAGAAAATAATATTATATAATTATATATGAAAATAAGTTAACTAAACAATAACCAATAAAAAACTGATTTAATAAAAATATACAATATATATATTAAATAAAAAAAACTTGAACTAATAATGTGTAGGTAAACTAACACGTGTGTAACTAATCACGCGTGGAAAGGTGTAAATAGAATTAGGTTTCTTTATTTATTTGAAACTATAAACATCGAGGTGGTTGCAGTATTTCATTTAAGCTAAACTACTAAGGGAACAAATCAAAGTAGTTAATTTAATATTTTGGTGTGCGTTTATTATATTTTTCATTTGTTTTTATGTATTAACTACTAGACTACAATAATTATATATATTTTTAGCGTTATTACTGACTTATCCTTGTCAGTCCTCAAAGTTGGCAACATATGCAATTTCGAGCCCGCTTACCATGAGGAAATACAGTTCAAAAAATACTTTCCTTAAACATTGGGCAAGTGGCCGAGCGTTGTTACCTTAAAAACCAGTAGAGAAATTTATGGCAAAAACTTACTCCCGGTCTTAAACGGGTTCGCACCTAAAAGGAAACATTTCCTTTGCCGGACCCCGTTTTCCTCGGGTCAATGGCCTGAAAATAGGGTTACCACGTATTTATTTTTGAAGCACCAACGGAATCCCTGATTTTTAAACAAAATTTCTGACGATCTGGTTGGAGGGTCTGTTATGACACTTACCTACTTTTAAATTTGCCATAACTTCATCATCAGCCAAAAAGTCGCCTGCGCCTGCGCCTTAATTTGCTTTGTCATTATCAAAAACAAATATTTTTTTGCAAATGATTTGGCCTCTAGTTCCAAATATGAAGAATTTCCCTTGTAAAAGAAATTAGTTTTTAATATGCGGCATTTCAGAGTAAAAACTGGTCGTCTGGTCACCCTTTGAGTGAACCTTAACTAAGATAGGGGATTCAGGTCGCGTGGCCGGTAAAGATAACTCATGTTTGTTGGCCCTTTGTGAAAATTGGGAATTTGAGAGAATTTTGGGTCCCTTGACCGATATTAAGGTTAATACCGTGTGAAATTTTGGCATGAGAACCTTTACTTTACCTTTTCGTATTAATGTATAAAATAAACACTCCAAAAACTCGCTTTATTACATATTGGACAAAGCTTGATCACGAATGCTATCAAGGGTTCAAATATCGGGATGTATTTTAAATTCATAATACTACATAACTGGACTCAACTGGATGAACTTATACTCAAGGTTCTTGAATTAACGGGTGTATTTTTCTGTTTCAGAGCGCATCGGAGTCGTCCGCGGGCGCTGGCGGGGGCTCGGCGACCGGCAGCGTACGGGTCTCCTCGCGATCTAGGGCCTCCGAGGAACCGCACATTGGTAAGATCAACTTATCATCTTATAAAACACTCTTTTCGAAACCTTCCTCATCTCATCATACTCGCCGATCGTCGATATCTGACCCTCTAGTCGATGATCTTAACGCTCATATTCAGGTGTGTGGACTATAGCCTAGTAAATAGATAAATAACAACAACAACAACAACAACAAAACCAGTTTAAAATATACCAGTTATCTTCAATTTCAAAGACATTCTTCCTCGAGATCGCGATTTGAAATAAAATTAAGGGAGCGCACTGCGGGCGGGTGGATTAATACGAGTTTTGCAGCTTGTGGATGGCGTTTATTATTTATAACTATTGAAATATTTATAAAAAAAAAAAAAAAAAACTATTTAGACATCTCCAAACACAGGTGAAAAAAATTGATTATGTAGTTGAAGCCCCGTAGGTTCGGGTTCTTCTCTCACTCTCACTGAGCGTATGTGTGAGTTAGACGGATGTGCGTGCTAAGGACCGTGGATATCACATTTTTGAATTTTAATTTGTTGTAGGTTATAACAAAAAAAATTTGCCCAATGTTAGAAGCATCTTTCATATTATTAGCTTTTGTGCATAAAATGTTACAAATTTTTAAAGTGCGGGTTAGACCTTTCTTCGTGTTTTTTTCTCTATTGACCGTAGTCAAAAATCTGGATTCGAATCGATGAAGTCATTAGAGAAAATCCTCAAGATCGCTAATACATTTTTTGATATTATGATCTAAGTAAGTCAGATCAGTACGAAGATCAGTACGATTTCTCAAAAACTCTGTTCTATGAAGCCACCTTAACGAATCTAAAACGAAAAGGTTTTACATCAAACACACATTGGTCCTAATTTAAACCATCGCTTGATATTCAATCATTCATCGCTTTTCCGTGCGACAACTTATTAGTATTGGAGAATATTTGCAAGCAACAAATTGTAACTGTCAATACAAGTTTACACGACAAGATGAATCCCGTCCTTGACCCGAGATGCCTTCGGGGACGATGAATGTTTGACGAATGAAAAAGGGTATTCGCGATTAGGGTTCGACCTTTCACAGAGTATTGCTGCGGAATTAATGTGGGTGTATACTTTGAGGGTCAGCGACTGTTGAACTCGTGTAAAAATTAGAAAAATGTTTTTCAAATTACACTCAGCGGGTTACTGTCCAATGGCTATTATTATCAAAGATTTTCTTTGTAGTAAGTTGTTTTTTTTTAATTGTTAAAAATGTATCAAAGAAAGTTTCTTTTGAATGGACACAGTAAGAGCTATTAAGGTATACATATATACTAGATTTTCAAAGTACAGTGACTATTGTCAACGACATAGACTATCTCGTGTAAACATGAAATCTCTTCATCCGCGAAACGTTTTGGTTCTATTATTCTCGAGTATACATGAACTTTCCAGTTCGATAGAATTTATTTTTAATTACTGTTTTAGATCAGTATTTAAACTATGTTTCTATTTTTCCAGGAAAGTACAAGCTACTCAAGACTATCGGCAAAGGCAACTTCGCGAAAGTGAAACTCGCCAAGCATGTGCCCACCGGCAAGGAGGTTGCCATCAAGATCATCGATAAGACACAGCTTAATCCTGGCTCGCTGCAGAAACTCTTCAGAGAGGTGAGACCACTTTTTGCCGTCTCACTGCAAACGTACTTACTACACGTATACTTAGTTACCTATTTACTCCGTTGGCTCAGTGACCCAAAATGAGACTTTGCTTCCGACTCAAGACAGCGCCACTTTTTTTCGGTCTTTTGCTACTACTCGTCAATTGTTGACTCGGGAGTTCGCTCAGATCCGCCACCAGCAGCTGCCGCTCTAGCGATTCCAGGGGCGTCCGACAGAACGTGGAGGTATTATGCGGCTCAGGTACGCCTTTTTCACATTCCGATCTTCATCCATTCTCTCGACGCTCCATTCTCTGTGTCTGTGAGCTTTAGTCTCCCCTCACGTGACTACTGAAACGTGACATATGCCTTATGCAGATCAAGGATTGTTGTTTATTTGGAAATTAGGATACAAATTAGACTATAGTTACTGAGTAACATTGGACTAACTATTTTCAACGTCTGCAGTTCGTATATTGGATACCATTTAAGATTAATTTATAAATTCCTTTCTTGTGTAAAAAGGGTACGCGCGGGTCTTATTCATGTGCCTAAGTATGAGCAAAACACACGAAATTGTTTTGATGTAGGTACAGCAATTTATGTATAGTTTAGTAAGGTTTTGCTATGTTCGGCGGTCCTTCATATGAGCATATACATAGAATTAAACAGAGGATTACGTTTTGCGGTCTGAATTTCTTGCTGGTAGTGAGAGAATTTGTGGATTATTTAGGGATTTAAGTTTGCTATTATTTAGCTATTATTTCTTGGGAAGTAGGAATATTATCCTGTACAGAAAAATATAGCACTTTTTATATGTCTTATGTGTGACTTTTGAAGTACAAAGAATTAAACTTAATACTTACATTGAAAAATTCAAATTCAAATAGAGTTTGGATCTGTAGTTGAATGTTAATCCGAATAGAAGTAACATATTCCTTAAACTAGTTTTATCAGCAGAGCCTCGGCTTCATTCGTCAGTGTACACTTGCCATGAGGTTGCTTGCGTGCAGCCTATATAAATAAAACCACCATATCCTAAACGATGCTAGCTATGAAGATAGCGAATTGTTTACTTACCTGGTATGACCATTTCAAATTTACTTAGTTTTAAGATTTATTACTAAATCGTCCTACGCCAAACAACAACATTGGCTTGCCAAAACCCAACTTGTTATTGCTGATACAGCTTTGAGTTTTCGCTTGCGTACTGAATAACATATCTGTGAATAACATAATATTATTTCAAAGATTGCGCTTTGGTATTCTTTTGTCTTTGTGGATTGTTGCGGTTTTAACTAAAGTTTAGTACGATGTATATTATTATGTATTTCAGTATAGTTAACTATCCTCTTAAATCGGGTGATATAAACTGTATAAGCGTATGCTATTATTCAACTATTTGAACACAAGTTTTAAAGTGACAATATAATGAGATTCTTAGCGGCTTTCATATTATAGGTAACTGACAAGGCACAGAAATAGAATTCTTTGATTGTACATTGATGATTTGCAGCCTTAAGATGGATTTATGTAATGTAAGACCTCATGTGCCAGCCATTTACTATGTACCATTTATCAGCCTTGCAAAAACCTCAACATTGTTACGGTATCTCTTGCAATGAGCCTTTATGCTTTTTAATTTAACATTGAGCCACAATTGAACACGTATTCTGTACATCTTCCAGGTGCGGATAATGAAGATGCTGGACCACCCGAACATTGTGAAGCTGTTCCAAGTGATCGAAACGGAGAAGACTCTCTACTTGGTCATGGAGTACGCTTCGGGAGGCGAGGTTAGTACTAGCAAAGATTCATTAACCTTTTTAACGCCGCAGTCTGATAAATAAGACAAAACTTCATGTAACGTCGTGTAACTTTGTATCGGCGGCGGCACGAGCTCGCTCGATGATAAATTCTAAGCGTTTAAAAGGTTAATTGTAAGTATCTAGTAGATGTATCATCACGATTGGCCTATAAAGTCTATGGGAGACGATTAATTGCAATGTCCGAATAAATACAATTTTAATTATACTCCTAGACTTAAAGTGGCTGTCAAAGTAGTAGCTCATTTTATTTCTGATTTCCGCTGGGAAATCTCAATTTCAAAGCAGTCAGCAATCTCAACCCAGATTGATTTAATGATAACTACAGCAAAAATGCCTCAATTCGAAACACAATGATCGATATATTAACATTGCTTAATGCTTCGTGTAGCGTACCCAGGGCTCACAAAGAGCTGACAATGCAATCGAGATAAGAGTTAAGATCAGAGAGAGACAGACACCGTGTGTCTAATATAATGTACCTGGTTGTTTCTTCTGCATGTTGTACACTTGGGATACATCACATAAAACAGTACATAAAAGGACATTTCGGAAGGTACAACCAATATTAAGATTGCTTTGTAATGTTACAGGTGTTCGACTACCTGGTGTTACACGGGCGCATGAAGGAGAAGGAGGCGCGCGCCAAGTTCCGGCAGATCGTGTCCGCCGTGCAGTACTGCCATCAGAAGCGCATCATACACAGGGATCTCAAGGTTACCATCATATTAGCTGCTTTTATCCATCAGTTACCCACTTCAGATCCTAATCGCAGTGTCAAAAGAACACGGACTTAACGTCACTAAGACGAAACGAGACCCTATAGCTAGCCGATCATTGTTGATACAAACCCTCTAAGTCACAGGGTCTCAAGGTGATCAAAATACTGCAGGGTTTTAACTTCTCAAGTCCCAGGTATAGACAACACCAAAAACTACTTATTCCCAATGCGTATTTGACTTATCATTCTTTGTATAAAATGCATTTGCAATTTTACAATTCGCATTCGTAGGCCTTAGAAGTAACTCTTCTGTTGATGCGGATGACGGTTTAAGCTTCTCGATCAATGCGTGACAGATCGTATGGCATAGCGACGTGTCTTGTCATGAGTATTAATGACACCGGTTCATCGATTGTGCACTATTTTGACATCGCAAACTATGTTCCAGGCGGAAAACCTCCTGCTAGACGGCGAGATGAACATCAAGATAGCCGACTTCGGGTTCTCCAACGAGTTCACGCCGGGCGCCAAGCTCGACACCTTCTGCGGCAGCCCGCCCTACGCCGCGCCTGAACTCTTCCAGGGTTATTAGCTTTTTCGCATTTCTTTGAACTAGATGCTGGCATCTACTGGTGGCGACGTCAAAAATATTTAAGTAAGCCGGACCCAATATGACTTTGCTCAATTACAAGTACTGAACTGACTGAAAACTTGTCCAGCTGGTGAAAATCACGTCCAATGGAGGCGCCGCCTGTACGATGTTTATTTTGGTATTGCAATTTGATGAAGGCTTTGAAACATTTTTACAGGATTCTATCCTATCGTTCTACAAGATTTTTAGTACTGTTTTCGTACCGTTTTCAGGCAAGAAATACGACGGCCCAGAAGTAGACGTGTGGTCGCTGGGTGTGATCCTATACACGCTCGTGTCGGGCTCCTTGCCGTTCGACGGCTCCACTCTGAGAGAACTGAGGGAAAGAGTGCTCCGTGGGAAGTACAGGTAAGCAGTAGTACATACTCATTGATTGTGTACGATGTGTCTAAGATAAAACTCGTGCCCCCCGTTTAACGAAGGACGGAAATATACATACATTAGCTGTCCAATTCGAAGCACGAATATGTTTTAGACTTAATACATATCACACTGTCAATGAATTTATTAGTGTGACTGACTGGCGCAGTCGGTAGGACAACCCGCCGGCAGACTTCTTCCATTAATATTAAAATGAATTTCTGTCTCAAATTTGTATGACCAATGAAAGATGATGTTTATATTGGAGGTTGTCAAATGTCCTTTCAGTAAATTTCGCTGTCAAAATGTCCAACTGCATTTTTATTATGGACAGCCTGGAAAGTTACTAATAGAAAATTTGTTTAAATTCCAGAATACCGTTCTACATGTCAACGGACTGCGAAAACTTGCTAAAGAAGTTCCTCGTCCTGAACCCGGGCAAGCGAGCCTCACTCGAGAGCATCATGCGGGACAAGTGGATGAACACCGGCTACGAGGACGATGAGCTGCGGCCCTATGTCGAGCCGCAGCAGGACTACAAGGACCACAAGCGGATAGGTATGTGTACATATGTCGCATGAGTATGGTTTTATAGTCGTAGGTGTCAAGGAACTTTTTAGAAGATGGACGAGACGAAGGACGAACATGAATCATATCATCATCATAAAAGCCAGATAAGAGGGCAATTAAAGGAGAATCACGGTCGATAAACAAATGGAACTAATGCAGCACCGTAAGCGAAAAGGTAAGTAATGTTCACATGTTGCATACATATGGTTTTAATGCTCTATGGTAGACCGATTTCTAAGGGTTTCTAATCCAATTCAGGTTCACAAAAGATCGTCGTGTCGGATAAATGGATAAAGACCAAGTACGAGAACGATGGACTTGTGTGTTTTTTTAAGGGGAGCTGATAGGAGAGTTATCTGCACATGTTGCAGGAGTATGGTTTATTTCTTGCAGTAGGTCATTATATTATAAGACTCTGACAACAGAACTACTGG
The DNA here is from genome assembly GCF_033807575.1 of Cydia pomonella. NCBI lineage: Eukaryota > Metazoa > Arthropoda > Insecta > Lepidoptera > Tortricidae > Cydia > Cydia pomonella. The sequence goes on from NC_084726.1 coordinate 9,667,779, forward strand.
GACTATAAATGTATCCCGGTATATCTATCCTTGTATCACAAACATTACACACATAACTTGTGTATCTACATGGGTTATGTATGAACGAGGTGGAGGTATGGCTTGATACTCTGGGGTAATGTGTGAAATTGTGAACGAGTTTATAAAGCTGTAAGTATGGAATAACGGTGCTGTGGCTGCTGTCGGTACTATAATTGTAGCTAGTATTCATTATAAAGTTGCCAAATCGGAATATGAAGCTTCTATTTACCACAAATTGATCACAACGCTTTTATAAACTTTAATCAATTTGTTTTATCACTGTAAGGCCTCATACCAAACTTATGGCTCACAATCAACCTAATATGGGTTTTTACTGACAGTTTTCCAGTACCACTAATATTGTTTTTAACACGCAGCTAGTTTAATTATGTTTAAGCTAAACAGGGAAATATACTAAACTAAAACACGTACTAACTTATTGGAAATAAGTTTTAAAATATGCTTACTTCACGCAAAATGCCTACACTAATTGAACACTTTGCTAAGTACATTTTGCCTCACTTCGACGACTTGTGTGAATAATATTCGTTTGTATTCCATGCCAACTACGCAATCGGCACAGCTCAAGTTGGTAGGTGGTCATAGCTTCATATGTGTTAGATATTTATCAGTTTGCCTGATTCTATTTGTGTTTCCTTTTTCTTGAAGAGTTTTTATTCATTGGCACGAGTTTTGTCACCTTTTTTTACTATTTTTTGCTAATTCATGTGATAGTCTCGATTATTTATTCCAACAGAGCATGCTTTTCATATATCGAAATAAATTTACTGTTAAATAATATTCTAACCTGAGCATGAGCATTTTTTATAAGTTTTTTGTTCGTAGAAAAATTTGGATTATATAAATCGGAAATCACTTTATAAAGAAGCATACATTATAAAAAAAATAAAATCTTTCAGTAAGTAGTTCCCAATATATTTAGCGATGTGACAGAAAGGATTCCTTTTTTAACATTTTGGTATAAAAGCCTAGAACTAGAATTACCTTCCTGAATGCAGTAGTGTCGACGTAGTGTCACTAAGTTACCCCCCTTTTATGTACCTGTGAAGAATGAATAAAGAATTGAATCGTACAGTTGAAAGTACAAGTTTGAACCACGGCAGTAACGTATGTCTGTGTTTACAGAGGCTCTGGTGTGCCTGGGGTACAACCGGCAGGAGATCGAGTATTCTCTCGCGGAAGCCAAGTACGATGACGTGTTCGCCACATATCTGCTGCTCGGCAGGAAAAGTACTGACGTGAGTATTTATTGTAGTTTTTAGACCCGGTTTCATAAATTCCTAATGAAAAGACGTCTTTTCCAAGTCTTTTCGTGCATTGACCCGTCTTGTGCTATCTCTATTTATATTGTTGTCATGCTCGCATAGATTGAGTGCCGGGAATCATGAGCGGGACAGCAATATAGGATATTCGCGTGCAATAGAGAAAGCAAAAGGCCTACCTCTGTCAGTACGGAAATCCTTGTGGTAGGCGTCTTTTCTTCATTTGAATTCTTTCTAAGTTGTGTTGTAAAGCCTGACTAGTAATATATGATTACGCGCCATATTGCGGAATTTCAGTAGAACTACATTTTTTATGCTAAACTGAACTGTCACCCTATATAGCGCCCTCATGAGAATAATAGCGCCCTCTTGACAATATCATAATCATATATTCTGGTCGGGCTTCAGTAGGTATGTAACGGATCTTATCGTCTAGGTAATTTATTTACATATCGATTAAATAATGTAGCCAGAGGGAGAAAAGAGTCAGAGTATAATATTTTAATATTTGTTAGGTTTATTTTTTTCTAGCTGTTTTGCTATATAGCTCGGTTATTTTAAGCCGAAATATGGGGGTTAATTTTGAATCTCAGTGAATAATACTTATACGCACATATGCTGTGAATTATTATTAGCTATCCCCTTAAATCCCTTTATTTGTTTGGGTTAGTATGCATTTACTTATTAGTTTTTGTTGTTGTTCCGTCTCAAGACCCAGGAGAAAACGGTACAGTTTCATAGAAACATGTTTGTCATTTTCATAAATTTTTACAGAAATAAGTTCGGATTGAAGTTTTTTCATCCCATTAGCTCGTAAAGACTATTTTTTTTAAATAGTAATGAAATCATGAGTAAGCTGCATTTTATCTAGAAGAGCGGCAAAGTATTTTAATGTCAATTTTTAGTTTTTTCTAATTTAGCTAACATTAGTAGTAGTAGGTAGAGTTCATTTTTAGGGTTCCGTAGTCAACTAGGAACCCTTATCGTTTCGCCATGTCCGTCTGTCTGTCTGTCTGTCTGTCTGTCTGTCTGTCTGTCCAAGGCTTTGCTCTGTGGTCGTTAGTGCTAGAAAGCTGAAATTTGGCATGGATATATAAATCAATAAAGCCGACAAAGTCGTACAATAAAATCTAAAAATTTAATTTTTTTAGGGTACCTCCCCTACACGTAAAGTGGGGGTGAATTTTTTTTTTCGCTTCAACCCTAGAGTGTGGGGTATCGTTGGAAAGGTCTTTCAAAACTAATAGGGGTTTTCAAGAAAAAAAATTTGATAAAGTGAATATATTCGAAGATAATCGCTCCGAAAAAAAAAATGTGTCCCCCCCCCCTCTAACTTTTGAACCATAGGTCCAAAAAATATGAAAAAAATCGTGGAAGTAGAGCTTAAGAAAGACATTAAATGAAAACTATAGCGGACATGATCAGTTTAGCTGTTTTTGAGTTATCGCAAAAAGCTTTCCCTTCATAGTAAAAAGACTTACTTTAATTAGGTACTGATTATGCAAATTTGCCTATTTGTTTAACTCGGGTGAAAGGTATCGTTTCATCCCTTGGTTAACAATTTACTATACTTTAAGCTCCAGTTTAGCTTATTGTGACGGAAGAGTAACTACGGAACCCTACACTGAGCGTGGCCCGACATGCTCTTGGCCGGTTAATAAATGATGATTTTAAATTATAAATTGCCTGGGTATCAATATTAATTAGCACGAGGGGTCACAACTTTGCCTTCTTGTGAAACATTAAGTAAAGCTGCCGTCAGTCGATTTAAATTCTAGAAATGACTTTAAGAAGATAACATTATTGAAAGTGAAATATGGGCAGACGAATGACGTTATGTGAATATGTTAATTACATTTGGCTCATTTAAGGCCTCGTATACCGTATGCGATCCGCGTGCCGTATACCTATGTACGCGGATCCGTGTACGATTCCTCGTATCCGCTTTATGTTACTACGCTTTAGGTTAACCTTTTCGCCGCCACACGTCAATGAAGTATTAAAGTGTCATCAACGCCACGTCAAAAATTGCACGTATACAAACCTGACCAAAACCCCGACTTGATATGAAGTCGTGGCGTGTGGGGCACGAAATGTACTGAATTTATATCTAGTCATAGTCGACGAAAAGGTTAATATGCCGTGATAATGCAGTAGTTTAGTAAACATGTGAGTATATGCATATGTGTGTGTGCAGCCGGAGTCGGACGGCAGCCGCTCGGGCTCGTCGCTGTCGCTGCGCAACGCCGCGCCCGCCGGCGCCGCGCCGCCCGCCGCCGCGCAGCACTCGGGTACGTACCCTACCCTACCCTACCCTTCCCATGCCTTCCCTTCCCTTCCCTACACTATACTACACTACCACCACGCACACAAGGGAAATCATGGCCCCCACAAACATTTCTTTCCTTTTTTGGTGCGCTGCCAAATCTTACAGTAGCGCCCGACGTGACGCACACGCATAGGTCCTATACACCGCTGCACATCGCATTCAGCAGCAGAAGCAGTCAAATCAAAGTAAAAATTATATGATACACGTAACTCAGTCGTTCCGCCGATGACAATTCTAAACGTTCCGTAGGTCATTGGCTGAACAACAAATTCGGTTTTAAATTACACATGGCAATATTCTCATCAAACCCATTTTGAAGAGTTTTTTTTCTTCTTCTACTGCAGATGCAGACTTGACTAAGTGTGATAATAATAGTTATATTATTATTTAAAAAAAAGGTGCTTTATCTAAATTCATCTGCTTAAAACTTATAAAAAAATTCGATCAACACATTTTGATACCTAAGATATTAAGAATGGATTAAAAAAAAGATTTAAACCTTCATAAGTTTAAAACGTACTTTTAAAATGATGATTACTACTAAATATTCGTTCAATAAATCTTTATCGTCATAAAAAATATAACAATAATGACTACGACGCTGTACATAGGCCGTCTTAACGCTTAGCTTAGGATAATCGGGCGTAGTAGTCGCTTGCTTCACGGGTCATAGCGGGCCATCGTGCTTGTTTTAATCGTGTGCTTAATTTCCGTACTCGAGGAATTTGATTTCAATGCCACGTCGTAACTTGTCACAATGATAACGTATGAAGTAGCACAGAAATCGAAATCCTTGACCACACCACCGCTCCACAACTGCTCATCGGGATTTTAGACTAATGTAATGTTAACACTCATAACAAATATGTGTATTTTTCTTCTTTGTTTAAAAAAAAATCGGTTCACGAAAAAACAAAAACTAGGGAAGCGACTTGAAACATGAACCATAATCTTATTTCAAAAGAGATTATGAGCCCATCGCCCATCACGATAATTTGAACTTTATAGACAAAGAAACTTTGTCGAAATTGCACTAAGCACTTATTTTTTTAATATATAATCAAATAGCCGTGCTACACACAGGCGGCAGTTCCGCTCCTCGACTAAAGATATCACACCCAGCGTATATGCTCCATCTCTTTTACACTTGCAATTTTTGAGTATTTGTCTTACACGTTGAGTTGCGAGCAGTAATTAACACTATGATTGCCACAGACGGGTGTGGACGTCATGGGAAAGTCTTGTCAAGGGAGCCAACGATAGCCACAGTCGTCAGCTTCGCCAATGAAATAGGGACTTACGCGGGACTCCGTAAAGTTCTATTTCACTTAAATAATCGCGATCGCCTGGTGTCCGGAGCACGGCATATTCCTTCGCTCTCTGGCGTTCAAAGGGAAGATATTCGAGAACTTTCCGCAGAAAGCTAAACAGATACCTACGACCTTATCGTATACACATAAAGTTGATTTTTGTATTGTATAATGAATAAGTCTGATGCAGATAACCAATTACGTAAAAAATGACATTAAAGAAATAAAAGAATAAAACCGATCTATGGTATGAAATTCTTCCATGGGTGATATTTGTTGTTTGGGTAGTGTTTTTTCCTTTCACAACAGAGCGATACAGCATTTTTTGTGATTTAAAGTGGGTTACTTACACGCTTAAGCGTCGTAGTGAAATAACAATTGTCTGTGGTTATATTGCGTTTAATTCATCTTAATCTACTACACGCTTCAAGCGTACGTTTCATTTGTATAGTTTCGTGTGTTATGTGGTATTATTATATTTTTAGACGATTTTGATGAGCAGCTTGAGGAGGCAGGTGTGTGGCAAAATGATAAAAGTGTGGGTGTGAAATCGATTTGGTAGGATTTGACGTCGAAATTATCGATGTGGTAGGAATTGAAACAGAAAGCCATTGCGGCATATATACATCAATGATATATTTCGTATGTAGCTCCGTAGGCAACTGAACTGTATTTAAAATCGTGAAACAAATCGAGTAGATTTGGCTTTTGTATATTTTGCTATCGAATCGTCTGCCAATTTTGTAATTGATATCATTTTGATCATACGACTGTGTGTCGAGTTCAGTCGTATATGGTGGCGGAGCATACGTAATAGTATATTTATTGAAACGTCCGCGTGCGGAACCGTACGACTCGGTGTTCAAATCGAGTAGACGTCAAGCGGGGCGTGCGGCGGAACGTACAAACTCGCGATCGGGCCGCGCGTAACCTACTCTAAACTCCCGGGTAATTGACCCGGACGAGTTATACAACTGCAAACGTATTCGCGCGGAAGCTTAACGTTGCGCCGCGCGCCCCGCCGGACACGTGCTGAGCGGAGTGGTTGGTGTGGCAGGCGCGGGCTCGCCCGGCCACCGCGGCGTGCAGCGCTCCATCAGCGCCACGGCGCGGCCCAGCAACAGCCGCCGCGCCAGCTCCGGCGCCGAGGTGCTGCGCGCGCAAGGTACGTGCCCGAGCGAGGCGGCCCGACCACGTATGGGGACAATCAGCTTATATATACACGCGTTTTTAATCGGATCCAACTCGAACCGTTTCATACGAGGCCATGGAACGCACGCGCGGCGGCGACAACGAAGCGCGGCGGTGATAGATGGGAACTAACCCCCTTATTCATAAACGTGTACTAAAGTTACGATGCCGCTGATCATTGTTTGTCCCTTTCCATCATACCAATACGTCGGAAAGGGACAAACGATGATCAGCGGCATCGTAACTTTAGTACACGTTTATGAATAAGGGGGTAAATGTTGCATCGCAATTTCTCGCTGCTACCTATGGTCGCTGCTCGTCGCTGCCGCTGCCGCACGAAGTCGTGGCCGAGCTGCTTCGGTTTTTACCAATGTGTGGAGCATGCACGCTAACAAGCGTGTGGTTCATGGCCGAGGGTGGCTTAAAAAGCGACATCAGTGCGCTGACTTCTATATCAAATGATATTACTCTTTCTTCGGTTGAACATATTTTAAAGCAGATTAACACTTAAAGACCAGAAAATGAATTTAAAAAATATAATGTTTATGTATTCAAAATAATAATAATTAAAAACCTTTGCACGCAACTGGAAAACAAACTCAACTAATTATTTTACATAATCAAAAACATTTATTAAAGACATCCAACAGTACGAATTGTAGACATAGGTGTTGTAGCGCCTGAATCTACGAAAGATTTGGATGATTAAATATCTCGCCTTATATACTGATGCTGATGATAATGCATTCTTGTTATCCCTTATTAGGGACAGACTCGCAGGGGCAGAGAGTTATATAATACAATTAAATATTCAATAAAGTTCAGTAGTTAAAATATCCTAAATATTATCACATATAAATACCAAAAAACTATGTACATTAAAAAGCTGATTGGCCCATATACTACATGATCATTATAGTAATTTTGTGACAATGACCACAAGACCTATTTACTTTCATCTATCGCTGCAGATAAAACATCCGTCGCTCTGGCACTTACATACTTGTCAGTACAGCCAGAGGGTAGAAAGTTACAATACCAAATTCAAATAAAAAGTCGAGTCTCAAAAATGTTTCCCTAGATGGCATCTCCATAGCACCCTAAAAATGAACAATGTACGCCGTCTTGTGGAACTGCAAGCGTGACGTCACGTTTTTTTTTCTTTGAATTTGATGTTAGATTAGAAAATAATTTGGGGAAAAACCTTGAGTACGTCAGAATTTTCACATGACTTTCGCTGAAGAAAAAACTTTCCTGCTAATTTAACCTTACTTATGGTTTGTTTCGAAATTTTAATCCCTTATAAAACCTCTACCCTCTGATATGGTCATCGTAGCTGGCCTTGCATTACTTGAAATATTGCGTATCTCATTCTGTTTATTAGTGTGAGAAATACGGCTGATAGTTTATCGCGCGACACATAATATAGCGGCCAGTTATGCTGGCCCAACTGAACGTGACGTATGTTTTATCGACTGTGATAACTAATAAACGTTTAAAACGCGACCGATATAATGGATATATGAAAACACGCATTTAATACAACTTTCGTAGACATTAACCCCCTTATTCATAAACGTGTACTAAAGTTACGATGCCGCTGATCATCGTTTGTCCCTTGGATCGACGTATTGGTATGATGGAAAGGGACAAACGATTATTAGCGGCATCGTAACTTTAGTACATGTTTATGAATAAGGGGATAATTGTGTATACCAAGGTAACTACGTAGGCTACCGAATGCTTTATATCAACGCTTGGCGTAAATGCTAACGGTTTATACTAGCTAAATCTAGTTTGTAGTATATTTTGATAAATGGGAATAAATAACTTGAAAATGTATTAATTATTAGTGATGAATGCTTTTATAGTCTCTTCATCTCCATCTATTTCAGAAAAATACTGTTCAGATCCTTATTTTTTGTAAGTCTGAGAAACGTTCCAAAACATTTCAGGCATTCCCATTATGATAGTTGTAGATTATTATAAGATTTATAAGTTACGTTCAAAACTAATACGAAATGTGGCGTGTGCTTATTCTAACCTCTCATCATTTCATTTTCATTGGGATTTGATTTAAGCGCTTTCTACGAGTCATTTTTTATAAATTGTTATAAGATGTGCCTTACCTAGAAAAAGTGCTTATGCATTGATCGTCAATAAAAGTTTTTTTTTTAATTTTACTGACGATTAATTCGTATGCTATACTGTTTTCTTTTATTTAGTAGTAACATTACATGCTTGCTTTAGTAATTCATACTAATAAGCGATTAGGAATTAAAACGTTAATAATATTGATTAAAAACATTGATAATTCTAATTAATATTACAGAGAACATACAGTTTTAGTGTAAAAATCGCCGTATATCATGAAAAATATTATTAACTGTGAAAAACAATTCGTGTGAAACTTACAAAGATAATATCGTAATAAAAAGCAAATATACAACAAACCAGTATATAAAATACTACTTAAGCAATTGTTTCATAGTAGGTACTATAAATAAGAGGTACTTTAAAGTGAACTGATCGATCATCAGTAAACGCAAGCATGTTGTTCTAAATGCATGACGATGTAGTAGGCACTGTTAAAATAACTGTCCTGCCGCTGACTTTTGACAATCCCTTGTACCAGTAAGTATATTTACACAATAAATTAATTGACATTTTATTTGTTACAAAAGTGACAGATTTAGCGTGAATTAAATACTTAAGGCCTGTGCACACCGGGTGCGTGAGCGTTGTAATATACAGATCCATATGAGAGATGACTCACCGCTTGCGTGACGAGTGCATGCGCGTCTCCAGCATTATAGCGCACGCACTCGCAATCGATGTGCTCTGAGGGCCTACCGCGAACCACGTTCGACCTGTTGCCTCTCTATCGCACTTGTAAATTCGTACGTTATTGTGACAGAGAGGCAACACGTCGAACGTGGTTCGTGGTAGGCCCTCAGGTCTTTAAACTTACAATTTTAAATGAAGAATTCGATTACTTACTATTAAACGGGAGCATCAGTCAGCGGTATTGTTAATAACAGAACATGAACAACCATGTTACTTATAATTTGTTGTATGGTTCCAGTCGGCACGACCACTAGCGCCGCCAACAACACAACGTCCACATCAACGACCACCACATCCAATTTCAAAAGACAGGTTTGTACTTAGATTTATGTATCTCATTATTAGCTTCCTCAGCTACTTCGTTCGCGTAGAAGTCGTCAAAACTATCAGCATCATTTTGACCCCCCAAGGGGAATAGTATCGAAAATTATTTCTTTGTGAGGCTGAAAAATATGTGTTTCAAATTTCAATGTCCTACTTGCAGTGGTTTTATGGATGATTATATTATTTTTATTTATTTACTGTAATTTTAATTTTTGCGGAGGCCATGCTCCCATGAGCCTCAGCAAAAGCCGGGACAACGCGCAGAAGTAAATGATAATTTTATTTTCACCACACCAGCTGGTAAAGGGTCTCTTGGTACTTCAAAAACAAATAAGAAAGTTGCATTTTATCCACATGAGTGGCAAAGTAATTTATTGCAAATTATAATTGTTTAGTCATGTTGGCTGATGGAATTGACTTTTAAATGATAAATATTTAATAGTGTTCATTTGTATTTGGTTTGGTTTGATTTTATTTTGTGATTGTGATGTGATTGTTTTTGTTTGTGATAATTTTTGTGTCTCACTCGGTGGCAAAATTTATTTAATCCTCGTCCCTTGAAACCTTCGCAATGGTCTTGATTCAACTTTGTGAACCACTCGCTACGCTTGTGGTTCAAATTTCGGATCTTTCGCTTGTTCAGGTATCCATATTAGCATGAGCGGGTAAACAACAACTTTGCCCCTTTGTAAAACAAATAACTATTTTTACAGAACACAATCGATTCGGCGTCCATCAAAGAGAACACCGTACGGATCGCTCAAATGCAGGTGAGATATAATTCATTTCTAAATATTACACAATTGAATATGTCCCCTTATAGCTATTTTAAGTAAATTTAGTAATATAAGTGTCTATTTCCGAAAATTTTACACGTAATTATTCCAATGCGTGAAGATATGTCATCATTAGCTAACAGTTACATAGTTGGTGTTCGAATACTCATCACCAAATGTATGTCAAAACAAACAAACAACTGTTTCTTGGTCTGGCAAATCAATTCTCTGAGTAGGAAAAGGTGGCAAAATGAAAATAAAATTGCGCGAAGATATGATATCGAATACAATATCTGAATTTCGTACCTACTTCTACTGGCAATATAGCAGGGGTCAATATTTTAAAGAGAAGAGCCAACCACAGTAGAAATCATCAGTTTTAGCAATGTCAACGTGCCTCAAGTTGATTTCACTAGTCTCAAGTCCTCAAAGTGTTAGGAGGAAAGTGAGGGATTCGTGTGAAATCGCCTTTTCATACAAACGTAGTCCTCATTTTCATCTCTGGATATTAACATTATTGAAAATTTGTTGTATATCAACCATAGGTATGTTTTTTTTCGAATTTTGAATTATTATTGTCAGTCCGTCCACTTTTTAAATTGTCAGGGTGTCTTGGAGAGCCGCGAGCCGCGGTCGTCCGTCCCTTAGAGTCCTTAGACTATAGTTAACGTAGAATAGTAACGAATGTGTGTTTGCGGCAGGTGCAGAGCGGCGCGCGGCCCGCGTCCGCGCAGCCCAAGCCCGAGCCGCGCTCGCGCACCATGACGGCCGGCGCCGCGCGCCGCTCCACGCACGACCAGCCGCCCAAGCTCAGCCCGCCGCCGCCCGCGCCCAGGTATGTACACCTACTACCGCGTCCGCGCAGCCCAAGCCCGAGCCGCGCTCGCGCACCATGACGGCCGGCGCCGCGCGCCGCTCCACGCACGACCAGCCGCCCAAGCTCAGCCCGCCGCCGCCCGCGCCCAGGTATGTACACCTACTACCGCGTCCGCGCAGCCCAAGCCCGAGCCGCGCTCGCGCACCATGACGGCCGGCGCCGCGCGCCGCTCCACGCACGACCAGCCGCCCAAGCTCAGCCCGCCGCCGCCCGCGCCCAGGTATGTACACCTACTACCGCGTCCGCGCAGCCCAAGCCCGAGCCGCGCTTGCGCACCATGACGGCCGGCGCCGCGCGCCGCTCCACGCACGACCAGCCGCCCAAGCTCAGCCCGCCGCCGCCCGCGCCCAGGTATGTACACCTACTACCGCGTCCGCGCAGCCCAAGCCCGAGCCGCGCTCGCGCACCATGACGGCCGGCGCCGCGCGCCGCTCCACGCACGACCAGCCGCCCAAGCTCAGCCCGCCGCCGCCCGCGCCCAGGTATGTACACCTACTACCGCGTCCGCGCAGCCCAAGCCCGAGCCGCGCTCGCGCACCATGACGGCCGGCGCCGCGCGCCGCTCCACGCACGACCAGCCGCCCAAGCTCAGCCCGCCGCCGCCCGCGCCCAGGTATGTACACCTACTACCGCGTCCGCGCAGCCCAAGCCCGAGCCGCGCTCGCGCACCATGACGGCCGGCGCCGCGCGCCGCTCCACGCACGACCAGCCGCCCAAGCTCAGCCCGCCGCCGCCCGCGCCCAGGTATGTACACCTACTACCGCGTCCGCGCAGCCCAAGCCCGAGCCGCGCTCGCGCACCATGACGGCCGGCGCCGCGCGCCGCTCCACGCACGACCAGCCGCCCAAGCTCAGCCCGCCGCCGCCCGCGCCCAGGTATGTACACCTACTACCGCGTCCGCGCAGCCCAAGCCCGAGCCGCGCTCGCGCACCATGACGGCCGGCGCCGCGCGCCGCTCCACGCACGACCAGCCGCCCAAGCTCAGCCCGCCGCCGCCCGCGCCCAGGTATGTACACCTACTACCGCGTCCGCGCAGCCCAAGCCCGAGCCGCGCTCGCGCACCATGACGGCCGGCGCCGCGCGCCGCTCCACGCACGACCAGCCGCCCAAGCTCAGCCCGCCGCCGCCCGCGCCCAGGTATGTACACCTACTACCGCGTCCGCGCAGCCCAAGCCCGAGCCGCGCTCGCGCACCATGACGCGCGCCGCTCCACGCACGACCAGCCGCCCAAGCTCAGCCCGCCGCTGCCCGCGCCCAGGTATGTACCCGCACTCACTTGAGTCGCCGGCTGTATTGCTGACAACTCTCCCTGGCTATTTATTAGTGGATCTTATGCGATAAGGACAGGATGAGATCAGCTGTGGAGTACGAACCCGGCCGAGCTGAGAGCGAAAAATAAATCGTTACAGGAAAACATTTGCTAGCTTGCTTTAGTTCAAATAGTAATAATTTATGACATAGTATGGATCTCTAACTACCGATTTATACACCTTCATATATATTTTGGTTGTAATTAAAGGTTTATCGTATTGGTGGTGGTACTTATGTGAATGTATGATGTAATCGGAAACTGTATTCATTGATATATCTTATTATACTAACCTTATATGTATCAAAAGTTGTATTAACGTTTATAAAATATGTATTTATCTCAAAACATTATCTATATGAATTTAAACATAAATGAAAATTTGCTCTTGATCAGTGGTGTAGCGTAGTGTACTACAAAATTTTTGTTAAATAAAAGTGAAATTACGATTGCGTACAATTTAAAACCCCTTTATGAGACCAGTGTCATCATTACGATTAAAATTATTCTGTGTGTAAACCAATTTTTATCAAGAAAATCTGCGAGTTATAGTACAATTTTTTCCTTTTAATATGTAAAAATAATATTTACTTGGTAAATCCTTAAAACCTAGAATTAATTAATTTTACAAGATATAGATAAGATAAAATAAACTCTAAATTCGAATTCGTCCTTAACTCTACACTCGAAACAAATGATTGCTTACGCTACACCACATTTATATTATATCTAACACAATAATACACGGCATGTTCTAACAAAACCTCGCTAACAGCATGCAATTCCTGCAATCGGACAGCGCCGCACCGGAGACCAAGACCAACGGCAACGGCACCAAAACACACGTGAAGAGCGCCTCCATCAGCTCCGCCACCGGCCAACCGCCTCTCGCTGATGCCGCGCAGCATAACGCGTCGGCGCGGGATCTCGCCCAGCCTAGGCCCAGGTTCTGAGGCTTTAGCACTTGTTTTATAGGATTTTGATGTTTACGCATGCTCTGCACAGACTAAATAGACGCCGCATTATGAAGCGCTTTCAAAGCGCTAGCTCATGTAATAGTTCAGCTAGTGGACGCGTATATTAATGTCATTCAATCCGCTTTGTTCTTAGGATAAATTGTCTACATGGATCCAGTTGTGGTAAAGCCATACAAAAGTCAGACAATTTCAACAGTGCCTCAATTTTTGTAATTGGGTTGCCCAAGAATTATAGCTGACGCACGAATGGTTTTGGTTTTGCACATTTTTTATTTGATTATTTTGGTTTTTCGATTGGCGAACTTTATTCACGCTTTTGGTTTAGCTGAGTGGCACACATTGATGGTGTTTTTGCTTAGTAGCTTTTCGTTGTTTTTCTTTAGCTCGTTTTATATTTGGTTCTGCACTGGTTTTTAATTTGAGGCAGCTTAGAGTTATTTTGAGCTTTAAAAAGGTAAGTTGATTTATTGGGATAAACTACTAACTGTGTGATGGTTTCTATTATGTTATTTTATATACCTAATTTTTATTTATGTTACTCATATTTTTATTTGTGTATTATATTTACATTCCTATCTTAATTTATTTATGATTTTTCTTTGAATACATCCTACAAAAAAATAAAGCTTTTCAATGGAAGAACCTTTATGTAGCTTACTTTTGCTGGACAGTTTTATTTGACTAGTAAAATAAGAAAAAAAAACTTCCGCTAAAGAGTGGGAGTATTACAATAATCATTTATCAAATGGGCCCCTGGTATTAGGTTCTGCGAAAATGAAGGCTTAGCTCTTAGACGGGCGAGAACTGGCACACGAGTTTAGTAACATTACCGACTTCCCAGATCTCACCACTGCCTGTTGATCACGAGCCAGGAACAGAGTTCCATGACCAATCGCCAACACGTAAGACTTTGTCAGATGATAGTTCAGATGCTATTGTTACTTAAAAAAATTGTCGGCCGGTTATATCGCGGTGGTAAGAACGTCAGATGGTCGCATGAACATGTAAAAAATAAGCGCTTTACCTTTTTAGGGTTCCGTAGCCAAATGGCAAAAAACGGAACCCTTATAGATTCGTCATGTCCGTCTGTCTGTCCGATTCTGTCACAGCCACTTTTTTCCGAAACTATAAGAGCTGTACCGTTTAAACTTAGTAAGTGGATGTATTCTATGAACCGCATTAAGATTTTCACACAAAAATGGAAAAAAAAACAATAAATTTTGGGGGTTCCCCATACTTAGAACTGAAACTCAAAAAATCTTTTTTCATCAAACCCATACGTGTGGGGTATCTATGGATAGGTCTTCAAAAATGATATTGAGGTTTCTAATATAATTTTTTTCTAAAATGAATAGTTTGCGTGAGAGACACTTCCAAAGTGGTAAAATGTGTGTCCCCCCCCCGTAACTTCTAAAATAACAGAATGAAAAATCTAAAAAAAATATATGATATACATTGCCATGTAAACTTCCACCGAAAATTGGTTTGAACGAGATCTAGTAAGTAGTTTTTTTATAATACGTCATGAAATTAAAAAAAATTTTTTTTCTTTATACCCATACGTGTGGGGTATCTATGGATAGGTCTTCAAAAATGATATTAAGAATTCTAATATCATTTTTTTCTAAACTGAATAGTTTGCGCGAGAGAACCTTCCAAAGTGAAAAAAAGTGTGTCCCCCCCCCCTGTAACTTTTAAAATAACAGAATGAAAAATCTAAAAAAAATATATGATATACATTACCATGCAAACTTCCACCGAAAATTGGTTTGAACGAGATCTAGTGAGTAGTTTTTTTTAATACGTCATAAAATTAAAAAAAAATTTTTTTTCATCAAACATATACGTGTGGGGTATCTATGGATAGGTCTTCAAAAATGATATTTAGGTTCCTAATATCATTTTTTCTAAACTGAATATTTTGCGCGAGAGACGCTTCCAAAGTGGTAAAATGTTGAACAAGATCTAGTAAGTAGATTTTTTTTAATACGTCTTAAATTGTACGGAACCCTTCATGCGCGAGTCCGACTCGCACTTGGCCGCTTTTTATGATAGCAGTAACAAATCATGAAACTTTGCATGTAGCATTTCACAGTTGAAACGCCTGGAACGCCATAAACGGATTACGCAATTTACACATTACGCATACTTTGCGGACATAAAGTGGTAAGGTGCGTATTTTTTACATGTTCATATTACAGCGGACGGTCTTTCCACTGCAATACAACTGGCTGACGGTTTTGTTTATTTAAAACAGCATCCAAACTGTCATCTGACAAAGTATCAGCCTGGAGGCGATGACTAACGAAATATGCTCCTGGCCCGCGCTCTACTATTCAACCGATCAATCAAATACCACAATTCAATGAAACTAGCATGCGAGTCCTCGCACTGTCTAAATGAAAATATTACCAGAGAGCAGTTTTGAACGCACGCTCCACGCTAACGGCTGCCATATATTTAACAAAAGTGTGATGGTTGGCGTCAGCGTCGTGCGTTTCGTGGCCGATTCTTTAGGCTTTAATTGATGCAGGCAGTGTGTATTGTTTGTTCGTTTTATTAATGTGATGCGTGTGTTTCCAGCCTGAACACGCAGTTGAGCACGACGGCCAGCACGGGCGCGGCGGCGACGCGGCGCGACTTCCCCAACCAGCTCGTGTTCCCGCGCAACGTGCCCTCGAGGTCCACCTTCCATTCGGGTATGGCGTCTTTCGAAAAAAAACCATTCTACTCAGCTAGCAAATATCTATATTCTCAGTCTCAAAAATAATGTAGGTACTATTTGGATATAGGGGAAATTATTGTACTTATGGACGATTTGTTTGTTATCATAAAATATATATTTTACAAGCTTTTATTCAACATGCAATGTACCTATGTACGGGTCAAATATTGCAAGTTAAAATTGACCCACTTCCCGGTTTCCAATCAAGCAAAAAAATTGCATACATATGTAAGTCGGGTGACAATGCAATATTATGGTATCATCGAGCTGATCTGATGATGCAGACAGGAGGTGGTCGTAGGAACTCTGTGATAAAACAACGCAACCTTATTGTGTTTGGGGTTTTTAGAATTGTCTCGATGAGTATTAGTTGTCTGTGGAAAGAAAAGTACAGTCAGTGATAATAGCTTGTACCAAAAATTACATTTTTGCCAAAATCATATTTATAATTTTAAATTGAATTTTAATGTTTTAATTAGCTATGTAAGCTAAGACCTACCTACCTACCGACCTACTGATATCCATAGCTACATATTTATAATATTCTCCTGAGACTCTACATATAATCTATTGTGAACTAAGAGTTTCAAATTCAAAAACAAAAGTGCTTCTGGGTTTCAGAAGAATATTCCGAGTTTAACTAACCATATGTCATATGTCCCGCAGGCCAGACGCGGTCGCGCGGCGCGTCGGCGGGCGGCGCGTACGGCGACGGCGGCTCGCCGCACCAGGCGCGCCCCTCCTTCTTCTCCAAGCTCTCCTCCCGGTTCTCCAAGCGGTACGTAGCGGTACACCCACACCACACCACACGACCTGACTGTTGCTGAACCTTATACTGAGGGAATAAGGTCGACGGTCGGTTCAGAGTCACAACAACTCGCCGCCAAAAAGCCACTTGCAATCAAAGTTACGCTCTAACATGAACATTTAAGACGCATGTACGAGTATATTGTTTGTTATTTAGGTTTTGTTGCTAAATTTGTCATACATAGAGCGAGTAGAAGTTTTGCATGTAAAACTTCTACTATTGCTCTATTTTATTTTTCGACTCGTCGACTGTAATGGTTGAATTAACATTTCGTTGCTGTAGTCAGCTATAAAAAATTTGACCGTGAAAAATTTTAATCATGTGCCGGCGCGCTCCCATTGACAAGACATAAACGGGCAACTATTTCATGAGCATATTCATTGAACGTGCGTTTATGTCTTTTAGACTACATTTTTGTCTACTGATATACTTATCAATTTTCATTCATTATTTAAATTTTACAGTAGAAAAAGTATTATATACAATAGTGATACTCAGCAAGCTTCGTTGCCTAAACACGGTACTCGATTGAAAAGATCTCTATTATATCACGATTGTATAAAATACCACCACCATTTCCAACAACGAAAATTAATACCAGACATAAGTATACGTTATTTCAATGTTCATGTGAAATTCAATGTTAATGCACGCCGTTTTCAAATGAGAACTTAACTTCGATTGTATGACGACGGCTACATTCTTGTGACTTTTAACACTGTTCACCCACACCATTCCTAGACTTTATTGCAACCCAATAAGGTCTACCGATGGTTAACTAACATTGATGTTAATACACGTGCATCACCCACTCGACTAACCGTTCCTAACCCTTATTGGAACCGAATAAGGTATAAATTGATACACTTGATAGTTTTCACGCTGTCGCTTTAAGTGGCGGTTGTGGTTTAATGATTCTAATTATGTTGTTGGCAAGGCGTTAATTCATTAAAGTAGAGAAAAATATACTTTCAACTCGCAAATATTACTTAATCATTTCGCATAAGTCCTTTTATGGAGTTGGATCAAGCTAATTCTGCATAAACTTTTCAGTAGTAGACTGTGGAAGTGACACCATAACCATCAAATTCCTACTTAAAAATTACGATTATAGTGGCCTGACTACACTTTATGCAGGTCTAACAGTCGAACTCTGGCTCTTTACTAATTTTGAAGTTTACTTTTATAGTTTTTGCCACCGCCTTGCCAAAAACCCCTTGTGAACTAATCAAAATATAAACATCACTACAGCTCCATTCTAAACAACTAACATGTAACTAACTATACGTTGTATAATTTATGCGTTTGTCTATTATTTATTATATTACATACGCTACGATGCTTCACGCTCACTTTTATAGTAGACTTATATTATCACTTGTATTCTATGCGAGACTTATGTGTTTCTTTATAATAACATTGAGTAATTTGCATTACTTGATATTTCATATCAAAATGAATAATTAATAAAGCTGTAAGATTTTGAACAAAAAACATTGCCACAATGACAAGTGCTGTTAAGCTGGTATGATATTAAATAAAATATTGTTGTTTTGGACGTCTATTATTTTAGTATCTTTGTTGTTTTTTATCTGGCCTTATGATTAAAATTCACTATCAAAATATTCTGTCATTTTATAAGGAAACACGTAAGTCTTATATAATGAACAAGGTAGATCCACTGCCACGCATCAATGTTTGCTCGGCACCGCTTTCCACGCACACCATGTTTCACCATCACTATCACCATGCATATAGAGTAGACTTGTCTAAGATAGTAACATTGGCGCCCAACTTGGGGCCTAAATGAAATTTTAAAAGGGTTGTGGAAAAGACGTACAGGAGTGCTTTATTGAGCCCTGTTTGAGTGTACCCTGTATGCCTTCTGTATCTACTGCAGCGGCCGCGACATCTCAAAAGGGCTCCCTTCACGAAGTTTATGTAAATAAAATGTTAACACCATTTTTCTAAAACACTTTCTAACTTGTCACTTGATTAACATTCGTATTGTCTAGTAATTGTGGCTCATTTTTGTGTTTTTTATACTTTCACTTGTATTTATTTGGTGCTCAATTGTCTCCCTCGAAAGAATCCGAGCTCCGGTTTTATTTATGTTTTTATTTTTATTGTTGTGTTTGGTCTCGCGTCAAATACAGGGGATGCACGATGCTCAAACCTCCTATCTCCCTTTCTCTCAGTAGAACGTACGCACATTCGATTTTATGTACATAATGCCGTACCTTGGAGTTAGCGCGCAAAATTACTCCCGTTCGAGTCCTTGTTATGTGACCGACTTCTTGCCGACCGTCTTAGTGCATTAGTTGTCAAAGCATGTTGTATTCCCCTTTTTTTCTATTGAACGAAATGCTATTTTATTTTTAATTTCGCTACTTGAAAGTGTGCTACGAGCAGAGCTGTACTGCCAAGCTTTGAGTGTTGTCCGTAGATCGTAGTGCTTAAAATTAGTGACGCGAAACATCGAGTACGAAGTAAGTATATGTCCGATTCCCGAGAGGTGTACGAAAACGTTTATTTTATTAAAGTTGCCCTTTGTGCATCCCCCGTGTTTTGCGATTATTTTTACCTAACCGTACGCTTCTACTAACGAATGTCGACGGTCGCGATTATACCAATTTTTTCTTAGTACCGATTCGCTTCTAGTCTTATCCACAACCCTTTTAACTTTAGTGTTGCGACGGACGTGTTTTTTTTATTGATTTTTTTTAAACGAAGGGAGTTAGTGAGTGTAGAAGTATTGTGCATCTTTCGCGCGTTCCGCCATTTTATTGGCTTTATAACAAGTGCCTTATCAAGAGTAAAAAAGTGAGCCGGAGACAGAAGAGGGGGCGATTCGGGCCGTGATTGGTCGATTCGCTCACCCGTTCCGTTGTACGCAGGTTGAATCAGAACCCGTAAGCGCTGCGCAGCGACCACATGAAGACTTATGGAGAATTATTTTAAAAAATATAGAAAATGTATGGAAAACTCCTGCCAAGTGTGAAGCAGTTGGTAGGGCGTTTTGAAATATCCTTACAGAATAGCCGAAGATGCGAATTTGGAGTTTAAAGTCTCGAGATTTGGTCCTCATTTACCGTCCATATTTATAAAAGGTCCGTAAGTTCTATTGATCTTTGTCATTCGCAAGAGACTAACTTCGCATCTAAAACTACCCTGTAAGGGATTTTTTCTAGGTTGTTGAAACGTTTTCATTGTATTATAACTAATATAAGCGGTCCACTTTAGTTGACATTACGTTCGAGTTCGATTTATATTTAACATAAATAAGAGAACATTAATCGCGACGACATTTCTTTCTACATGTTATTTTATAGAAATTAATGAAACTATACTCGCTGAAAAATATATTTTTACACCACAGTGTAAGTTTTTTATAGAAAATTTCAAAAGTACAGAAGGAATTAGGTATAAGGTATTTGCTTTGATTGCTTTCGTGAAATGGCATGTAGAGAAAAACCTAGTCCCGTCGCGCCGCATTTCATCCTAGCTGTAAGTGCATTGAGTTCTTATTCGGAACGAATTTTCTACATTCCAGGGCTCTATATTTGTTTAAGTTCACAAAACAGCACAAACCTTTACCTATTGATATTTCCTCGTTGACGTTTTGGACTCTGCCTAAATTGTTAAAAAAATTCGACGACTGAAAATAAATATTTTGTATATTTGTATTATTATACACGCTATATTTAGATTTTTCAGTAAATTTTCTCTCGCTGTTGGACTTCGGATGTGGACCATTTTGAAAGGATATTTAATACTTACTATAGTTACTATAATATAATATATTTCCATCGTGTTCTACCCACTTGTTATTCTTATTCGTATTTTCCTATAATGTTTGAAATGGTCCACAAATGCAATTACTATACGTGTGAAGATAGATAGTCGATAATTCCGCAATCATTATTTTTAATACTACGAATACGGTGCCTTAGGATAATTTCGAACAATCTTAATAGTGTTGATTTTCTTTTGTAATAGTAATTAACCCATTAGAGTAAGTAACCCACGTACATGTAATCGGGATCTTTATCAGATCTCTGATATGAGGACTATGTGAAACGTAATAAAATCAGACCCAGAGCAATGTTAGTCTTGTAGACTACAGTTTTCGGAATTATCCCAAAGCACTTTTAGAGGATTTATCATTCTGTGATTACGTTATTCTCAACTTGTATCTAAACAGAAATTATTTAGATTCTTTGAATCAGTTAAAAGAACTGACATATTTGAAACATGTAAGTCTTTAGAGGAATTTCGACTTATCTGTCACAACGTGTAACTACTATTTATAAGGAGTGAGTGAGATATATCAGTATATAATGATAATTGTTTAGATTGTAAGCGGCAGATCCTAATAGCTTTGGTACAAATACTCAGTAGATGTTACCACATAGAAAACACTGGAATACAACGCCAATATACCCCACATCCCCATATATAGGTGTGTAGAACATAGAATATTGTGTCAAATAGGCCAAAACCATTTATAGGAGCAATATGATTCTACTGTTATGAGAGGCTAGTGACGAACCGATCTCTGCGATCTCTCTCAAATGTTAGATCCCAATATATTACTCTCATGTGTCATATCGTCGCTATACTTACTCAAACTCGTATCTGATATACGTATCTAATATACAGATATGAGGTTGAGTAATTATAGTGACGATATCAATGTTGAAAATATATTATACCTAGACTGATGTATGATGTGACTAAAAGTTAGCTTGTTTCGTAATTATTTATGGGCATTTTCCGATAAAAATGTACCATTAACTTTTCTTCGAAAAACCATCAACCTTTGAGTTATTTCTACTCCGAATCACGAAAAGGAAAAAAGTGTCCGAAAAAACATTTTGGGTGACTGATATCCAAAATTTGTATGAAAAATTGGGAATACTTTTTTCTTTGTTTTGATAAATAGTCCTTGTGATTCTGAGTCGAAATAACCCAAGAGTTTAAAGAAAAAAAAGTAAATGGTACACTTTTTTCCCAAACATAGGAAAAAGTGTATTTCATAAAATGACATTCAATTGCTAAATAGTTTTTTCATTGAAAGTGAAGTTAACTATTTACAAAAAAATGGCGCCAAAACTGAACAGTTTTTTCGTTTTGCTCGCAAAATTAAAAACTGGTATGAATTTATGGAGTTGCCTTAAGAAATAGATTTTCAAGTAATACCCGTTGTTTTTAATTGGACATTAACATGAATGGTGATGGTTAGTATCATTTTGCCACAACTCAAAGATCAAGCGCTTCTTTCTTATAGCAGGAAGATGTCAACAATAATTCTGAAACGTCGTCTTGACAATATAATCGTCTATCACTATTATATTTGAGGTCATACAAATGTATTTCCTAGTGTCAGTACTTCTGCCCGTCTAAAAAAGATATAATATATTATAAATGACATATTATGTTAGCGGCCTATTCCACTCCACTGTTTTCCATAATTATAAAGTCTTTAGGGTTCCGTACTTTGTGTTATTGCGTAGCATTAAAATCGTTGTACATATTTGTACATTTGACATTTTTGAGTGTTTAAGTGTGAACAAAAACATCTAACTAGGTTTGTGAAATAGATACGTATATGTGTTCTTGACTCTTTATATAATACATAGTGCTATATGTATACTCCATTTGTTGAAATATACGTAATATTATTTTGTGCAAATTTATTTATTTAAATCTATTTACCATGTTTATATTTTATTTCACAAATCATCAATATTTTTCCAGTCACCGTTGTGACTTAAATCAGAAGTTTAGATAATGTTTATCAAAATTATATTAATATAAATGTGCAATCTTTTCTTGCTTTTTGTGTAGAGTACTTCGGGTACATATAAGTAACTGAAATGCCATAAATTAAGTACCTAATAATTACTATAAAGGTAGCTTTAGACAATTAAATCCATTGTTTATAATTAAGGATATCCTTTTGCCATTAAATTAATGGCCGTTTTTTAATATGCACAACAATAATAAACAGACATAGAAGTTTTTGTGGCAAAATAAAGTGATTGACAAAATCAAATAAAATTATAGATATTTTTAACATTGTATAAAAATATAACTACCGCGAAATACACAATACGTTCGATATTATCTTTGATACACCCATTGTAAGTTTCTTAATTTTTGACACTGTATTCTACAGTTTACGTTTTATTTTTAAATACTTAATAATATGTAATATAGAAATGATGGTCGGATTTGTAACTGATTTGCATTCTTGAAATCCCGGTAAATTACAGCAAGTAGAATTTACATCTTTTAATTATTAATATATGACTGACTTATTATTTATTATACTTATTATTTGTCGATGTTTCATTTTCTCAAGCACTCGTTTTTGCCACAAAAACTTCTATGTCTGATAATAAATTTTTATATCAGGCGTTTGCGCATATCATTCGTTCAGTAATCATTTTGTCTCTCATATGTATCCGATGTATTTTACTTGTATGACTTATACTTGAATCCTATTCATATATATGTTCTTGTGTAACACACGTGTATAAATCCCGTATTGATGGCAAAACTTAGGTGCTGAATATTTGTGTAAATGTGTTTGGTTCACTTGAATTCAATTGGGACGTCATTTGAAATGTACCAAAATGTACATTAAGAAATTACACGAATTAAACTTTAGAGGAAATTGCCGTTTTATGTAAGAGTCATTGCACAGATGCAGTACATAGTTAATTTTACGACAGTTAATAGCATTTTTCATCGAGTCTTTTACTGAATTTTACAAAATATATTTAAATGACTGGTGATGATAATGGAAACTCTTTTAGTTGATCTATTATTGCGGCGTACTAACTTAGTAACGAAATGTAAAGTGATTTAAAGAAAGTATTTTTATGATGTAAATATTTTTGGTTGCGGTACAGTCGCTATCAAATATATCGGAGCGGCCGAGGTGCTAAAAAATATCTGAACACGTTAACACCTTGGCAATAGAGGCGTGCTCAGATATTTGTGAGCGCGTTGGCCGCTTCGATATATCTGATGGCGACTGTACAAGAGGTGACCCAACTAATAGCAAAAAACGGTAATATCCTTATGAACAGAAAGCGACAAGGTTACTTTACTTAGTAATATATTTATATAAAACCTGGAAGACCCACGCACACAAACAGTGCATTATAATTTCTTTGAGCATTTTTTCTACTCAAAATAAAGCAATCTGTTATTATTGTGAAGGCTAAATGCAATAAATTCTAAAGTAGTCTAAGTTTAGTTATAATATAGTAATTTTATATTTTGAGATTTTTTTCATCCCTTGGCGTTTTCGTTTGACATTGTATTTGCTTTGCATCGCATTTTTAGTTTAATTTCATTGATTATAAGCTATAGTTTGAAACTTTTTATACGTGTAGTGTAAAGTTAAAAAATACGAATTGTGATTTTTCGAAAAGTTACGCAGTTTAGAAAATAAATGATCAGTATTTGCCATTCTATACTAAAACGCAGTTAACTTATAAACTCTTCAAAACTTTTGAGAAAATTTTAACTATTACACGTATAAATTTTAAACACATTTCTTGACATTCTTATTAAAATAATTCATTGTAATTACTTCAAATGTTTATCATATTCGTATTCGGCCATCGCATCGTTGCATTTACATGTTTCATTGATGTTTATGACTTGTAAGAAAATGCCAAAATTGAATAATTATAGTATTTTTAAATTGGCGCAAAGTCTATAACCAAATTGTCGAAATCATGTTTAGTGATACCGGATGTGTTGCTTCTCTGAATAATCAGGTTTTTCAATAACATTCACTTGTGTTTTATTTATTGCCTTAAAGGCCGTAACTCGGTCATATTTGGCTTACATTTGTTTCCCAAGTAAGGAAAGGTGGAGCAAGTGAAACCCTTGTAATAACTAAATTAATTGATAATATTAAAAAAAACTGCAAAAAATAAATTAACTTAATACTTCCGTAAAAGGACTTTCCTCATACGGTTTCTCTTGCCCTGAGCAAAATATACTACCTAGGTTTCTTTTACCCCACCTGACCTTATAGAAAATCAAGACACAATATTTGTACATATATGGTCAAATATTTTAGGGCTAAAAATCTGGACTTTACCTATTGATATTTATACCATAAAAAGGTAAGAACGTGAGAAAGAATTCGTGGTATTTCTGCAGGAACTAACTCTCCATAATTAATTTTAAAAAAAACACGTCACTGAGCGATCATAGACAAATGCTATTTGGTACCAAATAGAAGACTTTAAGCAGTCACTTTATAAGTAAAATTTGGTTTGCTGGTGTAGCAATTAAGTAATTTTTCCAATAATTCTTATTTCACAATTATTATTTGTCAGTGAATTCAGTATTACAGAAATATATGAGATTAAACTGTCAGTAAAACAAATAAATTGTGAAGTAACATTTCGAAAAATATACGACAGATTGCAGTAGGTAGATTTCTCCAAGCACTAATGTAGTCAGTTAAGCTAGGGCCACGAAAAACGCAAAGAACGCTCGACATTCCGCTTCGCGCATTTTTTTCGTGGCTCTTCGTTTAGGTATTTTAGCCTGAAACTAGAGCCTTTTTTAAGCACAATTGTAGACGTAGGTATATTTATTTAACAGCCTCTCCGTGTTGGGGGAGTCGACGACTCGCCAGAAACCGCGCATATTTTCCTCGCTGGACATTCAGCGGAGGTAGGCGCGCTCGGATTTATCTTGGTCGAGGAGTGGCGTGCTGTGGTCTTATTAATTTATTATTGTACTCAGTAACCCTTTGATTTGACTTTTAAACTTATGCCTTGCCGACGAAATGCAAGCTCCGAGCGTTCAAGCTCGACGGTGACGTCACCCGCCGTACTTTGATAAAACAAATTAATGGCGGCCGGCGTCAGCGTCGAGCGTGCTCGGTTTCCGTGGCCTTCGGGTGAAGCGTATAAATGATGTGCTACTTAGGCCACAAAAATAGCGCCAAAGCAATATGATGTGGGCACGGGGTTTTATCGTATAGTAACAACGTCGTATACTATGAACGTAGATTACTTTGAGAACATTGTAAACCACAACCATTACCACTATAATATTATGTATTTTAAGAAGAATAATTTAATCGGATTTAAATATATGAGTAGGCCACAGCACGTCTATTAGACCAAGTTTTTCTTAAGTTTTTTTAAAGTTTTGTGTGAGAATATGTTTTCCAACCGATTTTATGTTTAGGTTCAATATTTGACTAAAATTTAACTTGACTTTGACTTTGTATGGCATTGTTTTTTGGGGGGTGCATTTTCTTTTAAAACAGGAGTTGTTTCAACCTTTATTTTATTTTTTAATTCTTATTATACTATTATGTTTTATAGATAACTTTCTACAATTTGGTATATTGTACTGTAATGTGATGGGACAAGTAAAAATAAGGCATAAAATTGGATGGATTACATTGTGATTAACAGAGATAACAGTTTTGCTTTATTCCAAATTTTCCCGAGCCGTAACATCCTCAGTTTTACTAATCTCATTTTTTGCGTTTGTTTTTTTATTTTATTTTGAGGAAGTGAAAAATCTGAATCGTGGTACCTTATCTCTCTTCGTCCAAGTGAGATCTCAGCATGTACTTAGTGCATTTTGAATTTTAGCGAACTGCAAGGTAAGTTTGCCTTAGGCATGACTTGATAGGTTTTATTAGAAAGCCAAATTTGTGTTTGTGTGCTACTGCGTGCTTTTTACGAATTTATTTGTGCACCCTTTTTTTGTTTCGGATTTTTGTATTCAGCTGAAAAGAAATTAATATGTAATTTATTACAATATATTGGCTTTTATATAATGAAAACCGCGAGTTTAGGTTACTAATATTGTATTTACGAGAACAATCTTTATAATGTAGTAAATGTTAAAATATGTGTTTTAATGTTCGACCTTAACTTACGGTTTTTTATAATACAAAATTTTGATGATCAGGTTTATTGCAAATTATGAAAATATGACTTTTTAAACAAAAAAATGTAAAAAAAATGAGATCAGCTCGATACAAATGCCAGAAGGCACTTGTGGCGCCCTCTGGTTAGTTGATGTGTCTGTTTTATTTTAGGCCGTTGGATGCAACCACCCCGAAGCATGCCGTAGGCGCTAGTCCACAAACCTTGCTTGGGTAATTATCATTTTAATTTCCTTTTCCGTTTTTAAAACTAGTATATTGGCCGACCAATTGAGGGAGCTGTTGAGAATACAGTTGATATCCAACCCTTTTACTACCATGATAAAATTCAGAGGTAAATAAAATGTTTTGGTATATCCTATATATTCTCAAGTACTTAGATCGATTGACCAAAGTTGAATTTATTGAACTATAAAAAAGACATATATACCAGTGTGTGAGTGGCGTCCTATCGATTTCACGCACACACTTGATATTTCCTGAGAGTTAGATGTCAACTTTGGAGAATCGAGCGGACAACGTTTTGGTCACATTTAAGTGAACGAAATTCTATTTGTTTGGTTTTATTTGAAAAGAGCATGGTTGGACTTCAAAAGGTTTAACGTCATATCATTTATTTAAATGTTAATATAAGGTAAGTTGGGGTTAAATATAAAGTAAGTATTGCTCTTGCCTTATGTTTGTACCTAAATAAATTGTGGCAAATCATTCATCCGTCTGCCATGATAGCAAAGAGTTTTGCGGATTCAAGGCTTGATTATTTCATTAATCAACTTTGTATTCAACATCTTCCTTACATCAGCATCTTTATGAACGCCATAGTACAGTAAACATAACTAGATATGCTTAACTGTAACACTAAACTATATTTGAAAAAATCCACATGAAATGTGAAAATGGCATTCAAAAGGACAAATTGCACTTAGTTCATTTTTTAGATCCGACTAGTAACACAACAATCAATTGTGTTTGTATTGTTTCCGTAAAATTCTGAAGTAGAAATGTCAATTTTCAACCAATGGATGGGCCACCTGAATCTTGGTCTTAAATATGTACGTCAAAAACGGATCTGTGAAGAAATACCTAACGGGTGGGATCAATACCGAGTACACTATGGTAGTTACTTCATCGTCTTGCATTATTATTACCCCAGGTGACCCCATGCAGTTGGCACTGGTTAAGTGGATAGTCTAATCTCAGCTTATAAGATGCCTTTTGATTAAGCTGCACTATGAACGCTGATATTATTATTGTTTCGACAATGCCATTAGTCTAGTTCAAGCTCTGCATAGACTACACTGACAAAGCGTGGGAGTGTCACCATAAACGTAAATTCCTATGAAAATATTATGCTACTACACTTTGTCAGGCGTTGGTCACGAAATGCACGCTCGACGCTGATGTCGAATTCGAATTCAATTTTTTTTTAGAATGTTCAAGATTGCCCGTCAAATATTAAAAGTGCGACCGTCCTTATTGAATTCAGAAATATGTAGTTGCGTAACTTATTTTGTTGTGTAACAATATGATTATAATCACCCCCCATATTTCCTGAATACAGCGTTTCGTATTTTCGAGTCCCCTAACTATACGATTTGGTGTATTCAAGATGCCGCTAGCTCATTTTTAGTCTGCCTCTTTCGCACTTATGAAATGTTTATATACGTGATGGGTTATCTTTTCCATATTTTGCACATTTCAATTATCTTTAAGCGTAAGCGTTCTAGATCTATGATTTTACCCAATGTATGGCGGCCGGCGTAAGCGTCAAGCGAGCGCTCGTGCGTTTTGGGGCCCACGAATCACTTTCATGTCTGTGCAGATCTGACTACCACATATGTGATGATATGTATATGTGACACACAGACAAGGCAACGACGAGCAGGTGAAGCCGCGAGTTCTGCGCTTCACGTGGAGTATGAAAACTACGTCCTCGCGGGATCCTAATGAGATTATGGCGGAAATTCGCAAGGTAAGTCGATACTACGAGTATGTTTTTTTTTATCCCAGTTGTGGGGAAATACCCATACTACGTGACCCATTACTGATTTTTCACCCTCCATCCACTCGGCGACCGCCCGTAATATAGTCAAGGCCACTAAAGAGAACAATAATGTTCAAAAACCGATTGGCCAATTTACTACCTAAGTGTTTTGTACCAATTTTGGACAAAACAGACATACCTTTTGTAATAATACTTAGTGGGGAATAAATTATTCGTTTGTTTATAACTATGTTGATACCTCTGGTTATTTTTTTAATGATTCTGGTATCTTCTGTGCATTTATACTGCCCTAGTACTTTAGCAAACTGGTTGCCTATTCCTATTCGAACAATGTGGTCGCTTTGCTCATAGATACAGAAGTCTCCAGGTCGATATAATGATAATAAACTTCCTATTACAGGTTCTAGACGCGAACAACTGCGATTACGAGCAGCGCGAGCGCTTCCTGCTCCTCTGCGTACATGGCGACCCTAACGCGGACTCACTGGTCCAATGGGAGATCGAAGTTTGCAAGTTGCCTCGCCTCTCGCTCAACGGCGTGCGCTTCAAGCGGATATCCGGTCAGTATCGCATCTGTTGAGAACCATAGATAATAGGCTTTCTGCGTACATGGCGGCCCTAACGCAGACTCACTGGTCCAATAGGAGATCGAAGTGTGCAAGCTGCCTGGCCACTTGGATATCCGGTCCGTAGGTATCGCATCTAACTTTGTTAAGAACCGTAGATAATAAAAGGGGAAATATGATTGGACAATTGTTAAGACACGACGAATTCAGGCCAAAGAATGTACTAATTAGTTTTAAAAATCGGGGCAACCATCAATTTTATCAGACTTCTTGCTAACAATTAGCTAAGTCCTGCACCATTTAAATTACTCTCGACCCGATTTTTCACGCAGTACGCTATAATGTATCCTTCTGTTACCCAGGCACCAGCATCGGCTTCAAGAACATTGCGTCCAAGATCGCGAACGAACTCAAACTGTGACTGCCCGGGAACGCCCCGCGCCGCCGCCGCCGCCGCCGCCCCTCCCCGCCGTCCCCGCGCCGCGAGCGCTCCTCGTCGGACGAGCGCGTGCCGCCGCCGCCGCCGCCGCGCTCCGACTCCCTGCGCCTCTCGGCCGAGGACATGGTGGTGATGGCCAACGGGGGCATGCGGACACCCTCAGGTGCGTTAGCGCATTTCTTAGCCGCCTACACGCCGGCGGAACTTTCGCTAGCACGCAGCGACTATCTTCGACCGCCGCTCTCGCCGAATCCTTCCCAAACGATCCAACCGAGATCCTCGCTGTCCTTGAGAGCCGATAGTGCGGATTTGGATGCGGGTCGAGCGACGCTGCGACCGCGAATGCCGCATCAGTCGTATTCGTACAGCGTGCACACGCTGCGACGGCAGCCGCGAGCGGTCTCCCCCCCCTCCCCCCCGTCGCCCCCCTGCGACTGTCTCCCGACCCATCCCATCCCCCCGCCGGAGCTCTTCGATTTTTAAGAGCTGGGGTTTCGAGGGAAGTACAAGTTTCCGTAGGATTTCTCGCAAAGCGTGCCGTTTCGATAGATAATAAATGAATTGCGAAGACGTTGATTTTTATTTGTGGACGGTGGGTCGGTTTGTGCCAAGCGACTGGGTGTTCTAGTGAGCGCTCGGGCCGCGACGCCCTTGTATAATATTATTAATGTACGTGTCATGGACTTTTACTTATTTTTTATTTGTTTATAATCTAGCGGCGGTCCGGCCGACGTTGTTGTATAATGTATACTGATTGTATTTCTAACGTTTTTAATTTATCGAGGGCATGTTTTTTATCGTTTGTATGAAATTTGTTTTTAAAAGACATAATTTATGGGTCGTATTTTGGAGCCGGACGGGCCGCCGGTGCTTTCATTATATTGATTATGTTACGTGTTGTATAATGTACAAAGTGAGTGTCAGCTCAACAGGTAAACTTAGCTTAGCGTTAATTATATTTTTTCCAATAATGACAAAATAAATATACAAAATGTGACTGTCGAGCGATGTATCGGTGTCGGTGACTCATTGTATAGCCAGGTTCGAATTGACACTTGATCGCTCGTGTCCGAGGGAGCGAGAGGTCAGCAGAGCACGGTCGCGTTGTCTCTTTCTAATTATAAGGCTGAATTAGAAAGTGTCAAACTAATGTTCTATTGTGAGTGCTACCAACTCTTGATTCCATTCTAAATGTGTATTTCAAGATTTGTAAAGCACCTGATTAGGTCAAATAAATTTTCAAAACACTATGTCTAAATATTTGTACCTGCTTTATGCCAATAATATTGACTAGTAGGCTACAAGTGGATAAGCACCCTGCTATTGACCACTCTAATTTGAAAAATCGTTCTCCCCTCGGGCCGACAAGGACGCAGCTATACGTCAGATAGAGACACCTTTATATGTTTATCTTTTTCTAACGTATAACCGCGTCTCAAGTTTTGAGTAGCAGGTATTACACGCTCGCTCTTTACGCATCTATAGGTTATCACACTGAAATTGTTAGATGTGTATTATTCGTCATTGTGATCAAAGTATTAAGGACTTTGTAGTTATAGCAATAATGTTCATTATTGATCGTTGAAAGTGTCAAATATTATTTCCTTCTTCGTATAAATAATAATATGTTTTGTATGTTCATCGAGTGGACAACCTTAAGAAAATTGTTATGTTTATTCAACTATTTAGGGGTAAACATTATTTGTAAGTAATGTCAAGGACTTAAAAATACTGATCATGCAAAATAAACTAGAGTGAAGTTAGCTGCAATTTTAAGATTGACAAAATTAGTTCAATATCTAGGGTTGGTCTCTCGATGCATACAACATTTCTTTTTGTAATTAACAGTTTTTTTGTGATTTGGTGTGAAGCTTTCATTTTTTCTATGTACTTGTGTGTGATGTTTCGCATACTTACTAGTTAATAATTAAGGTAGGTATGGATGTATAGAGCGTGAGGCGATCGCGTATTTTCTATTATTATCTAATTAAGTGTAGTATTATACTTTTACAAGAAATCACAAATTATGACGTTTCAATGTTAAACTGTCATCCTGCATCTCGAAATTCACTGAAATATAAGGACCGACAACGCTCGCTTTAAACTCTGTATAAATAAGCAATTTGTAACTTTATTTCTTATATTTTAAGGTGCATATTCGTCTGATGAACAACCTTACTATTCATTCGAAAATTCGGCTGTGAGGAAGGTATCCCTTGTCAATAATTCGAATAATTAGCCCTTTTGTTTGACCAGTCTGATCCTTAGCTTAAATCTTTTCCTATTTCAATGTGTTGGAGCCAGTGATCAAATGTTCAGTATGTCTTGAGAAAATGGCGAATATACGAGGAAACATGACCTCATTATGTGTTAAAAGTATAAAGCGATTCGATGTTAGGCGCCTTGCTCTTCTTATTTGCGTGACACGACAAAAACAAAGCTATATCTAACAAATTCTAGATAAATTGGCTACTTGACTGTTTTTTGTAAATAATGTCTATATAGGACTCATGGCATTTAAGCAACACAAAGGTCAGAAATTAGAGTTAAAGTCTGACGCTCGCAGTCGACGATTGAAACGCCTCTAACAAAATGATAAGGTGATGTGACGTCACATCATATAAGTCTGTCCTAAATGTATGTAAGATCAAGGAAATTGCCATTTTGACCCTGAAATATTGCGTTTATGTGTATAGTTGTCATACAATTTATTTTTCAATAAAATGTAAGGAATCGAATGGTACCATTTTCTTTTCTATTTTTGAAAGACAAAAAAAATTTTTTTTTGAGACTTCTGAGCCTTGTATTTTTTTATTATCTAAATAAAAAAAAATTAAATTCCACTTTTTTTATAATGGATGGCTCATTTTCTATCCATTTAACTAAATTTTGTTATAATATTCAACATGTGTCAAGTACCCAATTGCAAAATTCCGTAAAATCACCAATATGTATAGTCGCCATCAGATATATCGGAGCGGCCAAGGTGCGCAAAAATATCTGCACAGGCACTTTAACGTCTTGATAATACAGGCCTTGTTTAGATATTAGTGAACACCTTGGCCGCGTCGATATATCTGATGGCGACTGTACAGGTACAAAAGCTGGTATGACTATGAATTTATAGAATAAAAAGTTTTGTCAAAATTACACTTAAGTAAACGATAATCTTTTAATTCATTATATTACCCCTTACCAGCTTTCTGGATTTATTCTACAGCTACCGGCACAGACTTTAATTGTTGACCCGTTTACGGTTCAAGATAATTTGGTTATCAATATTAACACGCGACATTTCCAATGTAAAATAAACCCTAAATGGATTAACAATTAAAGTCCGTGACTGTACTTGGTGAGACGTAAAATTGATTTGACAGGATCTTTATTGCATTAAGATAAGGTTTACATATGACCAGATCTTCTGAACATCACACTTATCGTGTGCGGGACGTGTCATGGTGAACCTTGTCGGAATGCACGAAGGATGATATTGGGTTGTAGCCGCACGTGTCAGTTGACGTCTTTGGCGGTCTACCCACCCCACGCTAGCGTCGGCGTCTAGTCAACGCTATGGAAAATAGCGTCGCTGCGCAGTTGCGTCAACGTCGCCAGAGTCGACTAGCCGCCGACGCTCGGGAGACGCTAGTGGAGGTGACACAATAAGTGTGTTGGTATTAGTATGATAGTGACTTTGTACTCGTAATTCTGTTGTCACGCGAACTGGAGAGTCGCTTCGATAGCACGATAAGAACTGGGTACATAATATACATACAGTAGTTATATATTTATATATATGAGCTTTGTTTTACGGTATAACTTAGAGTAGTGTCGACCATTGGCCGAGTTGACGAGTGGTGCGGCGTTTTGTGAGATATTCAAGTGGAAATAAATTTTATTTTTAATTCCATTAACGTTTTTTATTTATTTTTTATTTGTAATGTCGTTCGATCCCTGGGTGTAGTCGTCATCAGATATATCGGAGCAACCGAGTAGCTCAAAAATATGTGTACACGCACTCTAGCACCTTGACAATAAAAGCGTGTTCAAATATTTGTGAGCACATTGGCTGCTCCGATATATCTGATGGCGACTGTACTAAAAGCAATAGGGTAATTAATCGAGCTTTCAATCTTTCATGATTCATTTGAAGACAAATAACATTTCCCGATAGTCCAATCTAGTTTGAACCTTAAATTGGATTGCTAAGGTTGAAATTCTATAGACGCATATGTGTAAATCGTACTATGGCTGGGAAAGGGTATGTGAGTATTTATTTTAGTAGGAAAGTCATCATAGCTGCTGTAAAACGAGGTTGAAGATGCCAACCATTGGCGATGTGTCGAAAATAGGGTAATTAATACTACCTTCTTTAATTTAATCTAAATCCCGTATACGGCATAAGGGAAAAAATAACGCCGTGTGAACCAAGCCTTATTGCAGAGTTATAGACCGCCAGAGCTCAACAATGGTGCAACGTGCATATAACACCTGGAGTTGCAGGCGTCCATAGGCTACGGAGACTGCTTACCATCAGGCGGGTCGAATGCTTGTTTGCCACCGACGTAGTATAAAAAATGTACGGAGCCGTATTGCGCCATCTACATAGCTGTTAATTGAAGTACGGGTTTGTTTGCAGTCCAGAAGTGATTAATCTGTAAAGGAGGGTTAAATGAAAATAATTTGGAAAAAGTATAACCGTTTAATGAAAATAAGTTAAAACAAAACCCCTCCCTTCCCTCCCTATTTACATTTCTTTATTACAATATAATAACTTATAACTAATATTGAATAAGTTAGTAAATGACTTGAATAATAATTACAATAATTGAGTATTGTTTATAACTCTGAACACACAATCGTATCTCTCAAATATAAAAAC
Organism: Cydia pomonella; assembly: GCF_033807575.1. Taxonomy (NCBI): domain Eukaryota; kingdom Metazoa; phylum Arthropoda; class Insecta; order Lepidoptera; family Tortricidae; genus Cydia; species Cydia pomonella. The sequence continues at coordinate 9,702,394 of NC_084726.1, forward strand.
AAATTTGAACATTTCGTTCGTTTAAAATACAACAAGTAACAATTTTATAGGTTAAGTAGATATACAAATTAAACTATTTACAAAACTAACAATAATAAGGTATAATACTACGTCTGAGCCTCTCAATTGTATCACAAATTATATGGACGCCATCCAAATTCTTCCCGGCAAACAATCTGTACCTATATACTGCAAACGCATTTCGTGATGCCATCGGTCATCATATTTGTAACTGATCCTACGAAACAAAGTTTAAGAAAATTGTTTGAAAATTATCATACATTTATCGATAGCTCCAAGACAAGAGTGGGCTTGATATAGTTCAACCTAAATTCAGCAAAACCTGTATTTATAATTTGACTTATTTTTACAAAATTCATCGGTACTTTAAGAAAACGGCGTGGGACAATGTAAATTTGTAAACGAATAGTCTGTGTGGTCTTTACGCACAGACTACCTCCTGTAAGTACCTACCATATAAACTTTACTAGGTTGGTGTGAGGCAAGATATTTATGAATATAACAGATCTAAACTGTTATCATATCACGTCAGCAGAACTTATTTGGTTAAATTTTCCTCTAGCGATGATATTGGGTAATATTTATATTTCAGAGATTAATCATCTTTCTTAACTGGCATACCATCTAAATCAATTTCAGTGCTAGGGATCAGTGGTGGTTTAAACCCATATTCTATCCTTAAATTCGATACCTTTGGCGTTCTGTCGGCTCTTCGCAATTTTAACTGTTCCGTATTTGGTACGAAATAGTTATTATTCTGTTGTCCCCAATGGTGTTCATTGCGAACTACCGGCGGCGGACCATAGTAGTCATTTTGCTTGTTATTGTTATTGGTTAAATAGTGAATGTAGTTAGAGAGTGCTGGGTTCTTTTGGATTTCAAACTTGGGTGTATTATTGATATACTGGTATGACGACGCATACAGATTCCCCCAGTGTGTTGTCTGCACAGAAGAAGCAGGCTTTCTGTCTTTTAAATCTTTAACATATTGGTTGTATTGCGCAGCGTACGACTGTTGGGCCTTTTGGTCGAAATTGTGTTGTATTTCGTTAAGATTTAAATTTGACGCTGGAGTCGCTTGCTTGCGTTGTTCGACAAACTGCTGATATCTGGGTACATTTTGTGTCTGCTCAGCGCCGTGCGGGTATGCATAGGTGTAGTAATCCTGTGGCTTTTCAAAGTGATATGGTACTCTAATAGGCACGTATACCGGCCTTTCAACCTTCTTTTCCACCGGGTAAGGAACCTTGACGTGGACCGGCACTTCGACCGGGTAAGGCACCTTTTTCTCCACAATTTTTTCAACTGGATACGGCACGCGCTTTTCTACTGGATAAGGCTTGTCAACATATTTAGTTACAACTACAGGCTTTTCGACAATTTTCTCTACCACCTTTTCAACAGCGTACGGGACTTGAACTGGTACTTTTTTCTCAACAATCCTATCAACTGGGACCGGGTAAGGTACTTTTCTCTCTACAATTCTGTCAACCGGATAAGGTTGAGGAACATGTACCGCAACCGGTACTGGCTGTGGCACGGGTACTTCGATATGTACCGGTTTCTCTACATATTTCGTAACTGTTACCGGTTTCTCGACAACCCTGTCAACCGGAACTGGTATTCTCTTTTCCACCGGATAAGGGACAGGAACTTTAGTTTCGTAATGTACCGGGTAGGGTACCCGTTTTTCAACTTCATATGGAACCGGTACTTCTTTGTGCACTATTTTCTCAACAGTTACTGGTTTTTCTACCGTAACAGGATATGGGACCCGGTGTTCTATTGGGATAGGGTACAAAACTTTTTTTTCGACGGGTACTCCTACTGGCACGGCTACAGGGGTCGGTACAGGGACTTGATGAACGACTTGCTTTTCAACAACCTTTTCTACAGGATAAGGCACGTGTACCGGTCGGTCGACATAGATTTTGTGTTCCACCGGATAGGGTACCTGTACCGGATATAAATGCGGTACTTCTACTGGGTAAGGCTTATCGACGAAACGGGTGACTTCAACTGGTCTGTCAACGATTTTCTCATATGGTACTGGTACAGCAACTGGTCTATCTACCGGCACATGTTTTACAACTTCCACTTTTTCTGGATAAGGTACTTCTTTCTCTATATATCTGTCAACGAATTTAGTGACCGGTACTTCCTTTTCAATAATGATGGGTTGAATAATTGGGTGATCTTGATCTACGCTATAAGTGTATTCATAAGGCCTCGCATATTCATTCCTCTCATTACTGTCACCATTTGGTCTGATCTCAACTTCTGTCTGGATATTTTCACTTGGTTCTAATTGTTCTCTGGAATCATTCTGATCAGTAATTGAATTAGCATTATTTCGGTTGTTCTTCTGTCCATACGAGTCCTTAGACCTCAAAGCGTCAACGTATCTATGATATAAAGACTTTGCTAAATCTAAAGGCCCCTTGTCGTTACTTCTCCCTTCATCTAAATACTCATGGACTTCAACATCATTTATGTGTGTAATGCTCAAAGGAATGGATTGCTGAATTTCAACAACGGTTTTTTCTCTATGAGGGCTTTTCACAATGTCTGTTACGACTTCGCTATCTGAAACTTCATGATCATCCACAGTATTGAATATTCCAGAGTCATTCGCATTGTAAAGTCTTAAAGCAACAGTGATAGGAGCAAGATACTTCTGACTTACAGGTCTTGGCGTTACATTGACTAGGTCTTCGGAAGAAGATTGTCTGTCTTCACTGTCTGCACTATTCGTTAAATTCTCATCAAGACTGTTTCTCACTCCAACAATTTCATAGCCTTCTTGCAAGTACGGAACCATAGTTGAAACTAAATTGTTAACAATTTGGTCTTTGAAATTGTCATAATTTGAATCCTGAACAACTATAGGCGATGCAAACGTGTATTGATTTGCATTTGTTTTCAGAACATCCTCATTCTTCTGGTCATTCTCTAAGTGTTCTATTTCACTGTCAACAATGTTTTGTATTTTAGCTTTGACTGTAATTCTATTTCTTGGACTATAAGATGGCACATTAGAATAGTTGTCATATTGAGTTTGTTCAGCGATTGTTTTTCTTGGACTATTTGGCCGGGCAGTAGAATAGTGGTCATATCGAGTTGGAGTATTTGGTGCTACAGTGGAGTAGTGGTCATACCGAGTATCTTCAGTGATTTTGTTTATTGGAGTATTCGATGCTACAGTGGAGTAGTGGTCATATCGAGTGTCTTCAGTGATTCTGTTTCTTTGAGTATTTGGTGATACAGTAGAATAGTGGTCATATCTAGTTTGTTCTGCTTTTAAACTGAATCGTGGTTTTGGTTTGATAATGTCATCATTATGCACATTTGTCTGGTTTTCAGCAGCGTAATTTATTTTGAGCAGGTCTTCATTCGATATTATATCCTGTGTCGAAGCAACTAGTCTAGAAATCTGATCATCTTCTGTTGTCACACTACGAATAGTTGTAGATGCTACTTCATTGTAATAATACCTTTCACTCCTTGCATTGCCTCGAGGGGCCTCAACTTTAAAATGAACAGCTCCTCGATAAGTCAACGGTCTCTCAGTATTTCTGATGCCGTAATTTCCATTAATGTTACGAATGTCATACGTAGGAGTTTCAACATAGACACGAGTAGGTTTTTGTGAGTTGTCCTTGTGTTCCTCGGGTATTTCTTCTTCGTTAGTGCAATTATGATCTTTGAACACCTGGACAATGTTGGTTGTGAGATGTTCATGATCTTGCTCAGCATTATCCTCTTTGGTTTGAAGAGGTTTCGAGCGCTCTGCACTTTGCTTCGTCTCGAAATTCGTTACTTTATCACTAATTTGTTCGTTTAGTTGAATAGGATGTAGAGTTTGTATGTTGTAGTAGGCGGGGGTAGCTACATTGTTGTTGTAGTAGTAGTTGGGTATTGTGTACTGGACATTTGCTTGTGGAAATTGTTGGTCGCCAGACGAGAACTGCTGTTGCAGGAGATATATCTCGACGGGCTGCGCAGGAGTGGCGGGTTCTTGTGTTTGGTTGTCGTTGGAGGGTGATACTTGGTACAGCTGTGTTGTTAGTGGTAGCTGAAAGAAGGCAATTATCTTATTACTCAAAGTGTTCACAACATATAACATTGGAAAAGTAAAAGTTGGATTCAACACTTGTTATATTAGACGTACCTACTAAATTAATGCGTAGATATTTGTGGTGTTGCTTAAATTTTCGCTTACTAAAACAGTTTTTAACAGGTAAAGTAAGTGAATAACTTTTGTTTGCAATAAATATGTCTTATTAAAATAACCATCCGATGTAGGAAGAAGGCTGTTTCATATTAGTTTGGTTAGAAGTGTGAAGTACGTTTATCAGCAAACCATAGACTAAATAAAAGTATAGAATGCTGATGAATTTTGACAGCGAAAGGTACCATCATTCATCGCGCTGTCCCTCCCTAAGGCGCAAATTATACAGACACGGAGTGGTGAAGGCGTGGCGCAGGCATGATGCGGCTTCAAAACGTATTCTTACAAAATGTACGAAGGCGAAGGCAAAAACTTTTTGTGATAAGTGATTAAAAATGTGGAATCTTGAGCGTTGCGAGGATTTCTGCCCTGCTGAAATACAGGCGAGACGTTTTCACCAACCAACGAGAGGCATATACTAGTTGTAAAACCTAAAGTCTAAAATAATGCTTTTGAAAATTGACCGTTAAAACCCATCACTTAAAAGTCCATTCAACCGGTTAACATGAGGAAACAACACGAAATTTGCACTCTAGAGGACTGATTGATAGTTGATACACAGTGTTTAAAGAATAAAGAAAGCCTTTCCAACTTGTAACTTCCGAGGAATACTTTTTTATTCAGACTACGTATTCACTATTCAAGCGTACTTTTTATCGCAAAGAATTTGTATTTTGAAAATACCTATTTGATGTTTAGTATTTTAAATACAAATTTGAAAACTATTTTACATTTGAAATAGTGTATCAAGAAAGTATTTGTATTTTGTATTTAAATACTTTCTGTAAACTATTTTTCACATCTCTGCTCAGACGTTTGAGTTTGAGACCATGTACAAACCTGCGTATTTGAGAATTGTAGCGCGCGCTCCCCCAGCGCTATGCTGGCGGTATGTGTTCCCGTGTTCACGGACACAGCACCGTGGTACCCGGTGTTGTCGGCAACGTAGCGAACCTCTTGCTCATTCTGAAATAATATGGATATGGCTAATACAAGAAGAAAAGTGTCCCCTAAATATCATACATTTTTTGGTTAATCCGCTTTGTTACGATCTTTGAAGGATGTATTGAAAACGTATTCAAATGGATCAAAATAGGATTTTTTTTCTTAGAAAAAATTGAGAAAAACCTCGTGATTCTAAGAAGAAATAATTATAGTTGTGCCGTTCTCGAGAACATTCCCCATACAAAATGGAGAACATTCTCGAGAACGGCACAACTATAGGAATAATATAGAGTGTTTATTGACGACCGGTTTGGCCCAGTGGGTAGTGACCCTGCCTACGAAGCTGATGGTCCCGGGTTCAAATCCTGGTAAGGGCATTTATTCGTGTGACGAGCATGGATATTTGTTCCTGAGTCATGGGTGTTTTCTATGTATTTAAGTATTTATAAATATTTATATATTATATATATCGTTGTCTAAGTACCCTCAACACAAGCCTTATTTAGCTTACTGTGGGACTTAGTCAATTTGTGTAATAATGTCCTATAATATTTATTTATTTATTTATTATTATTAGGGCTCCCAATACCGGGATCCTGGTATTGCGGGATCACGGGATCCCGTCTTTTTAAAACATTTTTCAATACCGGTATTTTAAATGCAATACCGGGATCCCGGTATATTCAAAAACAAGGGAAATATGCAGTATAAATCCTTTATATCTATTAGAATGGTCACATTCGGCTGTATCAAGAAGCTTAGGTACTACACGTCACACACATCTAACTGGCATCTAGTCCTCATTTTATTATTGAAAGAAGATCGTTGCTGTGCGTCAGATAAATATTTAGTGGTGGTTGGTGGTGGATAAATTCTAAAGTTTTCTGGGTGATGAATATGATGATAGTGACATTAATATAATTAGTTCGACTTAAAATACGTGAGTGACCCGTTTTAACATATTTAATATGGGTCTCACGGAAGTTTTGTTATTAAAATATAATTCTTAAAGTTTTATCAAAAATTAAAAAGAAAAGAGCAAGGCCATAGTATGGTAAACCAATTTTGGCGTAAATTTTATGAAAAGTTGGATGGTTGGTTAAGTTGGACTAACAATGTAACTGGTGAAGTCAACATGTCGGATAAAATTATTGCCAACCTGAAGTGTGAAATAAAATTATTACAGATGGCGATATTGATTGTTTAAGGCCAGTCCAGACGCAATTGACCACTTTGATCAGAAAATAAATTGGCGTCGATCTCATCCAGCGTTAATTCGTGGGCTCGTAGTTTTAAAGAAATGTCCCCAAATGTGCATAATAGCGTTAGAAATTGGTATTCTTGCGCTTGTAAGAATAATAAGTTAAAATGGATGTCCGAGCAGATAAAAGCAAACCCTGCTGATATGTAAATAATCAATTAAAACAGAATTAATAGTAAATATTACATTAAATTCTCAATACTGCTTGATAACACTAAGTTAGCTGTATAAATTAGGCATAACTTGTCATCAAGTTATTTACTTACCTTGATTCAGATTGATTTGAAACTGCTAAATCAATCACTAGAACAATTAACAAATATAATTGAAAATAAAACCTTTTTATTATAGTTAATAAACCAATTTATTAACCTTATCATCAACAACTAATAAATACAATCACTAATACTTTATAATTCACCAATATATTATTTAATAATTAATTCATCAAATTAATCATGTAAGTACAAAAACATTAACATAATGATCAACATAGTATTTACTTAACTTTCAATATTCCTGTGGCGACGATTAACTCAGTGCTGCAGCGCAACGAAGAATCACAATGAGAATCAATCAAAATGAAATGGGTCGGGCCCTTTTATATCCACTGCTAACCAGCCACTCACAACTGGTCAATCATGCCATTTGTCGTTCGAGAAGTGACGTCACAAACGTATCTTCTCATTTATCGAATAATGCAGAATAAAATGATCACAACATCTTTTCAATAAACTCCGTTATACATAATTACTAATAAGTAATATTAATACATAATATAATCACTTTAAAATAGTTAACAAATCTTATTAGTAGGTTAACTACTGTCTCAAAGTTATCACTATCCATGTTTCTCTAATCAACCGTGGTTTCGTATCGTACCCACATAAATCACAAATTGTGTAAACTTCGCGTGATATTGAGTTAAGTGTTTAAATAATTAATATTTATCAACATTGGAAGTCAGAGAAACAGGTCAGTTTCATACATAATACAATTTATAAATAATAATCTAACACGGCCATACTGACGTGTACTTCGTTCCCGAAGTACTAAAAGCGTAATTAGACAATCACTTCATTCATTAAATAAATCTAAAACCAATTATATACATAATCATCGTATTCTACACATTTCGTATAATCAATATCATGATCTGCTTGAATATACATGTTAGCCCAATTCAAATCGACCAGCGAATATGTGTGGGTATTGCCAAATACCTAGACATGCCAATTACATTCACCCGCTGCTAGTGAGAACAATTGACACCAAGTATATGACCGACCAGCGGATACCCAATTAAGTGTATAAAAAAATGTGGGTATTGCCAAATACCTCGGCATGCCAATTACATTCACCCGCTGCTAGTGAGACAATTGACACCAAGTAAATGACCGACCAGCGGATACCTAAATAGTGTATGAAAAATGCCAAACCATACCTAGACATACCGATCACATTCTCACTCTGCCAGTGAGACCAATCGGTATCAAGTATGTGGCCGACCAGCTTTTTTTTTTTTTTTGAACCAATCTACAGCAGATTTAACAAAATGTATATTTACCAGCATTATTAGTAAATTGCACCTTCAACATTTATTCAGCGAACAGGCCACCAGGGCACTTTTACACGTCAACATGGGAAATACCAAAGACGACGTCAAATTAAAAAAAGTAAAATAATAATATTAAAAAAAAATAACACAAAAAAAAACTCAAATTATTGAGGTGTAAAAGTCTCCAAGTGTCAGAACTAAAAAAATATACCGTTTATCAGTTTATCATTCAAAATTCTGTATAATTAAGAGATCCATTAAGATTCGTGTACACAGATACATAATGAAATGAAAAGGTGTATATCCTGTAGATTTTCGGACGGTGGTATTTACAGTTTGTTAAACTCTCTAAAAACCGTTCGGCCAATCTGACAATTCATTTTGCATTATGTGCAGTTTTATAGTACAGCAAATTATTTGAAATATATAGGCGATTCTGATGTTGAGGTAACGTTACTATAAAAAATACAATTTTAACATTTACATCATTATAGATATACCAGGACTCTGCTCCACTGTCGCTTGTAGCAGGGTCGAAAGTAGGCAAAGCGATGTCCACGTCTTTTCCAAGAGCACCGGAGACAGCATCCTTGATCGCTTTCAGAAGGCCATGCACAGCTTCTAAATGTCTCTGAAATTACATAAGCATTTTTTAAAGTAAGGCTGAATACTATCCCAACTTCTGATGTAAGAATAATAAGTTAAAATGGATGTCCGAGCAGATAAAAGCAAACCCTGCTGCTATGTAAATAATCAATTAAAACAGAATTAATAGTAAATATTACATTAAATTCTCAATACTGCTTGATAACACTAAGTTAGCTGTATAAATTAGGCATAACTTGTCATCAAGTTATTTACTTACCTTGATTCAGAATGATTTGAAACTGCTAAATCAATCACTAGAATAATTAACAAATATAATTGAAAATAAAACCTTTTCATTATAGTTAATAAACCAATTTATTAACCTTATCATCAACAACTAATAAATACAATCACTAATACTTTATAATTCACCAATATATTATTTAATAATTAATTCATCAAATTAATCAAGTAAGTACAAAAACATTAACATAATGATCAACATAGTATTTACTTAACTTTCAATATTCCTGTGGCGACGATTAACTCAGTGCTGCAGCGCAACGAAGAATCACAATGAGAATCAATCAAAATGAAATGGGTCGGGCCCTTTTATATCCACTGCTAACCAGCCACTCACAACTGGTTAATCATGCCATTTGTCGTTCGAGAAGTGACGTCACAAACGTATCTTCTCATTTATCGAATAATGCAGAATAAAATGATCACAACATCTTTTCAATAAACTCCGTTATACATAATTACTAATAAGTAATATTAATACATAATATAATCACTTTAAAATAGTTAACAAATCTTATTAGTAGGTTAACTACTGTCTCAAAGTTACCACTATCCATGTTTCTCTAATCAACCGTGGTTTCGTATCGTACCCACATAAATCACAAATTGTGTAAACTTCGCGTGATATTGAGTTAAGTGTTTAAATAATGAATATTTATCAACATTGGAAGTCAGAGAAACAGGTCAGTCTCATACATAATACAATTTATAAATAATAATCTAACACGCTCGTGCCTTCATTTCATCGATCATAATCTTACAATCGAATAAAGTGGAATCGGCGAGCCAATTTCATTTTTGCATCCACACCTCATGATTTGACCAGACAATTAGGTGGGTCCACACAGCGCGAGCATACGCGCGAGGCAATTTCCTCGCATAAAACGGCCAGTGTAGACGTGGCTCGACCGAGGCGGGGCGCTTGGGCAAAGCAAACGGACCAGCCTATTTAATTAGATTGGCGAGAAATTGTTCCCGACTGGATGGGCCTTTTTTTTACTTAAAGCTTATACTTAGGATATATCTGGTTTTACACGTTCATTTAGTCACCTGCAATCATTTACGGGCTGAATATATAGGTCATACTGAACAACTTTTACTATGGGACCAACCCCGAAATCACGTAAAAAAAAATTACTGTCCCATAGAAAATGTCAAGGTCAGACAGCCAAAATGTATGAAACAGTCAATTTTTTTTAGAGATTTCGGTGTTGGTCCTATAGTAGAAGTTGCTCAGTATGACTTATATATTCACCCCGTTAATTATTGCAGGTCACAAAATAAACACTGTAACTTTACTGGGGCTACAAAGTTTACTTTGACAATCCACTATATAATGTTTCAAATTCTCTTTGCGGATAGTAAGACCTGCAAAGGATTGAATTCCCTTTCATAAAGAAGAAGCATGATATGCTGTAGGTACTGGTAAAAGGTCAATTCGGTATTAGGTGTACAGAAATGTTACCTGCGGCAATTTGACATAGTAGTGTCCCACGGTGCCGTCTCCCTGCGGCGTCAGATGCCAGCCCCACTCATAGCCAACACCGTTCTGCTCAATTTTCTGCAAAATAATAGCAATTAATTAATAAACCAGATAAGTTAGAATTTGGAATAATAAGGACTAAAAATATTTTTACTGTGTGGAGTATCTCGAGTACATGTAGGTAACTAAAATAACCTAAAACAAGTATTCCAAGTAAGAATATAGGTGTTAGATATACCTATTGACCTATTAACGATATTTTAATTAAATAATAGTATTTTCCTAAATACACGCATATGCCCTCAAACGTAATTTTATTACGCTATGTAATTCACAACCATTGACACCTCATAAGCGTGTCTCCTTGAATCACAAAAGCTGCGAAGCATTACATCGGTTACTTAACAGGTGGTCCACTTCGGAGATGAAGATTAGATTACTCTAATACAATTTATATAACGTTACAATTCAATATCCATGTCATTGTGTTGCGTAAAACACACGCTGACGTAATGGAGAGAGTTATTATTATCAATAATTGTTTTGGAACTCGGAAGCAATCGCGTTATTATTTTTCATGTATGGGCGTTAGATTGGTACTTACTTTAACATGCAAAGAGAAGTGGATACTTGTTTTAATTAAATTTATCTATTTTATGGTGCATTTTATAGCTTGAGGTATCTTTGGGTTTAAAGTATGATTAAACTATCTATGTTTGTTGATAATGATTTACTTACATTTTCTCATCGGAAAGACGTCTACCGGAACTAAAGATACTTTAAATAGAATAGAATCAACCTAACCGTTGTTAACTGTATCTTGTGCGAAGTGTGAAAACGGAACATTGTGTTTTTTCACTGTCAAAAATTCAACTGCAGTATTCAAAAATATGAGATGCAGATTTCCGCGATTTCCACGAGTTGGCATTTGACATTGACGTTAGCAGTCAATCTCGCTCGTACTGATGAATTGGTGCGATGGAGAGGGAATGCAATCGAGTTCACTCAGACACGAACGTCAATGTCAAATGCCAACTCGTGGTACGGCTACTGAATTCGACTTTTAATACATAAGGCGAGGCTCTTAAATATGTTTTACAGTACATATGGTGCTACTTTACCGCACTAGTGTGGTAACTCGCACTCTACGTGCGTTGTCAAAAATTTAAAGGGCCATAGTACTGAAAAACGTTGTACAAAACACGTACAGAAAAGTGATTCACAACACGTGTCGATTAAAAACACTCCAAACACTCCGTTCGTTAGTGTTTTAATTCATCGCAACTCGTCGTGAATTTTCCACTTTTCGCACTTGTATCGTAATGTATATTAAATCGATATCTTTGTTATATAGTTTTACCTGGTTTAAAAAAATGTATATCATTTTTTAAACTGAAATGGATGATATACTATACTAATTACTCAGTCGTAACTAACGTAACTGTCTGTAGCTTTTACATATACATTTAACACCTTACAATAATCCCGTCAAGTCATGTCCAATCAAGAAATCATTGCCGCCAATCACCTGACGAGCAAACGGCCCACTTACCACACATTTTACACGCCACTGTGTTTACCAACAAACCTGACCTGTCGCTTTACGTAATATATTTCAATTGCTCGAGCTTTTCATCTCGACCTGTTTTTAATTAATCAATAAGTTTCGTTAAGTCATTACAACTTGCAATTTGTTTTGCTAAATATGACATGCTTAGCGTTTTTTCTACAGATTGACTTGGTCTAAAAATAAACTTCACAGTACATAATTATGGTGCTACTTTACCGCACTAGTGCGGTAATTAGCACTTTATTGTGTACTGTAAAATATTGTACGATACACGCGTGAATAGGTAATTCGCAATTCGTGTCTACTTAAAACATTCCCTTCGGTCGTTTTTTTTTTAAATTTATCGCCACTCGTTGCGAATTTCCTTCTTTTCGCACTTATATCGTAATGTACTTAATTATTATGTGCTGAAGTTTAATGTAGCTATGGAATTTTAGGGCGCTTAATTGCCAAAAATGCACTAGGTAAATCAAGGAGTACCTAGTTATATTCTGCAGAGACATCGATAAATACTACGAGTAATATACTACGGTGACAGGTACCTAAGAAATACTGATTAGAAGCTAGGTACGTAAAATGTAAGAAAATATCATGCGTCTTAAATTTGACAGCAAAAATAGATAGCTCAGGACGGTGCCATATATTTTGTGGTAACTAGGTTGTTAAACGTCAACAGTCTGCAACCAATTACTATGCATGTACCTATCTACTGAGCCGTAGCGAAATCTATGTTAAATTCAAAGAATTGAGATCTTAAACAGTGAGAGTCAGAATGGCGGGTGTACCTAAATAAAAATAAATGAAAAGCATACCATATTTTTGTACCTAATTTGTACTATTTAGTACGAATTAGGTACAAAAATATGGTATGGCCACTGATATACAGGGTGTTTTTTTAGTCACCTGTAATAATTTACGGGGTGAATATATAGCTCATACTGAGCAACTTTTACTATGGGACAATTTTACTATACACACACACACGTGTGCACATGCAGGCTTCCATTTCGTTTAAAAAATATATTATTTAAATGATTAAATAAATAAATAGTATAGGGACATTCTTACACACATTGAGTAAGTCTCACGGTAAGCCAAGAAGGCTTGTGAGATTAAGTATAGTAGAAATACATTATTCTATGAGCAACAAAACAAAAGACAGATTTATACGTATAACAACTTTCAAATAAACGTAGGCTTTATCTAAAGATAAATATAACTTACAGCCGCTCTGACTTCGAGAAATACGGACTTATGTCACCATATACCTTAAATACTTCCGCCCCTTTTCGCCCCAGTGCAAAACCTAGACATTGCCTTTGAAATGTTCACTTTCATGTGCTCCCGGGCACTTTTACTCTCGTGCAACTTATTCGCATCGTTCTAACATCGAACAGCAAACTAGTATTGTTGGATCTACAATTACTTTAAATTGTTATTGACTTTGAGACCATTTATACCCTGGGTATACACTCAGTGATAGATTTAACAGGGCAGCTTATAAGGAGATCGCGGATTATTACGACATAAATGTAAAGGTTTAAGTCCTATTGAAGGGGCTTGGAGTTCGGACTGTTTAGATCTGAGGATACATGCCTTCCGCGAGTGAAAAGCCTCATGCGTTTATGGTTTCCTGGTCTTCGGTATGGGCTTTGAACACCGGTTGTAGAATGCGGTGTAATTAAACTTTGTACTATACAATCCAATCACACATCACACTATACCATTTATTTAGCTTAGAGAATTTTCTTCTACAAGTCCCAGTCCACTCTCTGACTGAATAATTTACATTTAACTTATTAGACTTGGTCGCTTTTTTTAGTATCGACATTTATTTTAGATTATGATTTACCTTTAAAGTAGCATGCCAAAACTGGTGGTTCTGTGAGCTCTAGTCCTTTACTTACCTTAATGGCACTTAAGTATTTTATGTCAATTTCCACCATTTTGAACATTTTCCAAAAAACTAAACGACGATCGCTAACGCTGCGTAGCGAACGAAACGCAAATGTCACCGTCGCACTAATATGGAAGAGTAATAGAGACAAATGACTACGCTATTAGCACGTTGTCTACGCACCCTGAACCGGCTCACAAAATTTCACGAGTATTGATTAAGAATTGCGACCTGTAGAGGAGAATATCCGGACATACGAAAGCAAATTGCCCGAGTCAAAACTGAGACTTGTTTACTATTTTTTTATCATCGTCTTCACCAGCCTACTCATCTACCATCTACTGCCCAATGCTGGGCGCAGACCTTATCTTTTTGTACAAAAGGCTTTAGTCCCCATTCCCAGCAAATTAGTCAATGCGAAGTGATGGTCCCGGGTTCGAATCCCGGTAAGGGCGTTTATTGGTGTGATGAACACAGATATTTGATCCTGAGTTGGTAGTCATGGGTGGTTTCTATGAATATAAGTATGTATTTATCTACATACGTATATAGTTAAATACATACTGCCGCGATAGGCGACGGCCTAGCACCCATAATACAAGCTTTGCTTAGTTTGCGGCTAGATTGTCCTCGAATATTTATTATTTATTTGTTTATCATATATGTTATATATGTTACTAGCGTTGTCCAGGCATTTTGCCACATCGATTACTAACTGACCTTAACCCAGGGGGAACCATCTTAGCCTTATTGGGGTCAGGTGGACCGATTTCTTCAAGGAAAGCGATTGTTAAATTAAAATATCAAATATTATTCCGTACTCAATACAATGAATGTGATGAAAATATTTATAACACGATTGTCTCTACATTCCGTCTCACCTAGAGCAATCATAATTTCATAAAGGAAATCACCGATCAGTTTTTGCTTGTAAACTGCTCCTGTTCTTAATGACACCGGAACCGCCATTACAATACATGCAGGAAGTGGAACAAAGATGTGTACGAGTAATGATATGTTTAGTGTTGAGCGCGGCGGTGTTGGCTTTTACGCATTGACGTATTATATCTAAGGACAGGCCTTACGGGCAATGAATGGTTCTAGTTCAGTGGTGTCACTCACGAATTCGAACCAATCGTGCAGTCTAACACGCAAGTAGTTGCAACCAATCGCGCGCTTGATGCGAACTCACCAATCAATCGCGTTGTAGCATTAGACTGCATGATTGGCTAGACTTCGTCTGCGTGACACCGCTGTACTGGCCCCATTCTTATTCGGACATATATCTAAGGATCGTCCTTAGATATATGTCAATGCTTTTACGATTATATATATAGTCATAAGTACAACATACACCACCTGAGAGCCTAGCCAAGATGATAATCGTTGTTAGATACTTCAGTTCGTTCATGGACCGCTGCAGCGCGGCTGGAAACCATCACGAGCGCGGACTTCTGGCCGGATGGTGTGGTAATTCGGCGGTTCCGTGGGAATCTGCCGAATCCTTCCTCGCAACAGAAAGTTATGTCGCCAACATGATTTTTAGTTTATAAGTTTTTTTATTCTATGTACGTTAGTTTGTAAAGGCTTTAGTTGCCTGAAAATAAAATTATTTATTTGATTTGATAGAAAACGGCAATCGAAACTATGGAAAGTCACACGACTTTTCGTAGCATTTCTCATTTTTAGGGTTCCGTAGCCAAATGGCAAAAAACGGAACCCTTATGGATTCGTCATGTCCATCTGTCTGTCCGTTTATGTCACAGCCACTTTTTTCCGAAACTATAAGAACTATACTGTTCAAACTTGGCAAGTAGATGTATTCTATGAACCGCATTAAGATTTTCACACAAAAATAGAAAAAAAACGATAAATTTTGGGGGTCCCCATACTAAGATGTGAAACTCAATTTTTTTTTCATCAAACCCATACCTGTGGGGTGTCTATGGACAGGTCTTCAAAAATGATATTGAGGTTTCTAATATCATTTTTTTCTAAACTGAATAGTTTGCGCGAGAGACACATCCAAAGTGGTAAAATGTGTCGTCGCCCCCCTTTTAACTTCTATAAGAGAATGATAAAACTAAAAAAAATATATGATGTACATTACCATGACCACACCACCACACTTCCACCGAAAATTGGTTTGAACGAGATCTAGTAAGTAGTTTTTTTTAATACGTCATAAATGGTACGGAACCCAGAATAACCGGCCAAGTGCGTTAACGGCTCGCACTTGGCCGCTTTTTCTTTACGTTTGGCATTTATGTACGATTTACGATTGTCATCTTAGTTAGACGTCCTCCTTGGTTTTTGAGGCTATAAAGCATTTTTATTTATCTTTCTTTCTTTCTCATTATCTTTCACAAATTCGGAATTTGAATCCTTAAGGTCACTTAATAAATTCAGATGTTCAGTTACCATAAATATTGTTTTTACACAAAAACAGACAGACAACAATACTACAACAAATACCGAATTGATAGGATGATAAGTAGGTGTGGGAAGTCAACACTGACGCAGTAACTCAACAATCAAGGAAGGTATTCCACCTGTCGTACAGTTTAGGCACTCAATCACGCGGACAGACAGACCAAATAGGAAGTTCCTTTCACTCGGAACCCAGACCGAGCTTTATGTAAGCATTATGCAATGTTAGTTTAGTTAAATCGGCCCTTAAACTATTTTGGTTAAGCTTGTTGGTTTTAGAGCTTTATACATGTCGGCAGCCGATCGTAAGATCAGGCAGATCGTGAAATTCTTAGGCATATCGTGAAACGTAAAAATTCGGTCTCTGAGTCGACGGAGCACCGCGTAGCGGGGCTCCTATTTCTGAATAGTTTGCCCTTCGGGCATCTGAGGCAACCTAACGAACCTATCCTATCCTATCAGTTTACTGTGACTATTGTCAAAGCATTACACAGGAACATTACGATCTGCCTGATCTTAAAACCGACTGCCGGCATACATAATAGTAAAAGACGATAGTGATAGTAAAAAAAAAACGTTTACTCACGTTTCATGCCTTATAAATATTTACAATATACTTCTGCCAAACCACAGAGTGGTTTGTTGGCAGACGAAGCTCCTATAATATGTAAGCTAGGTAGTCTATATGTTACCTATATTTTTATCTATTTAACCCCTTACCGCATGCGCAGCCATATATGGCAAATATAGTAAGATAAAGAGGAAATGATTAATGTTTTGTTTTATTTAATCTGAAACTATCATCAGAAAATAATGTAGAAAACTTACTGCCGGTAGTACGTCTGTAGTTCATTTCCGTTTATTGAAGAGCGTTTTAAATATCTACTGTATTCATATTTTTATTATGTGGTGCGACTGGTGCGCGATAAATATATTTTAAAATAACTACAAATATGTTTTGTTAGTTCTAATAAATGAATCATAAACAAGTAGCTAAAATAAAATATGCTTCATTTAAATCTCTAATGTTAACATTTAAGTTTGACTCAAGAAAATATATGTAGTTAAAATTATATCCGATAGACTGTCTAATGTCTATGCTATGATAGTTTAAATACCTATTCTTCCATTGTGTTTGTTAGTAATCAATAATTAGTAGCTAATTAGAAATTGTTATTATATTACAGGTATGCAATTATAACTTAACATTATATCTTAAATAATTAGAATTAAAACAAAAAAGCGAAAAAAATATACGGCTAGGGAAGTAAGTACACATTTTTTTTCCAGTTTCTATTTTACCATTTAGTCGCTATAATTAATTTAGGCATTCATGCCAAATTGCAGCTTTCTAGCACTAACGATCATGGAGCAAAGCCGCGGACGGACAGACGGACTGACTGTAAGGGTTCCTAGTTGAATACAGAACCCTAAAAAAGCAAATGCAGCACGTAACAGTCTCCAAAACGCATCCATCACAAAAGCAATTAAAGTTCGAAACTTAAAACAAAAGAGTTACGCCACTTCGCTAATTAACGCAAAAAACTCCGAACAGCTGTACCAGAGATAATAGAGAGCCATAGATAATAAACAATAGACAATAAGATCGGATTGTTATTAATAGTCGGGCCGGCACGCGCGAGCGAGCGTGGCGTAAGTAACTTGCGCTTTTCATCTCGTCGGTAAGTTGCCGTGAAGAAATTGATATTGATACTTCTTGTGTGTAATTGATAGGTACATTATTGCTTATTTAATTGAGATATAGACATTAGAGTAGTTTATCAGGCAAACTTTGAAGAGCTAGCCGAACGGTACCTATCTATTAGTTACCTACTCCAACAATCGCAATAACTTGGAAGACCTAATTAAATCTATTTTTTATTATTAATTTGCAGTCGAAACCCTAGGACTGTGCTCACAAATTTATTAGACAACATAAAAAAAAACATTGATGTCACGGGGACCGTAGGGCTGGCTCATTCCTTGCCCAACCGATCGGCGTTGCGATCCAAAGGGGGAACGCAGTCAGCCTTATGGGAACCCTTCTGCAGGCATCGGATCTGGGTGATCTAGCTTAATATAAACATATTGGACTAGGTCACCCATGTTTTTTTAAGGTATTCGTTTTAGTTTTGTAGGTAGGGTGGTTTTAATTTTAGATATTAATAAAATCATATTTATAACCAAAATGTTACGCCAAAACTTGACGTGTCTGTTTTTCCTATTTTTTCCTATATTATACCTGCAAAATTAGATTCTGAATGAATGTGTTTTGGCGTGATGGGAAAGATATTTTTGTTTTCAGTAACATAAATTGTTATATAATATATCCATATATTAGTTATAATATTGACCGATAGACCGTAGACGCATGACCGTAGACATCATGCATTTTCAGAGCCTTCTTTGAGTTGTACTACAGGGTGTTTATTTAGTCACCTGCAATAATTTACGGGGCAAATATATAGGTCCATACTGAGCAACTTTTACTATCGGACCAATTATGGAAGGTAGAGGCAAGGAACAGAATCTCCTTAGGCAGAACTGTTGCAAAAGTGTCCAACTGTCAGCTACAAATAATAGTTCCAATTCTCTCCAGAGTAGCGCTAGAGTAGCTAAGAACCTAGGCGTAAGATTATTGCAGGAGTAAATCGTTATATGGATTTTACACTACCTAGTGTATTTGACATGCAAAATTTAACCAGTTTTTAATTTCTTCTAATGTCCTGGCTCTATGCCCCATATGCATTTCATGAAACTAGCTCACGGCGGTCGGTCTACTCCTAACTTTTCTAAGCATCATAATTATACGTAGTAAATTCATGGCCTCGCTCCCTCCTGTACCTTAGGTCGGATTTATGCAAATTCCATTGTACGACTGCGAGCAGGAAGCGATATTGCAGCGTCGTTTATGTACGTATGTGCGGCACTTTCTCCCGACAAGGTTCGATGCTTCGATCCATTTCAATCTAGGGGTGTTGAAGGAATCCTAGATTCAATATGAAGTACCTACATATACACCGTGTTTTTATTAAATTCCCTTAACTGGGTATGGTATGGGTAAGTACGTTTGGAAACTAAATCGCATATCGCAAAAAAAATGTTATATATATTTTTAAGTTATTAAATGATGCAAATAGCGTCGTTGTAACACGGGCATTACATTTAATTCAACCAAACAATTGAATAGTGTGACATATCAATGTAATTTACACTGACTTCTGTAACACAGGTTTTTACCTAGCTCAGAAGTCAGGGACTTCAATCACTAAAATGTACTTACCTTAATGCCAATAAAATTTTTATTTTATTTAAAAAAAAAAAATTCGAACATCAAATGAATAAATTCGTACTAAATACTAATCAATATGTAAACAGACCTTAAGGCAAGTGACACGCTCGTAAGGGCCATCTAAGATTTTTTTTTTTTTATTATCTCCGCAATGGAGTTTATTAGAATACCGGTGTCTTTGAGAAAGTTATTAAATTAAGTTCAGGAATGCACCCTTGAAATTAACGGAAATAAAACAAAACGCGGTGTATATTTATCCGCCAGGGCAGACGATATGTGTGTATATGTATCCGCCACGACAGACGATGTGGTTGAATATGTTCGCAGGTGTCAAAGCAGCGATCGCGTCATTACGTCCACTTCAGCTCGTTCGTGGCGCGCTGCTGCCGCTGCTGGAAACAGTGGAAACCATCGCGAACGCGGACTCCTGGCCGAAGGGTGTTATATTTCTCTCAAATCCTACACCAGAACAGGTGGCGCAGCAGAAGACTGTTCTGTTGCCAAAATGATTTTTAGCTTGTAGGGTTTAATATTTATTTTGTGTACCTATCTATGTATTATGTTAGTCTGTAAGGTATGTATCTAAAAGAGTCTTTGTTGTTTTTTTTTAACTTACCGTGTGCGTAGTCTGCGAGTACGCGCCGGATATGGTCAGCGCCATCCACACTCGCGCCCACTGTAAACAAACAAATGTTATAAAAATAATAAACAAATAAAAATATAACATTATTTATTTTAAGATTAGTTTTATTTATTTTTAGATTTAAATTTTAAGTTTTATATGTATTATGTTGTGTCTTCATTAATGTTACATTAATTTGTAGTTTAATTTGTATGTAAAATGTATAATTGTTGGTGCAATAAAGAATATTTACTGGTATTTAATAACAATATATTTATTACGACTATTTTTGAAATTTGAATATGTATGTTTTATATAATTTAATTGCACATATTTTAATTTGTAATTAACTTTTCAACTTATATGGAAATGTTTTTCTGGAATAAATCCTCGCTGGATACATTAAGGAAAATATTTCTATAAATAAAATTAGATATTAATATGAACTATAGCGTTGCCCCTTCGTTTGATCTGTCAGATTTTTTATTATTATAAATAAATAACCGCTTTTAGGCTCATAATTAAACCCACGTGCTTTTTTAAATTATAATTATCGAACATGTGCGGTAATGTATGATAATCCGATTGACACTTTTTTATAATTGTACAGTCAAATATATCGGAGCGGCCAGTGCTCACAAATATCTGATCACGCCTCTCTTGTCAATGACTACGTGTTCAGATATCAGTAAGCCCCTCGGTTGCTCCAGTATATCTGACGGCGACTGTACATTTGCTGAATGTTTTAACAATTAAAATTTGATTAATATAGAAGTTTTGTTTTTTCCTTGCAAGTGTATTGTAATGCGTCGTATATAACACTTGTGCATTGGCCATTAAGTACATCGGCTTTCTTATTGCTGCTTTCATCTAAGGACGGGCCTTATGGGCACTAAGAATAATGCTAGTTCAGTGGTGTCACTCACTAATTCGAGCCGTAACTGCTTGCGACCAATCGCGCGCGTGATGCGAACTCGTCAACCAATCGCATTGTAGCGTTAGACTGCGCGATTGGCTCGAATTCGCGTGCGTGACACCGCTGTACTGGCCCCATTCTTATTGCCCGTAGGGCTCGTCCTTAGATATACCTATGTCAATGTCACGCGCATAGTATCGCCTCGAGTGTGATGACCAGCGTAGTACACTTTTATCATAATGTACCGACTAAAATCGACACCCTTATAAGTCTTTAGTGCTTAACGTAAACTGGAAAACGCCCTGAATGTTCAACCGATATCATAATCCAATTTTCACCTCTAGCTTTCATTCCACTGCTCCAATATTTATTTATAGCCGCCTATTTATAATTTTATAGTGATATTTGCATAGTAGTCACGTAATCAGCGTCTATGTCAAGATTATTATGTCTCTAGGTCATTTACTAGTTTCTAAGTCAGTCCTTAGTGTAGACTAGATTATCGTATATCATACGAAAGTTGTCTGTAGTTAATAATATAATTGCTGTGTCTTTAGTGAATTAATTAAGGAAGTTGATATTTATGTAGATATGTTGTGCTTGAACAAGTTTTTATCTTGCAATGGTGTTATGCATGTATTGTGTAGCTAACTTCTGCTAGTGAGCCAAATTTAATAAAAATAAAACGTATATTAATCAAGGAATATCTACCATTGGGTCCAAAAGACAGGAAGTAATTTTAATTTGCTATATATATCTATTTATCAAGCCGCAGGGGACATTTTTTATAAATTTATTTTAGTGTTATTTTAGATTTAGCAGGTAAAGGCGCTCTTGATTGTTCAAAAACTAATGAGATAGAAAAACATTTTATCCACATGTGCGGAGAAGCAATATCTGATGCAAATTTTGAGTTGATTCCTTATGTTGGCAGGTAGAGTTGACTTTTAAATGATGATTTTGAATGATAAATATTTAATACCATTCATTTGGATTTAATTTGGTTTGATTTTGTTTGTTACAGTAGTGTGGTGAAAAAAATTGTGTTTCACTCGGTGGCAAAATTTGTGTAACCCTGCTAATCGTGTCTTGAACGGGGGTTTCAAGACCTTCGCTCAAGATTCCACTTTTCAAACAGGTGTTCGTTACTCTCGTGGTTCAATTTTGGAATCTTTCGTTTGCTCGAGTATTAATTATAGCACGAGCGGTTAAACAACAATTTTACCCCCTTTTAAAACAAATCGTCAGATGACAAGCAAAACTCACTAATTACCACCACAAGTTCATAGCCGTAATGAACCATATTACTACTAAAATAAAATTAAATAAATTTTATTTTAGTAGTAATATGGTTCATTACGGCTAATATGGTTCGTTCAGGTTGAATTATTTTTTAGTAATTAGTGAGTTTTGCTTGTCATCTGACGAAATAACTACTGTGATTCCTATACTGTATATTATTATTCGATAGCGAAACGTGACGTACATGTTTGCGTTAAGTCTCATTTTGTATGGGATTTTGAGTTTCCAATACGACCCGAATGGGCGCTATTTTCGTGTTACCGGCCACTGTCCGTCTGGTCCAGCGGGTTAAGACGCGGACTGCTAAACGAGTGTTACGGGTTCGAATCTCGCCCGGTGACACTAACTTTTGTTTTTTTTTTTTATATGTTTAAGTTTATATGTAATTTTTTAATTTTTATTGTTTTAGACAAGTTTAATTTAGTAAAAAAATGACCTATGTAATAATTGTCAATTACAATAGATGGCGTTACTCTGTGACAAGTGCTGTAAGGTTAAAATCGATTGTAAATAATAATAATTGTCAGTTCACATTTTACTTTTTAAGTTTATGTTAATTATCACCTATACACCACCATATTACAATAAATAGTTATAACCGAGCAAAGCTTGGTCGCCCAGGTACTATATATATATATATATATAACGAGGCCGAGGGTGCGGAGTATAAGGGTCGGCAACGCGCATATAACTCCTCTGGAGTTGCAGGCTTACATAGGCTACGGAAACTGCTTACCATCAGGCGGGTCGTATGCTTGTTTGCCACCGACGTAGTTTAAACAAAAGTTATCGCTTCAACAACCAAACGCTTTGTGTATCTCTATTACTATTCCATATTAGTGCGACAGTGATAGTTGCGTTTCGTACGCTACGGAGCGTAAGCGATTTGCATGTTGGCTACGCGGCCTCAAAGGTAACTTGACATCAAGCTGACGGGAGACCTTCTCAGTGATGTTTATGTTATTATATTAATAAAAGTGTTGTATTACATTTCAGCAATACTGTAAGCGTCCTGAATAAATTCTTTCAATTTAATAATCTTTATGAAATAAAATATGTATAATTTATTAAATACCAAGACTATAAAGCTTTCAACGACCGGTAGGGCGTGCTGAATGTTTACGGCTGGAAGCACTTTCTATGCTACGTCAACGACAGCCGATCGTTATCGACTTGGTAATTTATTATCCTATATTTAACATTGCGATCGTTGTTAACTATATAAATGTAGAGATAAACGGGAAATGCCCTTACTTTATAAAGTTACATTGCGTCTAGCTCAGCCCCTATGACTAACTAGGGAACCCGATTTTACCCCAATAAATATCAATATTCTTGTATGTTCTTGTTCATTGTTGTAAGTTATTGTTTCCTGCTACCCAAAGGTTGTCTGGAAGAGTCGCTTTTTAGCGATAAGACCGCCTGTTGTTACCTAATTGTAATTTGTGTTTTCTTTGTATTCTCCTTTTCGATATGTGGTGTACAATAAAGAATATTTATTTATTTATTTATTGTAAGAAATTAGACCTACAGTCTACAGGTCTACAGGTCGCAGGGCATTTATTTACAATAAAGAAATACAAAAAAAAATATATTCTTTATTGATGTACACCACATATCGAAAAGGAGAATTTTCTGTTAAGTATATTTAATTGAGCTTATTACCCCCGTAAAATACGATTTTACCCCTACTGGGGTAATTACCCCCAGATTAGGAACCGCTGGTCTAGCTAGACAATTAACTGTACTGCATGCATAATGAATTGATGAGAAGGTCAAATATGGTATGTGTCAAACGGCAGCAAAATTATTTCCATCTTGGGCTTTAACACTCGAATCCCTCACAACGATTTAATGTGCGCCGACGCCGCAAATAAGGCATTTGTCCGCAAATCACAAAAAAATTCGAATGATCTTAAGCTAATAACTACCAGAGTAATTCATTTATGCAGCTATTATTATTTATGTCTTTTCCATCACGGAACAATGGTGTTCCGGACCTTTGGGAGGCGTGCGCGGAGCCGAAGCCAACACGTAGAGTTCCTTTTGACACTTTAATGAAATGTAAGGGGTACACCTAACGGATGTTGCCCTTGCCCGTGTCATGGGACGCACGCAGTGGCAGCACCCGCCAGGGTGTAAGGACTATTTGAGAGTTGATGGAATCTAAAATGAACTGGGCTATTGGGTGAAAGCGATGGACTAAATACTAGGCTATAGGATAAAAAACCGGATTATTATTAAAAAAATATTGGATTGTTTGACGATCGGTCTGGCTTAGTCGGTTAATGCCCCTGCCTATGAAGCCGGTGGTCCTGGGTTCGAATCCCGTTAAGGGCATTTATTTGTGTGATGAGCACAGATATTTGTCCCTGAGCCAATGACTTTTTCTATGTATTTTATGTAAGTATTTGTTTGTTATATATATCGTTGTCTGAGTACCCACAACACAAGCCTTCTTGAGCTTAC
Organism: Cydia pomonella; assembly: GCF_033807575.1. Lineage (NCBI taxonomy): Eukaryota > Metazoa > Arthropoda > Insecta > Lepidoptera > Tortricidae > Cydia > Cydia pomonella. The sequence continues at coordinate 9,727,282 of NC_084726.1, forward strand.
CGTGGTACTTTGTCAATTTGTGTAAGAATATCCCTATATTATTTATTATTTTATTTTTGGAGAAATACCAAATTTAATAATATTTTTTTTTAATAATATAGGAGACAAACGCGTCTGCAACACCAGAAGGGTCTTGAAGATTTCAAGGTAGGATCGGTCCGCAATAGAGTTCTTTCCAATTTTTTGAAATGCTTGTATTACGTTCTATATTAACTAAAAGTTGCCCTACAATTCAACTTTTATACTAAAAACGGCTTTAAATATGTTAAATTAACAAAATATATTTTGACAGATGCTTTCGCGCCCAAAACGCTTTTTGAAAATTGTGTGACATCACAGTTTACGGTTTGACAAATAACTACATACACACGTAGAAGATACAAACTGTCAACTGACATTTGTCATTTGTTGTTCATCGCCTAACTGTCAACAGTGTCAATCCGAGAGTTGTGACGTCATCAGAATCTTCAATTATGTTTCGAGTTTGGTCACGTGACGTGTGCCAAAAGATATTTTAAATTCTATATGTACAAAAATATGGTCATTACAGGTCCCCTAAAAGTAGTTTAACATGTTTTTATAATCCAAAAGAATTTATTGGGATACAATTCTGCCCTAAGATTTGTAGATGGAAACAACCCTATTACCGCGGGCGATAGATAGTTCACTCCAAAATTTTGCTGGGGGAGGCAATAAGTTTCTGGAGAAACGCATCAAACGCACAATTAAAAGTTCTGCCAAATTTCAATAGGGAATATTACGCAAACCTCTGCGTAGAGAGCGCCACTAGCACATACTGAGGGCCTACCGCGAAACACAAATATCGAAATTTGGTTATCTGCCTGTCTATCACTCTTGTATATTCGAGCGATAGAGAAGCAGATAACGAAATATCGATTTTCGCGTTTCAATCAATGTCATAAATAATAAATAAATAAATAAATAAATATTATAGGACATTATTACACAAATTGACTAAGTCCCACAGTAAGCTCAATAAGGCTTGTGTTGAGGGTACTTAGACAACGATATATATAATATATAAATATTTATAAATACTTAAATACATAGAAAACACTCATGACTCAGGAACAAATATCCATGCTCATCACACAATTAAATGCCCTTACCAAGATTTGAACCCGGGACCATCAGCTTCGTAGGCAGGGCTACCCACTAGGCCAAACCGGTTGTCAAATGTCATAGTGCAAAACTTCTCAAAAAACTGTTTAAGGCATAGTATATATAAGTTACTCTATTTACAATATGTGCTAGTGCTGCACTCTGGCGGCAGAATATTGCAATACCCCCTATTAGTATTGCTGCTGCTAAATGTATACGAACCATGATTGTAGTCGAGCCAGTGTGCGCCGAGGTTCAGTGCTTCCTTCTTCTGTTGATTAAAGTACCTGTAAAAAGAAAATAACTTTTGACAAAAAAAAAACAACTTATTTTCAGAGAGTTTACTTATAAACCATACTCTTAGGGCCTATTTCACAATGTCCCGGTAAAGTCCTAAGCTACTTGCCTCTTATCTGACGAATAAAGTCATCGTTGGCGTTTCACAATCTTCACATAAGCTTAACTAGATTTTGGTAGGAAGTTTAATCTGGCAGTTGATTTATTTTTTAATTAGCTACTTATCCAATACTTGGACATTGTGGAATGGTCCTTAGATATGTAGTGATTAACATAAATACGAACGTTTCTGAGAAAATACGATGGCAATGGATTTTTCACTACATATGTATGTCAGTAGCATATTGGAGCTACAGCCTTTATAGCAATACATTTGAAAAGATTTATTTCCTAAAAATGTATTGCTATAAAGATTAGGGGTGAAAGTGGTATTCAAAGTTCTCAAAAAGAAAATGAAAAACTTATATCTAATAAACTAGTGATCTAGTCGCAGACATCACTGGCGATCGCAGAGAGAATCTTTATATACCTATATATATATATATATATATATATATATATATATATATATATAAATACAGATTTGAGGTATTACTATAATTAGCTTAAATCTAAAATAGGCCCTTGGCGGCATTTCCTCGTTGAATCGCAATGCTGATACGTTGTGCGAGGAAGCCGCCAGTTCTTCGGTCACCAGTTACGTCAACTAGATGTTTCGCGATTTCCGCAAAAAAATTGTGCGCGCTTTGACCCCATGGACCTAGAGTTCCATGAAAAGAGAAATCCCAAAAAAAATGTATTGCTATCACAGAACCCTCCAAAGTTTAAAGTTTAGATATTTTTTTAGAGCGTCTATAAAGTGTCCCACTACTGGGCAAAGGCCTCCCCCCTGGACTTCCAATCTTCCCGATGAACTGCAGCATCCGTCCAGTTGTTGATAAATGCGTCCAGGTCGTCCCGCCATCTCCTCTTAGGCCGACCATGCCGGCGTTTACGTTGTGGCACCCACTCCGTGGCTAGTTTAGCCCACCTCTGTGGGTGCATACGTCGTACATGGCCTGCCCAGTCCCACTTTAGCCTGGCGGTTTTGACTCCAACGTCGACGATGCCTGTTTTGGTGCGCAACGTAGTGTTTCGGATCCGGTCAATCCTTTTCACCCCAAGCATGATGCGCTCCATGGCTCTTTGGCAAACCTTCAGTTTGGTCTTTTGTAACTCAGTAAGGGACCACGTTTGAGCACCGTAAGTGAGGATTGGCAGTATGCACATGTCGACGAGCCTCCGCTTAAGAGCTAATGGAAGGTCTCCCTTCAGTAGCTTCTTGAGAGACCAATAGCTCTCTCAAGCGTTTTGGATCCGTCTTTCGACTTCTTTGTCCTGTCTTTGGTTGAAAGAGACTATTTGCCCCAAGTACGTATACTCGTCGACATAGCTCAGGATCTGTCCGTCTACCTCAATGTCACGTTTGATGCTGTTGGTCATTACCTGGTTTTTGACCGATATTTAATTATGTTAATTGTTATGTCCGTTTTCAATAAAAGTTTAGGAATCCAGTTGTTCTGAATCGGATTGTTTTCTTCGGTCCATATTGTATTGCACAAGTTGGCTCATGTGTAAGACATTCCATAGATATATCTCAGTAATTTGGCGAATCTCTCTTCAACCGCAAGCCGCAGAAACTAACGGTTACACATCGACATATGAGTTTAGTTCGGCACTTTACATAATTCTTCATTACGCGGTTTAAGTACCTAGTTAATCGTTTTGGTCATTGGACGGCCTTTCTATTGGCAAAATAACGACTTAAAATGATTGAATGGTTTAAACTTGGTGGTGACCCTGCCTGCGCAGCTGATAGTCTTGGGTTCAAATCCCAAGTTTAGTAATAGCTTTAGAAATAGTTTTCCATTTTACACGGGAGCAAAATTGTTGCTTAGGTACCATAAAGCCACTAAACTAGTGGTCCTAGTGGATCTGTGAGCTGTAGACCTCAGGAACCCCCAAAGCTCTGACATGTTGCAAAATTTACAAAAAGTTGATCGTCAAATAAATTTTATAATTTTGTGAACCTGTTTACTAAATTTAACAAGAATCGGTTGAAAGACGTGACTTGCAGAGGAGAACATCCGGACATACGATTTTTTTTTCTGAAACGGAGATCCTCTCTTTCGCTCGGTCAACTATAGTCCAAAACCTTCCAAGTATGGTCCAAAACTAACTTGAATAATTATAATGCGGTTTAGGTTTGACTATTATTTGCATTCTGTACCTACTTAGTTCTAAGGCAACACCATCTTACAAGTGACCATGATGTACGAAATACATTGCCACTCAAAAAAAATTTAACAATTATTTATGTTCTGTTAGTTAACTAAATTAATAAATACTAATATCAAGCGAGCGGTATGTTTGTTTGCCACCGTCATGGTATAAAAAAAAACAGAATTGTTTTATAGAACTAAAACCTACGTCTAGTTTAAGTTTACGGTATATGAAAAATACAAACTGTACCCCTAGTGTAAATAAATTCGATTTCGAAACGTAACGTACACGTTTGCGTTAAGTCTCATTTTGTATGGGTTTTTGAACAGCGCGCCAAGCGGGACGTTTTGGAAAGTCAAAAATCTCATACAAAATGACACTTAACGCAAACGCGTACGTCACGTTTCGCTGTCGAAAATATTTACACTAGAGGTACTGTATTTATAATCCAGTAACCTTGTCCCCTGCAACTACGGGATATTTTGCGTCAAATCCGGTAGTTCTCACAAACTTGGATATTGGGCCAACATCATAAACAAGTCTGCAAAAAAATTGTATTACCAGATTTGACGCAAACGCTAATATATACTCGTAAAGCTACTGTATTATTAACAAAACGCTAGTTTTAACTTTAATTGAAATCATTCGCGTGTGATAATGCAGTGCTGATTAACAATCCTACATCAAAACAGAAAATAATGTGTTAGCTCACTTTTAATTTCTTTAACCTTTCTTTTCGGGTTACAATGGACAGACAATGGTGCGAACTTTTCTATTATTATGTAACGTATTATGTTAAAGTTTTATTGAGTTAGTTATTTCATAAGTCATAAGTCATAAGTTATTTATTTGCGAAAGATAGGGTATACATAGGATGTTGCAGTTTATAGTTAACTGAGCCAAACTACCTTGTCACCCAGTGACATGCAAATTTTAAAGTTTTTACCTAATACTAAACATGCACCTAAATAATGTCCAAAATTAATTCATGTGTATTTACATAGCAATATTTACATACAAAATAACAAATATTAAAGACTAATTATATCGTATAATACAAAATAAATTGAGCTGTAGCAGTTTACTTATCCAGATATTCATTTATTGAATAGAAGGTCTGTTCATTAAGCCATTTAAATAAACGTCTCTTAAATAATTGTAATGTAAGGCATTTAATAGTATCTGGCAGCTTGTTAAACAAACGTATGCTCATGGGATAACAACTTTTTCTATAAAGACTCGTGTGTGTTCTCGGACATATCAGTTTGTTAGGGTATCGCGTATTAAAGTTACATATTTCGACATTTTTTGTATATACATTTTGATTGCATTTTACATTTCAAATATGTATAAACAAGGAACAGTGAGAAGTTTCAGGTTTTTGAATAATGGTCTGCATGGAGTTAATACCGAAACACCACAAATCGCGCGTATACACTGCTTTTGAGCTATAAGCAATCCTTTTATATTTGATCCGTTACCCCATACAGTTATACCATATCGTAGACTCGATGACACGTAGCCATGATACGCTTGGATTGCTATTTTTTGGCTAGTAATTTTTGTTAAACGCCAAAGGGCATAGGCAAAACTGTTTATTTTCTTACACACGCTTTCAATATGATGTGTCCAGTGACACCTATCATCAACTAAAATCCCAAGAAATTTGACTTGCTCTGACTCTGTAATTTGTTGGTTATTATATGAAAGTAACATTTTTTCTTTTTCCCCATATCCATTCCAGAATTGCAAATATGTGGTCTTGCTAATGTTGACTTGCAGACTATTTATATTTAGCCAACCTATTATATTGGCAAGTGCTGCATTAATATCATTTTTGTGATTAGTTTTGTTTTCGCTGGATACGATAACAGATACATCATCAGCGAAGAGAATGCAATGATGATTAGTGCTTAATGGCAAGTCGTTGATATATCTCAGGAACAGTAACGGCCCTAAGATACTCCCCTGAGGCACACCGACAGTATGAGTCATGTAGTCTGATTTGTAGCTTACATATTCATTATCTTCGTTAATGTTCGAGATCTCCACATATTGCTGTCTGTTACTAAGATAACTTTGTAACCAATCTAGTACTTTACCACGTAATCCGCAGTTTTCACATTTGGACAAAAGCAGGTTATGTTGTACCAAATCGAACGCCTTGCTCATGTCGAAAAATATAGCAGTCGTCGAGGCTCGGTTATCTAATGCCTTCGTAATTTCCATTACCATTTGAAAGGCAGCCAGACTGGTAGATTTCCCTTTTTGGAACCCATTTTGTTGCTTGGAGAGCACTGTATGCTTACTAAAGAATTTTGTTAATCGTTCCTGCATAGCTTTCTCAACGATCTTGGATAATATAGGTATGAGAGCTATTGGTCTGTAGTTATCCAATGTACCTCTATTACCTTTCTTATAGATTGGTTTTATTAATGTTCTTTTTAGTTTTTGTTGGAATACTCCTTGAACAAAAGATAAATTTATAAGATGGCTGAGTACTGGTGCAATTAAGTATGAACAATGTTTCAGTATTTGTGTAGATAGATCATCATAACCTACAGAAGTAGTATTTCGTAGTTTATTAATTATTTTATAAACCTCTAGACTATCTGTAGGGAAAAGAAACATACTAGCATCAACGCCAGTCATTTTAGCTGAGTACTTAACATTTTCCTGATCTTGGCGAGTTTTTGAGATCCCTATAAAATGGTTTATAAATGCATCTGCAATCAATTTTGGATCGGTGATCGTCACATCATTACATATTATTTTGTCAATGATTTTTCGATCAAACGATTTGTTTGATGCAATCTCTTTGATTACACTCCAAGTAGCTTTGCACACATTCTTTGCATTCATTATATATTTTTTGTTACTCAGTTTCTGTGCCGTTTTCAAACATTTCTTGAATGTTTTTTGATAATTCACTACTAACTGTGCATAGTGATTATACACAATATACAAGTAGTGGCGTTCGAACTTAAAAATATTAAAGCCCCGTAGGTTCATGTTCTTCTCTTACACTCACTGGGCATAAGCGCGAGCGAGATGGCTGTGCGTGCTCGGGATCGCGGATATCATGTTTTTTAATAGTTGTTACAATAGGCGGACTTAATGCCTTGAGGCATTCTCTACCAGTCAACCACTGGCCCAAACAGAAATTTGCTAAGGTGGGTGCAGTGTGACACCTTTACGCTCAGTATGAGTGGGAAAAGAACACGAACCTACGGGGCCTTAACAGGATGGTACTTACTAATGTTCAAAGTTACCCAATAAATCAATGATAAGTTGGCAGGTGCCTAAACAGTATCCTTCCTGCGCCCGCCATACAGATTAGATCAACCACAACTAGATCAATGAAACCAGCCGCTAGACTTTCGAGCCGATGGTAATTGACCACTAATTATATATCGTACTCTATCGTATCTTGTTCTAGATTTCCACTATCGGTTTACGAGATATTGGAGAACAACGCGTACAAAGGTTATATTGTTGATCGTTATTTTTATTCTTTAGATATTTTTCTTATTTTTATATGAACTTGCAGTTCTGTCTATGGTACTGGCGAACATGGACGCATAATTTTAACCCATTCACAGTTAAATAGTATAAAATTTTGAAAGTAGGCAACGCTTTAGAATCGGGCAATCTTAGGCGCAAGTACCTTCGATATTAATTACAAGTAGAAGGTAGGTGGGACATAGGTAATGTTGGGACACGGGATTATACCTATTTGATATGATGATTTAGTACCTATAATAACGATTTAGTTTAGGGAGGTTATTTAAATTAAAACCAATACCTACTTTTTAACGTATTAACTGTAATAAACATTAATAAATTTTTGTACGTGTATACAATATTTGATACGTTAATTAATTAATTTTTAACCACAATATTTCCTCAGTCGGCCTTATAACCCGACAACCCTTACATTTACTTACACCTTACCTACCTGTACCTTAGTAATATTTATTTGTTTTTTTTTTACATTTAGTAATTATTACTATAGAGAAACTATACAAAACAACCGGAGTGAAGTTAGCAGCCTCGCAAAAATAGAATATGAATTTAATATTCATCTAGATGGACGTCATGTTTAATAACACTTCGCTTTTGATTAATGTTAGTATCATATACATATATACATTTATAATTTATAATTCTGAATACACTATTAGAAATCTATCAGACTTTAAACGTCTCAATTGCCAGCAACAGTCAAAAAACTTGTCATTCAATGATATGCTGTTGTATGTAAAAACCATTTAAGCAATATTTACACGCATTGTCCAGCTGGGGATTTATCGCGATGTCACATTAGTGCGAATTTATTAGCAATGATGCACATGATAGGTGTGTTACGGGCAGTAGGCACGAAAACAGTGATCATGGGAGGTGTAATACCAGTCATACCGCATAATTTTATAAGCCTGAGCACACCAAATGCATGCGGCGCGTTGTAATGTACAGGTCCTTATGTAAGACGGCAAACCGTTTGCGTGGCGTGTGCGTGTATGGCTCTATCATTTTACCGCACGCGCACGTACATGTCTACCGCAGCTGGTGTGCTAGGAGCCTTAGTTAGAATTAAATGATGGTGAACGCAAGGTTGTTAATTACAACTGTACATGATATGAATAATGACAAAAAATGCGTCACCTAATGAACATTTAGTTATTGTGAATCCTGCGAAGTGTAAAACCTATTCAAAAACACACTACTATGTATTCATAATAGAGTGAAATCTTGCTTGGATCAGACGCAATACATAAGTATTAGATTTGATAGATTAATGTCTGAATTAGTTTAGTTTGTCCTCTCAATTTTGGGCTACCTCAAGGTAGCTATAAAGCTATAAGTCACACCTATTTATACAATAAAATGGGAGGAGGCCTATGCCCAGTAGTTATGAAATATTATACATTAAATTTAGCACGTTGTCTAATTTTCCTAATTGTCAGTAAAATGAACACGTAAAACCTTTAATGTTACAGTTTAAATAGGCCTTTGACTGCTTAAGAATGTACGACATTAACTGTCAATGAGTACTCTTGACGACTTAATGTCAGTGTTGGATAGTGTACATAATTGCAACCGCGATAACAGCAAAGTCAACGGACTAAAATTAAATCTTATTGCTATTGAAATAAGAAATATAATTAGACAGTTAATTGTGTGTTCGTACGTGATAGTGTTATTGGTAACATTACGCTGAAATGTGCGGAAATAATTATAATTACTTAACAGCTCGGTTTATACAATTTACACGGTTGTTTGTGTTTTGGTCGGAAATATTACTTAACTGAGGTATAATTTAGTTGAAGAGTTGACAGTAGAAATTGGTACTTACAATATTGTCGGAGTCGGACCCAAACAACCTATGCACATACCAGAGACATGTCAGTCGCTTCGCTTGACAGACAGATGAAGTGTGCGAAAGGGAAGCCATGACGTATATGGACAAGCCATAAGTGCGAAAGAGGCAGACTACATATGAGAAAACGTAACCAATTTTGAGTTCGAAGGCGGCCGAGGCGGCCAAAATCATATTGCCGTATTTTTTAACGTGAAAAATATACGAGAATCAAAAAGAAAAATATATATTAAGTAATTTAGTGACGATGGTGTCATGTTGTGTGCCGGGTTGTAGTATTTCAGGGCCAAAAAACCCAGGAAAATACTCATTTCACAGGTAATTATGATATTCCTAGCGAAATTTTCGTAACGATATTTTATCAAATTAACAGCATAAAAAGTGTGAAAAAACCAATTTATACAGTTCATTATAAGTTTTTCTTCAATTGTGTGTTAATATTTCATCATATTAGTCAATAATTTAGAATATTTTGTGTAAAAACCTAAACTGTTACTTTACGCTAGGGCTTGACAAAATGTTCATATGACTGTATCGATAACTTGTCGGTATATTAGTAGGTATGGAATTATTTGTTCACAAGATATCATTAAGATATTACCTTTATAACCGACTTAAAATAATAACGATTGTTATAATACCTTTTTTGAAGGTGCACATGTTTAGAGATAAATTTAAACTTCACTTTCCAACACAGTACTTACATTTTAACCACTTTTCCACGGCTTTGCCGCCAACACAAGGAAACACAAGACAGCGTATACTTGTACACAGCGTATACACACCCAACCTAAATTGTCAGCAGGAAAAGGCACGAAATTCAAATTTTCTTTGGTAAGTCAACTCTTTGCGAACACATTTTCAAACAACTTCAACCTTATCATTTTCAACTTTTTCAAATACATTTGAAAAAGTAGTCGATAAAGCAGTTAAACATCGATAGATTATTAATATGTTGTAACATGACATCACTATTTTTGTTCGCACATAGACAATTTACGCACACACTTGCATTTCATTTTTGGTCACACTTTCGAAGTTTGACAGTCGTTCTATACTATCCTATTTCTATGCACATACTTTCCAGCGATGGAGCGTGGAGTTTATACCGAAAACGTTAAATCCCTATGACATATGATGACGTTTATAGTGCATTTCTCACACAGAGTTAGCTTTGAGAAACTGTATTCGTTTATAAGGTCTAAGCTAAGTACCTACGAGTAATGAAACTCAAAGAAAACTCGCTAACTAAACATTATCTTTATTTTACTTAAATAATTCTCTGGCAAACCCGCTTTGTCACTAGAAACAGGCGCTAAATTAAACTTTTCTATGGGAAGATAAAGCCCTCGCGCCTACATTGCATTTTCCCCCATCTAACTAACTATCTGTCCCTTCTTCAAGCTCGTTAAGCATTAGATTCTGTCTGTCTGTTTCATTCTGTGTTGTGTGATATATTTGTATATGTTTATGTGTATAGCTTGATTTATTTATATATCACATTTATGTATGTATTTATATTGTTATATATACATATATATTTGTGCTGATTTTTTTCCCCTGTTCTGGTTCTCCATTTATTTTTGCTACCTTATACATATTTATTCCTTACGGTAATTTCTACTATTTCTACTAACTGAAGGTTGTCTGTACTATTATTGCCAAACTATATATGTCGCACTGATAGCCCAATATATCCGACTCTTTCTTAAATTAATTGCGTTTTTCTGAAACTGGTTTCTTTCTCAAGATATGTTTGTTAAAGTTAACTTAGATGGACTTTATCTGTCTAAGTACTCGCCTTTCACTAAAACAGCGACTTACAATTTTTTTTTAATACTACGTCGGTGGCAAACAAGCATACGGCCCGCCTGATGGTAAGCAGTCTCCGTAGCCTATGTACGCCTGCAACTCCAGAGGAGTTACATGCGCGTTGCCGACCCTAAACCCGCCCCCCCTCGTTGAGCTCTGGCAACCTTACTCACCGGCAGGAACACAACACTATGAGTAGGGTCTAGTGTTATTTGGCTGCTGTTTTCTGTAAGGTGGAGGTACTTCCCCAGTTGGGCTCTGCTCTAGGTCTGAAATGACATCCACTGGCTCTGCCCTACCACACAAAGCGAGATGACATTCACAATGCCCATACCTCTCTTATGGACGTAGTTTAAGGACGTACCCGGGTCCAAAAGTATAGCTTTAGCTATATCATACCTATTATTTTAGCGCAGTCGAATATGCCCCTGTTTGCGTAGTTTCAAAGAGGTTACAAGAGAGGATGTAATATAGGCTTGTACAATTTAGGTGTGCAACTTTTTGTGTGCATTACGCCATGTAAAGAACCACTTTTTATACAACAGGTTTGTATCGGTTAATCCGGGTGTTAATAACGAATTGATTTTCTGCCTAATTTACTCTACATACCTAATCGGAAGTCAGGTACACATAACCGGAAGTTGTGTAAATAAGAGTTATGGCATACAAAAACAGAACTACGTTTTAACATTTTTAAAACAAAATTTTGTAACAAATCGCATGCATTTTTGATACATGGCCAGCTAAGTAGGTTCAACGTATTCAACTGATCGATCAAAAATCGCATTGCGATTTATTGCAAGGCAGGGGCTTTTCAAATATCAAATATCAAACATTTATTCAGCAAATAAGCCACAGGGGCACTTTTACATGTCCTTTTGTACAAACAATAAAAATTACAAAAAAACAATTACAAATATGGAATCGATGAAATAATAACTACTTTGTTAGAGATGTATACTGTCTCTAAATGTCAAATTACACAAAAAAAACTATGATAAAAAAATAAAACCAGCAAATACTAAAATTCTTTAGAGATGTATAAGTCTCTAAGTGTCAGAGATAAAATATAGAAAAAGATATTAAATTATCCTTAGAGATGTAGAGGGTCTCCAAGGCTTGAATTCTTATATAAATAATTAAAAGACAAAAAATTAAAACAGACAAATTAAAAGCAAATTAAAAAGATAAAATTAAAAGTGTATTACATATATATATATATTATATACTTATCTTTTTCAAAGCTATTGGAGAATGCCTGAACCGTTCGTAATAAACTTTAGATGTGTATTCTTATCCGCTACTATTGATTCTAACTATTCAACGGCAATTGTATATTTTTTGCTCCTGTGCTATAAATTTTAAGTGTTTACCTACTTAGGTGCACACAGGACTGATTTGCTATCCGGAATTATACAATAATTTTCGATGTAGAAAGGTGTTTTTAACTGTTTACTAGTCTATATTCTTATTTATTTTAATATTTATATTTAACGTAATAAATATACGTATCAGTAGCTTCCATAACACTTTATTTTTTCCATAGAATAATTTGCGAACCCGACGACTATCACGAATTTCCCAACACGAATATCAGATCAGTCCGCGTAGCCAACATGCCAATCGTTAACGCTCCGTAGCGTAGCGTAGTCATCTCTCTCTATCACTCTTCCATGTGAGTGCGACAGTGACATTTGCCTTTCGTTCGCTACGGAGCGTTAACGTTTGGCATGTTGGCTCCGCGGGCAGCATATAATCTGTATTTTGGATGCCGTTTCATCACATAAAAATGAAATGCATAATGTTACTAACATTTATCCTTAAAAGTTTAATAGTTACAAAAGAAGTTATTTGCTTTACAAGGGGCCAATGCTAATATTAACACCGGGGCAAGCGAAAGATTCCAAAATTGAAAAAAATGCATTAGTTTATTAAGTACTAATATATAAATCCATACCTATAGCTATAGATCTAAGCCTAATTTAATGATTACAAAACACATCTACATGTACTCGTAGTAGATCAAATCTCTCAGTACATTCGCCATCAGATATATCGGTGCGGCCAAGGTGCTCAAAAATATGTAAACACGCCTCTATTGTTAAGGAGTTAGAGTGCGTGTTCAGATATTTCTGAACACCTTGGCCGCTCTGATATATCTGATGGCGACTATACAAGTGTACATTAATCGTCGTTTTGCCAAAGTACTAACAGAAACTTAAGATCCTCAAACTATTAACTATCCACCGATGGAGCATATGCCCCTAAAATAGCAAAAGTATACGAACTGTAAGTGAACAGTGTAGACGAGGGACGCCGATTACACAGTCCAGAGCTAAACACTGTCGTTTTTGCCGCCACATTCCTATGACTTAATAGTTAATGTGCTGAGTTTTCTAGTTTTTAGATTGACTGATAATTTGAGTGCAAGCGGCAATTATTCTATGTGAGTAAGGAAAGTAACAGAGTGACAGCTGAATACAACCCGGCTGTGAGATTACGCTTGGAGGGGTTGGCGAAAGAAAAACATTATGTAATTCTCTCTATTCTCCAACGAAACTGAGTCTTGGTCAAAACATACGGCTTCAATCTCGTTCATTTTTGCAGAAGTGGCCAAATAAAACGAGATATTAGCGTCATACCGTTCAAGACCAGACCAGGGATCATTTCTAATTCCTACATACGAGTTCACTTTTGTAAAGCTCACTTTTTTTTTGAACACAAACACTCACATATACGGTCAAGTGTAAAAATATCGGTGTACACATCTTACTCAAAAATATGTCCCATAGCATCTTATTCCAGTGTAATAAGAGCGTAGTACCATATTTATGAGACAATTCTCTCGATAAATATTTTTGCAGCTGACTGTACAAATGGATTTGTAGTATAATGTAGTACACACACTTAAGAAACACAGACCTGGAGGTTCATCTTGTACAGAATGAGGGCTAACGCGTTTAATTTCGCCGCTAGGGGCGCTAGTGTAGACGGAGGTCTTTCAAAATGTCAAATGCATAGAATTTTTGGGGATTGTAAGCTTTTTTAACTACGAATTTTCACTCCTTAATTGTGGTAAATCTTTTTCCATCTTTGACGGTAAACATTCGATATATAGTTCAATAAATGTTATTGGTTTTAAAAAAGTGCCAAGTAAAATTTATGCTAAATTGATCAGGTTGAAAAAACGGCAAATTTAGACGTTAAAATACCTTTGTGTATATTAGAACGTATTGATTTTCTTTAAATAAGCATAGCAGAATTTTGAGATCGGTTTTTCTGGACCTACATCTATAGTGGCGCCAACTGGTGAGCACAAAAACGGTAGCCCTCATTACAGAGACTCTAGAGAGTATATCTCAACTTATTTCGTCAGGAAATCGTGTAACTGAAGAATATATTAATTTGAGCTCCGTATACACAATGTGGTGTCGATCAATACATATACATCTATCGCAATTGGCCAACGGGTCGAGAGTATCTAGTTGTCGCTCTGTTATGTTTCTCTACTCCTGTGTTCTCCGCATGAGATTAGAGGCTGGCTATGTGGTGTGTCTGCTTACGTGACTCTTTAACAATTGAATTGCACTGTTATCGTTATCGCGTTTGAGTGTACAATGAGATGAAATCACTATGCACAAATTTCAGGGTTAACACGCCTGTATGTGTATAGTTTTTATATTATTTAAAAACATTAAAAGGAGTGAAGTTTGCTTTAAAAAAATTGTGCAAAAAATGTCATATACTTAAACTAATTTACGGTTGAAAAGAATGAAAAGTTTGTAAGATTGTTTCCAGTACATATGGTGCTGCCTACCCGCACTAGTGCGAAAATTAGCATATTACGTTACTGTGTCGAACATTTAAAGGGCCATATGTACTGTAAAACGTTGTACGATACATGTGCGAATAGGTAATTCGCAACTCGTTTCGATTTAAAACACTCCCTTCGGTCGTGTTTTAATTTATCGCCATTCGTTTCGAATATCCTATTTTTCGCACTTGTATCGTAATTTACTATTATTATATTATTTAAAAATATCAAATTAGAATAAAATAAAAGAATTAGGCTATCATAATTTAATGTTTTCGAAGCCGTATCTTTATTGGACTATTCAAGCAATATTTTTAATTTTTTTGTCGAATTTTTGTTTCGTTTGACATGGACAAAATTTGGCTAGTTTGAGAAGCTCCTTATCCTGGATGAAATAAATACGAAATCAAAAGTTGACCCGAAAAAAAAGTAATTTTCGTAAGGACATACGGTGAAATTGCGCTTAGGTATATTGTACAGAATAGGGAACTCAATCTATCAGCCAAATTTTATAGAAATGTGACAGAAATGTGTCTGGCCCCATTAATCCATAGTCACATAGTTAAAATAAGTAAATAGCGTTTTATTACGCCTGCTGCTGCATCGAGCGCATTGCTCTTTCATTGCGTGACTTCATTACATGGCTACTGCACATGATACGACAAATATCGCCACTGATAACAACACAGACTATATTGTATTTACTTATGTCAGTAATTTAATAAAATAAACAAAAGCAGTAGAATATCTCTACTAGAATATCTAGGAATCGCATAGGTAAGCGTGCTCCACCATAGACCACATCATTACTTACCATCAGGTCAGATCGTGGTCAAACGCCTGCATATTCTCCATTAAAAAAAAACCTGATGTGACAAAAGATTTTTGGTTTTTAGGATTATTGAATTATAATTATTTATTTGTAGGTATGTTACTCTGCAAATTAAGTACAGCAAGTTTCAAAATTGGACACATTATGAATGAAATTCGTTCATAAAGTGGCCATGCAAATTTGCGAATGGGTTTATGTAGTACTATTATATACTTTATGCACTTGTGGTAAGTATATTAGATGAGATTAAGTCTCATTTCGTGCAAATTTTGGTCGAACCAAATTTTATTAATGTTTGAGTCGGAAGGATATATAAATGGTACGTTATAGTGCCCCTTTAACGAACTGTCCCGAATTCAACGTGTCCTAAAAACGAACTTGCAATACCAACACTAAAATTGGCGTTATATAACATGACGGTCGAATCGACTGAACAATTTGCCACCCACGTGCTGGTATGTAATCTCATTATGCCACATGATCCGTTTGAAGCCATTATACCACATATGCATTATACAAGTTAGCTGAAGTGGCGTCTGTCATGATAGGGTTAAATTTTTATTGCAGTTCAATATCGGAGATGCTAAGTAGATCTACATGGAAAGCTGATCATCTAGAGAAATATCATTCATAATATCTGAGCCAGAAGTTTTAAAACTTTTTTAATCGATTAATGTGAAATCTAACAAAAGCTTTTCGATTCGCCGTAGAATTGACCCTCAAAAGTAGGTATATTATTTTTCAATTTATTTTAAATGAAATAAATTTGTTTATAGGCTTAAAAGGTGAGGTGGTTAAAGAATGACGTACAAGAACACATGTTATCCTTTATGTAGCTCGGTTAAAAACATATTAGGAAAGTATACAAAAGAGGTTTCCAAGTCACGGCAAATTTTAGTCTATACCTATCCTACAATCTAGTAAGGGATGATAATACTATAACTTATTCTATGGTGAGGGTCGCCAAAGAAGAGAAGATACGAATAGCTGTACAAATTAGTTCTATTGGCCTCCTTTCTTTGTTAGTCGAGTAAAGAAAGATTATCACATAATTTCTAGTTTTAATTAAGTTGTCAATGATCACAATGAAAGTGCAGTTCACCTAAGTTGACTGACATGGCGTGTAATTTTGTCCCTCCCATAATGGGGTTTAAACTTACCACTTGTGTTTATTGCTTCTTTAATGATATTAAGATAAAGAAGAGTATAATATGTAACAGCTCATAAGATAATATGTTTTGGTAATGTAGGACGATCGACCACCTCAATGTAGGTAAGCGCTCATATTTTTAGATAGTTTTGAACCTTAATGCTATCTCAATGCAGTTGCTTTTTAAAGGACGTTGTTGCTTTGCCACGTGGCTAATACGGGTGCTGACCACTCGCATAAAAGAAACAACGGCTTTTGCTTAACATATTAGGGTCTGAGGCCTAAAAATCATATCAGAAAATTCATACTACAGCTAAGAATCTTCTGTATCTAAATTCGTTAGATATGTTCCGAGTTTTGTTCTTGCTTCACGATCCGGTTCGAAGGACCACCTTATACTTATTGCAACGAATTCAGATCCATCGATAGTTTCATTTTATAACTTCTTTACTATAAATGAATGATTTTTTTTAGTTAATTATACGTAGTTAATAATAAATATTTTTTTTTTATTCAACAATTTTCATAATTTATGCGTGAGGTAAAGTATCTATTGCTGTTTATTCATTAAATGAATAGCAGGCTGCTTATTGTTAAAAGTTAGATGCGTGATAGATATTTGCGACCGGAAATTAGCTCTGATTTAAATAACCTCGGCAATGAGGCGATTAATTAAAAGAATGATAAAATCTACACGCGAACGTCCACGTCCGATGCGACTCAATTAATAAACACTCGTTCCGGTTGATCGGGCTTTTCATATTTTTTAGGATAAATAAAATAATAAATAAATTAAGACAATCTTACACAAATCTACCTAGTCCCACAGTAAGCTTAAGAAAGGTTTCAGTTGAACGTATTAGACGACGATATTTATGAATTTTATGATAGAAAGGTAAATACTGCAATACATGGAAAACATCCATGACTCGACAACAAATATCTGTGACAAACACACAAATACGAGAAAATGCCTCGATCTTCCCACTTCGCAGGCAGGGCAACCGACTAGGCCAGGAAATGCTAACCCAAATCCTATTAAATGATAATTTTATTACCAACCTACCTATATAAAATACCTAGTATTCAACGAGGGATAGACGCCAAGTTTGGCCAAGCATTTAAGAATCTCTAAAACAGCGCCAAATTCAAATGACTTATAGATATTAAATTTTAAAAATTAAATTTTAATTTAAAAAAAGGCGCCAACTTTTTCCAGTAAATACTAAGTTTTCTAGTAATCATTAGTAAATAATACCTAAGGTAGCTAAGTAGAGCGAGTTTTCATATGTGGGAAAATTCGTTACCCCATGTCTATACACAGAAAGCCAGTCAGAAAAAATAAAGTACATATACACTTTTTTTCAATATCATACGAGTATTTTTTGTAAGCAATTCAGTGCCGAAAGATTAATTAATTTCTATCACAAATATTATTTTCCCAAATTATAATTTCAAATATTAAATGAATAATCACTGCCGCTATGCATCGATTACGTAAAATACAGACAATAAAAACTCACCTTTATAAAACACTTTTATAAATCCACAATTCACACACAACGCACGCGAATTAAAAAAAAACGAGTTGTCTATGCGTGAGCGACCGGCCAGAACGCGCGCATTAGATCGACTGTGGCGCGACCGCGTGTGAGACTAGCTTTAGGAAACGAAGGGATAGTTCGAAATTGAGAGTGCCTTAGGTAACGCTTTAACTGAAACTTAGATATAATTATAACTATTAAAGTAAACGCTTATGGTTGAGGTTTATAGTTGCAATTAAACCGTGATTATTTCATGATCCTGATTCTGATGCCATCTGAAATTTTATTATGTAGGTCATAATCATAAATAAAACTTGTGTTGGACGACGATATATTTATATACTCACATGTCTTATCAAGTAGGTAACCCATGGAACCCTATTTTTTTCAAACTTATTTTTTTTAGACAAAAACCGTATACCTAATCATCAAACAATTTATTCAGCAAAATAGGCTACAAGGGCACTTTTACACGTCAAGTTGCTATCGAACTTGCATTCAAAATTTCACGAGAAACGGTCCAGAAATGCGACATGTAAAGTAGAACAGCCAAAAGCATTCAAAACATACGAAAACATTTTTACTTATGCTGAAACAGAGGCTTCGTTAGCACTTCGCGGTTTCTCGGTCAATTACTCTGTGAATGATTTGAAAAGTAGGAAATCATAATTGTCACGAAATTATGTATTTATATGACTCAATGTATGCTGTTAAAATCGTTTTGTTTAATAATTCAATCGTTATAATTAATTTACCAACTAGTGTTAATAGGAAAAAGCGCTGGTGGCCTAGCAGTAAAGGCGTGCGATCCGGAGGTCGCGGGTTCAAACCCCTGATCGTACCAATGAGTTTTTCGGAACTTATGTACGAAATATCATTTGATATTTCCCAGTCGCTTTTCGGTAAAGGAAAACATCGTGAGGAAACCGGACTAATCCCAACAAGGCCTAGTTTACCCTCTGGGTTCGAAGGTCGCTTTCATAAAAACTAGTGCCTACGCCAAACCTTGGGATTATTTGTCAAGCGGACCCCAGGCTCCCATGAGCCGTGCAAAAATGCCGGAACAACGCGAGGAAGAAGAAGAACTAGTGTTAATAGGCCAATCAAATTAGTTTTTTTTTCGAAAAATTAATTCCCGGTAAGCTGGAAATCGTTTTCAAACCTTCATTTGGTCCTAAATGCATGTAATCCGTTTGCACAATCTTGTGATACATAGGCAAAATACAAATTATAAAATTATAATTGAAATTATTTAATGCAGAAATACATCACCTGCCATCCTGCCGATGAACCGTAATAGCTCTCAATTCACCACTTATCGCTGCGCGGCATATGAGTGTCAAAAAAGTCTTAAACGTCTAAGCGCTACTTGCACCAACACCAACCCACTAACCCGGGATTAACCGGTTAAACCGTTAACTCAGTGTCAAATGGCAGTAACCATGGCAACTCTAGGTTTAACTAGTTAACCCCGGGTTAGTGGGATGGTGCAAGTTGCGCTACGTGTAACACCTAAAACGCCTGAATGGATGCTCGAAGCGGACCATTTGGCGGGGCGTGCAGCGTGGCGTCGGGCTCATAAGTGATTTGAGCAGCGTACACTACTTTCCGCCGAACGCTCCGTTTCGAGCGTCCACTCAGGACTTACATTAAGGTTTTTCTTATAAAGCGATGAATTCTACAATTAGTGTCGAACCTCGAAGTGCCCCAGAACTCGATCTAGCCTTAACATAGAAGAGAAAATGCATATGTAATGCAATCGCGTAAGCCGAGACATGTGCAGGTCGAGAGGGAAAGCCGCCCTACCTCTACCTGATCACTTGATCGTGCGTTCACCTTGCATTTTTTACACTTATCCCTATAGTACATACACATAAGTAAGTACACTAACTTACACTTGTCTGGGGAACCATTGATATGGACGAAACAGATATCAATAGGCCAAGCTATAAGACCGTACAGTATAGAAAATATTAACTTTTTGTAAATAAGTTTTTGTGAAAAATTTCAGTTAAGTTACAAGCTTTTATCGCTGACTGCCCTTTTCTTTCAACTGGATTAGAATGCGTTGTTTTATCACAGTGTTCCTGTGTCCATCATCAGATAAGGTCGCGTAGCGATCGAAACGCAACTGTCACTGTCGCACTAATATGGAAGAGTGATAGAGAGACACCAAGTGTTTCATTATCGTAGCGCAAACGATTGTCACCTTAGCTAGTCATCCAGTTAAGAGTGTGGCTTGAATATATGGCCCATTGGGGTCAGCTTGATTTCCTATGTGATAATTGGCTACTTTACAGTTTTTTGTAAATAATGTCAAACGATCTTGATTTTCCTGAGGATCAAATGTCTATATAGGACTCATGGCATTTAAGGAACAAAGGTCAGAAATGAGAGTTAAAGTCTGACGCTCGCAGTCAACGATTGAAACGCCTCTAACAAAATGATAATGTTATGTGACGGCACATTATATAAGTCTGTCCTAAATGTATGGAAGAACAAGGAAATTGCCATTTTGACCCTGAAGAATTGCGTTTATGTGTATAGTTGTCATACAATTTATTTTTCAATAAAAAGTAAGGAATCGAATGGTACCATTTTTTTTATATTTTTTAAGACAAAAAAAAAATATTTGACACTTTGGAGCCCTGTATTTTTTTTAACTCAATATAATTTTTTAAATTCCACTTTTTTATAATGGATGGCTCATTTTATATCCATTTAACTAAACTTTGTTATAATATTCAACATAGTATGTGTCAAGTACGCAATTGTAACAAAATAGTCTTGTCAAATTCAAGTTTATGCTTTCGAAAGCCCTCCGGGCCATTGTAAAATAGTTAATTGAAAAAACCATTATATATTCCGGACTTTTTTATATTTTCAGAATTTTGAAGTACTTACCTACACAAGCAGTGGTGTACGGACAGATAGACACGTCTGTCAACATAGCAAAACTATGATATGTTGGAACTCTAACCATTTTGTCATGCCCGTTTTGGTTTCCCTAAAAAGTTTTATGAAATTGCAGTCACATTTCAACCGCTTATCATCAAGCGGACTGTTTACTTGTTCACCACCGACATGACATTAAAAACATGACAGGCCAGCAATTACACGTCATTTCCCACACACTTTCACACGCCGGAAAATGATCCGTTTAGCCCCGCGAGCTGCGCCTGCGATGGAACTAAGCTAATTTGCTATTAAATTCGCTATTAAGGTACCGCAATTTTATACTGCTTTAATTTAATTTTCAGATTCTTGGTGGTAATGAAAGTTCCGACTATCAGTGGCGGCGCGTCACGTATGTTCGTAGGGAAGCCGGAGTTATCTTGGCTATACTGTTCTTCCTTATCGGAATCGAGTTTTCATTGTTGCGTGAAATGTTGCATTTGTCGTCTGACAAACAGGTATTAGTTACTTGTTGTCCTGCAGATTTTGGCATGTAAATGAAAAAAAAAAGATGGATTGAATAGTTTTAAGTAAAAGAGTTTGATGAAAATTAAAATATAATTGTATTTTTTGTACAATAATAAGTGCCTAGTAAAAGACATCAACGCGTCAAACGCTAAAAATGGATGGAGCTCAACTATTAACATCTTCGTAAGTTAGATATGTATTTATCATCAATGGGAGAAACTTCTTTTAATTTATTAATAACAATACGAAGTGCTTTGTACAGTGATTGCCTATAAAAAATATCGAGTGAAAGCGGAGGTCTATGTTTCACCTTTTATTTTTCAAAAAATTATTTCGTATGTCCGGATGTTCTCGTCTAAAAGTCGCATTTTTCAACCGATTGTCGTGAAATTTGTTGTGGATGTGTTGTGTGTGATGGAGTGGAGCTTTTATTTTTTCTCCTGTAAAATTTAATCTTTGGTTATAAAGAGATACAATAGCACTCGATTTTTTTACTTATTAAAAAGAAGACACTAATAAAAGCCTGTAAGAGTAGCCAGATACTATTGTCAAATTTGGTCGACCGCTTGTCTGGAACGCTACCACCTGCGTAGATACCCTGGCGCCGTCCCATATTCCAGGCACAAAAGTTGAGGCTGATGTGGCCGCATTCTCGGCCGAAAGCCTCAAACGTCGCAAGTACGTCACTCTCAGTAGTAGCTACATATTTGCGGCGTTTGGGGTTGAAACCTAGGGCCGTAGGGGCCTAGCGCGCGTCGCCTCTACGAGGAGTTGTCAAAGTGCCTTATAGAAGCTTCTAGTGACCGGAGGGCTGGCCAATATTTCGCTCAGGGATCAGCATTGCTATCCAGCGGGACAATGCGGCCATTTTCGATTTAGATTTAAGCTAGTTATTAATTCAGTTTAGAGTTTGTACAGTTATCCATTATCTAAATTCTAAATAAATGTTTTGTCAAATAAATTCAAGATAAAATATACTCGTATGGCAAATATTAATATTTATCTAAAAACAACCTTCGTCAACATGTTATATGCCATATGCTAACAAAATCTGTAACATTTGTTTACATTATTTGCCATTTCTATTGAACTCCAGTTTATGTTACACAGTCCACCAATCAAAAATGGCGCCAGTCTACAAGCCCGTCGTGTAAACCGTCAAACACTATAGACGTTGCGTAAGTTTGTTTACGAGCTCCGTGGGAACGCAACGAGTAATTAGCCGTAACTAGTTATAATCATAACTGGTCCGGACGAAAGTGTCGGAATTTAATGTTCACTCAACATTTTGTCTAAACACGTCTCTAAAATAATTTGAGCTTTAGAAGTTTAGAAAAAAGGAACACACAAATTGACTAAGTCCCACTAATAATATTAGACCACTAGAGTAATACCGTTCGAGAAATGGGCTCCTGGTCTGGCCTTCTTGATAGTAACCCTGCCTATGAAGCCAATAGTCTTGAGTTCGAATCCCGGTATTTGCATTTATTTGTGTGATAAGTACAGATATTAGTTCCTGAGTAACGGGTATTTTCTACGTATTTTGTATATTATAGGTACAGTCAGCGTCAAATACTTTGTAGCAGTCAAAGTGGCCAAATAGTTCGGTACACCATACTAAATATATGGTGTACCGAACTATTTGGCTACTTTGGTTGCTACAAAGTATTTGACGCTGAGTGTACCTACCCACAACACAAGCTCATACTGGCTTCGGCCGCTTGTACTACGTATTCGTAAAAGGAAAATAGGATTTGGTTCAGCTAAAACGAGTGTGGTTGGCAACGTCACCTCAGGAAGTGTGCGCGGCACCCCAGCAAGTGTGCGCGGCACCCCAGAAAGTGTGCGCGACATCCCAGGAAGTGTGCGCGGCACCCCAGAAAGTGTGCACGACATCCCAGGAAGTGTGCGCTACACCCCTGGAATTGTGCGCGGCTCCCCAGGAATTTCAAGTCGATAGCCTGTGTGACCGCTTACAAATAAATTAGCCTTAACCCTCTTTGCCATCGACTGGTACATATAACAGAATCCTAGAAGACAGCTATGTCTATAGAGACCAACTTATACTGGTTTTCTTGATGCGATGAGAGTATGCCCTAGTGAATAAGCGATATATAATATAGATTATATTTTGGTGAAGCTGAAAACCTGATAAATTACAGGAAATTATACTGGTAAGATATGTTTTGGCTGGGGTCCCTCTGTTACTAAACAAAGACACGGAAATGGGTCATTTTGTCTTTGTTTATTTACTTCTTTATTTAAACATTATTGCACAATAAATGAAAATACTAAAGGCGCAGCGAACAGTGAAATTGTATAAACCCTACAGCACCTCCCCGTAGGGTTTATACAATTTCACCCTGTATAAACCCTACAGCGAGGCATAACCTCGCACGTTTTGCTCATCTTTATTGGTTGACTATTAAACTTTGTCCCAATACCGTTTATCAAACGCGATTGAGCCACAATACAATGAGCTTTACTTAACCGAACTGACATTTTGAAATGTGTGAAATACTTATAGTTTATTAGCTATCTGATTTACCTGAGAATTTACCCGAGTGGATGCAACGTATCGTGTATTGTATGCTGTCCAACCAGGGGCCTGTTTCATGCTGACATCGACAATTTCCTGTTAATTTCTGTGTCGATAAGTAACGACGGTACATAGCGTCAATATTTACATGTTAGACCAGCAATGTACGGCCAAGTACTAATAAGTAGATAGATGAACTGTCGCCTGCGGTAATTCCGGACCGATACGACCTTCAAACCTTCAAGGAAAGAGCATACTCCCATCTCAAAGGCCGGCAACGCACTTACAACCCCTCTGGTGTTGCGGGTGTCCATGGGAGGTGGTAATCGCTTACCATCAGGTGATCCGTCTGCTCTTTTGCCTCATATATCATAAAAGATTTTGGTAAAAATATCATTTTTGGTACAAGCTTTTATCGCTGACTGTACCTTTCTTTCCACAGGCAACTAATACTCATCGAGACAATTTTAAAAACCCCAAACACAATTAGGTTGCGTTGTTTGTACACAGAGTTCCTGTGGCTACCTCCTGTCTCCATCATCAGATCAGCTCCATGGTACCATAATATTGCATTGCCACCCGACTTACATATTATAGTATGCAAATTTTCAGTTTCATTGGAAACCGGGAAATGGGTCAAATTTAACTTGCAAGATTACAGACAGACAACGGGGCAGGTGAAATTAAATAAAAGCTTGTAAAAAGGGGCGTTTCGCGCGTAGAGTACTATTGTCAGACTTTGCTCTTTTCTGACTTTTGTATGGCTTTTTAAATTCTAGCCTATCGTAATCATTTTATGAATTAAGTATATCACAATTAGGTACAGTGAAAAAAAACTTTCGACTCGCAACGTTACCTACCAGCTACCTAACGTAACTACCTCATGTCAAGAGAACGTTAATTGATAATTTGGTAACACATTTTATATCTGCAGCTGACACATACGGCCGTTACTTCAGACCGTGGACCTTTGACACCAACCTGTCACAAAATCATTCTAATCTCAACCTTAACGCAATTCATTTAGAGAGCAATTCAATTGCGATTGAAAGTGAATGTGTAACCAGAAATATAGAAATTAAACACACTTGCATTGTAGTGTTAATAAATTGCAGTGAGGACGATAACATTTCTTTATCTTTAAAGGCATGCAAATTGATTTCAGTGACACGATGCTGTGTTATGTCATTTGTGGGTTGTTTGGAAATGAGGTCACAAAAGGACAAAATATTTACTAAATTCTGTTTGTTTTAAATTATAATTTTCTGTAGTACTAGCAAAACATTTTAATTTGAAGAAAATAGAGCGAGCAGAACTTTTGTAAGAAAAATGTTTACTTGCTTTATACAACTTGGGTATTAACAACGAAAACCAAACCAGACATAGATATAAACTTATGTTATATTATATAAATATAATGTACCTACAATAAGAAAGAGCGGGTTCTCCTGATACAGGTATACATATACTTACAAGGAGGACTCGGATCCAATTGTTGTCAAATTGTATAATGTTTAACCTAATAAACTTTTTTTATTTTTTCATTTTCATATGTGTATATGTGTTACTTTAATGTCCACGCCAAGTTTCATGTCATTTTATTATTTCCTCAATTTAGTCTTTTTTTTAAGTGGAAAAATTACTGTCTTTGTTGAGACTTGAAATCACGGCCACTGGATCGCTAAGCCAGTGCTCTACCACCTAAGCTACCAAGACCTCATCCATAGACAGCGAAACTTTCCATCATATGGGCCTAAAAGGGACCCTAGCGACATCTACCGTAAGAGTTACACTTCTTAAACGCCTACCAGAGTTCCTAGTCATATTGGAAATTCATCAGTTACGATGTGCTACCCCATATAAATTACACCACTTTAAAATCTATTCTAAGCTTAAGAGCATCGTTCGCAGACGTTTCTGCAGATAAAAAATAATTTTCGCATGTCGTTTCAAAATGAGAGCGAATTAGAGTTTGTGTCATCCACGATGACGCGCAGATTTGTCGAATCTAACCTTTAATAACATGACAATATGCGTCACGGCACGCGTCTTCGTAAATGACACGATCTATATCTATAACTTCGATAGTATAAGGTGGCTATGTTCGTGTGAATCGTGAATCTCTTGATAAATTAAAAATAATAATATGTAGCCTATTGGTGTGCTTTTTAGAGTTTTGCGAATACTTTTTGGGGTTACGAAGCTAACAAGTTTCCTTTAACTCCGAACGAGGCCGCATCGACGCCATTTAAAACAGCAAATCTGTACAAATAGTTAATAGATTACCAGATTACAGCATCGGGGTCAATAGAGTGATAGAAGACAGCTCGCTTTCTACTTATACGGGAACTGAAAATTCTAGTTTCAATTGAGGTTTGAATTTAAAGCAATTTCAACTTTAAGTTATGGTTGTAAAGTGCAAATTACGGGAACGTAAGAGTGTGATTTAGGACCTTTTTAACGTTGTATTTATTTTATTATGATACGTACGTGGTGTTGTGTAATACATGGATTATGATAAAGTACGTCGTGATTTAGGCGAGACTTGGATTAGACGAATAAAAGCCGGCTAAATGCTAATCAGGCTTACGGCTTCATATCATAAAGCTCGAGCTCTTGGCCTTCGAGGATTTTATATTTCTACGGATATTTTCTATAACATCACAATCGTTTACACAATTAATTTTACTTTTATATTGCATTGTATAGATATTTGTACGGTTTTTGATTTGGTTTTACAAAATTTAGAGGGGTAAGGGCGTAACAGAGCAAATAAATATACCTTAATCTTAGGTGTGGTAAGAAATCGCTAAGCCAATTTTGATTCTATACTTAGTTAAGTCAATAAGTTCTGTCACAAAGGTTTTGACTGATAAAATGTAATACAAAGTTTTTAATTTAAAAAAATGCCATGATTTGAAAGCTTATTTTATACTG
The DNA here is from genome assembly GCF_033807575.1 of Cydia pomonella. Lineage (NCBI taxonomy): Eukaryota > Metazoa > Arthropoda > Insecta > Lepidoptera > Tortricidae > Cydia > Cydia pomonella. The sequence goes on from NC_084726.1 coordinate 9,754,394, forward strand.
ATCAAAACGTAATATAACTAGTTTAAAATTTATATCGCGTCTTTATTTACTACTTGTTTACTTTCGGATTGTCATTTGACGCGACTACACGGCTGATGAATTGTGAAAAAATATACTTTACAGAAGGGAGTACAAATCAGTGACAATTGTTTATTTGTATGAACCTACTTTATTAGAATTGTTTTTTATAACATTTTTCCGATTATTACATAGAATTATGCAAAACTGAGACAGCAAATTACGTTAATTTATATTGTAAGTAATTCAGCATTAAATAAGCTTCAACCCATATATATATGTAAAATAAGGTCGTACCTATAGCTTTTTTATCTGTCCAAACTTTTGTGATAGAACTTATGACCTGACTAAATATACTTAAAAACTTACTCAAAAGTACCTTTTACTGCATACCAAGCATACGTAATCTTAAAAAAATCCAGTCTATCATAATAGTTTAATAAATATCTGTTCCACTTACTTTCGCCCGCGGCGAGCACTTGTTCAGAAACCGCTCTGCAAGTCACCCTGACTAGGCAAACTTGAATCTGGTTAACGTCTTTGCTATCGAATAGTAAAAACACAATGTAAAGAAAAATATAGATTGTGTAGGTTTCCGCAAAAAAAATCGTACGAGCTTGTATTGTTTTCTGCTTATAGTTTCCTGTGTATTAGTCAACTAGTAGTGGATATGCCATAAAATTGTTACCTATAGTCGGTCAAACAAGTTTGTCAGTAGAAAAAGGCGCAAATATATTTTCTATGGGACGACAAACCTTCACGCTTACATTTTTTAAATTTGCCGCTTTTTTTCTACTGAGGGAAATGGCTTGACAGACTATAATACGCAGTAGCGGTCTTAAGAGTCCGCAGCAAGCTCGACCAAATTTCACCTTCCCATACAAACGGAGTTTCGTTCTTATTTTAAAACTACGTGTTGGATTGTAATGAAAATTTGCACATACAATGACGTGAGATATATTTAGTGATGTATGTACTCCTCAAAGAGCATATAATCACTACGTTTTAAGAGACGGGACTTCCATACTAGCGAGTGGACTCAGTTTGTTTCGCAAATCATTATCAAAATCTACGACAAAGAACTGTCAAGGACAGGATACTCCTCTTTCTAAAAGGGCGCTCTTTACTTTAGAAGGATTGACCGTGACAACAAACGACCAGTCACAAATAAAGCCAATATATACAAAATAATCACAAACCCCTATATACAATCCCTTTAAACATTTCGATAGTGTGATGTAGAAATCGCTGCTCCCGGTACAGCGCCATCTCACGGGATATTTGGTAATAGTTTATATTAAAGAACTTGACGGAAGTATGGACGCGAACAGTCATGTTAGGGCTACTTGCACCATCCCACTATTTTTTATTTTCTTTATTGGGGAAAAAACATATACAGGCTAATAATATTTACAGGCATGATTAAAAAATGTATTTAGATATAGCCTACATCCTAAGACAATTCCCACTAGGAGGTCTGAAAGTAGTTTTAGGACAGCATTGTGATCGGAACAAAATAAAGAGACTTTTTTTTTCATACTGGTATTAGATGGGGGTCAATCGGTCCTCGCTAGGAGTACGGGCGGCCGATTTCCTTTAAGTATTTGGTAATCGGTATTACTTTGAGATGTTATATTAATAAGTTTTTACTCTCTAAAAACAGACTTATACTATACTTCCAAATTGGTTTGTCCTAAATATAAATTACAGCTAGTAGACACTATAAAAGGAACAAAAGAAACGAAGCTACACCATATACTTATAACAAGCATAAAATTAAAATTAAAGTTGTAGTAATGAGTTGACTTTGCCCTTAAATTCAACTCGAGTATTATTGAATATGATACCTATGTCAACCGAGACTAGGCGTTTGTTGTAGTTATTACACCCCAGCGTTAGTGGCAGCCATCGGAACCGCGAATAGGAATAGATTTCGTGTCCTGTAGGTAGAAGCGCGGAAACTGATAGCCTCCAGTAGCTCCGAGCAGTTATACTGACCGGTACATATATTATACAAGACGGTAGCATCTTTGGCGTGGCGTCTGCTCGCCAGCGTCTTCTAATTATACCTGTCAAGTAGTTTTTCATATGACATTGTTGTACGTTCGAGTCTGTAGTGGGTTAACCGGTTAAACCATTAACCCAGTGTCAAATTGTACTGGTAACCACGGTAAGTCCAGGTTTAACCGGTTAACCCCGGGTTGGTGATTGGTGCAAGTGACCCCTAATTAGTTTATAGAGCTCCAGGTTATAAAATAATAGAGAAAAAACAAGTTTTGTACTTTAAATAGATATGCTTTACATATTTGCACTGTTTCGAAGAAACTCTTACGGCCCGATTCGAAGAATGAGATACGATAACGATAAGTTTTAGTTTAGATAAGTTCTCATTTAGATATTGTTTGTATGTCGTATAATTGACAGAAGCAGCTCGATTCGGACAACCAATGTCACTTTGACGTTAGAAATATCGTAGATAGATCTTATTGGGATCACAGCGGAATCGAAATAAACGTCAATTTTGACATGTCGTTTAGTTATCGATCTTTTAAAGATCTTTCTAACATCTTAAACATGTCTTAATCATTCTTAGAATCGGGCCATTAGTCGGAAAGACTTTTCCATATTAGTGCGACAGATAGCGTATCGTACGATACGAAGCAAACATTTGGCATTTTGCATCATATATTAATTTGTGTATAATGATTTATGTTATTTTTGTGTTAATAAATTCTTCTTATCTTATCTTATCTTGGCTAGGCACTCGAGGATGACTGAATTAGCGAGGGTCCGGTCGTTACGAGGCTCTACTGTAAGTATCTAAAAGTATCCCAGTTCGCCTTTGTAGAAATGATGTTTTTTTTTCCTTTTTTATATGTTTCTTTTTGCACAATAAAGTGTTTTACTACTACTAGTATCTCAATTGGACGTGTAAACACCTCGTAGCTGGGCATAAAACTAAGAAACAGTCAAGTAAAACAGCATGCCTATGTCTCAACAGCCACACGCAATTTTTCCCGGACGGGTCGCATTACTGTTACAAATGTTATACTATAATTAGACGACTTAGACTGGAGGCTAATTTGAACTTAAATTATTATATCAAAATGATGTAATTTTGTTATCATAAGCGCGGAAATTTCGCTTGTACTTGTTTGTATACCATTGGCACGAACGATGCGCATGGTCGAAAGATAACAAAATGAAATCATATTGAGATCAGTACCCCTAGTGTAACTATTTTCGACAGCGAAACGTGACGTACGCGTTTGCGTTAAGTGTCATTTTGTATGAGATTTTTGACTTTCCAAAACGTCCCGCTTGGCGCGCTGTTCAAAAACCCATACAAAATGAGACTAAACGCAAACGCGTACGTCACGTTTCAAAATCGAATTTAGTTACACTAGGGGTACAGAGTGTAAGTTAGAATTGGTCTGGTCGTTACGTCATTCGGATTCTCGAACCGGATTTCGGAACTACATTTTGATAAAAAATATTACATGTCACGCATGATATGAGATATTATTACATATGTGGGTCGACTTGAAGTTGCATTACAAGATTTACAAGCTTTTAACTTGAGCGCAAAAAAGAGGGCAATGGTTTTTGGTTGACGTAAAGGTATCTATTTATTTCGAATGCTTATTAGCTTACTGGTTTGATTTAGAACTAAATACACCGTGTTTTTATTGAATTCCATTAACTTCGGAGTTTTAACAGGAGTAAGTAAGTTTTTAGGAGTAAGTAATTTAAACAGACCCTTACGCAATTGTACATGCTTGTAAGGCCCGTATCAGATAAAAATAAATTATTGATCATTTCCGAAGTGCAGTTAATTAGAATACCGGTGTCTTTGTTACTTAATTTAAGCTCAGGAATGCAACCTTGAAATGAAGAGGTATTAAGAATAGCTTTGCGGATCTAGCGAAATAACGGTACTTTTTCTACGAAATTCCATTTCGGGAGAAAACCTCTTTCACTAACTAAATCTTAACAAATCACTTTGATTTTGATGTCGATCGGTTTAGCATAACATATTCCAGGCTTATATTAGGTTTTGCTTTAAAAAAATATTGTATTGCAAATTTTGAAATAAGGAAGATATATAAACCTAATTTTTTCATTGTGTTAATAACATTTTAGAAAATATTTAGAAGTGGAAAAACGTATTGTTTTTTGTATGGACGATCACGTGGTATACTTCCCTCTTAACGAAAAAAAAAACAATGTTACAGTTCTTGTGTACAATTATTGTACAGTGTACAATTATTATTGTAAATTGTAAGAAAAATACGTGCTTCGAATTTTACAGCTGATATAGATGGCGCTGATTGGCCCCGTACCTTATTCGGTAACTATAGATGTCAAAAGTTGACGTTTGACAATCCAGTTAGGTACTACAAAACAAGGCTCCGTACAGCGCCGATTGTTCTTAAACTTTAGATATAACACTTTGGTACTAAAATACTAAAAATGTAACGTTTAATTTTATTTTCTACCCCCAAATTTTCAGTTTGTATTTTAACTATGTTTCGAAATATGCTGTTTCGGAATATTTCGAAATAAATTAATCAAAAAAAATACTAAAAAACTATTACGAACTCAGAACCCAGAGCAGTAAGTATTTAACTAACTTCAATTTCATAGATACAAAGGACTTGTCCTTTTACTTAAGTTTTGGCGCATGAAGTAAATTGACTATAATTTCTCGTATTATGCCAAGTACTAAATCTAATTGACTAAGTAATTTCTCGTATTATGTAAAGTCAAAATAAAACACTTAATTTATGGTGTAATAATATCACGTAAGTCGCATAACATTTAAAGTGCTTTACTGTTAAATGTGCTTGTTAATTGTATTTTTTATTAGTTGTACCTTAGTTCGTGTCATCCACGATGACATGCAGATTAGTCAAATCTAACCTTTAATATAATGACAATACAAGTCAAGGCACACGTCGTCGCAAATAACACGATCTACACCAGGCAAAGGGGAAGGGAATTAATTACGGTGTACTGAAACAACGTGAGCTTGAAATGACATTTTTACCTCAGCAGCTCGAACAAGTGTCCCGGGAGTGACGAAAGTGCGCGTTTCCTCACTTCAGGGAGTGACGAAAGTGCGACTTTCCTCACTCCAGGGATTGAGACAAGCTTTCGTCATAATGATGATGCCTTTCATTCATGAATGTAAATAAATGTGGTTAGCTTTACTTGATGTTTAATTTTTTTAACCTTTAATATGTTCTCACTACTGAGGTGAAAAGTTGTATGTGTCACACGAGAGCAAAGTTATTTTACATCTCGTGTTTTTGAGTCCCTCGCTACGCTCATGTTTCTAACTTAGAATCACTCGCTTCGCTCGTGATTCAATTATAGAGGATACGGAACTCAAAATCAACACTCGCAAGAAAAACCAACTTTCCTCTCTTGTTGCACAAATAACTATTTCATCTCTAATGTTCGGAAAGTGTGATTTTCATGAGCAGATAGCCGGGTGGAAAATAGCTTTTCCCACCCTAGTGTGGAAAGTAATTTTTTTTTAAGTTATGAGCAAGCTTATTCTATATAAAATAGACCCAGTGTCTGTACCTCCATTCATTTAAGGCGGTATAGACACCTATTGCTATCTCATTCTGTCTCTTGAAAAAAGCCATTTATAGCAAACCGCGTAGATGACACCAACGGTCAAACGTCTACCGCGTTCAAATTACCCGCGCGCGCCTCTCGCGGACAACTCCCGGCGCGCTACACGGAGTAGAGCGAAAGCCATCTATCTCACTCTAACGTTAGGAGTAGTAATGTCGTCCCGCTCCCGCGCAACAGCATGGCGGCGGGTTCTGTCTTGTCGGTCGACACACTCTATCGCGCTCTCGATAAACTTGTTAAATAATTAATGTAAAACTGTAGATTAACTGATTATTGGGCTTAAATCTCTAAATTGTGTGTAAAGTAACCAGTGAGTGTACGGATTGTTGTGTTAGTGGTCAAATAGACTGATTCTAAACCTACACGTCTCTGTTATTTCATCAATCCCTGAGAAACCCTCTCATATATGGCGCATCCAACGTGAAATAATAACTAGTTCGTTCGAAAGTGTAGTTGAAAGTACATTTCTTTAGTGAGTGTGTCGATATGCCGCCGAAAACGAAAAAAGCGGCTAGTACAGAGCCCAGCACCGACGACGAGCAAAATGGCGGTGATGGTGAGATCTGCGAAGAAAGCGCGGTAACTACGGCAATGGCCGATATGACTATGTTTTCGACTCAAAATGTGCAAAACATCATAGAGACGCTACAGCGATCGCAGACCGAAGCTCTGAAAGAATTATTACAGTCAGTATCGTCGCGTACTACGTCGTGTACAGCTCAAGGTCAAGGAACGTTAACGGGCTGCAAGACTACGTTCTCTGGTCAGCCGCAGGAGTCAGTGGAAGCATTTATTGACGCAGTAGACGCCTACAGTGAATGCGCACAGGTTTCTGATACAAATGTCCTGCGCGGTCTGGCATACCTTCTAAAAGAAAACGCGGCGACTTGGTGGCAGGGCGTGAAGCAGCAAATTACGTCATGGCAGCAGGCTAAAGAGAACCTTATAAGTGCCTACGGCGATCGCCGCCCGCCCCACCGCATATACATAGAAATATTTTCATCGCCACAGCAAACGGAAAACACCGACGTGTTTGTGGCGCGAATACGTTCCCTTTTCGCGCGGCTTCCCGAGGGAGATATTTCCGAAAAGGCGCAACTCGACATGACTTATGGACTCCTGAGCAGCAGGATAAGGAAGAGGCTACGGAGGGAGGACGTCGCAAGCTTTAAAGAGCTACTCCGCCGTGCACGAAGCGTGGAGGATTCCTTCGACGAGGGGGAGAGGAAACAAACACCGCCGCAGGCTGCAAACCGCGCGGTGACCTCGAACCAACGCGCGCCTCCTGCTTCGACAACCACGGCGCGTACGGGTACATCGCACGCCAGCGGCGCGCCAGCCGCGACCGCGCCGCCCCGGGCGCCGCAATCGTCCGCGCTCGCGCAGCCGCGCACGTCGCCGACGCCGACTCAACCGGCGGTCGCGCAAGGTCCCGGCACCGGTATCACCACCACCGTCGCTGACGCGTCTGTGAAGAAGCAGCGACCCGTTTGTGCGTACTGCCGAAGGTTCGGACACTCCAAAGACCAGTGCCGTAAGCTTATGAACTCAGGTGAGTCCACGTCTAATAATAACACTGCAAATAGTGCAAATGTGCGACCTATAAGTGAAACAAGTGATATTAGCTTTTATAGTGTCGATTTCAACTCGTGCAATGTCGCGTCTAAAAATAGAACACAAAATGCCTATTTTTCTATGAGTGACACATGCAGCAATTTGAGCCTTATTCTGCATAGTAATAAAGTCGAAAATGGCACTACTCATCATTGTTATGAATACGATGTACCTCGTAGCAATATGATTCCTGCATGTACCACCACAGCTACTACAGGCGAGAAATGTTTGCATTCTTTTGTACCTAAAGCCGTTAAAAATATTACGTGTGCTACCAATTCTTTGCAAACGACTAACCCTCATTCATGTAACGAACAATTTCGCTGCCGCGGACCGCTGAGTTCTATTACAGTTCCGACGTGTTCTAGTAATTATTCAGTAATATCAAGCGAAGACGCGCGAAAATGTTCGATGACGGATAGTCGTGAACAAAACGAGCTTTATTTAACAAACGGTCGTAACTCAATTTTGTGCGTAAATAATAAAAATCGTCCCTGTAATAATAATGAATACTCACCGTTTGCGTCAAAGTGTATTAACCCTTCAAATAGCGGGGATGTTACGGAAGTAGACACGTTTTTTGGCGCGGACTGTGGTAAGATTTCCGACGATGAGTTGATATACCTGTATATGACTTACGTTGATGGGGATTGCGAGACGGTGGGTAGAACGACAAGACCGATTTTTAATATAGAGATTTTAGGCGTGAAGGGCACTGGTTTGGTAGACACGGGTGCAAAGCGGTGCGTCGCGGGCCACACGCTCTATGCTATACTCTTGCGTCGAAACCACCCGCTCCGCACGATAACGCGCAACATTAAGCTGGCCGATGGGGTGTCGCGTGCGATGGAAGTACTAGTTACCGTATTAGAGGTGCGATTAGAACAGGAAATTGTTAAGATTCCATTCCTAATTTTCCCTTACGCGACTAACAATGAAACGTTGCTAGGCATTGATTTTCTTACTGCTGCTGGGGTAGATATTGATTTCCTCGAGTTAGTATGGTGTTTCAGTAGGAACCGCACGGTTCAGTATAAACTATGTTTCGAGCCTACTTCGCCCAGTGTAACCTGTGCTACCACAAACGTTCTTCGGGATGACGAGGGAAGTCATCTTACACCAGCTGAGCGTCAGGCGCTTGCTGGCGTCCTTACTAGGCACGCACACGTCTTCACACCAGGGGGAGCTCCAACCCCTTATGCTGAGCATCGGATAGAAACAGGTGAGCACCCTCCTATAGCAGTACCACCTTATCGACTCAATCCAGCCAAGAAAGAGCTGATGAAGAAGGAGATTGATAAGATGTTAAAAGACGACGTTATTGAAGAATGCGAGTCAGCTTGGAGTTCACCAGCTCTGATGGTGCCGAAGGCTAACGGTGAGATTCGTTTCTGCGTGGACTACCGTCGTTTGAATGCAATTACCAAGTCCGATACTTACCCGATGCCACGCATCGATGACTTGCTGCAGAATACGAAGCGAGATTGCTACATGAGCACCCTTGACCTTCGTTCATCGTACTGGCAGGTAATGTTAAGGGAGGCGGACAGGGATAAAAGCTCATTTGTGTGTCCTTTAGGCACCTTCCGCTTTAAGCGTATGCCGTTTGGCCTGAAGAATGCTCCAGCGACGTTCCAACGGCTGATCGACCGCCTACGTTCCTGCTCAGCATTAAAAGATGTAACTGTCTTAGCTTACTTAGACGACCTTCTGGTGATTTCAGAAGGTTATCAACGTCACTTACAAGACCTCGAAGCAGTTTTCAAACGCTTGGCCGAGTTCAACCTCCATGTCAATAGGGAGAAGTGCGCGTTCGCACGTGAAAACGTCAAGTACCTCGGCCACGTCATAACGCAACAAGGCGTTTCCACCGACCCAGATAAGGTGAGTGCTGTACTCGAGATGAAGGAACCAGGTACCTTGAAGCACCTGCGAACCTTTCTACAAACGTGCTCGTGGTTTAGGAAGTTTATACCAAACTTCTCGAAGGTTTCTGAACCACTGACACGCTTAACTAGGAAAAATCAAGTTTGGATCTGGGGATCTGAGCAGACCCAAGCATTCCTTGAGCTGAAGCGTCTTCTGACCACAGCTCCAATTCTGGTGCAAGCCGATTTCAGTCGTCCCTTTATTCTTCGGACAGATTCGAGTAATTACGCCCTAGGAGCGGTCTTATTGCAAGGGGACGGAAACGAAGAAAGGCCGATAGAATACGCCAGCCGACTTCTCAACGCAGCGGAGCGTAATTACTCTACAACGGAACGGGAAGCTCTCGCTGTGGTATGGGCGGTAGAGCGTTTCCGACCTTATCTTGACGGCCAGCCAGTCGTCATTGGCAGTGACCACCAGCCCCTCCGTTGGCTGCTGTCACTGAAGTCACCAGCAGGCAGGTTAGTACGTTGGGCCCTTAGACTCCAGGCCTTTGATATTCGTTTTGAATACACTCCCGGGAAGGCGAACGTGGTAGCCGACACGCTGAGTAGACCAGTCTGCTCCGGAGACTCTCGTGAGGACTGCGGAGTCTGCTCGGTTGTGGTTGACCTACCAACGAAAAACCCAGCAGAGTTGAGGCGCGAACAGCTCGCTGACCCCGAAGTGGAGAAGATTGTCAAAGAAGTCGAGGGTTCTAACGAGGTGGCATCTCGGCGATGGACAGAGCGCGGCTACTTGATGGAACAAGGGGTACTATACAGGTACAACCCCGATTCAGATAGCGAGACTCCACAGCTCGTTATACCCATTAGTCTCAGAGCAGAGATTCTGAAGGAGTGCCACGACTCGCCGGTAGCCGGACACCCTGGCGTCGATCGTACGTACCAGAAGATTGCCCAGCTGTACTACTTTACAGGTATGCGGAGAATAATCACTGATTATGTCAAAGCCTGCATACACTGTCAACGCTACAAAGCCATAAATACCAAGCCTCCAGGTCTTCTGCAAACACCGCTCATGAACCAGCGCAATGAAGTGCTGGCCATGGATTTATTCGGTCCATTGCCACCAGGAGACCAGGGGGAGAGGTGGATTTTCCTTGTCGAGGACACTGCTACCCGGTGGACAGAGCTATACGCACTTAAGGACGCCACCGCGGAAGCCTGTGCGGTGATTCTCGTCGAGGAGTATTTTATGCGTTTTGGTCTACCTCGTCGAGTCATTTCGGACAATGGTGTTCAATTCATATCCGCAGTTATGCGTCAGTGCATGGCAGCTCTAGGGATAAAACAGAATCTTGCCCCGTTATATCACCCAGAAGCTAACCCTGCGGAACGCAAGAACCGAGACATGAAACCGATGTTGGCACAGCTCGTGGAAGAAGACCACACTTCTTGGCCACGAAAATTACCGGTGATTCGGTTCGCCTTAAATAGTGCAAGATGCCGCACTACAGGGAAATCACCTGCTTATTTGACTTTCGGCAGGGAAATGCGGTCACCCACAGAGGTCATCCATGACCTTCGTGCTATCTTGGGTAAAGATAACTTTGTCCCACAGATAACTCCGTATCTCCAATCGTTTTTAAACTCGTTATCAGGGATTCGGGAACGTGTGGAGATCCAACAAGATAAAGCGAAGGAGTATGCCGATGCGTCGCGCCGACCTTCAGAGGAATTTGAGGTAGGTGACTTGGTCCTCCTTAAGTCGCATCTGCTCAGTAACACGTCCAAGGATGTAACTGCAAAGTTTCTCCCACGTCGCGATGGACCGTACGTCATAACAGAGAAGGTTAGCCCTACGACGTATACAATCGCTAGCACCGACCAACCTGATATTTCTCTCGGAAGATACCACACTCAGGACCTTACTCGTTACCGAGGTAACGACGGCGATACCCCAAGACCTCTTGTTCCTAAGAGGAATCGTGGACGTCCACCTAATACTGATAGGAATGATAGGGTACTAGTCCAGGAGCGGGGGCGTTCTCCAGGACTAGAGGGGGAGCATATAGCAAACCGCGTAGATGACACCAACGGTCAAACGTCTACCGCGTTCAAATTACCCGCGCGCGCCTCTCGCGGACAACTCCCGGCGCGCTACACGGAGTAGAGCGAAAGCCATCTATCTCACTCTAACGTTAGGAGTAGTAATGTCGTCCCGCTCCCGCGCAACAGCATGGCGGCGGGTTCTGTCTTGTCGGTCGACACACTCTATCGCGCTCTCGATAAACTTGTTAAATAATTAATGTAAAACTGTAGATTAACTGATTATTGGGCTTAAATCTCTAAATTGTGTGTAAAGTAACCAGTGAGTGTACGGATTGTTGTGTTAGTGGTCAAATAGACTGATTCTAAACCTACACGTCTCTGTTATTTCATCAATCCCTGAGAAACCCTCTCATACATTCAAATTATTCTACTATTCCACTCATTCATGGTGGTACCTACAGACACCTATTGCTATCTCTTTCTGTCTCTGGGTGGGTTGGGTTTTATAGACTGAATTCGTACCCAATTTATCGGGATTGTATAAAAAATCGTTTGCGATTGTTGTATGTGTTTTGTTTGTTGTCTATAGAGTAGAGCCCATTACACTGAAACTTTTTAATTGGAAACTAAGTCATAGAAAAGGCGGGAATAACGGATAAAACAAGAAAATTGTTCAGTTCTGAATAAAAATGGATTTATCGTGCGATTCCAGCGACGAAAAAAATAATTCAACTCCCGGATAGATAAAAGTAGAGGCGAAAACGGCGATCGATAGTTTGTTACCGGAATATTCTAAGGAGAGATACATGAAGGCATACGACTACTTTATAAACTGGAGGAGCGCTAAGAAAGTAAAGTCGCTGTCGGAAACCGTGTTTCTGGCATATTTCGCAGAAAAATCGAAGACATCAAAACCATCTACACTTTGGAGCACGTATACAATGTTTAAATCAACTATTCATAACAAGCATCAAGTTGATTTGAAGAATATTACGAACTTGTTAGCATTTTTAAAAAGACGATCGGAAAACTTTAAAAGCAAGAAATTAAAGATTTTCACTGCAAAAGAGGTCGAGAGATTCTTAAACGACGGTCATAATGTCCTATTAATTTGAATTTTTCGAATTGTTCAAATTTCTCTGTAAACTTCAGAGACATGTCAAACGCTTATCCTATTTCTATGGTAAACTTTAACTAATTTAATTTCATTGTTGTTATGTCGTTTACCTATCGCTGTAGGTATGTACGTATCTGTTAATAATTTGTTCTAAAGAAATATATCTATGATAAACCTACATTTTTTGTGTTTGAGTTTCCTCATAGTCGAAATGAAAAGTAGTGTTTAACTCGGGTAAAAGTAACCATCTCACCCTCGAACTATTGGCGCTCTCACTTTGTTCGAGCGCCAAAATATCTCGGCTGATATGGTTCTCTTTCCACCCTTGGTTAACAATCTACTATTTCAAAACCTTTAGAAAGCACATTCCTGTCCACTCCATAATTTAGGTCTAAATTATATTTAAAATAATTTATTATAATAATAACCGTTCGCCATGTACATTTTATCTATGACGCAATTTAGACACCAAAAAAGTTACAAGTAACACAATCTCACAATCTGATTTGAGCCTTGTAACGAAGGTACAAGGTTCTAAATACTTCGATTTTTTTAAAGTTTAAGACTTGTTTGTCAAGAGAACGCAGGCGCAAGAATACTTTTACTTTCATTAATCTTAGTTAAGGTGTATATTAATGGCAAAGTTACTGAGGCTTACTTGCAACAAAAACCAATATAAATAAGATCTCCGACTATGTGAAGTTATTAAAGTATGAGGCATCATACTTAACTGGTTTTTTGTTTTGGATGAATAATATGGGAACATGCCGACAGCTTTTAATCATAATGCTGTGGGGCGGTTAAAGCTAACAGCTCAGTTAAATGATCTCGATTGCAGTTAAAGTTTTAGTAGTTATTACGTGTTGAGGCTGTTTTGGTTAACTTCCTTGAATACATCTTTCACCGTCAAATTAGAAAAGATAAGATACATTCAAAGCGGGGTTCTCTAAACTAAACTATAGTATAGAATAGACTATAGAGTAGTATAGAAAAAATATAGTATGAATTATCTGAAATGTTTTTTTGGTCTCAAACCCTAACCTGTTAAACAAAAGGCATTGATTCATATCTTTTGTAGATACTTAATATTTCATTCGTGAGAAGGCCCATTTATAAGACAATTTTAGCTTTTTACTTATATGGTTATAACAGAAACATCAAGTGGACGACCGCTTCTCCATACAAATGTAGCCCCCATTTCAGCCCTGGATATTGACATTATGCAAAATATTTTTACGCAATAAAAATGTAATGTTAAAGTATATGTGTATGTTTGTGTGTGTATGTGTATGTTAATCTATATTAAACATATCTAGGTTTATCGTTAATTTGAATTTCGCGCCTTTTTTACTGACGGAAATCGCATCTTTTTTTGTATAGAGTGTGGATTTAAGAGGAGAGAAATCTCTTATGATAGAACTGTTGCAAAAGTATCCAGCTGTCAGCTATAAATAATAGTTCCAAATCTCTCCAGAGTAGCGCTAGAGTAGGAGTAGCTAAGAACCTAGGCGTTATTGACGGAGTGAAGTGCGCTGTCTATGATTTAATTTTTTTGTTCAAGTACTCTAGGTATTGTAGCGTCACCTATTTTCGGTTTTTTGATGACACTTTTTGGTATATGGAGATTCCTTTCCTTATCTCTACCTTCCATATTTTTTTGCTAAAAATAAATTTAATAAAAATTATCATGGTCATTTAATTCCTTGGCAACACACAACAGCTGCTTTTTGACGTTTATCCTGTCAAATCAAACGTCAATGTCAAATTGTCTGAAATTTTTTCGCATCGACCAAAGATTTCGACGCATTTTCATCGTCATTCGTATTTTAATTAAGAATACAATTCCTTTTTAATGTGAATGCTTGCTGAAGACTTTTATAGCAAGAATAATTTTAATAATCATGGATCGAGTTATAATCGAGAAAGACAAGGTTATTGCTCCCGATGTGGCGTTAAATGCTGTGCTGCAACCCAGCCAAGAACTGCCCGCTGAGACTCCTATAGTGACCGGGTATGATTGGGAACTTGGTACAGACTACAATAAACTACTCGAGAGTTATGTAAACTCTGGTTTCCAAGCCACAAGCTTCGGAAAAGCTGTTGCAGAAATCAATAAAATGCTCAAATGTCGCTCAGTTGCCTTGACAGAAGAAACAAGCGATCCGTACGAAGAGGATGTATTTATCAAGAAAAAAACTAACTGCACTATATTCTTGGGCTACACTTCTAATATGATATCCTCCGGCTTGAGAGACACAATCAAATTTCTCGTGAAAAATAAACTTGTTGACTGCATTGTGACAACCGCTGGTGGTGTAGAGGAAGATTTCATCAAATGCCTCGCTCCTACTTATGTTGGTGACTTTAATTTGAGCGGGAAATCCTTAAGAATCCGCGGTATTAACCGAATCGGGAATCTCCTAGTACCTAATGAAAATTATTGCCGTTTTGAAGAGTGGGTCACTCCATTGTTGGATGAAATGCTTGATGAACAGATTAGAGATGGTACAGTGTGGTCACCATCTAGAATCATCGCAAGACTCGGTGAGAGGATTAATGATGAAAGCTCGGTTTGTTACTGGGCATGGCGAAATAATATTCCAATATACAGTCCAGCTCTAACAGATGGTTCTTTGGGTGATATGATGTATTTTCACTCTTACAAGCGGCCTGGTCTTGTAATTGATATTTTAGGGGACCTGAGAAGACTAAACACTATGGCAGTTAAGGCTAATAATACTGGCATGGTTATTCTTGGTGGTGGAGTTGTCAAACATCATATTTGTAATGCGAATTTAATGAGAAATGGAGCTGACTTTGCTGTATATGTTAATACAGCTAGCGAATTCGATGGAAGTGACGCTGGGGCCAGGCCAGATGAAGCGGTATCGTGGGGAAAAATTAAGCCTAATGCTACACCAGTGAAGTTGTATGCTGATGCTACTTTGGTATTTCCATTGATGGTTGCTCAGACATTTGCTAAGTATCATTTCAAAAATAAAAAGAATGTGTAAATATGAGATGATAGTTTCATTCATTTTTTAAATATAAAACTGAATTATTGAAATGTAAAATTAACTGAAAAATTATGGAAAATAGTTACCATTTTATTTTTGCTGATACATGGTGCCATCTAACGTTGAGTAGCAGAAGTAGGCGCAAAGTGACATCTATTGGTGACTCTGTCCAATTACAGCTGCGATCTGAAACAATATGTTTTTGCACATTTCTTTTTAATTATAATATTTCATCTGTAACTTTTTCTAAAGCAATCTTTGATATTTATAAAACTTTGTTAGTTTAAATTGCTTATTACAGTTGAGACTGCCTTTGTTGTTAAATTTTGAAAAACTAAGAAATTAAGGTATAAAAGAAAAGGGATAACACTCCGTTTGGTTTCCGAACGTGAATGGTGTGAATGAACTGTCAAATATTCAATGAAGTTAGCTGCTGTCTGGAATCCTTAAGCCATGCTTGTGTGTGTAGAGATGCACCAATTCTTACGATAGTGTGCTGTCCGTGAAAGCGGTTTTTCAAAGCTCGCGCTCGCCGTTTTCATCGTTTGATGCGCCGCCCGGCCGGACGCCGGTGCCAGTGGTGCATAATATTTACATTACGGCTTCCAAAAACCCAACATTCCACTTCCAACGTTGTCTTCAACTGAAAATGTTCGTAGTTAGTTCGAAAATCGAATGTTAACTTTTTAATGTGGCTAGTTTAAGTGATAAGTGTTTTATGATGTGCTTTCTGCGAGCGGTTTTATTCCTTTCGTTGGTATTATCCGGTAAGTCGCATCCTGAGTGCCCTTTGCGGTGCTATTTTTAAGTTTTATGGTCATTCGCTGCAGATATTAAAGAGTTTTACCCGGGAGTGTGTAATTTGTCGTCAGGTTCTTTGATGTTGACAATATTACTTTGTCTAGACGCAGTATGAATACTAAACGACTGTTTCTGACTTGATATTCGCTTAGGTATGCGAGATGCGTTTGTTCAGTGTTTCGTTCCGACTGCAATAAATAATACGTATTATCGATAATAGAGTCCATTGTACTTGTATCATCTGTTTATTCGAATTTACGATTATAAAAGACCTTTAATTTATATATAATAACCATATTGTAACTATTGTAAGAAAAATAAGATAATGAAACTTTTTAATTAAAAAAAAACATATATTTAATTTTGCATCTTCACAAGTTCACACATCTGTTGTGGGCTGTCTTAGCAGTAATAAATGAGTTAAATGACTTCTCTGAAATCACTCGTAGGGTATGCAAAACAAGTTTATACAGTTTGTGTGCATTCATGAATTAAAAAAATAGTAGTATAATGTTCAGTTTAGTCCAATACATAAGAAACAGCATAATTTAATAAGACTTGAATTTTTTACACCCAGCCAGTAACTTCCGAAGTAAAATCTCTTTCCTGATCCCTGGATCCCTTGCAATCTGACAGAGGATTTTCCTATAGGTTTAATTATTTAAACTGGATTGCACTATTTAAAAATAAAGAGTTACAATCACAAACTTATCACATTAAAATATTCTCTACTAGTTAACTAGTCAGTTCAGTCCAAATCACAAGCCTTACCCCTCTAGGAAATGCTTATCCAATATCCTCTAGGCCCAGAGGCCTATAAAAGGATATTGCATTCTATTCTAATATGATTATTTTGTCAAATCAAAATTGTATTGGTCTTGGCCAGTTTTGATGTCCGGATGGGTAGAGGATGTGGAAACTACATTATTTTTATGTGATCCCACCCATTCTACATGTTGTCAGGGATAGTGCAATACCGCGAAACTAATAAAGTCAAAAGAGTTCAAAATTCAAACAATGTACAAGGTAATTAGACCTTACTGCATTTGTTAGTCCGTGTAACTAACTATCCCCACTATTGAACTATCCCCGATATGGAGGCCATTATAACATGTTGATATAATCATGTCAATAATGTCTGATAAGCCCATATTGCCCATCAATCAAGTTGTCTGGAAGTTGGCAAACAATTGAATCAAGTTGCTATTAATCTTTGTTGTTAGAATTAAAGTGTTATCTGCTCAATTTCAAAGGTTAACTGGAAGAGATCCCCCAATGGGATTAGTTTGTTGTACCCAGCTTTTCCTAATTGTAACTTACTTTTATTGTCTGTATTTGTATAATAAAGAGTTTAATAACAATAAACTAATCCATCTGTATTTAAGGGAGTTCCCTCTGCCAACAAACTGCCTTGCAGTTAGGCAGAAGAAAAAAAAAGTAAAAGCAGGGTCTTTTCCCACATAATTTTTTTTTGTTTTTTATTGGTAGGTAGGTTAAACCTACTACTGGCCACCTTATACTAAAGGGTGAATCAAGTTTTAGAACACTGATTTCGTATCCCTATAATCCCTAGCAAAAAAAAATTTTTTTTTTAATCCATGTAATAGCAAAAATCAGGGAGAACATTTTTGTATGGGAGCAAACTTTTTTCTGCTGCATTACCATACAAAATGTAATTGTTATCTCATCAAGTTGTTAATTTTTAAACCATGTAATAGCAGAAATCAGGGAGACCATTTTTGTATGGGAGCAAACTTTTTTCTGCTGCATTACCATACAAAATGTAACTGTTATCTCATCAAGTTGTTAATTTTAGTGTGTTAATGAAATACTTATAATTATGCTCGTATAAGCAAAAAAAGTAAAAAAATCAACATGGTTTTTGAAAAATCGATTTTTTATTGCTAGGGAGTTTAGGGACACGAAATCAGTTGATTCACCTTATAATGGCTAAAATTTATTCTATTTATTTATTCACACAATTCAAGTAAAACCAACTAACATTAGTTCTTAAACTGAATCCATTTTAGTATAAGGTGGCCAGTAATAGACGGTTTGCCCTACTACAATAGTAAAATGACATTAATTCAGTGTATATAATGTAAAGTTTATCCTGCTTTAAACTTAATTTAATGTAAAGGTTGTTTCAATCCTCATTTTCTTATCATCTGCTTCATCAGCATATCACCTGGAAGATGTATTTTTGAACAATCTACAAATATCTCAGTGTGTGTGTGTGCTCCTTATATCAACTCAGTTCAGCATATTAAAAAAGTGTGTAGATCATTATGAACACCCCGGCTTCTTAGCTATTATTGCTGCCGACTGTACCGGCTAAACTGATATTTTGATTGTAACTTTGAGTCTGACCGAAGTTTAGATCTCGACTAGGCATAAAACTCACGTTTCGAGGAAGGTTCAATTTCGGCCGAAACTAGAGTAAAACCGGACCTTCGGTTTCAATCGGACATTAGAATACCTATGGACATGTACGTAATTAGGTACAGGTACCTACTTTTAGTTTCTCAGAAATGTTTCCAATTTTAAAGAAACCCTAAGAATGTTGCGGGCGTTGCGGCCCCAAGGCAACTTTCAGGGTTCAGCATTACAATGAAGGGAAGGTTTTAAAGGGGCTTTAGGTATACCTATATCTAGATAGCATTATTTTATAATACATTCAAAGAACCCAAAAGTAAAATTATTCCCATTAAATCGTTGAAATTGTAACTTCCAGGTTGTACCTAATATTTACGCGTTTCGTTATAAAATCCAAGGTATAGATCGGGTCATTCACGAAGACGCGGGCCTTGACTTGTATTGTCATGGTATTAAAGGTTAGATTTGACAAATCTGCGCGTCATCGTGTATGACTCTAACTACTCTAAGAGTTAGTACAAGCTAACTTTGCAACTGTGCGTCGACTTGGCAAGCTAGAGAGTGGCAACATACACGTCTAGTCCTATGAAAATATGACGTTTGTAGTAGGACTTCGAAACTTTGTCGGTGAAAAGTTAGTTTTGTCGGACTCTACATACTCGTCATCCTCTTGTCGTTAGGTTTTTTTTCAGTTATTCCCAAAAAACCTTTACAGTTCTATACCACAGCATTGCCTTTTGCAATAGGTATAATAAATTGCAAGTTTCCAATGGCAAAATAGGTTGCGAACTTAATAAGGTCACTATAGGGAGCGTGCATGAACTGTAGGAGGCAGCACAGGAGCCGTCAGATTTTTGGCGCGAGGCGTAAATTTGATGTTTATTGTTCCGATGTAGCCCACAAGATGGCAGAACCTACTATGCACAAGAAAACACTTGACGTATAAATGTACATGTTTTTGGTTCCTATTCAGGCCACAAGATGGCAGACCCTCCAACGCGCACGGTCCCTATACCCGTATTGACTTTATTGCAATTTCATACATTTGCTACTAAAGCACTATTAATGTTAACAGCACTAATAATGAGAAGGCCAGCCATACTTACCCGTTTGCCACACAAACTTGCCCGATTGACTTTACCTAATTCTTAAACAAAAACGAAGATCAAACATTGCAAATGTTACAAAAACACGGACAACGGAACCCAGAGTTCTAAATCTGTTCTAACTTAACCTTTTTTAAAACAACACCCATTAATATAAATAAATGGTTGTCAAAATGCTAATGATCCAAAAAACAAAAAAAAAATCTACTTTGGATCATTTCGTAAACTTTAATACAATATTAATGGATTAAGACCTATTATTGATTTCACTTCCTTTTTGCATTTCAACGTCATATAGGACGTTTTTCTTCCAGAATGTCATAATCATTTGCAATAGTTTTTTTCATTTGTCATGGTCTGAAAGAGGGTCATGGTTTTGGAGATGGCAGAAATGAGTGCCTTTCATCACTTGGTTGGATAACAATATATTTGAGAAACTTAAGTTAGTTCTAACTACATATACATATGTGACCGCCATCGATTACTGAATTAGAAAAAATGGTACCTGTGATCACCGATTAAATTTTACCGTGTTTAGGTATTTGTTACCTAACAAGTATATGTATTGTATAATCTGCGGTATTTTCGGACCGATACGACCTTAAAACCTTCGCCGGCAACGCACTTACAACCCCTCTGGTGTTGCAGGTGTCCATGGGCGGCGGTAATCGCTTACCATCAGGTGATCCGTTTGCTCGTTTGCCTCCTGTATCCTAAAAAAAAATCTCACAAGAACAACTTCTCGTAATAAAGATGTGCGTAGCTACGTCTGCTGCTAACTTTACCTGTATTATACTACTTATAACTTATAAGTATGAATTAGAAGACGATATCAATATAACGCATTTAGATTTTTAATCTTCCACTGTTCTTCCAAGCTACAGGAATAACATCCCAGGTAGCTTGCGGCGGGGCCCGGGGGTCAATGCAATCAAATGGCGCCAATGGAAGGAACCTGCAAAAACTGGTTTGTTAATGAAGCAGTATTATGTATAATTAAGGAACCCGGGATCGTAATATATGCTGTTTACGCTCTTTACGACGAAGCTTGGATAATTCATATCTTGATTTAGAAGCTGGATAGGTCGATAGCTTCCCGATTCCAGACGGCTTTGGAACCGACTTCTAAAGTTCTAGACTAAATAAGCGTTGGTAGCCTAGCGGTAAGATCGTGCGGATTTAAATCCTGAGGTCTGGGGTTCAAACCCCGGCTTGTACCAATGAGTATTTCGGAACTTATGTATAGGTATCATTTGATATTTACCAGTCGCTTTTCGATGAAGGAAAACGTGAGGAAACCGGACTAATCCCAATAAGACCTAGTTTCCCTTCTCGGTTGGGACGCTTTCTTAAAAACTAGTGCCTACGCCATTTCTTGAGATTAGTTGCTAAAGTGGGCCCCAGGCCCCATGAGCCATGGCAAAAAGTTGAGACAACGCTTGGAAGATGAATCTCAAAAATTACTGAAATGGAACAAAATAATTGGCGAATATTGCTACTGCAACCCTTATAAGATGGTTTAATACTAACCGGGAAACTCATGTTATCCGCTACGACCGTCGCTCATTGGTGAATGTGTTAAGTAATGAACTTTCTTTTGCGGAATACTGTATAAGATAATTGCCAAAAGCTTACATGATACAATAATATCGATATTCATCCTCTCAAAACAATATGGCGGTGGTCCAACCCAACTTAACAATGGAATTCCTTCGTAATCGTCATCATAAATATGTATAAGCTTTTCACCTTATTGCAATGATATAAGGTGCAAAATAATTTACATATTTTTGATTCCTACCGTTGACCCCGTGGAGATAGCTCGTCGAGTTTTACGATTATTACTTTTTTAATTAAAAAGTTTAAGGTCCATTTGAATACGCTTTAAACTGCCATAATCTATGGTTACAAAAAGGTTGGAATAGTAAAATTGCGTATAGTGGCGAATATAGTAAGGAACATAAAACTAGTCTAATGATATAAATTGTTATTTTTATCATTGTCTCCTCATGGTGTACGGCGGCAGCGATTCCGTCAATCATTCTTCGCCGGGTTACGAAGGCTCCGGTATGGGTATGATTCGCTAAGAAGACGGGACTAGGGCATCGGTATTGAAATCTCAATACCGCAATTCCAGAATTAATACCAGTATAAAAATACTATTTCAAAATCGTTTTACAAAGAAAATTTAGTTTCCAATATTTTATTACAAATATACCTACAATTTATTGACAATATATAGGTACATTTTAAGTGCCAACAAACGTTCTAATTTTTATATTTTTTACAATTTTCGTCGTAATTTCATAATTATTATGAAATTAAACTAAACAATTCATCATTGGCCTTTCACATCAATTAAATTATGGTTTAAACAGCGCCGCGGCACTTAATACGTAAATGACTAGTAACTCCAACGATCTGTTTGGACTTAAAACCGGTAACTGCCACTTTCCGTGTTGTTTTCCACTCAGCAAGCTAAAGTGGGTGAAGTGACCTCTCCACGGACGCTGCATCGCCTGGGACGCGAGTAAGTAATGCGGGCATACTAAAAATCCACATCTCGACCTTGCCGACTGAACCCACAAGAATGACATAGTCAATACGTGCGGAGCCGGTTCGATTGCAGGTGCATAACGGCTGGTACCGAGCCGGGATTGTTTCAAGTTTTCCTTCTCTAGCTATCTCTTCCGTTAAACATCAGGAAGGACCACGAGAAGGCGAGACTAGCTGGGACAGCAAGATGTTAATTGTGTCCCTCCTCCCTACTAAACAATTACAATACCGTATTTCCGATATTTCGATATTCGATTCGATTATT
Organism: Cydia pomonella; assembly: GCF_033807575.1. Classification (NCBI taxonomy): domain Eukaryota; kingdom Metazoa; phylum Arthropoda; class Insecta; order Lepidoptera; family Tortricidae; genus Cydia; species Cydia pomonella. The sequence goes on from NC_084726.1 coordinate 9,776,836, forward strand.
TGGTATTTCAGAATTCGGGAATTCGCTGAGTTAAATTAACTTACTATCTTCCTGGTTATTAACTCTATAGGTTAGTTCGGACCACGTTAGTGATTTAGTAGAGTGGCGAGTATTTGTGACTTTGCATGCCTAAAGGGTCCTTATGCTCCATGTGCAATTGCGCAGCATATTAGACTCTTTAGGCATGCAAAGTCACAAGTACTCGCCACTCGACTAAATTACTAAGTAACGTGGTCCCAACTAGCCTTATGAATAAGTCAATTGATCTTGGCCATCATATTAAGTATCTAGTATATTAAAATAGGCCAAGGCTCGGAAACCGGTTAAATATCTAAACCGTTATCATGTAATTGGCGCAAAACCTTTCAATTTCAGTTTCGCTCGAAAAACCGTTATTATTAAACCGGTTCTTATGATAACGGTTCTTGTCAAATTAACCGGTTTAGAGCAATAAAAACCAGTTTCTGCCTATGTCGGTGTCTATGTTTACGTGGCACACCAACGCCGGCCGGCCGTTTCGTCGCTCGTCGAATTAACCGGTTTTTTTAGGTTACAATAAAGTTTTTAAAACGTTCGCGTTCTTATAAAAGTTCGTAGGAAAACCGAAATAAACCGGTATTTTATAAACCTGTTCCGAGCCTTGAAAGAACTATAGAACTATTAGGGATGCTACTAGAACTAAAAAAAACTTGAGATGTTAGCACTCGATATGCTAGGTTCACAGACACGAAATAGGCCCGACAACTATAGTTCGTGTCATCCACGATGACGCGCAGATTTGTCAAACCTAACCTTTAATACCATGACATTACGATTGAAGGCACGTGTCTTCGTGAATGACGCGATCTATATCACATTATATATCGAAATAATACGACCAGACAAAGAATAGAATCAAAGAGTAATTGCATTAGTAATTAGTGTGGCGTCGCTTCCCCATTGATTAAGACGTTAGAGTGGCGACAACTATCGCACCCTAAGTCCTGGATTCATTCGACTTCCATTTATAGCATGTCGTGACATGGCCAGCGGAAAATATGAATGATAGAGATATCATCCGGGAATGGTACGGTAATAGTAGAACATAACGCGTTGAATTAGATACAACAAAATCTGACGGAGAGGAGCTTTTTGTATGAGGTGAAATTTGGTTTTTAAATTTTCTCATGTAAAATTCAATCTACAGCTTGAAAGATATACAGTAGCACTCGACTTTTTATTTATTTATTTGATAGAATACCAGAATAGCCGTACCACGAGTTGACACTTGACGTTTACGTTAGCGACCGCGTAAACTCGATCGCAGTCCATCTCGCTCGCATGTATTGCTGCGATAAAGAGGGAATGCGACGTAGATGTCAAACGCCAACTCGTGTACCAACGGTAGCCGTGTGGGAGTCGGTTCATATTTAACACATCCACCGCAGAGCTACGGTCGTAGCCGATAACATAGGTTTCCCGGTGTATAGAGGAAATGCTTTGTAAAGGCAAAACGACAACGTGTCGTGATTAGCGCAAATGGGTTAAGTTACAAGATTTGATGCACACAAATATAATATATTCGCACTGTGAAGCTCAATATAAATGTATGTAGTGTATAAAAAACACCTGGCTTAAAATACTTCCCATTAAAAAGATTTTTTTTTAATTACGTGGAATCACGACGTACGCATACCGACCAATCGGATTCGACCGACGCAACATTCATACCCCTGATTAATCATTATGGAGAGGAGGGGAAGATAGAACAGGGAGTTACCTATATCGGGTTTAATATATCGGTCAAGTGGATGAATTTGTCGTTTCAGATCAATAAGTGGAAAATAATAAAGGAAAATAACATGAAAACGGCATTTACAAACTTCACTCGAACCCGCTACCAAAAACCCGGTTCCATACAACCAAACTTACGCTCTCGTTGGTGGGTTTTTTTTTACCGGTTCGCGTAACTCAATATTTTTTTCCCAATACGTTTCCGTCAGATTTGTCTGTCTCGTGCCCTATTTATTTAACCTTTTTTGCACAATGGGAGGCTTAAGCCTTTTGTTCCCTTAAGAAGCACCTTCGAATACAAAAGTGTAGGGTTTTTGGTATTTACCATACCTAGTTTAACTTAATTTGTTTTAAAAGTGAAGGGTAGTTTTTAAATTGATAAGAAAGTTATTGGTGGGGTATAAAAAGAAACGACACTCGGCCGACGGCTCTCAGTTGATTTGGAGTCGTGCTAACGAACGGTTGTAATAAGTCGAGATTATTGTGATTGTGAATACTATTATAAGTTGGAATAAGACAGGAATATATGGATATCTTCAAGGGTGTTTATTATTTTACAAAAGATGGAATTAACGCCACAACGCATTTTATAACAGTCAGCCTATAACGAAAATGAATCCTTATATAGATTAGATTTATTTATTTCTTAAAGAAAAAGACACAGTATTTTACACAAAAGGATAAAACAAAGGCTTTCACTAAAATATCGTCAACTTAACATTCAAACAAAAAATATAAAATTAATAAATAAAGAAATGTCACGACAAAAAAGAAAATGTCAATGTATACATAGCTAGGGACAACCTAGGTATTGTCGAAATGTCAAAAAGAATTAAAAAAAAAACAAACATATTTACAAAAACACTAAGTTATAAATAACTTTATCTGTAAAATAATTTAAATGAAAAATTATACTTATAAAGCTGCGACATCGCTGGAATTGCAAATGTCCATAAGGTTTGGCTTCCGATTTTTACAACAGCCGGGCCTTACGCTTTGTCGTCGTGGTAAAAAAAAAGTATTAAAATACCAGAATAAAACGACCCCACCTTACCATCCGCGCAATATATTTCTCAGCTGTGGCTTTCTAAGGACATGCAATGAAGTTGAAAATAGCAATGTTTCCAACTTTTCCAAGTGCTGCCTACAAATCTGATCCTAGACCATTATCCCCAGATAAGCAATCAAGTCACCGGTAACAATCCAAGGAAAATACGGAATCCGCCGATTGACGACCCCTGGCCCCTCGCGGGCGAGGCAGGGGTGCGCAACTATAAAACCCGACATATTTACGAGCCTGCTTCTCCCCCTGCTCCTAACGAGGGGGCGGAAAGAATGGGCGGCGAGCGGTTGTAAATTTTTAAAAAAAATAAGTGTTTGGCAATTTTTTTTTGTACAAGGTTTTATCGCTGACTGTATTTTTTCACAGGCAACTAATACTCATCCAGACAATTCTAACAACCCCAAACCAATCGGAAATCGATAATTGGGTTAAATTTAGCTTCCAAGATTTAATCCACACTAAGTAACTTACATATTTACATACCTAATTTAATTCGTATCTTATTAATAACATTTTTATTATAGACTAGCTTCTGCCCGCGACTTAGTCTGCTTGGAATCATGCTGATGATTGATAAAAACTATCCGGTATATACTATAAAAACTGTACTATATCGGTTCAAGAGGTAACAGACAGACAGAGTTACTTTCGGATTTGTAATATTAGTAGGGATATGGTTTTCTGCGATATAATATCTGCGGAATTATACGGTAACTTTTAAGCGCATGGCACACTGCATCCGATTCGCTTGTCGCTCCGTCCGACTTAAGAGCGGGATGTCGCTATAATACTTGCATAGCGTTGTCTCGCACAAACATCGGAGCGACGTGCGAATCGGAGGCAGTGTGACCGCGTTGTCAATGTGCTCTACTGTGTCCACTACTCTATTGATCTATATTGTGTCTATTTATTACCAGTGGAAAAATCTAATAGACCCCTGTTGTAACCCTCGAAATAAGTACAGTTCGTCTATTTGCCTCTATAGAAAAAACAAGAGCGATAAAGTGGATTATTAAGAAAATTGGCAGATACAACTGCAATTGAGATCTAGACGTCACTTAACATGTGATTTAACCCTGTCAGTTAACAACATGTATCCCACCCCTAAATCTGGTTAGTGACAGATCTCCGAAAGTTTTCCACTTTTCACTTGCACCCTACTAAACCCATAGTAAAATCAGAAAGCTATACGCAGCAAAAAAAGCTCTAAACGAACCACTTAAAGTCGAAAATCAAATCCACGCCTCGCTTTCAGCCGTCGCAAGTACTCAAAACGTGTTACGGGTCGCTACTGTTAGATTTAAAAAAAAAAAAACGTGATTTTTTTATTTTAAAACTTGGTTATATTGAAGGTAGAGTTTGAGAGCTCTTATATTCATCATGGCGAAAAAAACTTTTTCATGAGATGCTCTTTTGATTAAAATGTCTCTCAAAGAGGGCGTGTTAGGTCTTTATGACTGTTTTAAAGAGATTGGGATTTTTCTTATAGAATTACGTCCCTTGGAAGAGAAACTTAATTTTGATTAGAAACTCGTAGAAACAAAACAAATAACTATGAGAGCTAGCAAAACACTTTCGTTAGACAAAGGAACAACTCTTTAATGAATTTATATTAGGGGGCTCCATAGATATAAGAAGTAAGGAGATTTATAACGAAGCATAATTTCAACGAGTCTCGCTGTCTCCAACTGTCCCCCACCACATCATTTAAGGCGTGGCCAGACAACCAACTCACGCGCTGTGATTGGCCAAACCGCGCGGTGTAGGAGCCTAGAGCGGCGGCACTAGAGTGAGGACAATTCGATAGAGCTATCGATATTTTACATGTTCTGAACATGACCTTAGAAGTTTGACATTTTTGTTTTAAGTAATAATTTCCATAGACTTAATTTATATTCCTTTAAATTTTTGATTTTATTTACGAGCTAAGAATTTTAAGGTACGTGTAAGGTATATTAGTTGATCCATAAGATCTCTCAAAAAGGTTTTTACTGATAAAATGTACTACAAAGCTTTTAATTTAAAAAAACAAACATGTACCATGATGCGAAAGCTTGTTTATGCTTAACTAATCAAATGGGTTTAAATTTAAGTCATTATTTGATGTAATTTTTGTTTAAATCGTTTACTTTTGGATTGTCGTTTCAGTTTATTATAGCATATTTCGTCACCAATTGAAAGCAATTCCAGCATGTTACATAGAGTTATGAAGAACTGCGAAAGCAAGTGATAGTAAATTATATTGTAAGTATAATGTACGAATAATAAGGAAAGAGTAATCATAATTATCAGTAAAAATCTTTCTGATAGGACTTTTGGATCGACTAAGTATACAATATACTATTATTTTAAACATATTTATATTCTATCGTTATATAAATGAGGCGAAGTGTAACTGGAAACATTTTTCTTGAAAATAACACTTTTCGCGCTCGTAAACCAGTTAGGGGCCTCTACCTGTAGCATCTATCCATTTTTCTTTAATACTGGGATTTTTCGGGAAACTGAAAAAAATTGCAATCATGAACATATTTGAAAATACCTAGTGCAGTTATTCGAATCGTTACTAAGAACCTGAATAAAATATACTTATAGGTTATAAACTATAGTGTTATAAATAAATTGTACTTAATTAAATCAGTTTACTTTTTGGCGTACCTATTCGATTTTTAATCCAAATTAATAAGTATTAAATTAAACATTAGGTGCATATAAAATAATTGTAAAATTTTACTTGAAAATATAAAATTTTACTTGAAAAAAAAAAAAAAATTACTTTCATACACACTATATCCAAACATTTTTATCGATAACGCTCAAAGATCAATTATATGTACGAGCACCACTCTGTTTCGCGGCGTCAATGAAGGGAGCGGTTGGCGGTCGTACCAAGAAACAATAATGCCCCTGCGAATATCGTTAGCGGTTTAATGCATTGCGCCGTTGCTTAGGACACTACAAATAGTTTTCCATGCCAAAGCGTCAATGTAGAATGTATATCTGAGGGGGGCTCCAAACATCTCATTTCGAAAATCTAAAAAGTCTAATAGGGAAATACTGTATTAAACTTTAGGCACTAGTAGAGTCAGAGCTTCTTCTTCCTAATTTGTATCTTTCCAAACTTCTTAACCTGTCTCTTTCTTAACATGTCAACTTCCAAACTTGACTATTTCCTAACTTGTCCACTTCCTAACCTGTCTCTTTCTTAACTAGTCTCTTTTCTAACTTGTCCAGTGTCCACTGTATAATCTTTCCTAACTTGTCCACTTCCTAATTCGCCTATCAAATTTTATATTTTCCGAGTGCAACGACTGTCACTTACAGAAAGACAGACAGACGGTTATGACGATAATTTTAACCATTTCGGCGTATAAAAATCGTGTAACACTATTAGGCCGTTCCTCCATAGTACAAGAAGCGGCGTAATTTAGCTATAGTTCGTTTTTTTTAGCATAAGAAAGAAGGAAATTTAATAAAAAAACACTTATAAAAATATGTGACAGCAAATATGTAACAATTATAAATCATATACGATCATTTACATTATTTTCCTTTCATAATTAATATAAAGTAATTCAAAAAAAGCGTAGGTGGCCGATATGGTGGTGGATATGACGTTCGACTTTCAATCCGGAGGTCGCGGGTTCAAATCCTGGCTCGTACCAATGAGTTTTTCGGAACTTATGTACGAAATGTCATTTGATATTTACCACCAGCTTTTCGGTGAAGGAAAACATCGTGAGGAAATTCAAACGTGTATGTGAAGTCCCCAATCCGCATTGGGCTAGCGTGGGGACTATAGCCTGAGCCCTCTCGCGCATGAGTGGAGGCCTGTGCCCAGCAGTGGGAAGTATATATTTTTTCTAATCCTAAAAATAAAACCGACTTCAATTATTACCAAAAGCGCCATACATGTACGTATAACATTTGAAGAGTTCCCTCGATTTCTCCAAGATCCCATCACCCCCGACTTGACCGACTTGGTGCCAACGGGACCATCTCGGGGTTATACCAGTTCGATAAAAAAAAAATGTATATCGGTTCACGATTCTCGAAGATATCGAGTAACATACATACAAAAAAAAAACTTCTCGTTTTTTGAAGTCGGTTAAAAAAACGAACTATAGCGATAAGTTTAAAAAGACCTGTAGTGGCAGCATGCTTCCATTTTTATCACTTGTCACTATGCCCGTCACTTTCGCGCTTACATACTTGTTAGAACGTGACAGGCATGGTGACAAATGATAAAGAGCCGACCACCTTAGCCCTACTGAATGCATTATTATTAATCGTATGGCATGCAAATAGAAAGACAATATGACATAGTTATGAATACCTCTCCCACATTGACTATAGGTAAAAAACTTAAGTAAGTCACCTGTTGTATATAGTTGTGACGTGTTCGAATAGACAATACATGTTTAAAAGACATACACAAACAAAACAAATGTCTATTCGAACACGTCACAACTACATAAAACTGGTGACTTACTTAAGTTTTTTACCTATACAACACATTTGATTAATAGAGCTACTCAAACTTTTCTCTCATTGGAGATATGGCTATACCCCGTGATTTTGGATGCGGGGATGATTTCGTAATTTTTTAACTTTGTTTATTGTTAAATATTTACCAAACTATTACAAATAGACAGTAAGCTCAAAATAATCTTAGAACTGTTAAGATAGTTTCTGTTTTTACAATAATAATTTCGATTTAAAAATTCTATAATTAGATAGTACAATGTCGCTACTTGTATATGGGTTTGTGAAAGGAGGTGTGCTCTGTCGATACACGTAAAATTTTGAATGAATCCACAATGTTATGAAATCTACTTTTTTCCTTAAATAAGTCTGGACGCACGTTCTCGCTGCACCCAAACGGATTAAATTAAAACTAAACGCATGACTGACTTATTTTTACGCCCGCGTGAGAATTTAAATTATTTTATTTTTGTTACAGGCCTCCATGCTTCCATTGGGTCCGAAGGTAAAACACATATTTTTAATATTTTTTTACACAACTTAAGTTTTACTTCCAAAATACGACTTATTTCTTTCTTTTAACAGAACAGTAGGTATTTTATTGTCTTCATCAGCAGTTCCACTTCATCGAATGTGCTTTTCGAGAGGAAATTATAAATAGACTAGTGTGTGTAGTCACGTTATATAAAAAAAATCGAGAGGTTATGCACGTTTTTTTTAAATATGAAATGATGTCGAAAAAGGTAAGTCTATATAATATTTGAAGAGTTCCCTCTATTTCTAGGGATCCCAACCATATATGTTGATCTGATTAGGACTCGTCCAGTAATCGTGTGATCGTTTATGGGGTGAATAAAATAGAAACGCTTTATTCACAAACTGTGTACAGAAGATGACATTTATAAAAAAAAAAAAAAATCGTTCATTTTAGACAGAATCCATAGAGTGAGTATTAATAATAATTACATAACACTTAAGCTACGAGTATGTTAGTATTGTACATGCCAAATAAAAGTAATAAATAACAATAATAATAATTTAGTTTAAGTATCTGCCCCCCCCTGGAACACCCGGCACTTGCGCATGCGTTCGAACCCAGTGTCCCAGAATGGGGCAGTCCGTTTTCTCGCTTATGACCCTCAGGATGGTGTTGTGGCTCCCGCGCACCCTGCGCATGAGTGATGCGATACGTTTACGAATCACCGCGCCAAACCCCTCCGTGTGCGCGTACGCAAACATTGCTGAGGCGCTGCAGTAGCGCGGGAGCCCCAACAACACCCTGAACGCATTGTTATATTGTACACGGAGGGCGTTAAAGGCTCGCTGCGTGTAATTAACCCACAGGTTGCACGTGTATAAAGTTTGGCAGAAGGCTTTAAAGAGAGTAATCTTTACTTCAATGCTAGAATTTATACAACTATTATTTTTATTTTAACAACAAAATTACACAGCATTACAGTATATACTAATGCACTGCGAAATTTAGGACAGAAAGTATATAAATGCATACACATCAGGTACAGAATACAATCTGGGACTAAGTAGGCCCTAATAGTCTGGGATTATACAACAGTTACCCGACATGGGCGTGCAATGTTTACTTACATCTACTTAATACCTATACTAGCAAAGCAACATGCAAATTTTGTCTAACTAACTACTTAGGTACTACCTAGAACTAATAGTAAGTTAAGTATTATAGAAGTAAATACCTAATTTCGTGTCTTAAATCTAGGTGTTATACAATATTATCACTATCATAATCTAAATATTCCTTAATGTTGTAAAATGCTCTTTGTATTAGCCAATGTTTTAATTTACATTTAAACTGATTGCCCTCCAGAGATTTTAGTTCGTCGGGGAGATTACTAAATATATCTAAATATATATATGTGATCTTTTATTAAATTGAGGTTTTGACTTGATATTACCAAATTTGATCACATGCTTTCATCGCGCCCTTAAAGACAGGAAGACCAACTGCATAGTAAACAAACCTCAGGTACAATTAAAATATATTTTTTTCAAATATATTCTATTTTATTTGAGAAAACGAATCGAGAACTTCCATAGAAGTTTTGAAGTCTGTTAAAAATAGTACAAAAGTGGGAGTTATTCTCTAGAAGTGAGGCATTTACGCAGTTATCATATCGCATCCAGCGGGTCCGCAGGTCCGAACGCCGCTCCGGTGTGTGAGCGAAACAGCGCTAAGCACGTATATAGCGATGCCCCTCGTACAGTGGATCCGCATCCAGTCTGAAGACCGTATTAAGCCGCTTTACTTTAATATATAAATATTTGGGGACACTGACATAGATCGAGCTAGCCCCAAACTAAGCAAAGTACTATGGGTACCAGTAGCAGGCGACAATATACATACATACTCGTACGTATATAGATAAATACATATTTATATACATAGAAGCTTCATAGACAGGGTTTACCCACTAGGCCCGACCGGTCGTCTTGTTTCAATTTTATAATTTGGCATAGAGTCTAAAAACTTGAGATTAGGTACTGTAAGGCCCTCAGCACACGGAGCGTAAGCGTAGGCGTCGCTTAAGCGTATCGTTAAAACGTTACGAGTACAGCCGCGTAGAGTTTTGGGCACCAAGCTTCGCGTAAGCGTAATCGTGTTATAAGTTAATTGCTATTAGTTAAAATCATGGCGTCACTGGCGTCAGTACCCCTAGTGTAAATTTATTCGATAGCGAAACGTGACGTACGCGTTTGCGTCAAGTCTCATTTTGTATAGGATTTAGAAAGAGCGCGCCAAGCGGGACGTTTTGGAAGCTCAAAATCCCATACAAAATGAGACTTAACGCAAACGCGTACGTCACGTTTCGCTATCGAATAAATTTACACTAGGGGTACTGATGTCTTCGACGGATGTATCGACGGTCTTACTTTCTCGTCAAGTAAAGAAGATTTGATTGGTTATATCAGAAGTTTTGTTTTTTACGCGTGTATTACGCTACGCCTGTCGTTATGACGAGAGAAATCTCATACGTTACGCTACGACGACGCTTCGTCTGCGGACTTATTTGAAGTTGTACGTGCTCGTATAGTGCTGTCGTTTGACGCGCGTATTACGATACGCTTACGCGTCTCTTACGCTTATGCGCCGTGTGCTGAGGGCCTAAGTTCGATTTTCGATTCCATGTTATAAAAATATCCATTAAATTTGGAAGGCAGCCATAAACCGGCTTATTAAGTTGTAGATAATGTGTTCAAACAGTATGACAGGGGAGGCGATATGCTTTTGACCGTCGGCGACCTTTTCCGTTGCAGTGAAACCTGGGTAAATGGAACCTTAGGGCCAAAACTTTGTTTCGAAATAAAGTCTTTCAGTTAATCAGTTCGTTTCGTGGCAATTTGGCAAATATCGAGGTTCAAATAGTAATTTATACAATCGTGTTATAATAGAGTGCTTTTCAGTCGAGTACCGTGTTTAGGCAACGAAGTTGCTGAGTCGCCTAAGTGAGGTACGAGATTGAAAAGCTTGATTATATCACTATTGTATACAATACTATTTCTACGAGTCATCAAAAATATTTTTTTTACTATAAAACCTAAATAGTGATGAAAATTGGTAAGTATCTAAGTAGACAAAAATACATAAACGCGCGAGCCCCCGTCCGCCGTTTTATGGGAGCGCGGCCGCACGTGATTGGTCAATTTTTTTTTTGTAGTTGACTACAGCGTATCGAAAGAAATTTTATAGTTGAGTTGGGAGCCCATACATGAAAAGTACGCAATTATACTTAGTTTGATATACGAAATCTCAATTCAACCATTGCAGTCGACGAGTAGAAAAAAGTGTTTATTTTACAGAATTGTTCTTTAATAAAGTTTGTATTTGATTAATTTAATTGAAATTACTAGAGACAATCCTCAAGATTGCTTAATAATTTTTTATTTATTTTTTTGATTGTTTAATAAACTCCGCTCTCTGAACCCACGGCACTTTATTAAGCTTGAATGCCGCTTTCGGCCCGATTCGAAAAATGAAATACGATAAAGATATGTTCTGGTTTAGATAAGTTCTCATTTAGATATCGTTTGTATGTCGTATAATTGACAGAAGCAGCTCAATTCGGGCAACCAATGCCACTTTGACGTTAGAAATATCGTAGATAGATCTTATTGGAATCGCAGCGGAATCGAAATAAACGTCTATTTGACATGTCTTTTAAAGATTTTTCCAAGATCTTAAACTTGTCTTAATCATTCTTCGAATCAGGCCGTTTGGCTCCGCACCACACTTATGAGGATGACTCACATTTATTCAGCTTTTATGTTAAATAAACATATTTCAATTCGCCTCCCTCTGTTTCACGGCATATAATTCATGTTAATCAAGTTAAGGCAATTTTACCGTGATACTCGCTGAAACTGAATTGAAAACACGCCTGTTTTCAGTTACGTAAAAACGTGTTCAAATTCAAAGTAAATTGCACGAAATCCGTTTTAAGAATCTGTCTGATATTTAATTTAAATTGTAGCTGCGTGACGTGAGTAATTTAAAACAATTTTAGTTAGTTTCAAGTTTGTCTTCAAGTGAAAGGGTAAAATGAGCACGATTTTATCCTCCTGCTATATCTTACTACATAAGTTCCGAAAAACTCATTGATACGAGCCGGGGTTTGAACCCGCGACCTCCGGATTGCAAGTCGCACGTTCTTACCGCTAGGCCGCCAGCGCTTTTTACGCATCAAGACAGATATAATAAAAAATAAATGCCGAATATTCGGCACTTTAACCTTAATAAATTGGCCGAATACGAACATTGGAAAACTTCGGCCCATCTCTAATCTAAATAACACGACTGTTTTATTCATATAGGTATTTAATTATTTAGATGTGCATGCATTTTGTTTGTCTCAAACTCCATTACCTTAATATGAAGCAAGAGTACCTATGTCTTCGTTAAAACTTTTTAATTAATAGACAATTACACTAATAGAGCTTAGAAGTTTGAGCACCACGTGTTAGCGAACTTTGAGCAACTATGGCTTCAACTTCGATGCTTAGTGCAGTCATAACCGCGATGCTTGTTTTGCTAATGTTGACGTTTCGGCAGTGTCGGCAGTTATAGTGCAATTTAGAGAAAGGCGAATGGAATGAATTATGAGCGAATGAAATTACACACACGCAAGGATAAAGGCATGGAGATAAAATATAAGTTGCCGTACGTCGGAAAGCGGAGTTTTTGAAAAATCGTACGGAGCGTTCCGTTTTTTTTAGATCATAATACGATTGCCAAAAATATTATTAGCAATCTTAAGGATTTTCTCTAGAGACTTAATCGATTTGAATCCTGATTTTTAAACTTTCGCTCGATAGAAAAAAAACGCGAACTACGTCTACAACGCACTTTAAATTTTTTAAACAATTTATGCACAAAAGCTAGAAATATGGAATTTGCTTCTAAAAATGCGTCAAAAAGGAAAAACTGCAAACGCCCATTGTCCATAACTTTCATAACCCGTACTTTTTCACTAAAATCATCGCGTAAAACTAGAATAGGAAACAACGGGCGCTGAAAGTCCGCCATATTGGAAGCGGAAACGGAAATCATTGTTTGGTTGGAGCTTTTTGGTTTTTTTGTCAACGTCGCGTCATGCGATGGAACGTTCTTTTGTCTATCGATAGTGCTGGCCGGTTAGAAATTATAAAAATATTTTTACTTATTTTAAGCCCATCTACTACTTTGAGACCATCTACTACTTAGAAAATGGCGCCAAATTCAAAAGTCAACAAAATTAGTTTTATTAAACTTGCCGCCTTTTACTACTATGAAAAGGTGGGATTTTTTTTCCAGTAGTCACCACTGGTATAAGGTGGAAAAAAAATCCCAGCAATTACCACTGGCAACAACTTTGTGTTAACTAGTGGGAATAACCCGAATATTCCGAAGCATACGGCCCGCCTGATGGTAAGCGGTCTCCGTAGCCTACTATTAACTCCGTTGCAGTAGGGCGTAGGGACAACAAACAACTATATAATATAATGTAGTGTTACATATGTAGTTGTACAATTAAAAAAATGCATAGCCAACGACATTATCCACAACAAAGTTATACAATTATTGGCATAAAAAACAGGTAATTATTCGATGGTTATAAGTACCGAATACTCGGTCGATATCTATAATGTAACTTTATTAAAATTAGAATATTGGAACGGATAGGAACAATTAGACAAGATCGTAAATTTTCTCTAACTCATGAACCCGTATAAAGACACTCACGGAGACCTGAGGCTAAATGCAGCCATTTCTAAACATAGCTTAGCCGTTTAATATTCTAACCTAAAGCCGTTATCACACTGGTGCAGACCTGGGTGCCACTGTAGTTAGTTTTTTAACATTAGAAAAAAGGAAAACAATCTTGACGCGTTTTTTTATTAAAAATGTTTGAAAAGTTCTTTAAAAAAATATAGTTTTCCTATATTAATTATCCACCACCAGTTTGGCATAGTGGGTAGTGACCCTGCCTACGAACCCGATGGTCCCGGGTTCAAATCCTGGTAAGGGCATTTATTCCTGTGATGAGCATGGATATTTGTTCCTGAGTCATGGGTGTTTTCTATCTATTTAAGTATTTATAAATATTTATATACTTATATATCGTTGTCTAAGTACCCTCCACACAAGCCTTGTGAGCTTACTGTGGGACTTAGTCAATTTGTGTAATGATGTCCTATAATATTATTATTAATATATTAATTATGAAAGCAAAAGAATGTAAATGATCGTATATGAATTATAATTGTTACATATTTGCTGTGACTTATTATTCTAAAGTGTTTTTTTATTAAAAAGACGTAAATATCGTTTATCTTCTTTCTAATGCAAAAAAAACTATATGTAGTGGGTGCAACCGGGGCATTTCTTCGTCCTCGCGTTATTTTACCTTTTTTATTCAAACACTGAAAAGTTTTTAGGAAAGCGACTGCCATTTGACTTTTCAAGTCAAGGAAACTTAGAGGACTAACTGGGCATAGCGCGTTTCGTGTTGTGGCTCATCCGTACACAAAAAAGATCGAGATGTGCAAGATTTGTCTTTAATGTGTGTAATTTTCCATGTATTTGTGTCGTCATTACATATTGGATTCTGTATGTACTAAGTGAGAAGTGCGACTGTGTGCACGTTTAAAAATGGGAAAACGATTTTTAGGGTAAGATATCGCTTGTGGGACTTCGTTATGGACGTTTCATAGCGATTTTACACTCGCACGCCGGAGCGGTCTGCGGAGCCGCATCCTTTGTGAATACCGCCCTAGCTATTTTATGAACCGGAGCAATCTAGTATTTCTAGTTTAATATCATACAGTTTATCTTCTCTGTGTGCGGTCAATGAACAGGGATATGCGGTTAACGCCTATCTTCAGAGAAATTATCCATTCATGTCTGTATGTATCCCCAATGCCAGGCATTATTATTTCGGCTCAAATTCGATCTATTCGGAACACAATATGATCACAATGAGAACTGTTAAATATATTAAAACGGGTCACTCATGTATTTTAAATCGAAAGTCGCTCGAGGAACATCACGGGAGCATGCGTTGGCATAATGTCTGTGTCTCATGGAAGTTAAATTATTAAAATATAAATGTATATTTAAACTATAATTATAACATTTAATGATATACGACTGGTGAGATTAAACAACGTGACAGATATTTTCGAAGCACAGAAACAGTTTTGAATTATTCACGTTTAGTTTCACTAGACTTAAATCGACCGGAATATGGACAGTGATTAGTCTAGGTCTGAACCCACGGGGCCTTAATTGGAAATACATTAAAAACTAGCTATTTTCTGGCATTTGGCAATTTGGTTTTTGGCAACAATTTGGTTTCCGTGCATTCGCTGCAGTGGCAGCATGGTTCCATTTTTATCGCTTGTCACTATGCCCGTCACTTTCGCACTTACATACTTCTTAGAACGTGACAGGCATGGTGACAAATGATAAAGAGCCCACCATCTTACAGCGCGGCTTACGTGAGCCATGACTCGCGAATGCGACGCGGCGCGGCGCGGTGCGGCGGCCCAACGGCATTCGGAGATCGCCCACGACACTTCCATAGGTATCAAAGGATTTAATTCACCCGCGCCGCGCCGCTTCGCGTTCGCGAGTTATTCGCTCAGGTAAGACACTGCCTTAGCCCTACGGGTTGCAAAAAAAGTAATTAGTTTAATATACAGTAGAACCTCGATAACTAGAATATAGATCGGGCGATATAATTAGATATTTTTGAGCATCTTGTTCGCTCCAATATATTTAATAAAAAGGCATTCAATTCGGAATTTCGGACCTTTTGCCCACCGTGAGGGACTTATATGGAATGGCCCATATGACAATGACAAACATACATTGAAATATAGCAATACCAATTTACATAAAATATGCAGTTTTAATATCTTCGCTAGAACACTGCTGGGTCAGGCTGAATGCATTGCATTCAAGACTCTTCAGAAACCCCTTGAAACGCCTAGAATATTTCCATACAAATTCTTCAAGCAAACATTTATTCGCAATGCATTCATACATTCCGAAACGGCTTAAGTGTCATATGTGTATAATAGCGGACAGGCTCTTTCAGTTCTGTGATTATCTATTGAAAATCTTAAAAACCTCACACTACTTAAATATTTCCATTCAAACTTCAACTTTGTCTCTTTAAGATAAGGTTGAGATTCTGTTAACAATAGTTGTACAGATAAGAGGGTGTGAAAGATATGTTTGTGCGTACATATAAAGTTGGAGATAGTTGTACAAAAGAATGCTCGGGTATTCATGGTTGTGGGGAGGCGACGGAGCGTACACTACACTAGTCGATGACGATGACGTAGGGTTGGGATCAGGGTGATTTATGTCGATACGATAAACAAAAAAAAGAAAACCGCTGTTGCGCGTAGTTTGGGTCATACATAGATTCGGGTTGTAATTTGTCTTTTCTGTACCCAAAAATTAGAAACGGGTGAACGTCGAACGGGTCAATATTACAATCGAAGCCTGGCGGTTTTGTTAATATACTACAGAAATTAGGTTCCCGTACTTTTAACTTTCGGGAATATTTTGTTTTCTGTGTGTATATAATTTATTTGTATATAATAGCGACCTGTTTGATGAGACATTTTGTTAATAAGGATCACAGCACTGATCAAACCGGTAAATTTCACTTTCGGAGTTACGAGTTTTCGGAAATTATGTGCAAGAAAGATTTTAATCCTATTTTCACGGTATTTAAACCTTCAGAGCAAGACGGATAACGAGGTCGCAGTAAGGATATCGCTTACATTAGAAAACTTCAAATTACTTGTCATAACATAAGCCACATTCCTTATTAAACCACCCTAGTTGTAATGAGCAATTTACACGCATTACGGTTACATAGCGTTCTTATTAAAATTATTTCACGTAGCTTTAAAAAGTTAATACATTCACCTTACTATGCAAATTGTCTTTTATGCACTGTATTAACTGCAAAGTATAACGAACAGTCATAAAAGTAGCCTTTTGTATAGTAACTAAAATCAGAAAGTTTCAACGTATTGGGAGCTCAAATGTGTAAATTCGACACATTAGCTAGTTTGATATATAACTACCTATATATCAAACTAGCTGCGTTTTCGTCCAATTTTGTAGCTTTACAGACCATAGAATAGACTATAGAGTATGTGTATAGGAAGCAATTTTTGTTGTTGTATCACTTTGTTGGACTGTATGCTAATACCTTAGGTATATGACACTATGATGAGATACATATACATTCTTATGATAAACATTCTAGTAGTCAATTCAATACTTTATTTCCAAGAATATGGTACGTAAAATGTTGGTTAGAAGCAGGTGTTAGGTCAGCATATTTTGCCAACATGCAAATTTGCAATATTTACATAACTATTTACATGAGGAGTTAAATTAAACATTAAAATTAAAATTCAAAGTCAGTATAAGATTAGCAAAATTAATTCATCATAACAAATATCATTTTAAAAATTCATCTTCATCATAAACTTCAAATTTATCTACGTCATGATTGTGGGATACAAAAAAAAAGTTGATACCGTTTGTTACCACTATTGCAAGTAAGTAATATTAATCAAATATCAAATATCAAACATTTATTCAGCAAATAGGCCACAGGGCACTTTTACATGTCCATTTTTACAAACAATAAATTAAAAAAAAAAAAAAAACAATTACAAATATCGAATCTATGAAATAATAAATACTTTATTAGAGATGTATACTGTCTCTAAATGTCAAATTACACAAAAAAAAACTATGATAAAAAAATAAAACCATAAAATACTAAAATTCTTTAAAATGTTAACAATTGTTGTGTCTAAGTTCATTCAGACAGTTGCGAGCGCTATGTGGTTATTAGGTATAATCATAATCCCAGTAGCTTTCGAGCTATAACGCGGGGAGACAGGCTCGATATAACATCGATTATCGATCATCACATGTATCGATACTTTTCCCAGCCCTAGTTAGGAAATAGACACTGCCACTTGATGACTCCTCCGCCACGCATTGAGGACGGAAACAAGCACGGGAAATATTTTAGGGAAAAATGTTTTGTGCAAACACCCTGTATTTTTACATGGTGTTTATTTACGAATGGAAGGACGTTTCATTAATGTTTTGGTAAGATCTCACCCAGATTATTATAGATTCAGAGCCCCTAGTGTATATTGATTCGATAGCGAAACGTGACATACGCGTTAAGTCATTTTGTATGGGATTTAGCAATAGCGCGCCAAGCGGGACATTTTGAAAACTCAAAATCCCATACAAAATGAGACTTAACGCAAACACGTACGTCACGTCTCGCTATCGAATAAATTTACACTAGGGGTACTGGCCTAGTGGGCCGATGGTCCTGGGTTCAAATCCTGGTAAGGGCATTTATTTGTGTGATGAGCACGGATATTTGTTCCTGAGTCATAGGTGTTTTCTATGTAAGTATATAAGTATTTATAAATATTTATATATTATATATATATGGTTCTCTGAGTACTCACAACACAAGCCTTATTGAGCTTACTGTGGGACTTTAGTCAAGCCAAAAAAGCGTTTTCACGACACCAACTGGTAAAGGCCCTCTTGATTATTCGAAAACTAATGAGAAAGTTGCATTTTATCCACATGGTGGGCAAAGTAATCAGATGCAAATTTTAAGTCGTTTCCTTATGTTAGCTGGTAGAATTGACTTTTAAATGATGACTTTGGATGATAAATATTTAATTGTGTTCATTTGGATTTGATTTGGTTTGTTTTTTTTTTTTGGTATATCATAGTTATAATTTTCCTCGCGTTGGTGTGGTGAAAAATGTTGTTTCACTCGGAGCTAAAGTTTGTTTAACCCTCGTGCCTTGAAACCCTTCTCTTCTCCTTGACTTCTCCGAAACCATTAAAACTTTGTATTCATGTTCGTTGAACATATAAAGGGGTCATCCACGGGGGTTAATTATGTCACACGAATTTCTAGGTTTTCCCCCTTCTTGTCACACTTTGTCCCATTTGGCACCCGCCTGGTGGGACGTCAGGACGTCACATAAACCGATTAGGAAAATAAAATATACGAATAAAAAAGATTAATAATAAATAAATTTTAAATCCATTTCGGTTTTACTGATAAATTTAAAGTGACGTCACAGAGTTTGTGACCCCCCCACCATTTTCTTGACTTCCTCCCTCCCCCTAAACATGTGACGTAATTAATGGATGACCCAATAGGTTTTAAGCTGATTCATTAATCACTAATAAAATATTAACGCATAAAAATGGCGATGGTTTACTAAACAGTCAAACTGTCGCAACATCTGTCCCTAAAACGACAAATAAAATGATTTTTCACCCCAAAAAGACTAGACTAGACGGAAACGCCAAATAGCAAAGTAAAACAATACAGACGGCTAAAAACGTTCTAATCCGCCAACGATTCAATACGTTGCAAAAACAAAACGCATCGCCAGACTTGTCAATTATTCGAGGGCGCGAATACCGTTCCAAAACTCCTATTTTACATGTGTATATAAGCGAAATTGAACTCTATGGAGTCGATGTTAAGGTGCAAATTCGCATAGTAACTATAGTAAGATAGGAGGTTTTGAAGTAAATTGGAAGAAGGAATTTTTGTGATCGCAACACAATGGCCCATCAATCTACGCAGAAAAACTGGCAACACTAACGTACCGGACAAAGGGCGCGGAAAAACGACGCGCCCATCTTTGAATCTCGAATTTGAAATTAGTTTTAGCTTAGGCGTGTAGTTTAGTTTAGTATAAATTAAATAAAATAATCATTTATTTCAGGCATAATACACGTGTAACCCATATATGTGTTAGTAACTTACATAACTTATTATTAAAATAATGTTAATTACTACAATTAAAGGACAAGCTAACATGCTAATTAATGACTAGCCTAGCCGCCTACTTAGGGCTAGGACAAAATCGGATGAGCCAACATATAATGAGATAAATACAACACAGCAAATTATATTATTATCATTAAAATTAGTCAAATTTTATTAAAACTTAAGGCAATTAAAATTAAATATTAACCCCATTATTCATAAACGTGTACTAAAGTTACGATGCGGCTGATCATCGTTTGTCCCTTTCCATCATACCAATACTTCGGAAAGGGACAAACGATGATCAGCGGCATCGTAACTTTAGTACACGTTTATGAATAAGGGGGTAAGTATAGTACTCTATGGAATGTTATGTTAGGTTGCATTTTTTTTATACTACGTCGGTGGCAACTACGCCTCCTCCGTCGGTCTCCTTAGCCTATGTACGCCTGCAACTCCAGAGGAGTTACATGCGCGTAGCCGACGCTAACACCCCGCACCCTCGTTGAGCTCTGGCAAGTTGGCAACCTTCCTCAACGGCAGGAAAACAAGATTAGGGTGTAGTGTTATTTGGCTGCGGTTTTCTATAAGCTGGAGGTACATTAAATCCCCAGTTTGGCTCTGGTCCAGATCTGGAATGACATCCGCTGTGATGTGTCCTACCATACAAAGCGAGGTTCGGCGCCCATACCTCTCTTTTGGACGTTTTTGGTGCATGGTGCCACTAAACCGTTTAAAATTGTTGTTCGTAAATCTCTACTAAAATAGAATATTATAAATGTGAACTGTCTGTCTGTATATTGCTTCTTCACGGTTAAAGCACTGAACTTTAGATGAAATTGGGTATAGAGATAGTTTGAGGCCAGGGGAAGGAAGAATCTTCATCTTCTACGCAGACGAAGCCGTGGACAGAAGCTAGTATCCAGATATATGACACAGTTGCGTTACTCAGGTACTGACATACAACGCACTAATTTAAGGTAGAACCTTGAACTTCAAACATTATTATCTTCCTCGCGTTGTCCCGGCATTTTGCCACGGCTCATGGAAGCTCCGCTTGGCAACTAATCCCAAGAATTCGCGTAGACACTACTTTTTAGGAAAGCGACTGCCATCTGACCTTCCAATCCAGAGGGTAAACTAGGCTTTATTGGTCCGGTTTTCTCACGATGTTTTCCTCTACCGAAAAGCGACTAGTAAATATCAAATGATATTTCGTACATATTATGTTCCGAAAAACTCATCGGTACGAGCCGGGTTTTGAATCTGCGACCTCCGGATTGCAAGTCGCAAGGTCTTACCGCTAGGCCACCAGCGCTTATGAATATGAAACATATTAGATATACCTATATTCTTAAATGTAAAATTCCTCTAATCTTAAGAGGGTAAAAATGGGGATGAAAGTTTTAACGACTTCTACGCTTATGAAGATAAATGTTGCTTGGTCCGAGAGTATTGTCATTTGTCTCCCATTTTTGTCATTTATCTGTAAAGGATGTATTATAGATACAGCATAGAATGCACATAGAATGTTAGCCGCCATATTGAAAGTTCATTAGTTGGCCGATTTTGCGAAGCAACCCACTTTTAGAAAAGCATTTATCCCCGAAAAATCGAGGCTAATGATAATAAATACGCTATATATTCTCATCTCGCATCATTGGACAGTAATGTGAATATTGCTGGTCCGATCGAAACCTCATCACCGTCAGCCCCTGGAGACGCCGGGAATACCTGCTTTCCTGTGTTGAATATATTTGAAGGCGAGTCCTGCTACGATAGGTATGTGCACAATACGTCAATTATATACTACACGTACAGTAAGCGCATTCAAGTCTTCGTAAATCTATGTCAGGATTGCCAGGAAATAAATGATTTTCTCTGTGTTTTCGATATAGTTGAAGTGTAACTTATTTTACGGTATATTATACAGGTTCTTTATTTAGTCACCTGCAATAATTTATGGGGTGAATATATAGGTCATACTGAGAAACTTTTACTATGGGCTCAACCCCGAAATTGCGAAATAAAATGTCTGTTTCGTACATTTTGGCTGTCTGACTTTGACATTTTGTATGGGAGAGAAAAAAAAATTGTCCTAAATTATTGCAGGTGACAAAATAAACACCTTTTTTTTTTTTTTTTCTCTAGAGGGGAAAATGCATTCCGCATACCACCCGGGTGCGGGGGGTGACCCGAGTGGTTATGTGGGACTCCCGTCTAGGCTAATGAGGCCCACGGTATACCCACTAAAAACCCCCCATATGCCACCTCGCCGCCTTATTGGTGGGGTTACGGGAACACTTGCGTACTCATCCGCGACCCCACCGGCGGCAGCCGCCCGCGAGCGGCTCCTTCGCGGATGCCCGAAGGCCCTTCACGCGAGCCGCGCCAGATGGTTCGACGCGCCTTCCTCCTCGGCCTCCGTCCTGCAGTGTTGCGGACCCCCCCGAGCCCGCCACAAGGAGGCCACGGGCGCCAGAAAACTCCCCAGCGCCCGGCGGCTGATGAGGTCTATGGTTCTGCCGCAAACCACAACTCGGCTGCAGAGGACAGGGAGAACGGCACACCGTAACACCGACACTCCTCTTCCTCTGCAGCCCCACCAACGCCGCTACAGCGGAACGGCCCCGCCAAGGTCGCAGGGGATAGGGAGAGTGGCGCATCGTGATACCACCACGCCTCTTCCCCTGCGATCCCACCTCGGCCGTCGAGGATAGGGAGAACGGCTAACCGCAATACCGACACTCCTCTTCCTCGACGGTCCACCTCCAACGCGTCACAAGCGGGCTTATCAAGCCCACTTGGAGCGTCCTCCTCGGGCCAGCCAGCACCTCAAACAGGCCGGCCCTGGTTGCCTCTTCGCTTCACCGTGGGAGACCAAGCCACGGCTACTAAGCCCCTCCACCACGACAAGGTGGGCAACCCTCGGGGGGACAAAATAAACACCTAGTATAACTCGTGTCATCCACGATGACGCGCAGATTTGTCAAATCTAACCTTTAATAACATGACAATACGAGTCACGGCACGCGTCTTCGTGAATGACACGATCTCTACCTATGTATGTAGGTGCGTTAAAAATGTACGAGTATTTACCTATATCTAGATTTTTTTTGACGCAAGTGGTTTCAGAGGCAATATGTTGTCTCTAAATGGCGACAACCTATACATATTGTCTTATATAGTTAAATACTTCCCCATATTATCAATCAAACGGTCCAGGTTCGATTCCCGTTTGGCAGCAGGAGGGCCCGGCCCGGCACGTGACTGGACTAGCGACGAACTGATCGTTATACGTAATATTCGTGTAGGGTTGATACTGCAACTTGAATAAAATAATTCATATAAAAATAAAACTACACAAAAAAACCTTTTTTACCCGACCCGACTATATTTTATTTTTTGTATAAAATTTTCCTCTTTTTGGAAGTCGATTAAAGGATGACTGAATTCACGCAAGAACGGTCCGGGTCCCAGTCCGATACTTCAAGTTCTATAGAAGGCTTCACGTGATCGATCAAGCGATCACCCGTCATACAATTGTAGTATTATACTGTCATTTTGAATAAATCTGGTATGACGAAACGCAGTACTTTGTGGCTACCACCAGTTCGGCACTGACATAAACGCTATCGAGAACGTAACTTATTATCTATGCATCTCGCTCGTACTCGCATATAAGTGCGAGCGAGATGCATAGAAAGTAAATTACGTTCTTGATAGCGTATATATCAGTTTTGACACTGTCAGTGACTCATGGTACGGGTACTAAACTCTTATGTATGCGCCGACTTCTGGCCGAAGGGTGTCGTGTTTCGGAGTTCGGAGGTTCCGGGGCAAACTGCCGAATCCGACACAAGAGCAGCCGATTCAACGGAGCCACGCCATTTTGTCGCCTAATTACTTAGTTGTAATTTTATAAAATGTATGTTAGTCTGTAAGGTATTTGTAATATGGTCCTTGTTGCCTGAATCAAATTTTAAATAAATAAATAAAATACACAATGTAGCAGTTGAAACTTCTAAACTGGTCACGAAAATAGAGAAAAATCTTAAAAAATGTAACCTGCATTCAAACATAGTGCAATCGATCCTACTCGCGATACTTTGTGCCTATAAGGCTATAACAGGACACAAAAAAATATTAATTTGAACGGATTTTTTTGTACAAATCAGCACAAAACCAAGTCACAACACGAACTGTGAAGTGAACTTTTAAAATTAAAACTAAAGTCAGACCGCGGCGCGCCGCTTTCAGCCGGAAACGCTTAATTATTAATATCGTTCCAACAGTTGCAAACTGCCGGTTTTCGTTTTAACGAAATGTCCAATTTCAATTAAACGAAATTTAATTTAACTGTGTGGTAATGGAATAAGTTTGCATGTTGATTCACATTGTGGTTGGTATAGGTATATAGGGTTAGGCTTGTGTAGTACAGCATGTACTAAAGTAAAAAAGACACTATTCCCTCAGCTGTACTAGAGCGTTCGGCCCCCTACTGATTCTGCCCTTAGTACATTTTAGTACACTACACGTTAAGTGGAACGTGAGCGAGTGAGACTGGCAGCAAAGCGATCCGAGTGATCCGACCGAACTAACGCCGAGCGCGTGCGATGACCGAACGGCTCTCGGCTAATATGAGCGAGACAGCACATAGCCGTCACTCCATTGCAACTAACCGGGAGTAAGCCAGATAACAAATTTTTAATTGTACTACTTTACAAAACGGCCGCACAAACCATTCCGTTACATATTATGCTCAGTTTGTCTCGGTGTACTACTGTACTAAAAGATCGAACTAGTACATTTGGGAGATTGTACAAGTTTGGGGCGATCTTTTCAGTAAACGAGCACGCACAACTCTATATAGGGTACATTGTGTATATACATTACATACTCGTATCATAGTGTCTATTATACTATTTATACTTGTATGGTTAGGTACTTAAAATAGGTACCTACTTAAATAAGTAAAAATGTAAATACTAGTGTCCGACCGAAATTTCGGTTTCGGTTTCGGCCAGTTTCGGCCAAAAAATCAAGTTTCGGCCCGAGTTTCGGTTTCGGCCAAAAACGGCCGAACCCTTCGGCCGCGCCGAAACTTACAACATCGTACCTTCGGGTCGCGCTCGGCTAACGTCGAACCTCTGTAACTGTGCTGAAATTTCATTGTGATAAATCTTTGAAAGTAGATACCTGTAATTATAGGTCGGCGAGATATTAATTTTAGAAAAAAACGGGCTTACTAACATTTTTTCGACTTTTTAAGGCCTTTTTTTTTTTATAAATGTTCGGTTTCGGTTTCGGCCGAAACTACAATGAAACCGAACCTTCGGTTTCGGTTTCGGCAAAATAACATGTTTCGGTCGGTCACTAGTAAATACATATAAAAAAGGCCTCTTGTAATGGTGTTTGTGTTGTTTATCTATGTAGTATTATACTGTTGGATAAAAAATCTATTTTTTTTAAGGTTAACGTATTTTACATTAAGTATATGCGTTTTTGTAAATTTGCTATCTCCGTATTGTAAATCTGCATTATCTGCTCATTGTTATCATATAAATCAAAAAACGATCATTGCTGGGCATAGACCTCCCTCAAGGTTTTCCACAACTGCCGGTCATGTGCTGCCTTTAACCAATGGTTTCTTGCGAACCTGCGAAAAATTCCTGTACTATGGGATAAATAAAACTTTTGACAACCCTGGCTACATGTTTCCTGTCCCTTGGGTAGGTATATACCTAGATTCCAATTATTTTTTATACTTATCGATATTGCCCTAAACAACTTGTGTGTCCATTTTATTTTACACAGTGTTTTTTAAAACTCTTTTTATTTTAGGGATGCATTCCTGAGCTTAAATTAAGGTACTTTCTCAAATACACCTTGTATTCTAGTTAACTCCATTTCGGAGATAATCGAATATATTTTTTTACCTAATAAGGCCCCTCTGAACGTGTACACTTGCCTTAGGGCTTGTTTACGTATTGATTAGTGTTTAGTATGAGTTTTTGCATTTGGTACAGTCAAGGTATTAAATATCGATACGGATAAATTGCCAAAAATTTGTATACACGACCTTATTGTCCATATATTAAGGTAGTGTGTAAATATTATTGTCACTTTGTCCGTATCGATATTTTATACCTTGACTGTACTAAACGCAAGTACTATCTCAGACGATCGATGTTCGATATGATTAAGTCAAAGTTTTCAATTGTTTGGTTAAGTTATATGCAGCATTTAATTACTTTTTACGAGGGAAAAAGTATATATACACCGTGTTTTGTTTTAAATTTCCGTTAATTTCAAGGGTGCATTCCTGAACTTAGATTAAAATTAATAGTTAATTTAAATATATATATAAATTAACTATGCTTTTCAGTTTCCTTAAATGTACTTAGCCATAATCCGAAGTTAACGTCATTTAAAAAAAAATACTACCATTTAACCCAGAGTATGAATAATAAAGGATCTATGCCATGCCTATAACTTTCTTATCAGTAAAAATTTTGTGACAGAACTTATGACATGACTAATTAGTACTTTAGTTGTGTATTCCGACACCTCTTGCCGACACCTATACTATACCTTTCCAGATGACTTACTCCTATAGACAGTCTACCTGTCTACCGGGATGTCTGAGAATAGTTTATCTGCGAAATACTTTAAGTATGCAACGAATCCCGCGAGACCTAAGCCATCTAGCTAATGCACCTTCCACAGATCACTTAGGTACGAACTACTTCTAGACGGCGCAATTTTAATATATGAGTAACTATACTTCTCTCCCCGAATAATGGCAGTTCTTCGAGTTTTAGGTTGGGAACATTAATTAAATTGCCATCTGATAATGATAAGACGAGGATCATTCCACCCTCATTTCCCTGGAATCTCATTCCCCTGGATACACCTATTCGCAAATGGCACGAGTTACACATTTACCAAACATGAGATGCTAATAAAGCATGCTAAGCAAGCATTTCCTGGGTGAATAGTGGGTGATAGTGAATAGGTATGGCCAGGGGAATGAGATTTTTGTAGAATGACACACGAGTGGTCTCATGTCTCATCTCAGGCAACCAATGTCATGTCATTACTATTAATTTATTATGTCACGTCTTCTACTGTAACTAATTACTCGTGTGAATTATTTATAAATGTCAAAAATTTACAGTACGGCTACTACCAGTTTTATACTGGCATATTCGCTAGCGTGTGCGTAACTTACTTTATACGCATATTAGTGCGAGCGAGATGTATATAAGGTAAGTTAAGCAAATATGTCAGTTTGACACTGCTAAGACAGTCGAGGTAAGGCTATCTTTAGGTTTGTTGTAGAATAAAAACGAGTAGAGTTACCCATAGGTAGCGGCATTGTATTGTACAAGTAAAGTAGCCCAATGGGCGGTTCCCGCGAGAATTTCGAGATGTAACTTACGCTCAGTGATGCGGTGTCTGTGGGGGTAGCCCATGTGCATCTCCAACTAAAATAGTTGGTTTCCTAATTGAAACATACGTTTGCAAGATTTCTAGTTCATATCCTAAATGATCTAACTTTGCCTTTGTTCTTAATGTTGAGATCCTCATGCTTTTCTTTATGTAAAAAGTCTACTTCTAAAGAGAATTTGTTTTAATACAGGGTGAAATCTGAAATGTGATCAGAAATTGCAATACATGAATAAATAAGAAAGCGAAACTTGTTGAAGTTGATAACTATCAGTTACTTCCGATCCGACCTTTAATATTGATACCTATTTTATATAATTTAGCTTTAACAATAATATATTCTGTTCAAATAAGAACCGCACCATTTCGACACTTCTCTGAGATTCCCAAGTTACAGGCTGAGCCTAGTGTGGGGATCATTGTACTGCTGCTCTTGTAATGACAAATTGTTGAAATAAATATATTCTTTATTCTTATTTATGTATCAAATGATGCACCGAAATAATTTTATTTAGTTCTATTTGGTTACCCCACTACTACATGTCATGATCATGCGGCCTTGTTTTTTGTATAAGTGACTTATAAGGTTGGATGGGAAAAAATAAATATTGGGGCAAGAAAAACCCTAGTAGGGAATGCTTATATTGTTGCTCTTGCCCTAAGCAAAATAAACTATGTTTCTTAATATGGCCTTAATGAAAAGATTTTTATTTTATTTTGATATACAATCAGCAAAACTATTAGTTAATAATCTGACTGCCAATTAGTGTACATGTTGTCATTGAAATGGCCGTTAAATTAGTGTCAGGGGTAAAAATCTGAAATACAGTATCAGAATCAGATAACGTATTTTCTGATCTCGTCTCCAATTCCATCCTGTAGTAGAGCAACTTGTGGCATTTTCAAATTGTGTAGTTAAGTACTAAAGTTCAGACTGCAGTTTGCGCACTTAAATGTCAGACGGTTATAAGTTTAGTACTTACGGGATTTGGGGTTTAATTTGTGTAAGATAGTTCAATGTTAGTACGAGTATAACTTTGCGGGTAATTAGCAGTGGCATGACAGTGTGAGATGACATGTTGTCAAACGCACAGAGCTAAAATCGTAATAAATAGGGCCATCTATATCTACATCAATCATAAAGCATTCGGCGTTGTATCAGTGTTATCAGTTTTCTCCTAGTTTTCTTTAAGCGTTTGTATGTAAGCGATTACCGCCCATGGACAACTGCCACACCAGAGAGGTTGTAAGCGTGTTGCCGGCCTTTAAGATGGGAGTACGCTCTTTTCTTGCAGGTTTCAAGTCGTATCGGTTCGTAAATACCGTTTAGCTGTGCGAGGCAGGAAGTCCTGGAGAAACGCACAGTTGAGGACTGCCAGTTGGAATCTTTATCCGAACAGTGCCCAGCACAGCTGTATCGAATTATCCTTTCGACGGTCACGATTCCAACAGGAAGTAAAACTATTCGAGGCACGTCTTTTATCTACTCGTCGTTAGATAAGCATAATAAAAGATGAAACTAACTGGCTCAGACATCTTGAACCGCCATTTTTAAAAAGCACAAACCTAAGTCGAAAAAATAGTCACCAAATTTTCAGAGAATCATCTGAGAAATCAACCTAAAGCTGTCGAGGAGAGCATCAGAGCAACCGGACAGCTTATAAAAAAAAAAAGTCATTTATTGTCGCAAAAAATAAATAAATAAATAGCAAACATGATTGACTAATCGTTTTGACTGAGCAACTTGATTCGACTAAATAGTCAACCACCCTATAAGCATTCATTACAGCACAGTTGTAGGTAGCGTAGTAGCTTATGAAAACTTTTTTGCCCAAGCTAAAATGTAGACCTTCGCTTTCGCTCGTTCTTAGTAGGGATGTTAGTATAGGTATACTAAAATGTGTACCAATCTACTAATCAATGCGTCTGATTTTGTAGCTAAGATTACTGTTGGATTGGGCAGATGCGTAGCAAGTTGGGGAAACCGGACTGTATTATGCACCTATCTGAGAAATATAAACGTAGCTTTAATACTTTTGTTGAGTTATAAAAATAGCAGTAAATATTTTTATAACTAAATAAACTTTTCTTATTACCAAAGAATATACGAAGAACTTTACGACAGTAACTTCGTCAAGTATACGGCTCATTTATTTTGGAGAGACAATAATTTCAGCAGGAAAACACATCTCATTCCTGTCACGTAGATGTCGCGTCTAGGGATGTGCCGTTCTTGGGAATGTTCCCGCTGAAGAAATTTTGAAGAATATTGGACTATGTGCAAACTTAGTAACGAATTGAATAGAACGAAGTGGTGTAATATCATGCAAAGTTACATTGGTCCGACTCTAAATGTGTTCTTAAGGGTTCCCAGTAATCTTAATTTTCCCATACAAACGTAGTTACGCGCTCATTTTAAAACGCCTAAGTAGCTAGATTGCTCTGAAGCTTTGAACTTACAATAGAATAAGGTATATGTAGGGCTGCAATTAGTTTATGTAGCTTCAGATACCATAGTAAAAAAAATACAGCGACTTTAAAATTTTCATACAAAACTTGCTTTTCCTCTATTTTGTTTGTTTTATAAGGTGGAGCAATATAAACTAATTTCAGCCCTCATGTCATTGTATGTGCAAAGTTTCATTACAATCCAACACGTAGTTTTAAAATGAGAACGAAACTCCATTTGTATGGGAAGGTGAAATTCGGCCAAGCTTGCCGGGGACTCTTAATAAGCTGAAACGTTTGTAGTACAAACAAATAGGTAGGTAACTACAGGAGTAAAGTCAGCAACTCTGTATGAAATTCCAAAACGATTTGCTATACTATAAAGTATACACAACAACAACTACTGACATAACATTTTTTTTTTAATTCCGCTACCTAAAGGTTGTCTGGAAGAGATCGCTTTTTAGCGATAAGACCGCCTGTTGTTTACCTCTTCTTTATGTGTTGTAATATTTGTACTGTTTCTGTATTGAGGTGTGCAATAAAGTATATTTGTATATTGTATGTATGAAAACTAATGCTGAGTGAATGTGCCGAGCGCAAACCCTTAGCGAATGGATCGCTAAACGCTCCCATCTGCAACGCGCCTCTATTGTCGAGGCGCTTGAGTTCGTGGTCAGATTTTTTTGAACACCTCAGCCGATCCGATATATTTGATAGCGACTGTACAAAAAGGAACGGTTAGCGAATGACGTCTTCTCAACAAAACCATGTTTGGGAATATTCCGGGAATGTTCCCGAGGTTCATCACTAGCTCGTGGAGTCGTGGTTAATTAATTTCGTGCGGAAACACGGCATTAGAACAAGTATTCTTGTTTGACATTGTTTATTTTCTTCCGAGATGAAAGGAGCTATTTTTGTCTGTACACTTTCGGATCAATAACGCGCTTTGTTCAACTTTTAACTAGTAAGGCATTTGGAGTTGGAAAGTCAGTTGTTGATTTGATATTACATGTATGTAGCGGAGACCGGGATTAGTTAAAACAGAGGTAAATTGGAACAACGTCAATTTTGCGGTATTTCTTTTTGTTCAAAGGCACATAATCAATATTAAAGTTACACGCCAAACGGCTAACGCAGTTTGTTGGCGATACAGCGCTTATTTGCTACCAACCGGATCCCTTTGTTTGACATAATCATTGAAAGTCATAATGCGATGATAGTCAGATTATCATTAGTCATAATTCTGAAAACGTTAACTTTTCAGGATTTTCGTAAGGTTGTCCTATAGATAGGTTAGGATAGATTTGATTCATGCCAATGCTGAAAAGTTACGCGTTTCTGAGAAACACAAATTTATGACTAACGAAGATGCGGACAAACAATACATTATGACTTAAAACTTTATGGGAAACAATAGAGACCCGCTACCAACGTTTTCGTAGCGCTACGCTCGTAGCCGATCCCAGCGTTTTTCCGCTTTGTAGAGGAAAGTGACTACAAACAGAGAACCCGCCGAGCGGGTACTTAATATCTCCATGACTTGGTATGTTATTGATACAATGAGAAACTAGGTTTATAGGTTTTCTTTTTTTTTTCAAAATTTTCAATATATTTTTTTTAAGCGAAACCTATAAATCTAGATTATGAATGCTGAAGCGATCGACATCAAAATCAAAGTGATCAGTACCCCTAGTGTAAATTTAATCGACATCATAACGTGACGAACGCGTTTGCGTTAAGTCTCATTTTGTATAGGATTTTGAGTTCCCAAAACGTCCCGCTTGGCGCGCTCTTTCTAAATCACATACAAAATGAGACTAAACGCAAACGCGTACGTCACGTTTCGCTATCGACTAAACACTAGGGGTACTGTTAAGATTTACTTAGTGAAAAACGTTTTCTCCCGAAATTGAATTTCATAGAAAAATATCTTCTTCCCTCTTAATCGTTGACATTGGTATAAGGAAGTCTCTGTTGTAAGTAACAGGGTTATGTTTGTAAAATGACAGGCATTTTCCAAGCCTTGGTTATCATTGTTATCATACCTATCAATATTAAAATTAAACTTAATTTCAAACCTGTATGTATGCTGCCCGTAGTAGGTAGTTCAAAGTTTGCGTTGGTTTATTCATGATATTATACGAACATGGTATTCTTATTTCAGGAAATATAACCTAACTCTAAAATAACTTAAAATGATGTTCGTATGGCTATTAACATACAATGGGATACATTTTTAGGGGCAAGTTGTGGCGTTTGCATACGTGTTGATGTGATAAGTAAAAACTAGTTTGTGTCAAAAAGTCGTTTAAGACACATTTTTTAAATGCCTGTGACAATATCGCGTGAATGGTACAAGCCGTTATCGCCAATTGAACTTTTTTAAATTGTCATCTATTTCTCATCAAGATGATTCTAACGAGCCCAAACCTAATGAATAAACGTTATTAAATACGGTCGTTTTGTTGTCCCTCAGCCGCCATTTTGTTAGTTTTCCATGTAAATTAAGAAATTTTACAAAAACATTACTGGTTACATACAGAAAGATAGGCGAAATTATAAGATTGCCGTAGGGCTAAGATGGTCGGATCTTTATCATTTGTCACCTTCTAACAAGTATGTAAGTGCGAAAGTGATAGGTATAGTGACAGGCGATAAAAATGGAACGAAAGCGAAATACGCGCAATTTCATTGTATGTCCTACAAAATCTTCCTCTGAGCTACGAAAATGTTTGGTATTTTCGTAACGCAACGGAACATAACATACGTTTATTTTGTCCTAAATTGTGACTTCGTATTTATTCCGCCCATTGAGGAGCTCTTAAAACTTAGCATTTTTTTTTCTTTTAACAAAATGTTTGTCAAAATGTAAAGACAAAAGACTTCAACAAAGTAAAACCGGCTTTAAAAAAAAAAAAAAAATTACGTTACGTCATAAAATATATTGTTACTTACGCCAAAGTGCCGTTTTATGACATTAAGCGTTAGGGTAAGCGTCCCAGTTTACGACTCCGGCACAATATTAGCTAAGAATAGAGAGAATTTGCTGTAGGTACAGATGAGTCCATGAAAACTGTCTGGCAGACAAATCTGTCAATGTATAGCGGGAAGATGGCCATTAAACTTCTTTGCGTCATAAAATATTTCCTCTGTTACGTCTTTTATTGTCAAGTACCTTTTATAATGTTATGGCTCCTCTATACAATGGCCCAGCGCTGGACCAGCGAGATGGCCATGATATGGTTGAGAGCACCCACTATGGAATGGGACACGTGTAGTTGCGTACGCACCATGGCCGGCCCACTACCGTTGATGTACGGATTAAAAACCTACACCGTGGCCATCGCATCTCTTCACGCTGGCCCATATTAGTGGGCCGGTATGATGGCCCATCGTGTAGAGGAGCTATTAGGGTAAGCGTGCCAGTTTTCGACATTGGCACAACAGTATTATTTATTTATTTAAAATTAGATTCGGCAATAAGGCCCATATTACAAATACTTTATTAACATACATATACATTGTATAAAATTAAAACTAAACACTATTTACGCGACAAAACGGTGTAGCTCCGTTATTAGAGACACGCTTAACCAAGCACCCTGCTCATGAGGGAAAACGTGTGTCAAATGAAGCGCGAGCGAAGCGAGGGCGTTGGCACTTACACTTTCTTTAGAAATATTATACGTTGGCTTCAGTTTCATTCACGCACGCGAGCGAGTGTTGCATAGCGCATAACATAGCACAAAATCTTTGAAGTTACCTAAGACGAGTGAAAAATAGTGTGAAATAAGGATACGAAGCAAGCTGATGATGCCGGCGGTCAATGCCACTGTGCGAGCGGGACAGCAATATAAATATGCACGTGCGATAGAGATAGGAAATGGCTGGTTAAATGTACGAAATTCTTTGTGCTTAGTCTCCTAACGTAGCCGCATTTTTGTATGCTAAAGCAGACGTTGCCATGTTTTTTTGTTGGATTAACCATTTAATTCACGACCATGTTCCATTTAATAGTTTAAAAAACCTTGCTACGAAAAATGCTTTTAGCTCAAAATTGATGCTTGCATTAAACGCTTGTATAAATAACCCCAACAATTTATATCATAATACAAGGCTCGGAACCGGTTTTTTCTTCATACAAAAAATACCGGTATTGTTACGTTCTTTTTCGTTCTTTGGTTTATTATTTCATTTTTACTGAGACTATCTAATAATGCGAAGTTGTTACCTAAATACATCATCCAGTGCTACGTAAAGAGTATAAAATAATAAAAAATATTGGGCTATTTCGGGATTTAAAAATAAACCGGTTCCGAGCCCTGTCATAATATTCATAATGTCTCCAGAAATTAGTGCAATTAATATTTTATTTGTCTATAAATTATATCATTTACTACCATTTAGCGTGACTCCACACTTGACAGTTCCTTATCTGTTCCCCCGGGAAAATAATTTCTATCTACGTAATAATTGTAAACAAAAAAACGCTCCTGTTCGCCATAACTTTTTTACGATTCCATTAATGAAAGTTGCCACGCATAAACTGAATAATACTTTTACAAAATGGCCGACTTTATATGAAAACCAACAGTATTTACGACCTTATATTATAATCAAAGTGCTGAGTGATATTCCCAAGCGCTCATACCAATATAAGTGTCACCATAAGACCGTTAAAGACGACGCGTAAACGGAGTTACACTTATCCTGGTTATCAAAGAGATGGTGAGTGGTACGCCCCTAAGGGCCCGATCCCGTCACAAAGCGACATTTTACGCCTTTCGACGTACTTTACGACTTGGGGAGCCTTAATTATGGCCTGAAATGCCACTGTCTAATTAAGTTTTCGACTTTATTGGGCTATTAGAACATTTTTAAGTTGCGGTTTGTAATGTAAAAGGTAGTGTTTGTGTTTAGTTTGCGGGAGTGTGTGAAGTAGGTGGACGTCCAATTTACGCCTCTTTTGTACTTTTGGGTTTGAATTACACAACTGGTTTCTGGGATGCGATTGGGAACAAATAGACAAAATATTAAAAGACCGTGCCGGCCGGTTTGTGCATTGTAAATGAATTAGCGTTTATTTAGATGTCATTTGTGATAGATACCTATCTTAAAGTTACACAAACCCGCCACTGAAAATCTGCTCCCACAAAATCGAATACATGCTTAAGAAACGCGATCACAGAGCCGCCGCCATACAAACGTACACACTCATTTTATAATAACAAGAAACTTGGCATGAACATAGTTTTCATTGCTAGAAATTGTAATATAAAGAAAATAGTAGAAGATTTTCATACAAAAAATATAATCGCTATATTTAATTTGTGTTGCGATTTTTAGCAACGAAAATTATTTGAGGCATAGATATATGTTTCTTCAATGTTCATGCCATGTTTCATGTTATTCCAGCATGTCGTTATAAAATGAGAGCGTAACTTCGTTTGTATGGCGGCGTTTAGTTTTTATTTTTATATCGTGGCGCTTTTTCATTAGTGTTTTCATAGATTTTATCCTCATTTTAAGAACCACCCCTGCAAGTTGAATCAATACTTGTACACCAACAACCTTACTCATATCATGAGATCTTGCCCTTTCTCAGACCTATAAAAAACCTATAAACTACTCCAGCCTGAAACCGCAACAAAAATGAAGTGCCACTAAATCCGTTGTGAATGCCGCCGCCTTAATATATAGCCCTCGAGTCAACACTTCACCTAATCGAATAGTTTTGAAATGAAATTGAGCCACATAGACTTATTCCCTTTGCGAAAACCGACGTAACTTGGACTTTTCTGTGTTCGTTTGAAAGAGATTCGCTGTTGGTTTAGTTCAGGGCTTTATAGATAGTGTCATTCACGAAGACGCGTACCTTGACTCGGAATATCATGTTATTAAAGGTTAGATTTGACAAATCTGCGCGTCATCGTGGATGACACGAACTATAAGTGTCTAATTAGGTGAATGTAAAGCTTAGTATATTCTCTCTTAATGTAATACTTACTTTAACAACGCTTGTTTAAAAGTACCATGCTGTGAGATAGATCTTCGAACTTGGTGCTCGCAAATATCTGAATAACACCGTATTATCGGCTTTAGCCTATAATATATTCAGATATTTTGAGCACTTTGTGCACATATTTGACGGTACCTAATAAAATTTAATTAAAAAAATGAGAACTTTACCAATAACTAGGTAGGCATAAGTCAGTATAAGTCGATGCTCCTACATAATACTGGTTCATTTAAAATTGTTAGGTAAGGGATCAGAATAGCACCCCTAATCTAATACATAGCGCTGCAGCGTACCGTTTTGTGCGCGTGGGGGCGCTGCTCGTAAAATTTTATGACCGTTGCCATGGTTACCAGCGCCATTATGACTAGTTCGTCGCGGCGCCGCTAGAGGCGCTGAGGTGCTAAGGTAGTAAGGCTTTAAGATACAAAGGGTATTTAATTTTGAAACTGTAAAGCATCAAGCTCTCTACACATCTCACGGAAGATAAAGTAACTACATAGCTATCAAATTGAAGTCGTACTATGCATAAGATGCTATGTCGCGAGTCTTGCCGCTTGACATGCTAGCTACTTAGTAGTTGTAAACTACATATAGGTATCGTAAGCGTAACTAAAATTAGACTACGTATACCCCACTAAATCTAGGTTTTATTTTACCACTTTGTCAGCATGATAGATTTATATAACCGTCCCAAATTACAGCATTCTGGCACAAATGATCTCGGAGTAAAAGCTACGGATGGAAAGACTGTGGATAGGCTGGATTTGCACCGACTTGAACAGAACAAACTGAGGGAGTGGCATTATAAACGTTTTGACATTAATTATGACATTCCCACACATTGTCTTTGAAAATGCCATGCAAAGTTAGCTTAGTCCGACGTCCGACTAGTTGCGTCACCTTTATTCTCTCCGCTGATGCAACCAGACCTGGAATAGGTACAGAGTTCATCCAGCACATTTCATAGAAAGATATGCCTATTCGTTACGTAGATTCTCAGCTTTGAAGTATAATCTGTTCCATTCGCTAAGCGGTAACGACCGTACTAAGAACATGTTGAGTGAAGCAACACGTGACGTCACTGTGTACACGGCCCGTCAACAAGTCGGACGTTACGGACTACGTAGTGATGTGACGTCGTGTTGATGGATGTTACGCATGACCCGTCGTTGATAAGTTGTCGACAACGTGGCAGTTTATACACACTTTTGAGGTTTAATATAGTATAAAAACTTCGGTGTGTGGCTACAACTCCATAAATTACTCTTTTTTATATATATATAGTCCTCCACATCGATTTCGATGACGGCGACCTCAGCAATCAAGGGTTTTTCCTTTCATGAGCTCTTATGTGGCTGGCCAGGCCAAACTTGCTCTTAAACACCCTTTCACATTCACAACAGTATAGTTGACCGGCCGCGTTGTATGTATACACATAGGAGGGCTTAGGTCTATCCTTGCGTATCCTTTTTTTTATACCACGACGGTGGCAAACAAGCATACTCTACTCATAATGTTGTGTTCCTGCTAGTGAGTTAGGTTGCCAGAGCTCATCGAGGGTGCGGAGTGTGAGGGTCGGCAACGCGCATGAAACTCCTCTGGAGTTGCAGGCGTACATAGGTTACGAAGGCTGCTTAACATCGGGCGAGCCGTATGCTTGTTTGTCATCGACGTAGTATAAAAAAATAAGTGAATTATTTTGTTTTTAAGATAACTCATAGTGTTGTATTCCTGCCGGTTAGTAAGGTTGCCGGAACTAAACGAGGGTGGGCGCGTGTTACACATCTGGAGTTGCAGGCGTCCATGAATTACGGAAACTGCATGCCATCAAGCAGGCCATAGGCTTTAAATAAAGTCATGATAGACACGGTTTTAAATATGTTTTAACTAGTTCTGCCCGCGACTTCGTTTGCGTTGAAGGAAAAATACATGCGTGTGGGACAATATCCTCAGCTCAGCCTGATCTGCCTACTACTCTGTATGCATATGCATATCGTCGGGTCAGAATACGTTTGTACCATACGCCACTTTTTGCAGTTCGCAGGAACGCGAGAAGGAAAAAACATATTTTTCGATGAGTTTTATATTTAGGAAATATACATTTATTTAACTGAAATATTTTGAATATAGTGGTAATCATGTAATAAAAGCAATTTTTATTATTGCCACACCCGTTTGCATATCCGTGTTCCACAAAGTTTTGCATATATCACAACTTGATACTTTTCTGAAGTAAAAGCGTGTATGGCACATTATTGAAAAATGTTTTTTTTTAAACCGATTGGTGTCAGTTATAGTTATTTGCAGTTATTTGCTATTTTAGGAATCATTAAATAAAGATTTTTCTCAAAAATGGGTATGGCACAGCCGACGATACATAAGACATCTAGAGATTCTAGGGTAGTTTAGTTTCTATAAAATAATGATGCCGTGTAACAACTGTGTGTAATCAGTAATCATTCACCTCACTCTTGCCGTCACCTATCTCCAGGTTACTAACTCGTGGTTAGGTCTGTGTGCCTTCATAATGGCATGTATGTGACCTGTGTGTACTGTGTCAATCACTCCGTGTTGAATATCGTACCGATGTGCATGCCACAGATTAGATTACTGTACACAAACAGTCGTAAAGTCTTATTTGAAGAGGCTCGGACTTTGTCAGCCACAAGCGAAGGTACGCTTCTATTGACAGTAAATATACTTTATCATAAAGAAATAAATGACGATCGGAGTTCAGGGTGTAGATATCCATAGAGAAATAAGTAGTTAAACAAAGATAGGCTGGCAGCAGGCTAGCCCAGACGGTGCACGGGTTATTTTAAACGTCGAACTTCTATGAAATTATGACGTTTACTTGACACTTGCACTATCTGGGCTATCAAAATCTTGGTCTGACTATAAGCTAAGCTATTAGAGTTCTCTCACTTCACACAGATAAAAAAAATCTATAATAAGTTTTAGGCAATCTTTGCGAAAACGTATCTGTAATAAAATGTTATCTTGAAAAGTATTAAGTTTTCTTTTCTTGACACTGTATCTTATAAGATACATAGTGTAACACCCTCTTTTTGTATTTTTTTCTAAAGACCATTTTTTGCTCTATCAGGCCCAATCGATTTTTTTTTATTTGCCAATGAGGCGAGTTTAATACTTATTAATAAAACGATTTACTTGTCATACTACTTATTATTATTAAGTAAGGAAACTTTATTTCTCTATGAGATGGTGAAGATGAATTAAGAGTCGTGCCAATTTTATATGTCTAGATATTTAGATTTTTTTCTTCTGAGACTGAAACTTCTTAATTTGGAACAATGCCCATTTTACGCTACCTATTCTTTAAATTTTTCGTATTTAGTGAATACTGACTAATAGTATTTTAAAGTTTATAAAAATAAAAACAGTTTGTTGATTTATATTTATATCGGCACTGCCCGTTCAAAGTTGTAAGTACATAACTTTCCTGTTACGCAGAAATTATCTGGAAGAGATCGTTTTAGCGATAAGACCGCCTGTTGTTACCTAGTCTTAAACTTGTATTTAGTTTTCTGTGTAATTTTTAACTTTTAAACTTTGTGCACGATAAAGAATATATTATTATTACTAACCAACATCGTACTACCTACTATTTACAGTTTCATAATAATAGGTATTAGCCACGATTCAATGTCATAATTATTAGTTTGTCGAGCCATAAACCGTCTGCCTGTCTGAGCTTACGGTGCAAGCCATAAATTAACTAAACTCAAACGAACTTATTGTTTATGTGTCTCGGCGATATTAGATTATTGTGTAGCCACAGCATTTAAAAAGTCAACATTGTTTAGAAAGCTTGTTCACTTTGTTGTTGCTATAGGTATATATATGTTTAATTTTCGTTTTTTTTTTCATGTTACCCTGATAGCCAGCTTCGTGAAATTTATAAATATTTTCATTTATATTGTAGCCGCATGCATCTATTGACATCTTTGGCGGTGAAAGATAACATAAACTACCGAAGGCGCTCAGTAATCCAGCAACCGATTTTTTCTCATTTGCCGGATTGTTAAAACTGCCGGATTAATGGATTTGTATGGAAATAAAAGCACGAAAAAAACACGTGGCACTACCGAACAATGCAATCGCTCTGTAATCCGGCGTTCGGCTGTGTAAACTGCCGGATTATAGAGCAGGCCATCTGAGACGCTTACCGCCAGATGGACGAGCGCCGAACTACCGAGCGCCTGCTGTACTTTAAAAAATACGCCAGCTCTAGTTAAGGGCCGATTATATCTCTTAAATTATGAATATTTATAACCTATTATATTTTTGCTTCAATTTTCAGGTATTTTTTTATCTTGATATACTACCATACTAGGGCTTTAAAATATTCGTGTATGCACAGACGGGGTGACAGAAGGGGCGGTGACATAGTTTATATGATTTAGGTATATATTTAGCTATATAGTCACTTAGGTATTTGTAAATAAAACTCATTTAGGCGGTCAAATACGGTCAAATACGAACTGGTTTATTCATCTGCATTCATCTTTGACCCCCAATCACAAACGCCTATTACTATTTTAGCCCTTTTCTTGGCAGTGTATCTTTAAAGATACATAATTTTACACCTTCGTTTTGTATCTTTTTCTAAGTTTCTTTTTCTTTTTTTGATCTCTGGAAATCGAGGCTTCTTTTTCAGCTTAGTCTTCTTCAGTACTTTGGTCACGAAGAATGGCCGGTACCACTACAATGGATAGATATTCTAACTTTTAGACTAAAGGTGTATATGGGGGATACTAGTGCCCTCACACGCGACAAGTATTCTAGAAAGTTTAGTAGCTCTGTTCTTCACTACCTTCCTGCGTAGAAACTCCCGGGACTCCAGACTCCGGACACTCGAGGATTGAACTCATGTTTTTATTTGCCAAGAAAAGGGTTAAAGGCCAACTTATAAGGCTCTAATTCGTACAGTTGTAATCTCTATGAATAGTGTTGGGCTAGGAACTTGTTTATGGCCACGTTCTGTTTACCCTTTGATGTTGCCGCGTTTACGCTCGTGTTTATGTTAGAACACCCACTGGAACTACTTATTTTCGGAGTCGGGTAAATATAGCTTCGGCGAGTTCATAGTGCTGTGATGAAGTGTTGAATGAGCTTAAGACATTTTGAACGCATATAGATCGTACTAGAATCGGACCAAGTTAATTTTGTATGGTATTTGCTAAGACATAAGTGTGAAGACAATAAATAATATAAATAATACATATAACACCCAAAACATCCAAATAACACTAGACCCTACTCATAGTGTTGTGTTCCTGCCGGCGAGTAAGGTTGCCAGAGCTCAACGAGGGTGCGGAGTGTTAGGGTCGGCAACGCGCATGTAACTCCTCTAGAGTTGCAGGCGTACATAGGCGTTTTTCATATTTGCCTGCATCAGCGCATCACCTGCTGGAAATGTTCATGTTTTTTGGCTGTTTCATTCTTCTCTTATAATATACTTTTGATTTGAGCCCAATAATAGAGAGAACGGCACTATAGGACGTTTGGTGATCTTACTCTGCTCTTCAATAATTACCGAATGCGATTTTTGTACGAAGGAAATTGTATGATTTTCGACTTGGCCTAGAATTAAATAACACAAATTTTTGATTACTTTAGCTATACTAACCTTTGTACGAAGAACTGAACTGAGTTTCGTAGTTCGTTCCACTTTAACAACATATATACCCCAGTTTTTACGATAAATATGACAGGCATGCTTCGTTTTCGAAAATTCTATTAGTAATATTTCTGACGGGCCTAGAGGCCACTTGTTCCTAGAGGTCTGCCGCTTCAAGGCCTCTGTTCAAAAGACAACATACTAAATTAGTTATTTATTATGAAATGCACGAAACTTCGAAATAATTTTAAGTATTTCGAAATCAAGCATATATGTTACTAATTTTCTTGCTATTTGGAAAATACCAATTTACAGTGATCTCTTCTATTTACCGGTGAAACGTTGCTTAGCGTAAAAAATATAATAAATAATTAAACTTATTATCGCGGTAAGAAATAGTCATCTTGGTTAGAAACAAAATTAGAGCCGTTTGAAATTTACAGCTTTTTATCGGTACAGGCCTTAGACGGATTGATACTCGTATTTGTGACATAAAAAGCGCGAATGTTTTGTTTCGTAACTTTGATGCGAAATATGCAATGATTGCAAGTGCAGTTCTTAGTAGCCGTCGTATATAGATAAGTAAGGGTTACTAGGAATGTTTATGTTATGTTACAAATCACCTTAAGTATAAATGAAATGTGTTGGTATTAAGAACATTTAACATTTTTTAATA
Organism: Cydia pomonella; assembly: GCF_033807575.1. Classification (NCBI taxonomy): domain Eukaryota; kingdom Metazoa; phylum Arthropoda; class Insecta; order Lepidoptera; family Tortricidae; genus Cydia; species Cydia pomonella. The sequence continues at coordinate 9,818,779 of NC_084726.1, forward strand.
AATTGGTATCATAGGAACTATCTTACACAAATCCACCTCTACTCCCACAAACTCATTAAGAGGGAAGAATAACTTTATGAATCTAACGTAGTAACGGTAATTTTTCTATGAAATTCCATGTCGGGCGAAAACGGTTTTCCTCTAACTATTAACTAAATCTTAACAAATTACTTTGTTTTTGATGTCAATCGCTTCTGCATAATATATTCTAGGTTTATAGGTATCGCTTTTTTGAAAAATGTTTTGCAAATTAAAAAAAAAAGTGAAACCTATAAACCTAGTTTTCATTGTGTCAATAACATACTAAAAAATCATGGAGAATGGAAAAATTTTGAAGTAGAAAAAAAAATGGACAGTCATGTGGTATACGGCAATAAGTTAGAAGCCTAATAACAACCAGTTTGATTTGTTGTCTGATAAAATATCCTTTGCTAAAAAAGTAAACCCAACCCGTGAAATAGTTAATGTATGTTTTACAATCGGGCAAAAACGTTCTCTAGTCCCTCGTAGCAAGAAAATAAAGAGAACCTTTACATGCGTGCATGGTGTCGTGAAAGCGCATTTTGAATATTATTCAGAAAAAAACTTTTTAATCTAACATACTTTGGTTTTGTTTACAGGTATCGACCACCATTCAGGGCATAGAATACACAAACACAAGACCAACAGAAAACACCGAGCTACTAATGGTATGTTGATGCAAATCAGTAAATTGAGACTGGACAGTTTGTCTGTTGATGGCTATTAGCGACCTCTCGTGGCGAGTAGCGGAACTAAATGTAACTGAAACTCGACATGGTGGATTAACGTAACTTTAATATTGTGTTTAACACGCTCACTTCCCCGACAGAGGCGATAGGTCCGATGCTTTGCTGCTTTTATTACCTACGTCCTACGTGATGCACGAATTGCCGTGAGCGAGACATGATTTTCTGAGTTATTTGAACATAACAGATTAAACATTAAAGGTACTAATTCCTAGCGTTATAAAAATAATTGTACCTTAACGTTTTTTCTTAAAAATGAGATCGATAACTTGAAAAATTATAACGCCTGCAAAAGTGTAATAGCAAGCAAAATATAAATAAGTAAAACTTGGAAACCACAAATAAAATGGCTCATATTATAATTGAATATGAAGGTACAAAAAAGGTACAAAAATTTGGCTTTTATAGAATTTACCAATAACCACGGGAATATAGCGTAATAAAGTACACCCGCCATTCTGACTGTCAGGATGGCGGGTGTACTGTTTTTTGGTAACAACTTTAAGTACCGTGAGGAATAATTTTTTTTAAAGTTCGGTGATTGTTTGAAAACCTCGAGATTGGAAAGAAATATTTATTTTATTCTGTTTTTAGTATTTGTTGTTACAACGGCAACAGGAATACATAATCTGTAGAAATTTTAACTGGCTAACTATCACGGTTCATGAGATACAGCCTGGTGACAGACGGTTTGACCCTTTGGGTACGGAACCCTAAAAAATCAGCAGCAAGAGGCGATACGTTGGATAGCGCTAATCCTAGACGCGAAAGCAATCTATGATGATATTATGGCAATTGAATAGGGAATAAAAATAATAATAAGTGAAATACTTATCAGCCGCTGTTTTTAACTCAACTTAACTTAAGGGTTTGGAATTTGACTCCATATAAGTATTACCTTGAAATTAGCTGGTTTTTAAACGATCTTCGACGAAGCTTTTGTCAAAAAATATGTGTTTTTTTTTTACAGAAGAGCTTCACTTCGATCCAAAACCTTTCAGTAAGAAGATCGAACTGAATACACCCGGGAAAATCCATTGTAAAGTGGCTGGTGGGCTCTCTCCGACCGTACAATGGTTTTTGGTACGTATTATTGGTTGATTATTTGTTCTATTAGCTGCTTTGCTTTTGATAAAACTAAGGCAGTAAGTTAAATACCCAAAAACTTACGGGTTGTTTTAATGTACATAGCACTTTCAAATAATTACCAAACGTAACCAAAAGTGTCACGTCGAAAGATATTAGTCAGGTTTATCTTTGCAAATATTTAATCAACTGTTATTTTAATACCATATTTTCGTTACCTGCCAGGGAAATTCGATGTTCGATGTTTGGTCCAAACCATCATGTTTTTTAATTTGACGGTTAGTAATCTCTTAATATAATCATGTATTCCAGAATTCGGCAGACGCGTTGCCAGGAGGTCTGAGCTCGGCCAACGGTACGCTGCACGTGGCGTCGGCTGAGAAACGCCACGTTGGGAACTACACTTGCCGAGCCACTGATGGTAACCACACCATCACTGCGGAGATACACCTCGATGTCGTTGGTAAGAACTACACAAATTCGGAAGACACATTGCCGGAAGGCTTGAGCTCGGCCAACAGTACGCTGCACGTGGCATCGGCTGAAAAACGCCGCGTGGGAAACTACACTTGTAGAGCCACTAATGGTAACCACATCATCACTGCGTAGACGTATGCCCTACAGTGGGTGCATAGTCGCTGAAGAAAAAGAAGATCTAGTTGTCGGCAGACACGCCGCGTTGGATCTCGAACTAGTATGTATGAATTGGTACGCGTATGTGGCGTCGGTTGAGAAACCAACTACACTTCTCGAGCCACTGATGGCGGAAACACCATCATCACTGCGAAGATACTCCTGGATGTTGTCAGTAAGTTATGATCCTTTCTTCTTCGCGGTATAAACCACACGTTGCTGAAGGCAGCGCTTTGTACGTGCCCTAGGCCGTGGACTCGAACAGAAGGGGGTCCCTCTTGGACATTTCTGCTGCAAAGACTGTCCGTAGTCATTCAGGGTTAAGCCTCCGTTACAAGTCCGTACTCATATTGTAGTAACTGTCTTAGACTATACAGCATACATCTCTTCTAAAGAAATGACGCTGAGCACGAGGAATATATTCCTGTCCAAGTCACACCCATGGGCCCGAGCGCGGTCAATGACACTGTGCGACCGGAACAGATGCACGTGCAGTAGAGATAGGAGCAGGCGGAAAATGTACGAAATTCCTTGTAATAAGCGTCCTTTCTTTGGAATCAATAATTCTTTAAACAGGCACCTGCCTCGATAGCAGACGCTGGTTCGATTCCAGCCCTGGGCACTGGAGGCCTTGGTCACTTATTCTTCGTATAAGACATTTATTTCGGTCAATAATTGTTTGTTTTAATTTATTTTCAGTGTCACCAAAAGTAATCGAGCCTCTTCCGGACACGGAGATACACATCGGCGAGCGGCAATCCGCGCTTTTGAACTGCCGAGCTATTGGCGACCCGTTGCCGACGACTCATTGGGTCCGAAATCTCACCATTATTAACCAATCGCGTGAGTTTTAATATAACATCAAGATTAGTGGAACGTAAGTTGCTTTAAAACCTAAGTATGTACATATAGCAGTTATTTTTTCTATCTGATACATTTATGCATTAGCTACTTCAGTTAACATAATTTATGATTATGAACTTCCAGGTCTTATGGTTGTCTTTTTCTTTTGTTTCGGTACATCTTTGATATTGCATATTTAATATGTTTATATGACTATTTGCTGGTTTCTAAATAAATAAATATAATAATTATTCTAGATTTCTAAACCTTAATATGCTTACGGTATAACTTCGAGTTGTTTTTTATTTACAGAAGATGGAGTGGATGTCGAAGGAGGTGTGAATGCAACACACGCCAGGTTAGAGATACAAAAGCACTTTAAAGTAGTAAAAATCATTTATGCTCTAGAGTCGAATCAAACTACATGACATTTGCTACCACAAAGTGTGGCAATATCATAAATATCATAGAACCATGGTCAACTTGTATGAAGCCTGGTCCAAAAACGGAAATGAGAGTTAGGTCATTAGGTAGGTATTTCTATGTACTTCATTTCGTTTTCCGTGTACCAAGCAGAATTCCATTGCACAACTGAGATATTTGTATTTTAGTCAAAATGTCATCACCCTTATTGCCTAGGCAATAGAGTCCAAGTAAGTAAATTAATTGCTGCAAGGTAGATGTTCGCGCACCGGCAGCATTTTTAAATAAAGATTAAAAGAATCTACCCTGACTATCCTGAGAGAATTGTAAAATAAGAGAGTTACATCCTTGAAACTCAACTCAACCAATTGTGGAAAAAAATAGTGTTCTATGGATAAAAGTAACAGTTAACTAGAGATAAATGGAGTCTTAAATTTGCATAGACACCCGATAGAATAATACTAGCGTTTCTCTTGGCCTTTAAAATAAGTTTTTTTTTGCAGAATGTTGTTACTAAATAACGGATCCCTATGGATTCGTTCAGCGCGGCGTGAAGACTCTGACCGCTATGCTTGTACAGCGGGCAGCGCCGCCGGTATGGCGCGCACGGAACTGATCCTTACTGTACATCCAGGTAATTTTTTACCGAAGTTTTTAGTCTAATCACGAATCTCAAACGCAAACTTTAAGAAGCAGCAAATTTAAATTTAAAAGGAATTGCGAATATGTATTCAAAGTGAGTCTGAGTATTTCTTCTCTGCTTTCCCCTCCACAAGGCGACCCTGCGGAAGTTGGAAGTGGGTGTTGAGGGACGGGGAGTAAGGGATTGCCTGACAAGGGAGTTTAGAAGCCGAGGCTTGGAAAGAACCGAGTGCAGGCAATCCTTATTTTCAGCTGAGGTATAATATATTGCTTTTCTAAAACGTGTGAGAAAATAAAAGCAATTGTTTCACAGAGGGTTACTACGCGGACGGCGGGAATGAATCTGGAGCCGGGCGAGCGGTGCTAGTGGCAGCAGGAGTTGCAGCAGGCTACATGCTACTGGTGCTGGCGCTGATGCTGTACTGTCGGCGTCGTCGGCGTGAGAGGCGTTTGCGTGGTAACACTTAATAAGATGGAATTATGCAAAATTGAACCCTATCACTTTGAAATAAAGGTCAAAAGTTAGGTCCCCAGAGAAAACCAGCGCCACGGATTGCCGCGGCATTATGCTGAGTGGGGATCCTATTTTAGGTCGGTTTGTACGGTCGGTGCCCCCACTTCAGTAGCCATAATAGTTGTATATAAAAGTGGATACTTATGTTAAGGAACCGACTATGTCATGGCGTTAAATAAATGTATTTTTTCTTTCTTTCTTTCAAAATCAGGTGGGAAATATATTCCCTCTGCCTTATAAAGACTTAACTTGCAATGTTTATATGTAGGTTTGTTCGAGTCAAATCTTGCAAGCTAAATCAGACCCATTTCCCATTATTTGATCGAGCTGAAACTTCTCCTACATATATAATTTGGGTGGCAATGCAATATTATGGTACCATCGAGCTGACCTGATGGTGGACACAGGAGGTGGCCATTGGAACTCTGTGATAAAACAACGCAAACTAGTTTAGATTTGTTAGAATTGGTTATCAAAATCAAATGGCGTGTCGAAAGATGGCATTAAATTTCGCTACAAAGTTTTCTTTGACGATACACCTCTATTTCAAATTCTCTTTGTTATTTTCACTTTTCAAAATCGTTGTTATATAATTGTATTTTTTAATCACAGGTGAAAAGATAGAGCTAGAAATGGCGGAAGGACGCGAAAAGTTGGTGGAAGAAGGCGAGGACAAACCCAAGACCAACGGAGCTCCCAACGGGAAACTGCCACACGACAGAGACAGCGGTTCGTAAGAAAATAACTCTGCGAGAGCCGTCATTTTTTTTTATACTACGTCGGTGGCAAACAAGCATACGGCCCGCCTGATGGTAAGCGGTTACCGTAGCTTATGGCCGCCGCCGTTGCCGACCCTAACACCCCGCACCCTCGTTGAGCTCTGGTAACCTTACCCACCAGTAGGAACACAACACTAAATTGGAATTTGCAAGTCTTTTCTATATCTAGGGTATTATACACCGTGTTTTAATTGGATTCCGTTAACTTCGGGGTATGAGTAAAGTACGTTAAAGGAAATTAAATGGCGAGGGTAATTGAAAAAAAAAAAAAAATTTTATTTATTATTTTACAAAAAGTAATGAAATGGGGCATATAGCGTTGTTGTAACAAGGGCATTATATTGAACTCAAACAAACAATTGAAAACTGTGACTTGTTTGGGTCGCAATGTGTAAAATTTAGTTAGACCTATTTTGACGTCGGGATACTCTTTTTAGGGTTCCGTAGCCAAAAGGCATAAAACGGAACCCTTATAGTTTCGCCATGTCCGTCTGTCTGTCTGTCTGTCTGTCTGTCTGTCTGTCTGTCTGTCTGTCTGTCTGTCCGAGGCTTTGCTCCGTGGTCGTTAGTGCTAGAAAGCTGAAATTTGGCATGGATATATAAATCAATAAAGCCGACAAAGTCGTACAATAAAATCTAAAAATTTTTTTTTTTTTTAGGGTACCTCCCCTACACGTAAAGTGGGGGTGAATTTTTTTTTTCGCTTCAACCCTAGAGTGTGGGGTATCGTTGGAAAGGTCTTTCAAAACTAATAAGGGTTTTCACGAAACATTTTTTGATAAAGAGAATATATTCGGAGATAATCGCTCCGAAAGAAAAAAAAATGTGTCCCCCCCCCTCTAACTTTTGAAACATAGGTCCAAAAAATATGAAAAAAATCGTGGAAGTAGAGCTTAAGAAAGACATTAAATGAAAACTTTAGCGGACATGATCAGTTTAGCTGTTTTTGAGTTATCGCAAAAAGTTTTCCCTTCATAGTAAAAAGACTTACTTTAATTAGGTACTGATTATGCAAATTTGCCTATTTGTTTAACTCGGGTGAAAGGTACCGTGTCATCCCTTGGTTAACAATTTACTATACTTTAAGCTCCAGTTTAGCTTATTGGGACGGAAGAGTAACTACGGAACCCTACACTGAGCGTGGCCCGACATGCTCTTGGCCGGTTATTTAAATACTTGGTACAGTTCTTCAATGTTACTCAAAATTAATTGTTTTTGGATGTGAGACCTGGTACCGTCGCTTAATTTGACTGAAACAAAATCTTTTTTACCAGGCAGAATACGGCTAACATCTTCTCGAAGATAGAAACTTCTTACAAGATTTTCTATTTCCACGGGTAGCTTGTTAGTTCCGCTTCGAGGATTAGGAGTTGTTAACACACCATGTTGATCGACCAGATGTTTTGCCTTGTTGGTTTGCCGTCTCGATGCTCCAAATTCTTCTGCCAGTTTGTTAGCGCTCCAAGATTTCGGTGCAATAGTCAGAATTAAAGTTTTTGTAGACGCCGACGTGGATGGATCATTAAACTTTTCCTTTAATTGTTTTAAAATTTCGTAATCGTCTGTGTTATCTGTTTGCGACGATTTATTATTGTGCTTTTCCTCAGGAATAAACAATTCGTCTTTGACAGTCTGGGAACATTCACTTGATGTGACGCTACTCTGTGATAGCACAGGATCTGTACCAATTTCTGGAGGAGTTTCGGTTGAAAGGCGTTTCCTGCAATGTTCACAAACATAAGCAGCTGATGAAACTCTCCATTTTGTAGCTAATCCCATTGAAATTTTCCGAAGATTTTTTGTCTTACGATGAACTGGCAAGTGGAATGGATTGAAACATTGATTACCGTAGTAATTCATAATATAAAAATCACTAAATATACTGGGATGAACACAATAACATGTATCGCAACACAAAATAATATTAACTTAATTAAACGGCACTCAATCATAAAAACGCACTGTTCGCAAAGCGGCATAAGCGTCACTGACATAAATAACCGTTAAAACCAATCAAATGAGTCGTTATAATCTGTCTCACTCTTGTTTTTAACGGCGAGTCCTATGAAGAACTAAGTAATATTTAAAATAGATAAGAGATGGCGTTAGTGGTCACGTTTTAATTAATTGATGTTAGTAAATTTAAATATTCTTTAACTTTAAAATTATTAGAATATTGCACTTGGATGTATATTATTTACATATATTTACTATATTTAATGTTTATGTGATGTGTATTGGAAGATATATCACTATCATACTTGAAAACGCAAACCGCTACGCAACCCAAGGAACCGCCAGTACGGCGCCCTGAGCGGCACCTTTGTACTTATGTTCCAGTGTCTTTGAAACTATTGCGAATCCCATTCTCAAACTTTTCATGTCATTTCTATGAACTACAAGCTACGTTTTAAGATAAAAAAATATTTTTTTTAAAATACCGATCTTAGTCAAAAATTAATATTAAAAATTTACTTCCGGTTTTTTGTATGAAAAAAATAATAAATTTCAAAGTTATTATAACTGTAAAAAATAACAGCTTATATTCTATGAGAAACCTCACAAACCATATTTTTGATTTTATTCGGTAATATCCGAAACAGCTTTTGAAAAATCCAGTCCTCAAATTTCCTTCAATTTTTAAATGCTTCTAAACCGGAAACAGCGTCGAATAAAAAAAAACTAAAAATGTACATCGATTTAGGATGACGAGAAGTATAAATGCTGCAAATTTCAACAAATTCTATGACCTGACATGTTTTTCGCTGCCCGCTTGGCGTGAAATGCCCCACATATCAATGCCATTTCTAACATCGATCGTCCGAGATAATACTGACGTTTAGTAGCAAATGTATTAACTCGAACTAAACACTAATCAATATGTAAACAGACCCTAAGATAAGTGTACACACTCGTTGGGGCTTTATAAGATAAAAATAAGTTAATGATTATCTCCGAAATAGAGTTAATTAGAATAATTCGTCAGTGGGGGGAGACTAGAGCTTTCGGGCGTTCTCGGATCAGTTCAGGCTGCTTAGCCAACGTTAAAATCGTTAACGTTCCGTAGCGTAGCGTAGTGATCTCTCTCTATCACTCTTCCATATTAGTGCGACGGTGACAGATGCGTTTCGTTCGCCACGGAGCGTGAATGATAGGCACGTTGGCTACGCGGGCAGCTCAGCGTTGCTACTAGAAATTATTAGGGTTGGCAAACCTTGACGTTCCTTTGAATGAATGAAAACCTTTATTTCAGGCAACTAGAGGCCCATAGATAAATACCTTAAAACTAACATACATATCATAACAACATATTTTAAAACTAAACACTACAAATCACATTATGGTTGCGATGCATTACGCAACCCCACTGTGTCAGGGAGCCGGCCGCGGAACCGCTGGAACTTGACACCCTTCGTCCAAAACTCCTTGTTGAAGGTCGCTAGACGATCAGTGGGATACAACCACAGATAAGATAACCACATTAATTTTGACAACCCTAAATAGCCGAAAGGCGATAGTTCCATGCATTAGAAAAGGACAACATGATTCGTCCCTGGATCGCTGCCAAACTTCGGTTTTGTAGGAAGTTTCCTTTCTGTACGGAGTACTATTATTTATTCTGTGGTTTCGTTTTTGAATTTGGAACTTTTACTTCTTTAATCAGTTAAAATTACTATGGAAGGTGGAAGTATGTAATGGAATCTCCATGTACTAAAAAGTGTCACTTGAAAAAAAAAACAAATCATAGACAGCGCACTTCACTCCGTCAATAACGCCTAGGTTCTTAGCTACTCTAGCGCTACTCTGGAGAGATTTGGAACTATTATTTATAGCTGACAGCTGGACACTTTTGCAATACGGTTTTGCGGTACGGTGGTTTTTTATGGTACGTCCTTAAACTACGTCCAAAAGAGAGGTATGGGCAATGTGAATGTCATCTCGCCTTGTGTGGTAGGGCACAGCACAGCAGATGTCATTCCAGATCTAGAGCAGAGCCCAACTGGGGAAGTACCTCCACCTTACAGAAAACAGCAGCCAAATAACACTAGATCCTACTCATAGTGTTGTGTTCCTGCGGGTGAGTAAGGTTGCCAGAGCTCAACGAGGGGGGGGCGGGTTTAGGGTCGGCAACGCGCATGTCCTCTCCTCTGGAGTTGCAGGCGTACATAGGTATAGGGTATCTGGGAGTATATAATAAGAAATGCGGCAGTACTTAATTAATACGTGTATTTTCCTAATCACGACCGGGAGACAACTGAGGAGCGAGCTATGCGTCGGGCCTTCCGTAGCCGCGCGGAATGCTGACAAGTCCCTAGCATAGTCGTCCCCCCAAAAAAAAATTTTTACAAAAAAATTGCAAAAATAACCTTAAAGATAATACTAAAGATATCTAATAATCTAATAAAGTTGAAACCCTAGGTCCATGGGGTCCCAGCGCGCACAAGTTTTTTGGAGAAATCGCGAAACGTCTGGTTGACGTAACTGGTGACCGAAGAGCTGGCGGCTTCCTCGCACAACGTATCAGTATTGCGATACAACGAGGAAATGCCGCCAGCATCCTTGGTACAATGCCTCAAGGGCCTATTTTAGATATAAGAGAGAAGAAGAAGAGAAGAGATATAGTTATAGTAATCATCTGTATATATCCATTATGTATATTGTTATTATATTTTTAAATAGTCAAACAATGTGAAAAAACCAATAAATGAATCTAATTTATTTTTAATTTTATTGTGTCTGTTACCACTTATCAATTTTAAATTATATCTGACTGTACTTTTAATTTAAATAAAAATGTGCCTCGTAAACAATACCGCACTGCTCCTACCTGGAATTCAAGAGCGAGCGATAACAGAACACAATGTAACATGATTACTTACGTTTATTAAGTACAATGTTGTAATAAAGTTGACTCTAGAATAGGTACAATGAATTGTAGGTAAGTACTCAATACCAATCTAAAAATAGAATTTCATTGGCTTAAAACTAAAATGATTTTAGCACAATAATTTTGACACTTATACACACAATAATAATCCGCACTGCACTTTAAACCTTTAAAAATATTTGTTGAGGCTGACTTGAAGTGGCCTAACTCCTGAAGTCAACTGATCCTGTGCCAGGACCTGGACTCGTCTGGTGAACCATTTGTTCATCTTCCTTTTGCACCTACTATAAAAGTAGTACAGCAAAAATACCAGTAGAATTATAACAATTACTACTAAAACAATACTAAATAAATTATTCAACTGGATAGCTATCCCGGAAACGTTAATTGATGCTTCTGCCGTCAACGTACTTGATTTATCTGTATTATCCGAATCTTTCTTGCTACCGTAGTTACCCATAATACCACTGCTTACCATCAGGCGGGCCGTATGCTTGTTTGCCACCGACGTAGTATAAAAAAAAAAAGAGATTTCACTCCTTTTAATTCCACACTCCATAATACGTTTTGGAATAAGGCTTTTATAAGGGAATCTGGGAATCTGGAGGCTACAATTAACTGATATGTATTGTTTCAGGTGCCGACACGTCCGAGGTATCGGCGGCTTCTCGCGCGTCCCGCCGCGGGCTCGAGCACCTCGCGGCGCCGCGGAGCCTGCTCACGGAGCAGATCACTCTAGGTACATACAAATAGCTGGAGTTGTAACAATCAATAGGCGAGTCCACACAGAGCGAGCATACACGCGCGCGCCGCCGGCGCGTCTACACTGGCCGTTTTTTGCGCAAGGATATTGCTTCGCGCGTATGTTCGCTGTGTGTGGATCTGCCTAATAGCTAAATAAAACGCATATTATCAACTTTATTGCTGTCGACTACACAAGTCGGCGGTAGCGACCCGGCCTATGAAGCCGATCAATCGGGTTCAAATCCTGGTAATGGCATTTGTTTGTGTGATGAGCACAGACATTTGTTCATGAGTCATGGGTGTTTTCTATGTATTTTAATAGTTATATATGTCGTTGTCTGAGTAGGTACTCAGTACCCGCAACACAAGCCTTATTGAGCTTAATGTGGGACTTAGGTGTGATTTTTAAAACATTAGTTAACATTATCTGCCAGATAAAGATAACACTCTCTTTTTCTTCTTGCTTGTGAAAGAAAGGGAGCGTTATCTGACAGATAATTTATTAAGATGTTTGAAAAATCAGACCTTAGTCAACTTGTGTACTCGTAACAATGTCCTGTAATATATATTTATTGCTGTCTAAGTTAATGCTCATTGTTTCCCATAGTTTTTAAGTCGTTAATTTTTTTAACCAGTTTCAACTCGTATTTTTAGTGTGTCCTTGCATTGTGATATTTACAAAGAATGTAATTTGACTCTCAGGGCGCGGTGAGTTCGGCGAGGTGTCGCTGGCGCGCCTCGACGTGTCGGCGCTGAAGCGCGCGCGCGCGGCGGCCGCCAGCTCGGCGCCGCGGTTGCGCCCCGTGTTGGTAAAGGCCCTAACTTCTAAGGACGAGGTATGTTCATTTTTTATCCACAGTCTCCTCAACTACAATATAGACCATACAAGATTCACGGAATTTCACGAATATTCGCATTCGTTTAAACCAATATTCGCATCATTTTAAACATTCGCATTGATATTCGCATTCGCATCAAATTAAGCGAATGTTTTGCGAATGCGAATGTGCACAGGTCATGTTCTGTCTCGTCGACTCACGTATGGGCAGTGCGCGCAAACTGTTTTCAAGTAATACATTTTGTCCGTTAGACAGCATTTCTCGACACTTTATAACATCCCGTTCTAGTGTTACATATGTATTATGTACTGTTTTTTTCTAATTAGGAATGATAATAACAACTACATATTCTTCTAATTCAGTCTTCTAATGGCTTAACATGGCATACATTTTTCTTATAGGTGGGCGTAAATGCTGTACCGGTTTTCCCTGCCTTTTTTTTTTCAATTTGTCTGTCACATATTTTAAAGCCGTCGGTTCTGTTATAACAAAATCCGCTTACGTCTCGTTTTGTAACTATGTACTACCCACGAATTTTAATTAACCTTATTATATAACTATTACATAAAATACTATTCTTACAGGCGGCTGGGGCAGAATTCCGTCGCCAGCTGGAATTATTCGGTCGCGTCCGGCACGAGGGCGTGGCGCGCCTGTTGGCGCTCTGCAGCGACGCCGACCCGCATCTTATGATACTCGAACACTCTGACTGGGTAACTACATATTATTATAATTTCCATTTAATAGGGTTTAAGAAAAGACATGAAATAATGAGAAACGTTTCGAGGGTACTGGCGCAGTCGGTAGGATTCTGAAGGTATACACACATGAAACTAAATAGCATAGTTAATTTAAAAATATATTTTTTTTTTTAATTTTTTTAACATGTGCATTTAATTTAACATGTCGAAAACTGTGACATATCAATGTCATTTTGAACATCAATCGTCCGAGATAGTACTTTAGTAGCAAATGTATACACTCGTACTAAACACTAATCAATATGTAAACAGGCCCTAAGGCAAGTGTATACGCTCGTAAGGGCCTTATAATAGAATAACGGTGTCTTTGAAATTTACTTAAGCTCAGGAATGCACGCTTCAAAGGTACGGTACGGTGTGTATGTGTAATCCTCGAACACATAAGTTAAGTGGCTATGTTATATCTAGATATTACACTATTGTGGCTAGAAAAGTAGCGGGGTTCGTCTAACAACTCCCAAACTATCTACCAAACCATGGTTTAAACAAAAAATTCAAATAACAACAAAATGAAAGTAATTTTTAGTCAAATATAAGGGCAGAAAATGTTGATATTGCTGGCGCAGTCAGTAGGATCATAGTGTTGTGTGCCTGCCGTTGAGTAAGGTTGCCAGAGCTCAACGAGGGCGTGTTAGGGTCGGCAATGCGGTCGGCGGCATGTTACACCGCTGGAGTTGCAGGTGTCCATAGGCTACGGAGACTGCTTACCATCAGGCGGACCGTTTGCTTGTTTGCCAACGATGTAGTACAAAAAAGATCCTTAAGGTAACTAAACTAATTATGATCCCGGAACACAAGGGCAAGGCACGCTGCGGCCGAGCGGGATGTCGCTATAATACGCGCCTAGCGTTGTCTCGCTCAGACTTCGGAGCGACGTGCAAGCAGTGTGCCATGCCCCATACTGGGTACATCTAGACCTTCTGATTCTATTCTCACTCAGATATGGTATGAAAGAAAAAGACTAACAAAAGAGAAGACTAAACATTTGAATATGCGGTGTACTTACCTACCAAGTCGCAACTCCCTTCGCTCCCTATCGCCTTTTGTTGCGAATTTCCTATTGACCGCACTTGTATCGTAATGTACAACACATATGGTGCTACTTTACCGCACTAGTGCGAAAATGAGCATATTACGTTACTGTGTCGAACATTTAAATGGCCATATGTACTGTAAAACTTTGTACGATACATGTGCGAATACATAATTCGGAACACGTGTCGATTTATCGCCACTCGTTTCGAATTTCCTATTCTTCGCACTTGTATCGTAATATACTATTACAGTTCATATGGTGCTACTTTATCGCACCAGTGCGATAATAAGCACATTACGAGACTATGTCGAAAATTTAAAGGGCCATATTTACTGTAAAACGTTGTACGTTACACGCGCGAATGAGCAATTCGCGTCGATTTAAAACACTCCTTTCGGTCGTGTTTTAATGTATCGCCACTCGTTGCGTCTTCCCTGTTTTTCGCACTATAATTTGGCAGATATAACTGTAATTATGCATCATGAACTTATCATCCCAGGCAACTTTATTTTTCAAACGCTAATCGAAAGTTTATTGATGCTTTTCATTAATGAAGTCACAATGTTGAATACTTACTTGTTTGCACACAGGGTGACCTAAAAACCTTCCTCCAAGCTACCACGGCGGAACAGACAGCCCAGTTCACGGGCGCTGGTGGCGCCAGCGCGGCGCCGCTGTCGCCGCAGCACCAGGCCTTGCTGGCCAGCCAGCTGGCGCACGCGGCCGCCGCGCTGGCCAACCAGCGCCTCACACACAGGTGAGAAAGAGACGAAGGAAAAACTAGCGATATTGAACACTTGAAGGAACTGGCGCAGTCAGCGGGACATGAAGGTGACTCGGTGAGCGCGAGGCACTAGTGCTAGCGCTATCAGTGTTAACTATATGCTGATGTCGGATGTGTCTGGTCGCTAAGAGCACTACTGTTGTCTCACTATGTAAGATTATCATCAACATTATTTTAGCCTCCGTCGCCCACTGCTGAGCATATACACTCCCGGTCAAAAGTATGCAGACAAGGTTAAATTATAATAGAAAAGTGTGATTTTATAAGCGATGTAATTAACACTACTCATTGATTATTTAAAAAAAAAATAATAGAACATTTTAAAAGTAAATTACTAAAATTCTGGCTATGATAATAAAATTGCCAGTTCAACATTGTGTAAGGTAATAAAGGGTACCTACAATTATGTTACTTTTTCCTATTACTTTTTTGTTATCTTTTTGATAATATTTTAGGATGTTTTGATATTTAGCATGCATTTTTAATCTTTTGGGATTGCCTAATGTAAGTTTTAGGTTACAAATATACAACAAAGATAGAAACATGAGATATTAAA
Source organism: Cydia pomonella (assembly GCF_033807575.1). NCBI lineage: Eukaryota > Metazoa > Arthropoda > Insecta > Lepidoptera > Tortricidae > Cydia > Cydia pomonella. The sequence continues at coordinate 9,834,074 of NC_084726.1, forward strand.
GAAAACAACGTTGTTTCAATACTTTTGGCCTTGGGTGTAGGCCTCTCTTCGTGTACGCTACTTATCCCGGTCCTGGGCTAGTCGCATCCAGAAGTGTCCCGCGATTTTTCGAATGTCGTCCACCTTACGAGCCAACGGACGCCAGGCGCTTCTTTCTTTCTTTCCGAAAGCGGCCACCAATCCGTCAACATTTTGGACAACACAACATTATGTAAGATAAGAACCATTAACCTTCCTCCAAGCCACCACAGCAGAACAAGCAGTCCAGTTCACGGGCGCCTTGTTGGCCAGCCAGCTGGCGCACGCGGCCAACACGTTGGCCAACCAGCGACTCACACACAGGTAACATAAGATAACATCTTACAATCACGCCTACAGCGGCTGTAAATAGACAGTGTCATCATTAACTAATTGGCGCAGTCAGTAGGATCGGAAACCTCATTGCCTATCCTGTAGTATGAATTTTATGAAATGACGTTTTCACCACACCAACTGGTAAATGCCCTCTTGGTTGTTCAAAAACGAATGAAAAAGTTGCATTTTATCCACATGTGGAGCAAAGTAATCAGATGCAAATTTTGAGTTGGTTCCTTATGTTAGCTGGTAGAATGGACTTTTAAATGATCATTTTGAATGATAATTTTTTATCGCTTTCAATATGAATTTGATTTGGTTTGACTATTTGGTATGAAATTTCATAGTTAGAAATTTTTCTCGCATTGGTGTGGTCAACATTTTTGTATTTCCCACGGAGACAAAGTTTGTTTAACCCTCGTGCCTTGAAACCCTCGCAACGCTCAGGATTCCACTTCACGAATCATTCAATTTTGGGATATTTCGCTTGCTCGGATATCAATATTAGCATGAGCGGTTAAACAACAACTTTGGCCCCTTGTAAAACAAATAACTATTTCGCTCTTGGACCCTAATCTGTTAAACAAACGGTTATATATGGTTATTACATATGGTTTCCTTTATGCAGCGACTACTTCTGCTACTGCTAAAAAGTCCAGAGGTAAACGGGGATAATAAACCGTTTAAAAATCAATTTTACCATCCTATTTAGATGGTTCATATTCATGAAATAACCCCCTTGTTGTCTCCAAAAAAATGCTCTGTTGTTTTTGCCACCCGAGAGGCTGATTGGGTATTGTCACGATTGATGCTTTTTAAAAACATTGATGCTTTAACACGTGCCATTAAGATGGTTGCTGACCGCTTCGCATACAAGAAACAAAGGGTTTTGTTTAACAAATTAAAGCCCGACCTAAACAATCATTTCATAAAACTCATACCATAATAATCTTTTCAACACATTTGCTCAAAACGGCGTTTTTATTCCACCGATTTTTGGCTTATAATCCTAGATATTAGTGAAAGTTTCTTATTTCTTCGCAAGTGTGTTGAAAAACGTCGTATGAAACGCGTGTGCTATGGTCATTACACACATCGGCTTTCTTATTGCGCGCTCGCTTGCAGCTCACGCGCACAATATCGCCTCGTGTGTAATGACCAACTTAGCAAACTTGTATCATAATGTACTATTATTTTTCCTCGGTACAGAGACATCGCGGCCCGCAACTGCACCATCTCGTCGGCGCTGCGCCTGAAGCTCAGCATGGCCGCCCTGTCCCGCGGCCCCGACACCGCGCACTACTACAAGCGCCACGACCAGGTACATGTTCATGTACTGCAGGGCTGCCCTGTTCGCTATGTGCACGACTGTCTCGCAACCTAGCGTCCGCAAGTCTAGGGGAAAACGTCACTTCACTACATCTTAAAAAACTGCTCCAAAACTAAAAACTACTGAACGGATTTTCATACGATTTTCATCTATCAATAGAGTGATTTTTGAGGAAGGCTTCAAAATTCAAAATTCAGCTGGCTAGGAGCTTTATTCGAAAACGCTGCCTAATCCGTTTGAGCTATAAGAACACAATGTATGGTGGGTTGTTTCTCATTCATAGGCCTACAAAAAAGTCCGCGACGTTAAATGTCTATCTTTTAATAGTATTTTATGTAACAGTTGTATAAGAAGGGTCAAAAAAGGCGAGTGGCGTGAGTTACAATGTGAGCCGGAGCTGAAGGTGTAGGCGAACATTGTAAAGGAATACGCCACGAGCATTTTTTGACCTACTTATACAACGTTGCATACAATATTTTTCTCAATTTTGACCACCGTAGCCCACGGAGACTAACAAGCAACGCTAAGCGGTCTTCGTAGTCTATGGGTGTTGCTATATTACGGGTGTCACATGCGTGTTTCTGACTTATGAAGTAATTATTTTTACTATGCAACCAAATGAATATTTTGTAAGTTGGCAGCAATGCACTTAGTTTAAAACTGATTTCGTTTTGGTTTTGTTTGGTTGGTAGCCATTAATCGCAGTAACGTTATAGCGATTAAAAGCACAAGAGCTTTTATGAGGAATAGACAATATAGACTTTTCTTGAAACCTTTTATGTATGTTCTTATATTCGTGTTAATGAATGCATAAATGACAGATAACAGTAGAGGAGTAGGAAAAGATAACTTACTATACCCATTCTTAACTTCTAGAAAAAGATCACGTAATATGTGGCATTTGCAAAGCTATTTATATGAATACATTATTAACAATTATCAAATTAAATACGTTAGTTATATTAAGCATTTCATACAGATTACAATGGTCCCTTACACCATACACTTTAAATGAATATTTCAGGAGAAATCGTAAATTAAAGTTTAATTTCGAGCCATATAACTTGTACGAAATGTTAAAGAGGCTATCCGCAGTTAGTTCTAATTTTTACCACCTTATGCGCTGGGATCGCTTTACACGCCCCCACCATGCACTTCGCACGGTCCCAATTCCCTGAAATTGGAGCTGCAGGCTACTGTCCCTGCGGCATTCCCATACCAATCTCCTCAAATCTTCTTGTTTTCCTGCAGAACATAAGGACATCCTTTAGTTCGTTTTCTCTTAGTAAATCTTTACCTAATGTATTATATCACAATGTCGCGTACATGATACATCCTGTTAGTACTTATCGACACATGACCAGGTACTTATCCTAGTTCTTCCAGGTACTTATCGTAGTTAGTTATTACTAGTTATTTGTGCTAATAAGCTTTGGTTTTATATCCGTGTTAAACATTGAAAGTGAGCTGTTTCTTACAGGTGATCCCGCTGCGCTGGTTGCCGGCCGAGGCGGCTCTGGAAGGCGAGTACTCCGCCAAGTCCGACGCGTACATGTTCGCGGCCACAGTATGGGAGGTTAGTAACGCTGCTCGACGAGAGGTGGCGGTAGGTGTCACAAGTGTTGCCAGACGAAAGTGTATATTGCTCAGCAATTTACAATTAATATTACAAGCGGAAGGAGTTGAAAATAGAGTTATAATCTTTTTCCTCGCGTTGTCCCTGAATTTTGCCACGGCTCATGGGAGCCTGGGGTCCGCTTGACAGCTAATCCCAAGATTTGGCGTAGGCACTAGTTTTTACGAAAGCGACTGCCTTCTGACCTTCCAACCCAAAGGGTAAACTAGGCCTTGTTGGGATTAGTCCGGTTTCCTCACGATGTTTTCCTTCACCGAAAAGCTACTGGTAAATATCAAATGATATTTCGTACATAAATTCCGAAAAACTCATTGATACGAGCCGGGGTTTGAACCCGCGATATCTAGTGTCAAGCAGCAGTAACACGCATGTCAAAGACATTGGCGGTCTAGTCTATGTCTAAGCTAACTTCGTCCCAATTTTGACGTGACAAAGTATATATGTGCCATTACAAACGTCATATTTTCATACGAATATGTGTTACTTCCGCATCTTTTCTCTCCAAAGTATATGCAGTTATCTTGTTTCGATTCCAGAAACGACGAAATTAAAATGAAGTACTTTTTAATTCCTCTTCTTTCTTCGGTATTAATGCCACCAATTTTTAGATTTTACTAAGAGTGGTATTCCACCTGTCCAATTTCTTGGTTCAATGTCATTGCGTCTCACTCACTCATTAAGCAAAATGTGAGACGCAAATATACATTGAGCCAAGAAATTGGACAGGTGGGATACCATCCTAAGAAATAATGTTTTTAAATAGAACTATTTGTATTTCAGATTTACACTAAAGCAGAGCTTCCATTTGCGAAGCTGAACGACAGCTCAGTGCTGGAGCGACTCAAGAACGGCACCCTCGAATGGACGGTCCCGGCTTCAATGCCTGAAGCGCTCGCCGACTTATTGGTGAGCAAAATATTTACCGGTCGAACAGGAAATTCGATGCTAAATTTTGATAGTATTTTTTTCTCGAACGACGGGTAAAGCGAGCAAAGCGTCTCCGTTTGAGTTTGGGCAATTATTATGTGAATATATTTGTAGCATGTAGATGTGTGTTTGGGAGTTAGCTCCCAAATACTAAAATTGTATTGAAAAAATGTTTTTATTTTATTTATTAAACTTTACACACAAGTTATGCAACTTTCGTAATTGTTCCTCTTGAATTTTTGTATTATTATTGTTATTTTATCTTATCTTAACAATTGAATAGACTCAGAGTCAAAATGGACTCAAACAAAAATGCTTTTGGCTATTACCTACATCTCTCACATTTCTTCACTAATTCTCGTGATATTTTATGAGCAGGTTTGGTAATTATATGGAATTTAATTTGATTATCGATTAAGTTTTTAGGAAATTATCATAATACCGGTTCAATTGTAAAATTCAATTGTTCAATTGTACTCGTACTATAAAACTTACGCTAAAATTCTACCAGTCAGTAACCTAATAGTACAGTCAGCGTCAAATACTTTGTAGCAGTCAAAGTGGCCAAATAGTTCGGTACACTATACTAAATATATGGTGTACCGAACTATTTGGCTACTTTGGTTGCTACAAATTATTTGACGCTGACTGTACATTACGAATAGTGGTAAATAGTTTGGTATTTTATATAATGAAAATACTGTCTAATGTTTTCTCTAAATTTACTTTTTTTATAACTCTTTTTTGACAACCTGTCTGGCCTAGTGGGTAGTGATCTGCCTATGAAGCCGATGGTCCATGGTTCAAATCCTGGTTAGGGCATTTGTTTGTGTGATGAGCACGGATGTTTGTTCCTGAGTCATGGGTGTTTTCGATGTGTTTAAATATTATGTATATCGTTGTCTAAGTACCTACAACACAAGCCTCATTGAGCTTAATGTGGGACTTAGTCAATTTGTATAATAATATTTATTTATAACTTTCAGAAACGGTGTTGGAGCAACTCCCCATCAGAGCGCCCGCAGTTCGAAGCCATCTGTACGGAGGTAGACGCTGTATTGCAAGCGGTCACATCCGCCGAAACTCCGCAGGAAGACAATCCTTAAGCACATCATTTTAAGGTTCAAATTCCAACATTAGTTCCAGACATTTATGCCTTTAAAAAAATCAAGCGGTCACGTTCGACGAAGATTCCACAGGAAAACAACTCTTAAACGCATGCTTTACGGTTCAGTTTCCAACACTAGTTTCAGGAGTTTATGCCTTATTAAAAACGGTAAATTTTGTCTTAGCGCTAGAGAAAATCAACCCTTTAAGAGGGAAGAATATCTTTGCGATCCTAACGAAATAACGGTAATTTTTCTATGAAATTCCATTTCGGGAGAAAACGTTTTCCACTAACTAAATCTTAACAAATCACTTTGATTTTGATGTCGATCGCTTCAGCATAATATATTCTAGGTTTATAGGTTACGCTTTTTACATTTTTTTTGTATTGCAAATTTCGTAATGTAAAGATAACCTATAAACCCAATTTTTCATTGTGTCAATAACATTCTAAATAATATTTAGAAGTGGAAAAACATTTTCTCTTTTTGTATCCACGACTACATGCTATATACTTCTCTCTTAACTCATTCCTTTGAGAAATCGCTAGTTAATATGAAGATGCATATGCATCGGAAAGCTGAAAGTATGTGCATATTCATACTAACGAGCGATTTCTTGTATATGCATAAAATGCAGTTCGATGCTGATCTATATGTAAGTCCACCCTTAGGGTTCCGTTTCCAACATTTGTCCCTGGCGGTAATATTACAAGCGGTTAAATCAGACGTAGCTTCACGGGAAAACAACCTTTAAATACAGTACCTTATGGTTCACTTTGTAACTTTTATTGTAGGCTTTAATGCCTTTAATCAATATTACAAGTGGCTATTGTCCTTTTGAAATAATTATAAGGCTGGATCTCAAAACCGTTGAAATTGCTATTGGTAATATCAAATACTATAAATCGTGTCATTGACGAAGACGCGTGCCTTGACTCGTATAGTCATGTTATAAAAGGTAAGATTTGACAAATCTGCGCGTCAACGTGGATGACACGAACTATAATACGAGTTATCAAAATTACAGCTAAATCATATTCCTAATATGATTGAAATGTCATTTAACATTATAAACGTTGATATGTGGATAATGTACACACATTTTTGTTACTGAAATTTAACCTAGCGAGTAACTTAGGCGTTTTAGAATTTTAAAACAATTTTTTCTGATGCTATTTTATGTAAACATTCAGTAAAGTATAATAGGTACATAAGAAGTTTCTCAAATTATCGAAAAACGATCATATTTGAAGTATTAAGCGTAGCTTTAGTAAATATTTATGTCATTTTGATGCATTTACATTTATTAATACCGATTTTTTATTTCGGAGTAAATTAAGTCATATGTGACCCCGGTCGGCAAAACGTCTCACTTTGTCGCTTGCCATTAGGACTCCTTGTCAGGTTATTCGTATAAAGATACAAAGGTCCATATTGGGTTGCATAAAAGTTTAAGTCATATCTTTGATACGCATAACAACTTGTGTCTTAATCATCATTGCGCATACAAATGAAAAATCATATTATATGTGTCATACATTTTTAGATATAATATTTGATGACATAGCAGTTGTCATATATTTTTTGTGCATACCTAACGAACGTAACCTAAAATTTTATGCGAATAAAATTTATGACTAAAAATTATGACATAACTAATTTATGACAAAAACCCAGTTATGCGTAGGAATAATTCTGACTAAAGATTTTTATGACTCCCAATTGTATGCATAAAGTGTTATGACAATTAAAAATATGACATAAGTTGTTATGCGACCAGAGGAAGTCCTAAGATACAAGCAAATCTCGTCCTTATGGCAAGCGCCAAAGCGGGACGTATTGCCGGCCGCTGTCACATATTATAATTAGATATAAGTAGTTTTAAGAGAACGAAAGCTAAACGATACTGCCATAATGTAAATAATGATATTAGAGTTAAGACTGATAGCCATATTAGATATTATTAAGGTTTAAAGAAATTTGACATTTTTGCAGATAAAGGAAGGACGCCAAGTGCGAAGAATTTCGCTCATTGACCCGCCATTTTCTATCTCTATCGCGCGCGCATAATTGTATTGCTGTTCTCCTCGCACAGTGGCTTTAACCGCCGGCATCATGGGCGGGCAATATAATTACGCGCGTGCGAAAGAGATAAGTACAGACGGCTCGATGTACGAAATGTAGCAGCTCTTGGAGCTGATGCATGTATATCGTAGCACTTGTGTTTATTTTACACTTTTTAAAGTTCTAAAATGTGTATCTAGTCTATTTTTGGAAGAGTTCACCGACGGTGCACTAGCAACAGTTTCTGGTAGAGAGTTTCATACATTTACTACACGATTTGGCAAGAAGTATTTCCTAGGGTTGCTAGCATACGGAGGTTTGATTAGTTTTTTAGTCTCAACCTTACATTCTGGCTTGATATGTGTAGGTTTTAAATATTTGGAACATTGTAGTGTCCAGACAAGATTTTGTATGTCTCAATAAGATTCTTCGTGGCTGGCGTCCTTACTTTAATATTGCCATAGATATATGAAATGACAAACTTTAGGCAGCTAAACACGGCCCAAATCATAAAACAAAGAAATACCAAGACTCGCCAACTACTTCAAAATAATAGAACACCGCAAAACAAATGACACCTTAAACATTGTTGGTACAATATTTATGGAAGGTGGAGGTAAGGAATGGAATCTCTATGTACCAAGTGTCATCAAAAAACGTTAAATACGTGGCGCTACAATACCTAGAATACTTGAAAAAAATTCATATACAGCGCACTTCACTTCGTCAATAACGTCTAGGTTCTTAGCTACTCTAGCGCTACTCTGGAGAGATTTGGAACGATTATTTATAGCTGACAGCTGGACACTTTTGCAATAGTTCTACCATAGGAGATTTCACTCCTTTTAATTCCACACTCCACACAATATTTTTGTTATTTGTCTATAATGTAGAGCATTGTAATGTGCTTGAAATACTAAGTGAGGCCGTCAGTTGCCAAACATTTTGATCGTCCGAAATTAATGTAATTTGCACGTCCTAATCACTATAGTACTTAAGCATTTATATTTAGATATGTATTTAAGAAAAACTGTATAGAATTTTACTACAAATACGAGTTGGCTCTAAAAGTCTAAATTAAGCAACTTTTACTTAGTATTGTTTCAGATGTAATATAAATTTATATGGGTACTTTTCCTAATTTGAAGGCCTAGACTTGGAATAAAATGCAGGCTGTTTATTTAGTCACCTGAAATAATGTACGGTGTAAATATATAGGTCATACTGAGCAACTTTTACTATGGGACCAACCCCGAAATCGCGAAACGAAAATTGTCTGTTTCATACATTTTGGCTGGTCTGATGTTGTTGGCACGTGGGCGGAGGTCGGTGGATCTTCGGGGATAAACAACGTGTGCTTCTTATGGAATATATTGGAAAAGTGAGATGAGTACGTCAAATTTGCTAGTTTAATTTTATTTTATTTTATTACAGCGCCACCTATGGACTGTCTATGGAACTACGTACTCTTATTGGAAGCGTATAATATCGATTATCGATAAGCCATCTAGGGTTCGACAAAGTATACAAAAGGTCAGATAGATGGCGCTGTTAGCTGCGCGTGTTAACAGACAGAAGTGTATGCGAGAGTAAATTTTTTTTAGTGATTACGACTTTGGTCCCACAGTAAAAGTTGCTCAATAGGACCTATACGAGTATATTCCCCCGTAAATTATTGCAGGTGACTAAAAAACTAACCTGTATCAGAAATTATTTTATTCTACCATCAGGGCTTACAATATAACTAGTATGAATATAAATAATACATGGATGACGTAAATATAATATTATAAGTTTGTCTAGTTATACTGATTTTATACAAATTTAAATAAAAATACAGATTAAATTCTAAAATATGTCAATATAAAGTACCCTTGTTTCTGCAGCTATTTATATTTTAATTACTAGTGTACTATATTAGCAATTAGTATTTAAATTTTGGTCTCAAAAACATTTTTTTACTTGACTTTTATATAGCAACTGTACAGTCCGATAGTAAAAAGAAATTAAACAAAGCGAATATGAAATATTTTATACGAGACAACACTTTCATGTAGAATGTGTGTCAAAACAAACACACGTGCATTTACATCAAATAGATCAAAGTCCAAAGGTATGGCGACATCGATTCGAGCGATGGCGTCACTTATTGATATTTAACAAATATAACATATCACTGATAGAATAAGGATCAAAGACAACTGGCGCTCTAAAAGTTTTAATCATGTGTCTAAAGATGGCAGTAAATGTCCTGTGGCTACTTATATAATCCACCTCTATTTCAGATTCTCTTTGTGGGAATGCAGCGCAATAGATGTTTGTTGCGTACTTACTTACACTCAGTGCCGTCCTCGCAATTTTTCTACTTTTTATTGTCAGACTGTACTGTACTATATATAGTATTATATTATTATTAGTGTGTATTTGTATTGTATTGTGTTTCTTGTACATTGCCAAGATACCAGACGACGCATTTATAGGTAAATAAGTTTATAGTCTATATGTACAGTTAGAATTCTTTTTTCTAGACTGAATTGGGCCTATAGAATAATTCAAACTGACTGCTGGCTGACACTTAGGTTATAGACCTAGTACTAGTCCCTTCCGTAATGTAAAATTTTGAAAGTTCATTTTTACATAATTCTATAAGATTCATTTTTGTGGCGATAGTACACTAAAAAGCCGTTTGTGCATTTATTTATACAGTACCAAAATACCTTCCTGGTTTAGTTGAAAAAGAATCTAAGCCCTATAATTAACCTATAATTCCTATAGCATCTATACCTTAAGGAAAATCAAACAAACTGCTCCTAAGGGATTTGCCACACTGGATGCGTTCTGCGGTCCGGTCATTACATACATTTCAATTTGACCTGACCTGACTGCAGACCGCAGAACGCATCCAGCGTGGCAAATCCTTAATTGGCCCAGAGACCGGACAATAATGTGGATGTGACATGACATGACGTCAAAATTAATTAAAAAAATAATCACCTAAGATTTAATTTTGATTCCTAGTCCAGAAAACACAAACACACAGAGTATAATTTTGACAAATTACTGCGTATTTTCTTTAATAAATATATGAAATCTTTGTATTATTTATTAGTAAAGAATCAAAATAAATTAATTAACTGATTAATTTTTTAATCAATTTTGGAGTCACGTCCACATTATTCCGAGCAATGACGGTAAATTATGCGATGCTAATTGCATTATAGAGAAATAAGAAGTAATAGAGTGCTCACTCCATACAACTGTTTATACTTGAGCATTAGACTTTTTGTTTGCCGCGACATCTATTGTCGACTGCGAAAATAATAAGCATTTTGGTACCAAAAGTGATGTATGGAGTGAGCACTCTATTACTTCTTATTTCTCTATGATTGCATAGAAATATAGTTTTTAAGTGGTGGGTCTAAATTATTTTGGTTGTCTTGTTTCTTGTCCCCAAAAAATGTGACAGAGTGGAGCTTTTTGTATGTGTGAAATTTAGTCTTTAAATTCTTTCACGAGAATTATATGTAATCTACAGCTAAAAAGGCATGCAATAGCACTCAATTTTTTTATTTATTTGATAAAAGAGAAACAGAAGCGTGACAGAGTGGTCAGAGACAAGACAAGGAGAATATTTTTGACCCGGATAACGAAATTCAGTAATTTTGTCCGTGTATATATTTATGACCTCGTGTTGATACTGTCATTGATTTCTAAGCGAACTAGAATTAAACTAAGCTTATATTATTAAAAACATCTCATTTTGATCCTATAGTTAAGGTAGTTAGTAGCTTTTACACTTTTTTAACGGCGTAAATCGGTTCGAGTCGGTGTAACCGACGTAGGATTAGTTTTTGTATGAAGTGTTCTGAAATGCTTTGCGATAAGACAGTTAATTCTTACTCTTACATAAGTTGCCAATTTTTCGTTACATGTGGGATTTGATAGAAATCGAGGTAAGAGGATGAGAAATAGTAAGGCGGTTTTTCACACTGGTCACACACACAAAAATGTTTAAATAAAAATCGCCAAAAAAATATTTTTTTTCTTTCTTTTTTTAATTTTAGAATGTATTTTATGGTAAAACTGGCACTGAAAATGAATTTTACGTATTTTTTGGTAAAACCTAGTTTTTGTAAAGGTTACTTTTTGACATCTATCAATAAGGATATTTAGACTACGCCCCATCAAAAAGGCGTTTTGCACTAAGTTACAATAAGATGTTTTTTTTTTATTGGTATCTTTATAACTAGGCGAAATCCAGAAAAGTTTATATGACATCTCATCATTCATCATTTGAGTCTCTAAATGTGATCAGAATACACTGTTCAAATCTTTCGGTTTCCTCATGTTACACCGTGTATAAGCACCGATTTAGTTAACGGCTTACAGCTTATTTCAAACGGTCAAGCCTATAATAAGCTATTAGTAAAATAATAACATCTTATCAACCGCTTCAGTAAACGGTGCCTAACTTTAAGTATTTTCAAAACTAATCTATTTTGCAAAGAATTTTAGAACATGTTATCTAGTGCCAGAATAGTAAGTAATTTTAATAACAAAGGCAGCGTAGTTAATTCGGTTGACTAGTTTACTGGTCAATAGGGAATATTACGCGAAACACTGCGTAGGGGGCGCTACTACCACAAACCATCACAATCTAGAGGTCTGCCGCGAGGCAAGAAAATCAAATTTCGTTTTCTAACCTCTCTATCACTCTTGCATATTCGAGCGATGAAGAGGCAGATAACTAAATTTCGTCTTTCGCGTTTTCCGGTAGGCCCTTTGTAAACAAACCGCCTTGATGAATCAATGTCATATTTTATTATCTGTGAAAACTTGTCAAAAAAAAGTTTAATGCACAGTATGTAAAGTTACTCTATGGTTTACGATGGGTGCTAGTGCTGCACTCTGGCGGCAGAACATTGCAGTAATACTCCCAATTGACATAATCTGTAAAAATATTATTCAATTTTTTGCATCAAATTCATAGGATTTGTGACGTCTAGTTTGACTTGTCAACTAGCCATAGTGTTGAAGACCTTTTTAACTTTGAATTGAGTATGAATAAATATCTAAGAAATCTGATTTCATTTTATCTTTAAGGGAGGCTAGGGACATTTGATCTTGTCAAATAATCATCCATCGAGAACAAATATGCCCAGTTTCCCCTTTTAGATTTTGGCCGCTGCCGAATATTCAGTATAATTTAATTATAATGAAAATTAGTTATAACATTGTGTGATAATGACTGACTTTTTTGAACTGATATTAGTTGTATTATTTTATACTTGTATTTTTTTTTGTATTTTTGGTAACACATTTGGAGTTGCCATAATGTTAACAATTCGACTTATCTCATTACTTGTGACAATATGGCCTGTTTTAGCTGTTGTCAAAAGTTATGTAAACGTTGAAGTGGATATATATTATGTTATGACCAATTTCGTGATGTCACATGATCAAATATTAATATCAGTTAATTTCCGGGTTCTGTGGCGTTCGCATATTTATTTAATTCTTTGAAGCTATCTCACGACTATATTTACTCATTTAAAGCAGAAAAAAAAAATACCACAGAACTCGATTTTATAAAATCACTTAGTGCGTAAGAGTATAGTGAAAATGATCAAGCATTTGCAATTATTTTAATAAAATGTCATTCGACTGCTAGTGAATTCCTAGTTTTATTTTGGTTATCACTTTTTACTACTTACCTGTTGAGTCGATTAAGAAAAATATTTCGCCCTCAGTCACGCGTGGAAAAGAGCGATTTAAATGTAATATATGTATTTAAAATTCGGCGAATAGCATGTCGGCCCATGCTCAGTGTGTAAGGTTTTGTAATTACCTTACATTAATAAGTATCATGTAAGTACATTACAAGCTCAAGGGACTAAGGGAGTACCTTCGCACCGCTTTGTATGTCTTTTTACTAAGAAGGGAATATTTTTTGCAATAACTCAAAAACGGCTGGACTGATCATGTTCGGTATAGTTTGGTTACAATAAAAATATTAAACTTTAGATATACAAGAAAAAACATAATTTTAATACTTAGGCCTTAGGCCTAAACCTTAGTGCATGTGAGGAAATACAATAAAAATATATATGCCGATATATTCTGTTTATTGAAAACAAAAACCAAACACTTATAGTTTCTTCTGGTTCGGATAAGTACCCGCCACGCCAACTCGACGTTGCGGGTTAAAGCCGAACCAAAACGGAGAACGATCCAAAAGGCTGCCATCTCTTCGAGGAATAGGGGCGACATGATACGGCTTCTGGGTTATATATTTATGCAATCGAACCTTTTGACTCATCTTTTTCGGTAACTCCCTAAAAGCAGGCTTAATCTCTTTGCTGAATTTTGGTTTATTTTGGTTCGTCTTCGGCTTGATACCTAAAAATTTACTCATCCGCAAGGTGTCTTGGCTTCTTTGGGGCTTAATCAGCTGGCGCAGTACGTCCATGTTTATGTCCTCGCCCAGTGCAATATCAAGGCTTTGGATACTTGGTTTAACATTTTGACCTGTCCTTAGGGCTAAGTTTTGTTCGTAACCCTGCATTACTATTTTGTACAGCTTTGCTAACTTCGCGGCATTTCCGGGTTCCTATAGAAATAAATATAATAGCCTGTAGAATATGTCGCCACAGCACTATGAACGATTTGGTCCGTCGCACGCTTGCCATCGTGTCTGTGCCTGCAGTTTTCGAACCCATGGGCATGGCGAGAGACGACGGCAAGCGTCCCAACGAAGCTACTTTAATGCCGTGGAAACTGGTAAGGGCCCTGGTTGGGGACGCAACTTGTGTCGGCATGACACCTTTGCAGAGTCCCACATTGGGGCAACCCGCATTCAGGCCGGCGCAGGCTGACAAGGCCCAGATGCTCAAGTGCCGCAAATACTCGGCCTTACTCAACGACTATGAGTTTGCGGCGCTCGCGGTTGAGACTTTGGGTCCCTGGTCAGTCGACATGCAAGCAAAGCGGCTGGTCAAGACAATAAGGGATCCCAGGACTGGCGCGAACCTCTCTGAACGTATCTCCCTTGACTTAACACCGTCAGTGTCATGGAGTCCATGCCGTAAAGAAAAAGGCATCAGATTTTAAACATTAAGTACGTCTTAAGTAAGCAGTGGCGTGGCTAGGCGTGGGCGAATATGGCCCTAGCTCTTAGGGGGGGGCCCGCCAAGCCAACCTTTTGATTACCTTGGGAATACACATTGAAAAGGGCTTTATAGGTGTGGTTTCGCCCACGGTCAGGTTACCTACACCACATCTACCCTACAGCAATTAATTTACTTGAATTGCCTAGGTAATAACGGTGACAACATTTTGATTAAAGTACTAATATCTCAGTTCTGCAATGGAATTCCGCTTGGTGCCCGAAATCAAGTACATAGAAATACCTATCTAATGACCTAACTCTCATTTCTGTGGGTTTTTGGACCAGACTCCATACAGTTTCCCATGGTCCTTTACCCAAACAAAGCAAATGCAACTCTTTTCCAATTACTATGGCAACAGGCATAGCTTACTCATTCACTGGGTTCAAAATCGGGTTTAGCATTAAGTAGCATAAAATAATTTAGACGTTCCAATGTTTTTTAACGATTGCAGCGCCATCTGTGGTTAGTTTGTCGCGTTTATCCTTACTTTGAAAATAGCTTGTGTCACGGCTTGCTGGCCAAGAACAGAATGGTGGCTAACGAACAAATTAAATGATTACCTCTTCCATTCTAACGCAATTAGTTTCCCCGAAGGCAGTAATGCAATAGCGGGACCGGTGGTATTTCACCTGAAACCAAGAATTCTAAGTGAAGAAAGTGTGGTAACTCCATACATCAGTTTTCTTACCACAACGCGAGTTATTTCGTAGTCGACATCTAGCGTCAAGTTTGACATAAGCATGAGCGAGATGGATGCTCCACCATTCATGTTCCCTCAAAATAATGCGCGTTTTTAGAAGTAATTTTAATACTTTTAGCTTTTGTGAGAGCATAGAGAAATAAGAAGTACATAGAGTGCTCACTCCATACATTAGTTATTAGTTTTGTGTACTAAAACGCTTATTATTATACATATGGAAAAAGAGATGACACATCCAATTATAGGCCAATTTCCGTATTACCCGCAATATCCAAAATAATAGAAAAACTTCTTAATAACCGCATTCTTAGTTACCTAACGAAATTCAAAATACTATCAAATAACCAATATGGCTTCAGAAGAGGACTATCTACAGAAGATGCTGTTACAGCCCTGTCATCACTAATCGTGAACAAAATAGATAAGAATAAAAAATGTTTAACAGTATTTTTAGATCTAAAAAAAAGCTTTTGACACAGTTTCCATTTTTTCCCTAGTTACAGTATTAGAAAACATAGGAATTAGAGACATTCCACTACAACTCCTTAAAGACTACCTGCAAAATCGTACACAAAAAGTCAAAATTGGAACCCACATTAGTGAAGAAACTGATATAACTTTTGGTGTACCCCAGGGGAGTGTCCTTGGACCAACCCTATTTTTAATCTATATAAACCAGTTATGTAATATGCATATTAATAACGGACACATCTTTTCTTATGCTGATGACACTGCCATTGTATTCACTGGAGACACTTGGGAAGACGTGAAGCATTCTGCAGAACAAGGTTTGTCAGAAGTTGCCTGCTGGCTGCGCTCCCGTCTTCTTACGTTAAATACATCCAAAACAAACTATATTTGCTTTACAAACTACAATAGTACACAACCAGATCACCATTTTAATATAAAAATCCACACATGCAGCAACAACACGCAAAACTGTACATGCACTACTATAAATAAAGTTGAAAATGCTAAGTATCTAGGGATACTAGTCGACCAACGTCTAACGTGGCATTTGCACATAGAGCTACTCATGAGCCGGGTCAGGAAGCTTATATGGGTCTTTAAAAACCTAAGGCACATTTGTACTTCACATCTTCTCCAACAAATATATGTAACCCTTGTTCAGTCAGTCATAAGTTATTGTATACCGGTCTGGGGGGGTGCTACCAAAACAAAATTTCTGGAACTCGAAAGAGCCCAGAGATCACTGCTAAAAGTTATGTTCTTCAAGCCGTTTAGATTTCCTACCATGGACCTATATAAACTTTCTGACGTATTATCTGTAAGGAAACTGTATATATTATTTACGACCTTAAAACTACACAAATCTGTACCATACACACCTACCACACAAAACAGAAGGAGAAGAAACAATATAATTCCAACAGTTCAAATAAACACAACATATGCGAGTAGACAATTTGTTTGTAAATCCGTTAAACTATATAATTCTATTAATAAACATTTAAATATATATCCACTATCACATTACGAAAGTAAAAGCATAATAACAAAATGGCTAAAATGTAAAAGTTACCTTGATATTGAGAACTTAATCCATAATGTTTTTGATATATAAATACACACATACACAAACACACAACAATTTATTCTCTCTTTAAGTTTAAATTTAAAATAACTACATTTGCTATTAACTGATAATGTTAATATTTTTTTGTTTTAATTTTATTCAAATTCTGTAATAATTTATTGTTGTTCATTTAGCAACTAAGTAAGAGCGGTGCCTCTTAATACAAGTATCTGTTACTTAAAAAGAGGTACCAACCCTGTATAATGAAAAGTGACACTTATAAGGAATAAACAATTTTATTATTATTTATTTTTTTATTTTATACATTATGTATTTTTCGTAGTCGACATCTAGCATCGAGTAGCGTAACTCTCAGTAGTCAGTACTGCTACTCGACAATAGATAGCGCGGCAAACAACAATCAGCTAATATTATAACCAGAGTAAGCGTAGGAGTTAAAAATAGAGTTCCGGTTACGCTGGTTATAATATTAGCGGAAAATCGTTGAGAATTAGACTTTTTGTTTGCCGCGAAATCTATTGTCGAGTAGCAATACTGAGAGTTCCGCTACTTGACGCTAGATGTATACTACGAAAATAATTGTATTTTGGTAACAAAATCGTTGTATGGAGTGAGCACTCTTGGTCTGCTTAATTATCTTTAGTGTGAAATACAATTTTTTATAGTGACTAGAATCGATGAAGTCACTATAAAGAATCCTCAAGATTGCTCATTAAAATTTTGGCAACCGTATTTTGATCCTAAAAAAGAGGTACGAATTTCCAAAATTTTTGAGCTCTGAGCTTCGCAAATTGCGAGCATCTTTCCCTGTCACCCTAATTACGCCACTATTAGAGCATAAAAGATAAAATTGGCAGCAATTTGCGTACTTCGGTATTCGCGGTAGGCCCCCTGAACCTACGGCACCTTAGAGTCAGACCAAAATAAGTTGGTAGCGATTTTGACAACCCAAACAGTGCAACTGTTGTTTTTAACGTCAAACTTCTATGAAATTTATGACGTTTACTTAACTTGCACAAGCTGGGCTGTCAAAATCGCTGCCAACTTAGACGACCGGTTTGGCCTAGTGGGTAGTGACCTTGCCTACGAAGCTGATGGTCCCGGGTTCAAATCCTGTTAAGGGCATTTATTCGTGTGATGTGCATGGACATTTGTTCCTGAGTCATGGGTGTTTTCTATGTATTTAAGTATTTATAAATATTTATATATTATATATATCGTTGTCTAAGTACCCTCAACACAAGCCTTATTGAGCTTACTGTGGGACTTAGTGAATTTGTGTAATAATGTCCTATAATATTTATTTATTAAAAAAACACTTATGCTGGTCTGGCTCTAATAAAAAATGGATGTAGTTCGACGAAAAGGATCCATCCTCAAAAACTTGTTAGTTCAATAAATGACTTTTTCTGATTTCTGATAGAAAGTACATCTTTTCCCTAAATTACGTCCAAATGGTCGCCGTGCGCGTCGATGGATTTATTTGGTAGTCAGTGTTAAGAGGGAAGAATAGCTTTTTGAATCTAACGAAGTAACGATAATTTTTCTGTGAATGAATGAATGAATGTTTCTTTATTCAGACAATAGACCCATTACAAATTTTTAAAATAGAAATAAAAAAAAGAAATACAGTTAAAAAATTACAGTAAAAATAAAAATACAATAAAAATAAAATAAATAAACAATAAAAACGAAATTCCATTTCGGGAGAAAACGGTTTCCACTAACTAAATCTTAACATATCACTTTGATTTTGATGTCGATCGCTTCAGCATGATATATTCTAGGTTTCCTTTGGCTTTAGTAGGATTACTTAAGCTTAGGTTTTCCTTTTTTACAAAATTTGCAAAACAAAAAAAAAATATCTGCATTGTGTCAATAACATACTAAAAATCATGGAGAATGGAAAATATTTAGAAGTGGAAAAACGTTTTCTCTTGTATGGAAGATCACATGGTTATACTTCCCTCTTATGAGTTGTGTTGGATGTACCTTAGCTTGTGCAAAGGGAAATTCAGTTACCCCTCCATCCTGCTGGTAATTACTTGAAGGTACTATACTGAAACACTAGAAACACGAAAAACCAAATTTGAAACAAAAATGAAAAACATCACTGTCTTCGGTGGGACTTGATACCACGACCACCGGATCGCTAGCCCGGTGCTCCGTCTGAGCTGACCTCACCTAATACAGCGAATATTTCCACATATTTCCCATACAAGCGTTAGGGGGGCCCTAGTGACATCTATCGTAAGAGTGTTATACTTATTAAAGGGCTAGCGGAGTTCCAAGTCATATATGAAATTTACCTGTCTATCCCATACTACATTTAAAATTTAATTTATGTATCAAACAGAACCGTCTGCGAACGATGTTATTATGCTATTTGTTTCTTAGATTAATAGCATCGTTCGCAGACACAAAATTAATTTAAACAAATTTGACTTTTTAAAATGAAAGTTCATGACATGGCCAGTCTTTTCTAAAGTGTTAATGCCACCAAGCAAAAAATAAGAGTTTTACAATGATGGCCAAACATTGCCATAAAAAATCAAAATGTATTGTAACTATTCTAGGCTATGTTAGATGGCGCTGTTCGGTGCAAATTTAGACCGCACGTTATATTTGCGAGTTAAGTTTGGGGTGAGCATAGACATTGATTCTCGCTATCAAATTATCGCAAATCGCTACTATTAATTAATTGCAATATTAAGAAATCTTACCCAAATTATTTTTAAAATGTTAATAAAAATCAACGCAAACACGTTAGTGTTCATTTTCAAGTCTGAATTAGAATTGATAATTCTTCAAATAAGCTTATTAAGTCTAAATAATCGATTTTCCAACTTATAATTAAATCATCACTAGGCACTTTAGATTGGTAATATAAGTGATCGTAAGAAATGAGTCAATCATCGGATAAAATTGAAAATCAAGCCTTGCCAATTTCATATTATCTGTCTCAATAATCAATTACGCAATGCATTGACCAGCAACGGCTAGCGAGACTAATATCTTAATACTCTATGGGATAAAATTGATCTATTAATTCTTAAAAGTAAGCGTCTCGGCCTGTCATTTTAATTGCTTGCCGAAGAGTGCTTCTTAGTTTTTTTGGTAACCAGTATAGCGGGAACTTTGTATCCTTACCATTTAGTTTTACATTAATTTTATTTGCTAGCGATTGCATAAACACACTTGCAGTACGTCATTCGCACCAATACAGAGTTTTTTTTTATAATTTGCTTGGTAAATATATCTAAAGGTCAAAGTACCTACTAAAATAAAATTACGACTATAGGTCCAAATCGTAAATCGCGAAAAAAATTAGATGGTTCAGGTTCATCATCATCATAAATTTAAGAGCTGCGCTCTTGTCGGTGAAGCAATCTCCAGGCATGCCTTTCTTTGGCCTCTTCCTTGACGGCCTGATACGACACGACGTTCACTTTCTCCTTCACTTGATCCATGTATGCCCTTCTTGGCTTTCCTCTATTTCTCCTTCCTTCTACTTTCCCTTCTATGATGGTCTTGATGAATTCGTCGTGTCGTAACAGGTGTCCCAACATGTTTCCTCTTCTACTTTCGATGGTTCTCAATAGGCACCGCTTTTCTCGAACTCTATTTCAGACCTCCTCGTTGGTTACTTTTTCTGTCCAGCTTATTTTCTCCATACGCCGCCAGCACCACATTTCAAAAGCTTCAAGGCATTTTCTGTCTCGTTGAAGCATCGTCCACGTTTCGCTACCGTATAATGCTATGCTCCAGATGTACAATTTTATTAACTTTTTCCTGGTGATAGCAGATATTCTGGCTTTAAATAGGTACTTCTTTTCATTAAACGCCTTCTTCTTCTTTGCCATGGCTATTCTTGCAGTGATGTCTTGTGTACATCTGGAGTTGTTGGTGATTATGCTACCCAGGTATTTAAATTTAGGAACTTTTTCTATGGTTTTATCGTTTACTACTATTGGGCTATGGGTTCATACCAAGATCAAATGAATTTAAATTCATGTCGATTCTTCCTATGTGGGTGTCTTTGCTTACGCCGCACACCACCAAGCTGGATATCCGTCTCGTCACTCGTCAAATAAACTGGTTTGTTACAACAAAGTTCTTAAAACATTCGCGTTCTTATGAAATTTTGGAGTAAAACCAAAATAAACCAGTATTTACCGCGATTTTTAAACCGATTTCGAGCCTTGTTTGAAACTATAAACATTTCATTCAGGTGCCCTCCCCTAAATCCAAGGGGAGGGCAACCGGGGCTACTGCCCCGGGCCTCTACAAAAGAGGCCCGGGGCCCCCACAATAGAGAATTCGGAAAATTTACCATTTTATTTGGCAAAAATTTGGGGCCAGGGGGCCTCCACTCCTTTATTGCCCGAGGCCTCCAGACCTCTAAATCCGGCATTGATTTCATTAGTTTTATCATTCGCTCGCATGCCTCCATCGCGCTTTTCCATTTCTATGACATCCGATAGATGCAATTGAATCAAGGTCTTATTACACTGGCCACTCGTGGTCAGCACTCATCTTCGATTTTACAAGCAGAAAATTCCAATCATTTGATAACTGCAGTTTTCAACATGCGGACGAGATTCCTTATGATTTTCTTCTTGTTTTTGATTCTTGGGACATTAGCTCAAGTAAGGATTTGATAAGAATTGTATATACTAATATATAATATATATAAAATAGATATTATCTATTTTATACGTACATTTTACTGAAGTAAAATTAAGAGCATTAAGCATTACATTAAGCATAAAATAACTTAAATGTATAAATAAACTACAACTATCTACATATTATATTTCTCCATGATTTGACATATATACCCTCTGACCTGAACCGTTTATGGTATTTTGATAAACCTATTCTCTTGAGAATACTTTGTGTTTTGTAACAGTTCACTATTAGTAAACTTTAACTACTTAGTGAGGTTTTACTATATATTTATAGTCTAGTTAATATTTATTAATTTTTATCAATAAATTAACAATTAAAAAGAATTAGAATAGAATGTAAATATAAATTGACGGTGACAAGAGACCTGCGGATAATGTCATTGAGCGCGGCGTGACGTGACAATCGCCTCGCGCTTCGCTGGCAAGACAGACCATGACGCCCCCGCTCGTCCACGTCACTCCCACAGTGGTATTTAAGCGGTGCACAGATTGATAACCCGAGGCGCAGCCCAACTGCCACACGGAGGGTGTTTCTATCTAGATGAGTGCCAGTATTGGGAGAGGGATATTTATAGTCTTGATTTGGCGTACATCGAATGTCTTAATAGATTATAGATAAGAATAATTTCGATTAACCGGTTTTCAATTTAGATACATTGACGTATGTTTATTACAATATAGTTTCTAAATAAATATGATATAATTAATGTTAACTCTGTTGTTACAGGATGCATATGATTCTGTAAGTACATTTTCCGTATTTCAAACGGTTGACAGATTCATGGGTAAATAAAAAAGGAAAACCGGCCAAGAGCATGTCGGGCCATGCTCAGAGTAGGGCTCCGTAGTTACTCTTCCGTCACAATAAGCTAAACTGGAGCTTAAAGTATGGTAGATTGTTAACCAAGGGATGAACTGTGGGTGTACGTCTTTTACTATGAAGGGGAAGCTTTTTGCGAGAACTCAAAAACATCTAAACTGATCATATCCGCTATAGTTTTCATTTAATGTCTTTCTTAAGCTCTACTTCCAAGATTTTTTTCATATTTTTTGGACCTATGGTTCAAAAGCTAGAGGGGGGGGGGGGTTTTTTCTTTCGGAGCAATTATCTCCGAATATGTTGACTTTATCAAGAAATGTTTGTTGAAGACCCCTATTAGTTTTGAAAGACCTTTCCATTGATATCCCACACTGTGGGGTTGAAGCAAATAAAAAGTTCACCCCCACTTTACGTGTAGGAGAGGTACCCTAAA
This sequence comes from Cydia pomonella, assembly GCF_033807575.1. Lineage (NCBI taxonomy): Eukaryota > Metazoa > Arthropoda > Insecta > Lepidoptera > Tortricidae > Cydia > Cydia pomonella. Next base: position 9,856,865 of record NC_084726.1, read on the forward strand.
AAAAATTAAATTTTTAGATTTTATTGTACGACTTTGTCCGCTTTATTGATTTATATATCCATGCCAAATTTCAGCTTTCTAGCACTAACGACCACGGAGCAAAGCCTCGGACAGTCAGACAGACAGACGGACAAGGCGAAACTATAAGGGTTCCTAGTTGACTACGGAACCCTAAAAACGTATTTAATAGCACATAAACCAGCATAAACACAAAGGTAGGATTTATATTTATTTGACTCCATCTTCTTTTTACAGAACCGTAACCCGTCATTATAGCGAAAATTCACTAACTGCGTTGTAATGACGCTTTGCAGAAATCGCGAAGCGTCTAGTTTACGTAACTGGCCGCGTAGCCAACATGCCAATCGTTGGCGCTCCGTAGCTAACGAAACGTAACTGTCACTGTCGCACTAATATGGATGTGTGATAGAGAGAGAGATGACTACGTTACGCTTCGGAATGTTAACGATTGGCATGTTGGCTACGCGTGCTGGTGACCGTAGAGCTGGCGGCTTCCTCGCACAACGAGTCATGCGATGCGACTTGCGACACAACCAAGAAATACCGCCAGCTCAAGGGCCTATTTTAGATTTAAACTAATTATAGTAATACCTCTATATACATGATATTACATACTGAAATGAAAATATTGTTTTTTCAGCCGAGAAAAGTAAGGAAGGTAATTGTAAATGTTTACTTAATTATTTATTATTTAAATAAAGGAAATAACTGGATTATTTTAATTGCAAAACACGCGTAAAGCTGTCCAAGGGGCCTAACAAAGATGCCAATCATTTGCGCTACTACGAAATGCTGTCTGTCTCTCTGTCACTCTTACGTATTAGTGCGACAGAGAGACAGATAGCGTTTCGTTGCAGTAGCGCATAAGATTGGCATCTTGGCTAGGCACCCTGAGCTGTCAATGCTCGTAACGCCCACGCCCCGAACTTACCTGCAGTCAATATAAAATTGCCAATATTCTATTTTTGCATTTTTTATAGGGCAAGAAGCCGGGAAGAAGGGTAAATATATCAATTTTATTAATTACGTTATTTTAATGCATTTGTACGATTTGATATATGTATCTAGTTTGTAGTTATGTTTTATCAAATAAATAAAATATTATGAACAGATAGTGCGTAGGTAGACCAAATCAATTAGAATTAAATTACGTAATACTAACATAATTATATTCTCAGTGCCTATTTTTTCATAAGTCGTACCCTCAAACTATTGTTTTTTCAGGTTTGCAACAAATACTTTTGTCCCGCGCTTTGGCGTCTCTAATAGGTAAATTCTCATAATATTTCTTAAACATGTCTATCGTTTTGACTGCCAAAGATGTCGGCGGCAAGTCGTGTCCCAAAAAAAAAAACTTTCTTCATCATCTCAGCCGAAAGACGTCCACTGCTGCACAAGCCTCCCCCAAGGATCCCCAAAACGAAAGGTCATTCGCTGTCGACCAACGGTTTCCCGCGACTTTAACCGTAGCCAAGAATGATTTAGAATCATTTATCATTTATTTATATAGTGTATATCACAGGTAATTAATACAGATGTTATAAACGATTTTTGTTTTCTGTAACATGTCCTGCGACGTACTTTAATTATGGTTATCTAGCGCATGCATTATCAGAAATATTTAACATTTTCACTATATTTCACCGCACGACACCGGATCGCCGGAAAACTTTATCGGATCCTTATCAAAATATTATTTGTGTTTATTTTTACAGATTCAAGCATGTGTTAAAATAAATGTAAAAGCCACGTTCAATGAATTATTATTTTTATACCCTTAAGTAGGCTAAAAATACACTTAACCCCTCGACTGTTATATTAACTTAATTTTTTATCTAAAATACAAATTCTATAATTAATCAATTTGCTTCTGTAACAATGTCCAATTTTTATTTAATTAATTGGATCCACATTTTAGTAATTTTACTATAATTTATTACTTAAAATATTGTTTTAGGTGCTTGCAATACAAAATATTTTGGACTTTTAATGATTATGTATGTGTACCTAAATTAAATGTTTTTTTTTATACTACGTCGGTGGCAAACAAGCATACGGCCCGCCTGATGGTAAGCAGTCTCCGTAGCCTATGTACGCCTGCAACTCCAGAGGAGTTACATGCGCGTTGCCGACCCTAAACCCGCCCCCCCTCGTTGAGCTCTGGCAACCTTACTCACCGGCAGGACATCCACTGGCTGTGCCCTACCACACAAAGCGAGATGACATTCACAATGCCCATATCTCTCTTTTGGACGTAGTTTAAGGACGTACCCGAGTCCAAACGGGTTTATCTTAAACCTTGCCTAAGTAGGTACTTATTTAATATTTTATGATATCTATTACCAATTTTTTAAAGAAAATAACCTCAATTACAGAACAGTCTTCAATAACAGAACAGGTCTGGTCTGGTCAGGTCTGGTCTGGTCAGGTCTGAGTATACGGTACATTTACAAACTTTTTCGTAGACTGTCAAGTAACCCATTGCCGTTGGTCCTATAGGGTCACGTTGGCAACGGAGAGGGTGTCAAGCTCGTCTGTGGAGGTTATCACTCTGAAACTACACAAGAGAAAAACAAAATACATGGGGGTTTAAATATTTAATTTCATTTTGCGAAAATTAATCTTGTTTTAAAGAATCTTGTTTCGCAAAAGCACGTAATACTCAAATTGCTGAAATAGAGACAGGTCTTTTGCCTCGGCCACGAAATGAGTATGCACGCTCGAAACGGCCCCTTCGAGCGTGCACACTCGACGCTGGGCTATAACCGCAAAAATCGAAATTCGTAAATTTTGAAATCTCTGTCACTCTCAATTACGCCTTAATTGGAGTAAAAGAGAAAGATGCTCAATTTTCCGGACTTCGGTGTTCGCGCTAGGCCCTCCTGATACTGCCGAGGCCATAAATTAGTTAAAAACAAATATATTATGGCGATAGTATTCTTAAAGTGGGAATATTAGTCGGTACATTTACAAGCTTTTTCCAAGACTGTCAGGTAACCCATTGCCGTAGTAGTTCCAAGGGTGTTCATGGCAACGCAGGCGTACCATCCTTGGTCCTCTAGGGTCACGTTGGCAACGGTGAGCGTGTCAGGCTCGTCTGCTGGGTTGTCACTCTATAACCAAACATAATAATTAGGGGAATGCCGGCTATTTTGTACCATCGGTTGAATTGTTAATATTAGAGGCGAGTTTTGAACAAAATTGTATGTCATGACGTTTTTCAATTTCGATTCGTAACTTACATTACAGTTATAAATCGAGTTTAAATTCATTACACGGAAGTTTACTACATGTATTGGTAGCATATGTACATACAATTAGTTGCAGAGATAGTTGACCTCCTGCAAACAAATTTGTATGCAAAGATTGCAAAGGGAGTCAGTTATCTCTGCAGCTGCTGACTGTACACGTTATAAACTAACTTATTCCTTAAATGGCCCTTTGGCAAAGTGCCGGGGATGTTGGTAAATTAATCAAAATCATTGCAATTCAATACTTGTGTCAAATTGCTTTGCACACTCGTGGATAAAAAGTGATTTTACACACTGTTTTCAAAAAACAAACTTTTATTCTAGTAGCTGAGGTGAAAAACTCTAAAATTACCTATGCTTTATAAACACCGTTTGCTCAGTGGTTAACCTCTATCAGACTCGTATTGAATCTTTATAATATAAAACTAACCTTAATTTCAGATCCTGGTATAGTAGGTTGATTTAGTCCTTCGTCCGTAATAGTGAAATTATCGTAAGCCTTAACCCAGTACAAATAAGGCTTAAGATCGGATGTAGTCGGACAAGAAAATCTTATGGTGTCGTTCACCATAGCTGTCATGTTCCCTGGATATCCGTCTTTTATATAAGGCTTCGACGGGTAGCGCTCTGCAGAATTAAAAGAATACTATTTTGTTTTACATATTGATACCCGAGCAATCAAAATATTCCAAAACAGTACCCCTAGTGTAAATAAATTCGATTTCGAAACGTGACGTACGCGTTTGCGTTTAGTCTCATTTTGTATGTGATTTAGAAAGAGCGCGCCAAGTGGATCGTTTTGGAAACTCAAAATCCTATACAAAATGAGACTTAACGCAAACGCGTTCGTCACGTTATGATGTCGATTAATTTTACACTAGGGGTACTGAATCCAGAGTAAACTCTTGAGCGTTATAACGGTTTCAAAGCCACGTGGGTTAAATAAACCTTGCTGACAAAAAGTAAAAATAAAGTTTTTTATTCAAAAGTCAATCCTATATTTTTACCAGCCAACATAAGGAAACAACTCAAAATTTGCATCAACTTAGTTTGCTCCTCTCATAGATAAAATGCAACTTTCTCATCAGTTTTTAAAGAATAAAGAGAGCCATTACGAACTGGTGAGGCGAAAATTGTATTGTTCAATTTTATCCCACTTCCAAATCTCAAAAGAAGAGGATGTTTTCAATTAGGTTGGAAGTATGTTTTTTTTTTATGTTTCTTACCTCAGAACTCCGTATTTTATTGACCGATTTTGAAAATATTTGTTTTTTACTGAAAGTATACTTATACCATACATACAGAGTGTCATATTTTTTTCAATTTAGTAGTAATCCAGGAGCAAAAGTTTATTTGAGACCAACTTAGGTTAGGTGAAATACTTTAAGTTAGGTTAGGTATAGGTAAATACGGCCGAAACCTTTAGGCCCATTCGCAAAAAGAAGCATGAATTTATCGTTTGCCTCAGCCAAGAAACTCTCTCTTCAAGCACTTACGCCCATCGCCATACTGTTTGAAACCAATTTTTATGGCGAGGGGCGTCGTGCCTACGTTCGGTGGCCCTCGGGACTTTACGCATTTTTATTACTTACCGACCACCGTAAGAACAAATGTGTTGCTGATACAGCCCAACTCATTGCATACGAGACACGTGTAGTTCCCACTGTCAGCTCTAGTCACTTCATCGAACAATACCGACCACCTGCCGTATCTCGGCGCGAAGTAGGATGTCTCCAATATAGGACCATTGTTCTTTGACCAAGTTACGTTGGGCATTGGATTACCTGAAATCAGAAAGATATATAATGAAAACAAAAATAGTAACAGTCTAGACGACTCGACGATTTTTACGCCTAAAACCCTATTCTGTTAAACAAAAGCAATTATTATTGTTTCTTTTATGCGAACAGTCAGCTCCCGTGTAAGGCACTTGGCAATGAAACAATGTCGTTAAAAAGCAGCTGTATCGTGATAGTGTTACGGCTCAAATTTATGTAACAGCTCATACAAGACAACATGTTTTGGTAATGTAGGACGATCGACCACCTCAATGTAGGCGAGCGCTCATATTAGTAGATTATATACTCTTGAGCTATCTTTGATAAAGTCAGGTGGGGTAAAAGAAACATAGTTTACTTTGTTCGGAGCAAGAGAAACCGTTAGAGGAAAATCCTTCTACGTAAGTATTTTTAGTTCATGTTATTTATGCATGATCTTAATTTTTAGCATCATAACTTGGTTGACTTTTTTATATCTTTAAGTATCTGTAACTATTTATTTTTCCTACCAGAGTTCCATGCCTTTTTTATGGGGGCATCTTGCGAAGCGCGAGTCACCGGCTGCCGGAGGTAAAATAACTGTTTAGCTTACTAAGTAGGTACGTACCTACTAAGCTAAGGGTGACAGTAATACTCGCGGACGGACAGACGGACAACCTGACAGGTGCAGATTCTAAGTGGTCCTCTATTTGAATACGAAAGTTACCTTAATATGCAGCACTAGGAAGCAGCTACATGTTTGCGGCGTTTGGCGTTGAAACCTTGGGGCCATGGGGGCCAAGTGCGCGTCGGCTTTTTAAAGATTTATCGGCGCGCCTAATAGAGACTTCGGGCGACCAGAGGGCTGGCCACTATTTCGCACAGCGTATAAGTATCCATACAGCGAGGAAATACGGCCAGCCTTCTAGGCACCTTGCCCATTGACGGCGATTTGGGACAATTTTTTTATCTTTAGTTTAAGTTGTTAGTAAGTTTTATTATGTATGTTTATTTCTTTGTTTTTGGTTATTAGAACGATGATGGCGTTATATTTTGAATATTTTCTGCTATTCAATAGTTTCAATACATTTTGACGAATCCAATGTCGATAATATATCTTCTATCCAGTCACAGATTTTCTTCTCGATGTCTTACCATCCGCAGGACATTTAAGACGAACGAAGTTCCCGGCCGGCTTTATCATAATATCCGTCAATTTACGCTTGAATTTGGGTGCACGTTTCTCTGAAGTATCCTCTGATATCTAAAAGAAATATTTAAATCAAATCGTTTATTAGGTAGCATACTTGTTAGGTATTAGCTACAAATTATTAGGAGGTACTAAACCATATACATTTTCTCTACATAGCCGGATATTATGCTTAATATTACTTGTTTGACTTGAAACAACGGTGATTTTCTCTACCAAATAGCTAACCTACGAGTAGTACAACAAGAGAGGAAAGTTAGTTTTTCTTGCGAGTGTTGCGAAAGCGAAAGATTCTAAGTTAGAATCTTGAGCGTAGCGAGGGACTCAAAAACACGAGATGTAAAATAACTTTGCTTTCGTGACACATACAATTTTTCACCTCAGTAGTGAGAACATATTAAAAGTTTAAAAAATTCGATATCAAGTAAAGTTTTTATTCCTGTATTCATGGCTTTCACTAAATTAAAAAGCTACTTTGTCTCATTCCCTGGAGTGAGGAAAGTCGCACTTTCGACACTCCCTGGAGTGACGAAAGTAGGCTTGTTCGAGCTGCTGAGGTGAAAATACTTTTACCATTTCTTTCACAGAGATTGCCAAAGAGTTTCTTTAAAAATATGTTCAGTTTTAGGGATTAGGGAGCCCCGCGGATAGTGTGTTTCTTTTATTACATATTGGATAGAGATCTTAAACGGGTAATTTTTAATTTTCGTCAGCATTTGATAAAATTCGGTACCTATGTTTGAAAAGATTCTCATTCTTGGTGGAATAAATACAGAATCCCAATCCAGGGCAAAAAAAAAATGTAATGTTTAAGTATGATGTATTCCGTTCAGTTACGAAAATTCCATAATTATTATAACACAGCATTGGAACACACAAATAGGCTAAAGAAAAAAAACAGATAAAGATTTAGTAGGACACAAAGTGAACGTGCGTTTGAACAGAATAGGGAACTCTATCGATCAACTAAATTTTATTTAAAAACGACAATCGACAGGGCAAACAACTAAAAAAAATGCTCAATACCTACTTACCTCATCTATCGGCAACGCCATGGTTAAGGCATGGTTAATTGCCAAAAACAAAAGAAACAGGCGTATCATGCTTGTAATGAAATAATAGTGGGCTTAAATATGCAAATACAATATTCAATTCCCAGCGATCATATATCCCGTTATCAACATCGCTAATATTCATTGAAAATAAGGGTTGCCATTGCTTACCTACCTACCCTTTGATATTGTACATCTACTGACATTTCATCGTCTTCCTCTACCCGTACCATGAGTCACTGACAGTGTCAAAACGGACATATACGCTATCGAGAACGTAATTTACTTTCTATGCATCTCGCTCGCACTTATATGCGAGTACGAGCGAGATGCATAGAAAGTAAGTTATGTTCTCAATAGCGAACGTAACTTACTTTCTATGCAAATTGTCAGTGCCGAACTGGTGGTAGCCACACTCGTTCCGAAAAAAGTTCCGAAAAACTTCCGGAACTCATTGAGTTTTTCGGAACTAATGTACGAAATATCATTTTTATATTTTACCAGTCGCTTTTCGGTGAAGGAAAATATCGTGAGGAAACCGTACTAATGCCAATTAAGGCCTAGTTTATTATCCTCCGGGTTAGAAGGTCAGATGACAGTCGCTTTCGCAAAAACTAGTGCCTACGCCAATTCTTGGGATGAGTTGTCAAGCCGTGGCAAAAAGCCGTTCGGGAATAAAGTCAAAATTACAGTTTATGCGGAATTCTATTTTTAGAATTTTAAGCTATTTTATCCGGAAGTCTAAGTGAGGGTATCGTACCATTTTTTAAATAAAAGAGCGTGTTCCCATCTTAAATTTCGGCAACGCACTTACAGCCCCTCTCGTATTGCTGGTGGCCATGGGCTATGGACATTGTTTATCATCATGCTATTCGTCTGCTCGTTTATCTCCTATATAGAAAAAACCGGACAAGTGCGAGTCGGACTCACCCACTGAGGCTTCCGTACTTTTTAGTATTTGTTGTTATTAGCGGAGCGGCAACAGAAATAGGTACATCATCTGTGAAAATTTCAACTGTCTAGCTATCACGATTCATGAGATACAGCCTGGTGACAGCCGGACGGACAGACGGACGGACAGCGCAGTCTAAGTAATAGGGTCCCGTTTTACCCTTTGTGTACGGAACCCTAAAAATTGAAGTTTTGCCAATTCTTGTTGCCAACCATAGAATGTCAGATGATATGTCGATATGTCAGTAAAGATATTGTACCTATCTGTCCCACCACTAGTGACTGAGAACCATAGATGTTATTGGAAAACTATTTGATATTTTATTGCGAGATAATACGGTACATATTTCAAAGAAGTTTCGCATGTAAACATAATTGCAGAGTTTTGTGGGCCATTTACATCTGGTAATATGGTGGATATCTAAATTTCTTAGTGTTACTCGAATATGGCATTTATTGCGCTGTGATAAAGTTTATATTCTCTTATGATATCTAGTGGACTCAAATTACATATGAGTATACATGTAGGTAGTTTGCAAGTTTCTGCGGGACGGTTTTTATATGTGTCTCGTTTGCATATATATAATATTTAATCTCAGCACCCGAGAACACAAATTACATACAATATCAGTGTGAGAAAAAGTAACATTACTTCATCCCACGCAGTGAGCAAAATAAAGTTCTGTGCAAACTTCCAACCAAGCACATGTTCGAGTGGCTGGAGTTAAAACGTTTTCTTTTTTAATTTTCATAGTCCTTAAAAAATAACAATGTAGGTTAAGTAGGCACTCGTACAAAAAGTTACATATCGCTTCAAATTCAACCAGTACAATAATTTCATTACATTTTCTACGAGTATTTTGCACACAGCTAAAACAAAATGAAAGTAGGTAAATAATCGGGTATTGGTTTCGGTAGATACATTTATAACAACATGCAATAATCTTCGGATGTAACTTTATTTAGGTATCATGTCAAATTATTCAGTTTTTAAATTGATTCGCTCCGAATAAATAAAACAACCGTCAAATTATACAGGAAATTCATTTTATTTTAATGATTTTTGTGAAAGTTTTTTTAACCGCAATGAATTCTTGGACACTACCACAGCCTACAACTCCAGAGGTATCACATGCGCGTTGCCGATCCTTTTGTAATCTGTACTCCTATACTGTAAGCCTGGAGGAAACTTCGGTAGGGGTTTTTTTCCTCGTACAGTGTTCGCGAAAGGAAATTAAGGAGGTCTCAGAGGGACTACCGCGAACCACCTGTGAAGTTTTGTCTCTCTGTCGCTCTTAGAGAATAAGACTTCGTTCGTGGTTAGCGGTAGGCCCTCAGGCTAGAAGGGTCCGTGCCCGGGCCGAGGCGTGCAACACTTCAGAGGGCCCACATCCAAAATGTGTACCATTTTCTTTTTTTCGACAACCCATTAACTTTAGGGTCATTTCTATTCAGAATCACGACTATCGATTTAAAACAAGGGGCCGAAAAAAACACATTTCACATACATTTCGTATGGACTGTCACAAAACTGACACCCAAAATTTGTATGAAAAACTGTGGACATTGTTTTCTTTGTTTCAATAGTGCTCAAGAATCAGAATAACCCAAGAGTTATAAAGTAGTTTGTCTAGAAAAAAGCAAATGATATGTACACGCTTTTCTGAAACCCGCCATCTACCTCTCTGCCGCTCGAATGCAGGAGCGAGAGAGAGGCTGATAACGGCAAAGTTTGTTAACGCCGTGCCTTGAAACCCTTGCAACACTCAAGATTCCATATTCGAACCACTGCCCACACTCGTGGTTCAATTTTGGAATTTTCGCTTGCTCGGGTATCAATATTAGCAAGAAGGGTTGAAAAACAACTTTGCCCCCTTGTAAAACAAATAACTATTCTGTTTCTATTATAATACGAATATAAAATGTTGACACCTAAACTGTACAACGATTTAGAATGTTTCTATTAGGTGTCAGGTCAGAGGGCCTACCGCGAACCACGTTCGACGTGTTTCCTCTCTGTCGCACTCATAAATTCGTACGTAAGTGTGACAGGGAGGCAACACGTCGAACGTGGTTCGCGGTAGCCCCTCAGGTGTGTTGTGGGACACTAGGTGACAATCGCCTGCGCTACGACAACGAAACGCTTTGTGTCGCTATCACTCTTCCATATAAGTGCGACAGCGACAGTTGCGTTTCGTTCGCTACGAAGCGTATACAATTGACACATTGGTTACGCACCCATATAGTTGATAGGTATAGAATAGTGTGACGATTCATATAATTTCGCAATTTACACTTTTAATCCGGTGGTTTTACTGATTTTACATGTAAGAATGCATTCTTCACTCGCTGAATAGGGTTGTTTCCAATTTTTTGAAATGCTTGTATTACGTTCTATACTAACTAAAAGTTACCCTAAAATTCAACTTTTATACTAAAAACGGCTTTAAATATGTTAAATTAACAAAATATATTTTGACAGATGCTTTTGCGCCCAAAACGCTCTTTGAAAATTGTGTGACGTCACAGTTTACGGTTTGACACATAACTACATACACACGTAGATACGAACTGTCAACTGACATTTGTCATTTGTTGTTTATCGCCTTACTGTCAACAGTGTCAATCCGAGAGTTGTGACGTCATCAGAATCTTCAATAACGTTTCGAGTTTGGTCACGTGACGTGTGCCAAAAGATATTTTAAATTCAATATTTACAAAAATATGGTCATTACAGGTCCTTTAAAAGTAGTTTAACATGTTCTTATAATCCAAAAGAATTTATTGGGATACAATTCTGCCCTAAGATTTGTAGATGGAAACAACCCTATTATACAAAACAGTGTTAAGTTTGTATCAGCCTGTATATAGAATCATATAAATACTAATGTCCACGTTTTATTGCAATTTGCTTAATATTGATAAGTCAGTATTTAGTAGCACACCATAAGCCATGCGGTTCCTTTTGGCTCTATTTTTGCTGGCAACTCTTGCCATCAATTCCATTCTAGCACAAGAGCATGTGAGTATCTATAGGTAAAAACTTGGCTAAGTCCTTTTTGGGTCAAATGAAGTATTCGGACATTTCGGATAGACATTAAATAGGTGGGTCATCATTTAAAGTTGTACAGTACGCTCTTGTTTATTTGGACATCTTTATGCATGACATATATTTAAGGACGAGCCTTAAATAAGAATGGGGCCAGTACAGCGGTGTCACGCACACGAATTCGAGCCAATCGTGCAGTCTAACGCAACAACGCGATTAGTTGATGAGTCCGAATGACGGCCACTATTGGTCGCAATCGCAACTAGTTACGTTAGACTGCACGATTGGGTGGAATCCGTGAATGACACCATTGAACTAGCATCATTCTTAGTGCCCGTAAGGCCTTTTCTTAGATATGTGTTATCTTTATGTTATTTTTACTCAGAACATATATATCTTTCCTTAGAATCAAGAGCTCTTTCGTATGCCGATGTTTACTTCAACCCGGTACCATTTTGTATAGACTTTATAGGTATGACGTTGATGGAATGGACGGACCGCAAAATTTATGGAAAATTAGGAAAACTTTTTTTTTCTTGGCTTGGTAGAATCGAAATTGAAATAGCTTATGGTTCTGAATAGAAATAACATACAAAATCCAAATTTTAAACTTTTTTTATTCAAATTTTTAACTTTTTAACTTTGGATAAAATGGTTTGTAGTTAACAGGACAAGTTTGCAGGTTCTTTATTTATCTTGCTAATAAGTATGATTATTGATTAATCGTATAAGTAGGTACACTTACTTTTTTCTATATAGATTCACCAGGAATCAAATGTATTTTTATTAGTTTTTTTCATATCTATGATGTCTGATACGATACAATTACAATAGTACTTATTAAAAAGTACCTACTCTAGGGCATAGTATTATATATCTATCTCTTTATCACTTTTACATATTCGAGCGATATGCATTGCATACGGAGCAAAAGTTGGCCATCACCATCCAACGTAACACGGCAAGGCAAGTGTGATAGGCACCTTTGCATCCGGTGCCACTCGCAGAAGTATTATTGATGAAATATTTTATTTAGCATAGTCTCCTAGTGTATTTATTAATTTAGATATATTTCAGTATAAAACATACCTACATCGAATAATGCCTATTTCCCGAAGGGGACCACGGATTTCCACTTGTTACGATCCTGGCATACCTCTTTCGCTTCCTTCACTTTCATAACATTCCTCAAACACGCTCGTCGGTTTATGGTGCTCTTGACCTGGCCTTTCTTCAGGGTTTTTATGTTATATTAGGTATATAAAATTAATTTGAATTCTGTAAAATTTATTTTAATAAAAACAACTCCGTAGCATCCAGTGTACCTGCGAATTCGGAAGGGAAGGACTCAGTGCATATACACGAACATAAAACAGTACTGCGTAGACGATCAAGAGGTAAGACATTAATGTTGAATACTTTAATAGTTTAGCTAAAAGAATAGCAGACGCCACCGGTGATCGTAGAGCTGGCAGCTTCCTCGCACAAAGAATAAGTATTGCGATACAACGAGGAAATGCTGCCAGCATCTACGACACCATGCCGCAGGGGGATAGTTTTTAATTCTCTATTCTTAAGATTACTTAGTTATATAATTCTGTTATTAGTTTTTTATACTTTGTTATTTTTAAATTAGTAAATTATGCTTGTCATAATTTAGCAAATTACCGCCTAAAGTATAATTTTCATTTGCCATTAATTAAATAATTGTGTAAGTTAGAATCGTTGTATTATTATTGTGTATTTCTTGTATATTAGTATTTTATTTGTATACACGGTACCCGTGAGCGTTGCGAGATATTTTAACAGTATATTCCTGATCATATTTAAAGACTAAAATGACCTATAATTTTTTTTTGTAATTCGCCTAATTTCAGAGTTAAAGTCACTTACAAAATAAAAAACATATTTTTTATTGTTACTTAGTGCAAAACTATTTTTTGATGGCGATGATTGATGATTGCCACTATGGGACCTAGTCCAAATATTCTTACTGATAGATGTCAAAAAGCGACTAGTAACACTTTCCAAAAAATAGGTTTTAAAAAGAAAAGTTCAAATTCTTTTTAAGTTACAGTTGTACAAATAGGGTTTACTTTTTATGTACAAATACATACAACAAATAAAAAAAGTAAACATTTTTTTTTGTAAAATTGACCTAAAGTCATAAAAAAAAATCCTTCTTTTGGCCTCAGAAATGCGTGGTTAAAATCTCTCGAGTTCCTCGTGGGCACATTGTACGAAACTGTAATAATTACAAATGCGATTTGTGAATAAACGACGATAAAAATGAAAAAAAAAAGAAATTTTAAGCGGGTTACACACAAAATATTCACGTATTATAAATATGTAAAACTAGGGTACCAGATACCTACAAGTTTTGAATTACCTGATTTCCCAACATTTTTCCTGACGCTCATATCGATGACGACGACGGGGGGAGACTAGATTAATCTTTCATATGCCTTGTCCCGGATTCGCCCCAAACAATATATCCAGTCAGAACACGATACCAAATATGCTCCCCGCGGTTTTCATCGATTTTTGACAAGGTTTGAGCCGTTATTATCATCGTTGCACTACAGATAGAATTATAAGACAAACAGCTATCGGTTCGTCAATCTTTTATCTCCATTCTGGTCTGCCGGATTTTGAAAGAAATTAACATGTATATTTAAGCATATTTTAAACATTGCAGAAGGTGTTTTCGACTACTTGGGTATGTAATAGTCTATTTTAAGGATGACTCACGCTAGAACGGTCAGGGTACGGGCCGACGCTTTTGATAGTTCTGACACTACGTTTTTTATGACGGGTGATCGGTGATCATGTGATGATTCCTATAGAAAACTGAAGTGTTCTAGCGTGAATCATTCTTTACCTGATTCTTATTTTACTAGTAGTTCTCTGTAATAGAGCAGTAAAGTAAGATATATCTTAGATGACGTGGAATTGGCTACTTGACAGTATTTTGTAAATAATGTCAAACGATCTTGATTTTCCTGAGGATCAAATGTCTATATAGGACTCATGGCATTTAAGCAACACAAAGGTCAGAAATGAGGGTTAAAGTCTGACGCTCGCACTCGACGATTGAAATGCCTCTAACAAAATGATCATGCGATGTGACGTCACATTATATGTCTGTCCTAAATGTATGGAAGTTCAAGGAATTTGCCATTTGATTGCCAATTTGACCCTGAAATATTCTTTTTATGTATATAGTTGTCATACAAATAATTTTTTAATAGAATGTAAGGAATCGAACGGTACCATTTTCTTTTCAATTTTTGAAAGACACAAAATCTTTTTATGAGAATTTGGAGTTTTTTTTTAATTCCACTTTTTTATGATTGATGGTTCTTTTTCTATCCAGCAACTAAATTTTGTTATAATATTCAACATGTGTCAAGTACCCAATATACTGGACAAGCCGGAAAGCGGCATTTTTTTAGCGCCGCGTGCCAAAAGTTCATTGTTTTCGCACGGAGAACAGAAATAGTATATTGTGTCACAAGGGAGCAAAATGATATATTTACGGCGAGGGCGTACATTGCGTAGTATGTGAGGGATTCAAGTGTTAAAGGGTTCCGTTTTTTGCCATTTGGCTACGGAACCCTAAAACTAGTATGCAAGAAAATTAAAAATATTCTAGAACAGAAAAATGGCAATTTGATCCCTCCTAGCAGGGCAGAAAAGTGCCACTTTGATCTCTCCTAGCTGCGAAGAAAAATACCTTTTCCGAAAAGGTATATAATGGAGACGGACAAATCACACACTTTTATCGGTTTTTGAGCCTAGATCCTTTGTAATGATTGCCTATTAGTTTTGTTTCTGCCTGTATTTTTTAACAGTCTACTTACTTACCAAGACGATTTAACATCTAATAAACTTAAAAAAATGATTTCGATTAGGCAATTTTAGATTATAAGTTTCGCGGTTTAAAAAAAAACTTAACAGAACAGATTAACTAGAATATTTATTTTATTTTTCTTTAGTCACCAATGCGAGATGGAGATTACCTGAGAATAGGAAACACAGTAAGTTCGAGAATATTCGACCCTATGATTTCTCCCTACCGTGAATTACAGTAGTCGGAGTAGCGAATTAATTATGATTTTTACGAAAAAAACCTTAAATATATACCTACTACCTGAGAGTTTCTTAAAAAAAATGCCCACTTTAATTAATTTTGTATTTTTTCATCAATTTTGTCTTTTTTTCTACTCAGAATTACGAGCTCTTTCGATCCTAATGGGATAAAAATATGTCTCAGAGTTTTTTCCTATTGTGTTACCATTTCCCCATATACTTTATATGGCGGTAACAAAAAGGAAAGTTTGGCAAATTTATGGAAACTTTGGGACCCTTTTTTCTCCTAAAAGATGAAAAGGGTTCACGATCATGACTAGAAATAACACAAAAGTGGCAAAAAAGGTCACATAAAAAAAGTGGCAGAAAAAAAAGAAACGCTCTTTTATATGTCTAGTGATTTTCTCTCTAAACAGGTAAAGTTTGTTATTTACAGACGCCGGAACCTCGTGTAAAGAATCAAAGAAGGCTTATGGTAAAAATACATAGTAATATTATTTTGAGCTACCAATAAAAACCTAGACCCATGCAAAAGGCCCCCTTATGAAATATATACTTATTAGTCCAATTGAAAGTCTCATAGTGAAATTTATAATTTCCTATACTCTACAAACTTTATTGGTTATTCGTTATTTTTGATCACTGTTAGGTTGATTTTTCCTGCAAATGCCGATTTAGCATCCATCCATCATAACTATATTTATTTATTTTATTTTTCTTTAGTCACCAATGCGAGATGGCGAAGATTACCTGAGAATAGGAAACACAGTAAGTACGAGAATATTCGACCCTATAACGCTTTTGTCACAGTGGAGAATGGCAGTAGTCGGAGGAACATAAGAATTGATAATGATTGTTATGAGTTAACCCTTTTATACCTACTACCTAATTAACCTCCAATCTACTTCGAATACTTTATCGTAATTTCTCATTCTACATTCTATTTCTAACTCAGATGTAACGATAGTGAATCGTAGGCTTAACAAACAAGGTAGTCAATCCAGGCCTTCCAGGATTTATTTTTAATCTAATACATTATTTACAGACGCCGGAACCTCGTGTAAAGAATCAAAGAAGGTTTATGGTAAAAATTCACGGAAATATTTTTTTTTTACCTTCCTATAAGCATCAAAATCCATGCAAATAAAACCATATTGTACACTTATGAATCACACTTATGATATACGAAACATTTAATACTTATTACTTAGTCCAATTGTAAGTCTCATAGTAAAATTCATAATGAACTACACTCTTCTAACTTTAAGTAATGGTTATTCGTTATTTTGCTCACTGTTAAGTTGTTTTTTCCTGCCAGTGCAATTTTGTGTCACGAGCAAGTGAAATATTTTTTAAAAAACAAAATAAATCAATGGGGTATTAACTGATTGTATTAAAATAAAGTATCATGACCGTAGTAAGACTCAAAAAGCATGATATACAAGTCTAGTGAGGCACAAACAATTTTTCATCTCAGCATCGTGCATCGTGAAAATACAATTACAACGAAAAAAAAAACACTTTTTCCATTTAGGTACGTATGTATTATTTACGAAATAGGTACCTTTTGGTAGGTAAAATCAAAATGTGCTCGGCAGTTTCCCTCACTGCCTGCAGTGAGCAAAATGTGAAATGTAGCTATAATAATCATTATATTCTGTGCTAATATAAACCACCATCTTAGGAGCTCGAGAGCTGGTGATGCTGATGGTGATGATAAGGTAACTGATTGTGCGCCCAGCATCTCAATCTTTGGACATGATCCTTTTCCTATGACTATATTCTACTAAATAAAACTATAAACTTATCACTTTTTGACCACGACCGTCTCGCCTAGTGGGTAGTGACTCTGCCTATGAAGCCGATGGTCATGGGTTCGAATCCCGCTTTTATTTGTGTGATGAGCACATATATTTGTTCCTGAGCCTTGGATGTTTTACATGTATTAATTTTTTTTCCATGGGGTCCCAGCGCGCACAAGTTTTTTGGAGAAATCGAGAAACGTCTGGTTGACGTAACTGGTGACCGAAGAGCTGGCGGCTTCCTCGCACAACGTATCAGTATTGCGATACAACGAGGAAATGCCGCCAGCATCCTTGGTACAATGCCTCAAGGGCCTATTTTAGATATAAGATATCATCTGTATATATCCATTATGTATATTGTTATTGTCAATAAATTATTTTTAATATTTGTATATTATAAACTTATATAGGTATATATTGGAGTAATTATCATATGCTAATAACATTTAATATTAAAGTCCTGAAACTGTATATTTTACTGAAGTGCATAATAACAGAGTACCTAATCTACTGTTTTTTTAATTATTTTTCAGCGTCTTGGACAGCCGGGACGTGGCGAAGGCAGTAATCAAGAAAATAATAAAGTTTAAACTTATGTTTTGTTTTTATTTCTTTCTATTCCCTATACCCGCGATTTCCCACGCTAAGAAGTCGTCAAACTAAAGTCTTTAAGAAAGCGAATTCAATTCTATTCAATTTCTTTATTCTTCAATTTAGGCATTAACATAATGCACCCAATGAATGTAAGTGCAGCTCACTGAGGTCTTTTAGAATAAGATAGTTTATTTAGCATTGTACTCGTAGTTTATTTATATATTATTGTTTTGTGTGTATTTGTTTCTACTTTTGTAATATTTCTTTATAATAAATAAAATTTATTTAGATGATCGAAAAAGTACATTTGTACAGAATTCAATTTAATTAAACAATTACAAACATACATCAAATACATAGCTATTGTTCATTAAAATAAAACATATAGTTTCATTTATTTGGGACAACACAAAATTATAAAATACAGTAAACTATAAATAAATAAATAAATAAATAAATAAATATTATAGGACATTATTACACAAATTGACTAAGTCCCACAGTAAGCTCAATAAGGCTTGTGTTGAGGGTACTTAGACAACGATATATATAATATATAAATATCAATAAATACTTAAATACATAGAAAACACCCATGACTCAGGAACAAATATCCATGCTCATCACACAAATACATGCCCTTACCAGGATTTGAACCCGGGACCATCAGCTTCGTAGGCAGGGTCACTACCCACTAGGCCAAACCGGTCGTCAAATGAAAAACTTAAATAACAAATAAATAAACTAACTAAACTACCTATATTAATAAAACATTACATAATTGGTATACATAGCAGATTCAATCAGTTTTAATTATTTAACTGTTACTTGGTTTGTCACATACGTAAATTTTCCATATATACCGATATGTGATATAGTCCTTAAATATAGTCCTTTGTTTTGTTGTGTTATATAGTATGCCCTATCAATTAGTGCTTATTTTACAACGGTTATTTTTTTGGATTCAACATTAAATTATTTGCAACAAACCATTGACTTACATTTAGAAAGAGTGCCATTTTGCTCAGCAAGCTCAGTATTCACCTTGAAAAGCAAAGAAGTGTCATCGACGAACATGACAACGCCGGATTTCGGCTTACCATATAACGCAGGTCATTCACATAAACCAGAAACAGAAAAGGGCCTAAAATCGATCCCTGCGGCACACCCAGCTCTACCACTTCATCTGATGACAAGGCACCATTTACAGCAACCTTTTGGCTTCTCTCTGATAGATAAGAGTGTATTAGATTTAATGCTTGTCATTGAATGCCATAGAAACAAAGCTTGGCAATTAACGTCTTATGGTTTACTCAATCAATGGAAAGGTCGCAGAAGACGCTAATCGCGTCCCGTGACCCTTCCTAAGCTCGTAAAATGGATTTAATTAAACCCCGCATCAACAGTGAATCTATTTTTGGTAAAATCAAATTGTTGTGTATGAAGGATTTTATTAGAATTGAAATGAGAAATTAATTGCACAAGCATTATTTTTTCAAATAGTTTGCTAAATGCTGGCAATATAGATACAGGACGATAATCAGTCAGATTATGACTATCACCTGATTTGAAAATTGGTACCACTTAATAAAATTTAAATTAAATTTGAATTTTGAAAAAAAATTGTTATTATTTTAAAAAAAATATTTGATTAATTTTATCAGTACCAAGTCTACGAAGGTTTTTTATACCACGACGGTGGTAAACAAGCATACGGCCCGCCTGATGGTAAACAGTCACCGTGGCCTATGGACGCCTGCAATTCCTGTAACGGAGGTACTAAACATACCCTAACTAAAAACTTAGTTAGAGTCGGAACAAGCTAGCTCTGCATGGCATTATTTGCAATGACGAAGTGTGAAAATGTCATCATCAATGTCAAATTTCTATGAAAACATAACTTTCTAACGACACTGTCTCACTTTGTTCTATGCGATTCGATGCAAAGTTATCTAAGACGGACTCTAAAGCTTGTATGTTAGTACATAGTGAAGTGCATAGTCCGATTGAAGTCCCATAATTATTTGAAATTTGGACCTTTACGATTTAAGGTTTGCAGACTGATTATTTACTTTGCTTAGAAGCTCGATTGATCCAAACCACTATATCCTTATATTTATTAGGAAGAATCAGCAATGATAATTAACGATGTATTTTTCTTTACTGTGCATGCAACAGGTGAGCTAAGTTTTTACCTATTCAAACGAAAATGAACTATTCAAATCGTACGACGTAGAGCGAATCAGTTGCAATTTTCTAAATACAAAATTTCGATTTTCGGTTTTCGCGGTAGTCCCTCAGCAACCAACCTTTCTATTTGCATTTCGATGTTTTCTAAACGATTGTCATCTTGCATAATGCATCAAGATAATTTGACGTGTAATTTTAACTTTCAATTATAAAAACATTCAGCATTTATCTATTACACATAGAAAACTTGTATAATAAACTACAATGAGGCGGAACCGAGCAAGAACATAAACTCATTAGTAAAACACACTTAGTGGGTGATTCTATAATTGTGTTTAAATGTATTCTGATCAATCAGCCGTCGTTGTCTTGTTCTTTTAAATCGTGCTAAATTAAATTTTTAATCAAATAAGTTTTTGTGAAAGATTTAATTTTTGATACCCAAGCTTTTATCGCTGCCTGTACTTTTCTTTCACCGAGCAACGAATACTCGTCGAGAGAATTCTAATTTAAACCTGATTGTGTTTGGGTTTTTTTTCTGGACCGATACGACCTTCAAACCTTCAAGAAATGAACGTCTTAAATGCCGGCAACGCACTTACAACCCCTCTGGTGTTGCGGCCAATGGGCGGCGGTAATCGCTTACTATCAGGTGAGCCGTCTGCTCGTTTGCCTCCTCTACCATAAAAAAAACCCAAATACAATCAGGTTGCGTCCTTTTATAGTTTCGATGGCTTCCATAGGTACCTCCTGTGTCCATCACCAGATCGGCTCGATGGTACAGTCAGCATCAAAAGTAGCGGATCAAACAAGGTTTCAAAAGTATCTACTTAACTACTTACTACTTATTCTGTATCAGCTTAACATAATGTGGTGGTTCTATATGTAGAACAATTAAGACTGTAAAAGATACACTTTTGAATATACATTTTAGAGATTTATCTGTATTTGGAAAAGTTATCCGGAATATCAGATACTTTTGGCGCATTGTTTCATCCCCTACTATTGATGCTGACTGTACTAGGTACCATAATATTGCACTGTCACCAGATTTATATATGTATGAGAAGTTTCAGTTCAATTGAATAATGGGAAGTGGGTCTAATGTAGCTTGCAAACATATAAACATTGCAAGTCAAATAAAAGCTTGTAAAAATAATATATAAATAATTAAATAGTCCGACTTTTCATAACATCTGTCATCCCGATAGGGACCGTGCGCGTTGGAGGGTCTGCTATCTTGTGGTCAGTGTGTCAGAATTATACCTAAACATGTACATTTACACGTCACGTGTATTCTTGTGCATAATAGGTTCTGCCATCTTGTGGGCTCCATCGGAACAATAAACATCACATTTACGCCTCGCGCCAAAAATCTGACGGCTCCTGTGCTGCCTCCTACAGTTCATGCATGTTTCCTATACTTTTTTCCTTACGTTTGGCGTTTGTCGATGTACGACTGTCATTTTGGCTAGGCTCTTTGGTTGGGCCCTTAAAATACCAAAGCGATATCAAAATATCCTAGGTTTTTTAAAATCCAATTTACGAAAAAAATATCCATGCCAAAATAAATAAAACAATTCTGCCGTACAAACATGTATGAAAATAATTTGACCCATCAATAATTCTTCTTTGGAGATGTTTTAATTGCTCTTTATACGTTTTATCTATTAACTAAGATTATTTAAAAAATTTGCTGGTCATAAATGTAACTTTTGGGTTTCATTTATATTTTTTTACTTGTGTGTTTTTATTTGTTGCAAATATAAAAATCATAGTGACCACTAAATCTTAAGCAAATGAGTTCATACGGTATATAGATGACTATCTCATAATGGAATACAGGGAGCTTTGTGGAGATAAAACTTATTATACTTATTTTTTCTCCATACAAAGTTGGATCACCCTACTGTATATGTAGAATACATTCTCAAATACAAAATATTGCGATGAACGTAGAATCACCCTCGTGTCCTAGCTACAGACAAGTTTATTTCTGCACCCGACATGCACCCTCAATGCACCTACAATAGTGCATGATAAATTGATAACCGTTAATTCATAGATGTGGTTTCTGCTGCTGTGTGCGCTTGTGCCCTGGGCACGGGGAATAGAATATTACGATGACAATAATGAACACGTAAGATTATATAATACTTTCTTAGGCTGAGGCCACTGAGGCGAAGACGAGAGATTACAACCAACGCTATTGGTTGATTCCTGTCATCTCCGCTCGTCACCGGCTTAGTGACGGTAGCCTTATAGTTATGGAGTGTGGAATTAAGAGTAGTGGCATCTCTTATGGTAGAACTGTTGCAAAAGTGTCCAGCTGTCAGCTATAATTAATAGTTCCAAATCTCGCCAGAGTAGCGCTGGAGTAGCTAAGAACCTAGGCGCCATTGACGGAGTGAATTGCGCTGTCTATGATTTGATTTTTTTGTTCAAGTACTCTAGGTTTTGTAGCGCCACGTATTTAAAGTTTTTTGATGACACTTTTTGGTACATGGAGATTTCGTTCCTTATGTCCACCTTCCGTACTTATAGTCTTTTTCAAATGAGAAGGGTAAGCTGACACATGTCAAAAAGTAATTATAGGTTTCCGATTCAGGCCACAGCATGGAAGACCCTCCAATGCGCACGGCTATGTAAAATTTATAGTAATGTTAATATTACGTAAAAAATTCAAAAATATATTGAATGGTATTTTTTACTATACAAAAAAAATGTGTTGGAATGTACAATTACACCTCTTTCAAATGATAACCCACTTGCCTTAGAAATTTTGCCCCTCTTAATATTGGACATTTTCTAACCGCTCAAGAATATCTGAACACGCACTTCAACGCTTTCACAATATAGATAGAGGTATGCTTAGTATAAATCGGGATCTGGGATTTTCAGTGTATATTTAATTTCAACTGTACCTAACGTTACTAAATTCGAGACATTTTTTTTTTCAGATAAAGATGCTCAAACAAAAGGTTTGTAAACATTCATTATACACTGTGGGCCAATTTAACCCGACAGATTTTAAAGGTTCAGTTTAGTATGGAACTAAAATTTCCATACTAAACTGAACTGTCACCCTATACATGAGATAACAGCGCCCTCTTGACAATGATCATATATTTCTGGTCTGGCTTTTTTAAAGTTGCCTCAAATCGATCTTGTTTTAGAGATAAAAAACATTTTTTTTGAAAATTTGTTTCTGTTAAAACAAAAGAGAATTGTATTTGGTTATAACTTAGTAACAAACGCCTTTTTAGGTGTGACGCTGCCATTGTGTGGCTTGGTTTAGACATACCTTCTGACAGACATTAAAGTTTAAAGTAAACTGTTTTTTTTATCTTTTAAATATATAAAAACAAGAGCATGTCGGGCCACGCTCAGTGTGGGGTTCCGTAGTTACTCTTCCGTCACAATAAGCTAAACTGGAGCTTAAAGTATAGTAAATTGTTAACCAAGGGATGAAACGGTACCTTTCACCCGAGTTAAACAAATAGGCAAATTTGCATAATCAGTACCTAATTAAAGTAAGTATTTTTACTATGAAGGGATTTTTTTTTGCGATAACTCAAAAACAGCTAAACTGATCATGTCCGCTATAGTTTTCATTTAATGTCTTTCTTAAGCTCTACTTCTACGATTTTTTTCATTTTTTTTTGGACCTATGGTTCAAAAGTTAGAGGGGGGGGGGCACATTTTTTTTTTCTTTCGGAGCGATTATCTCCGAATATATTCACTTTATCAAAAAATATTTCTTGAAAACCCCTATTAGTTTCGAAAGACCTTTCCAACGATACCCCACACTCTAGGGTTGAAGCGAAAAAAAAAATTTCACCCCCACTTTACGTGTAGGGGAGGTAACCTAAAAAAATTAAATTTTTTGATTTTATTCTACGACTTTGTCGGCTTTATTGATTTATACATCCATGCCAAATTTCAGCTTTCTAGCACTAACGACCACGGAGCAAAGCCTCGGACAGACAGACAGACAGACAGACGGACATGGCGAAACTATAAGGGTTCCTAGTTGACTACGGAACCCTAAAAAGAACAAACTTTACTTACAAACGCCTTTTTTATGCCCCTCGGAGGTGTCTATACTACCGTGTATACTATACTTATACTTGCACGGCACGAGATGAGTAGTGTCAATCTCGTGTCGTATCAAAAACAAACGATATTGTATAGTTCGAATTGGCCTCCGAGGGTCAGTAAGCGCTAGGCCGTAGTACGTAGAGGGTGCTACGTGTTACGCGTGTATACACGGGTTAGTATGAAAAACTAGAATATCTCCCAAAATAATAGAACTAGGACCATGAATGAAACTGTATCACAAGGCTCGGAGTCCGGTAAAATTTCCAAACCGTTATGATGTACTTGGCGCAAAAGCTTCGGTTTCTTTCGTAAAACCTTTATTTTTAAACCTGTTTTTAGGAGAATATTCATGAAGCTCTTATCAGATTAACCGGTTTAGAACAATAAAAACCGGTTTCTGCTTATATCAGTCTTATACCAGGGCGGCCGGCCGTCTCGTCGCTCGTCGAATAAATTTACACTAGGGGCACAGGACGCTCGTTTTATTCCACTGCACATTGGAGGTCTTCGTCATTTTTTTCCTTCGTATATGACATATATTTCGGTTTAAAATAAATTGTAATATATTTATGTAATTTTAGCTCAAATTGTTGGGATCCAAAGAAGAGGTACGTATAAAAGATGTTCTTAAGACGACAGTGGACGACCCGCGCGAAACCACATTTTCTTACAAACGTAGTCCTCATTTTCCTCTCTGGACATTAACATTATTGAAAATATTTTGACCCGATTTGACATATGTTAACCGCACGTACCGTACGTTTGATTTTTTTCGTTTTTTAATTATTAAGTATAAGAGTTTTTTATAAAATCAGTTTTCTCTCCTAATTTTTACAATAGCTATTATGGTGAGTAAACATAAAATTATGTAAGAATATTTTCCATAATGTCAATATAATAATGTCCATAATGTCGTTATTAGTATAGTTATAGCTGTTGGTTCTCCATGTCAAATAAAAAAATAAAAATATCCAGAGGAAAGTGGGAACTCCATACGTTTGTATGGAGAAACGGGCGCAATCTTTCTTTTCTCTATTATTGCCGAGTGCAAATTTAGCTTGGTTCTATTTTAATTTGAGTCTTTTTTTCTAATAACAGTTTGTGATAGAAGACGACTATGAAGAAATAATTAGTTTTAACCCAGAAGATAACTCAGTTAAGGTACGTACTATTATAGCAACTATGCCAAACATAGAGGTGCAATAATATAGAAATGAAATGAGAGAAATGATCCAGATGAACTTATGGAAGTCTCAGTAGGAGTCGGAGAAAAAGCTTTATCCTTGTCACAGTCTAATTTTTTTAACGATGCGCATGTAATTCCTCTGGAATTGGAGACGTCCGGAGGCTACGGCGACGATCACGTAAAGGTGCTTATAAAAAAAAAAAAAAAAAACACAAAATGAAGTTGCGGGCAAAAGCTAGTTATAAATATATCAGATTGTGAAGTCGTATTGGGTTGCAATTGGGCACATGGTAATAAAAATGCTCACTGCAGGCAGAGGCACGTGAGCAGCGGTCCGCGCGGATAGTTCGGCGGCACGGACGCACCGTGCGGACGGCTGCGGAGCTGTCCGTGCGGACGGTCATCCGTACACTCCCTACGGACCTGCCCGCATTACTCTAAAATGCTCCATAAGCTAAATACATATTGGTCCGTACGGAGCGATCCGTACTGACGGTCCGCATGACACTAAAACTAGCCTTATTGTCGACTTGTTAGAATCATCTTGTAACTAGGTACATCTAAAGTACTTGTATAGTTCATGAAATCTAGTACCTAAAAGCATTTCTTAATTAAAATATTTATTTATATAATAGATATATGTATACAGAGGGCTATAACTAGCTTAAATCTTAAATAGGCCCTTGAGGCATTGTACCAAGGATGCTGGCGGCATTTTAACAATACGTTCATTTTAATCCAGGTAAAGGAAGATGGGGAAGGGAAGCTAGAATTGTGCTTGCCTAGCTTCGGTCGGGAGTACTGCGTCACAGTACAGAAGGTAATATCATTTGTACCTGCAATATATTATTATTTGCATTTGTATTATTTGTAGGTATCTGCAAGAGCGATAGGGTGGCAGATAACTAAATTTAGATTTTCGTTTGTCGCGTTAGGGTCACTGAGGGCCTACCGCGAACCACGTTCTACGTGTTGCCTCTTTGTCGCACTTGTAATTTCGTACGTAAGTGTGACAGAGAGGCAACACGTCGAACGTGTTTCGCGGTAGGCCCTCTGATCTGGCGAATGCCGCGAATGCACCTTTTCTCCACCTTTTTGCTCGCTAAAAGCTTTACAGACGGAATTATTGGACCGCGACCTTGGTCCGAAGTTTGTCTATCGAGTGGTGGTTCGCTGAACGTCCGTTAAAAACGCAGCTGTAAGTGGGAGCGAGAAAGAGATAACATCGCGGTCCGGTACGCCCGTCTGTTACAACTTTACATTAAATTTCCATTACGTATGCAAGCAAAGCGAGAAAATTAATCTGATTTAAAAACTGTCCAGTTGCCATTTTAAATACATAGAGTCAGACCAAGCTATGTTGGCAGCGCTTCAGATAGCCCAGACGGTGAAATTGTTATTTTAAACGTCAAAATTCTATTAAATTATGACGTTTACTTAACACTGGCACCGTCTGGGCTATCTAAATCACTGCCAGCTTAGCTTAGTCTGACTCTATTAGACTTGTATTTTTGAATAACTTAACCCTGTTTAATTAAAATTTGGAAATTTTCAGAAGCAACACATTTTCAAGCCACAGCACGAAAAATCGGAAGTTGAAGGAAAACTAGAACTGGTACTTATATTAATTTCAATTTATTTATTTCAGAATTTTTACATTACATAGCATGGTTAGTAGCAAAATAACTTACTTACTTAGGTTCTTACTGCTGTGGCGCAGCGACCCGTAGTGAATCTTGGCCTCCGACACCAAAGACCGCCATGCTTCTCTGTCCAAAACCGTCTCTGTTCAGTCGTCGGCGCCCAGTTCGCTAAGGTCTTTTGAACTTCGTCTCTCCAACGATACCTAGGGCGTCCAAACGGTCTTCGGCCATTTGGAACTCCATGCAGAGTACGCCCTCCAGACTGCACGATCCTCACCCATCCGGACTACAAGCCCGAGCCATCGGAGTGTGGCGGCTTTTGTTTCCTTTCGTTTCGGCTGGTAGCTGAGAGGAAGATCTACCGAAATATCCTAGGACCCACACGTGGAGAGGATGGAACCTGGAGACTCCGCAGGAACCAGGAAGATCTGTTGTCCGAGCCGAACATGATTGGAGCAAAATATTCAAGATAAAATATATTTTTAGTATTTTTTAAATAACACTTAATGAATAACAAATAATAATAAATAAATCTGAATCAAAATAATAGTACATTGTAATACAAGTGGCTCGCTTTCAGCTCTCGGTGAGTTCCAGGTTACGAGCAAGTGTGTTTAAAAATACATTTACAATACAATGGTGCTACTTTACCGCTCTAGCGCGATAAACAACACATTACGTCGAAAATTTAAGGGTCATATGTAGGTACTGTAAAACGTTGGAAGACACAGGTGCGAATAAGTAATTCGCAATTAAGAAAATTTCCTATTTTTCGCACTTACAAATAAAACATAATCTACTATGCGCTCCACTTAGGTAGCTAAGTGGAGGGCGAGACACGGAGCTGCGTCCATAGACGCATCAACGCTGAATCCCAGCGGTCCGTGAATGCGCTCAGGAATCAGGATCCTGTTGGTGCTGCAGCAGACTCGGGCTAGCAGTGGGAGCAGGGACAGAGGGACGAGGGACAAAGGGGGATAAATATAGCGGCTGCCGATTAAATTTAGATACAACTATAGGCCTAAAAGTCCCAACTATGGCCTGTGGCCAAAATTACCTCGAATATCTTCATTTAGAAGTAAATAATTAATACTATTATTTGAACGTCCTAATTCTACTTCCATACATATAGGCACATGAGTTGATACTTATAGTATGAATTATATGAAATGATTTTTACGCCTCAAACCCTAAGCTGTTAAAAAAAAGGCATTGTTTCTTATATGCACAGCTTTGATGATTTTGCATTTGAAGACAATTAACATTTCCTGAAAGTGTAATCTAATTTGAACCTTAAATCGGAATGCTAAAGTTGAAATTCTAATGGCGCGTATGTGGTCGATAAATCGTACTATGCCTGGAAAAGGGTTAAATGTAGTATGGTGTACATTTCCAGGTGGAATGTATTTTGAAAAACATTGCCGTCGGGTGGCGATCCGCAGCGACACTCTGTTGGGAGTCCCGGTCAAGGTACATATATCTATAATCTCCTGGGTTACTAGTACGAGTAGTACTAGGACAAAATTAATTGGAAGTGAAAGCCCGAGTATTAAAATAGAGACTTGCAGAAAATACCCAATGTGATAATACTAGTACAAAATAATTACGGTTATTCTGTGGATATATTTGGCATTATGGCAAGCCCTAATCAATATTACAATACCCCTAAAATATTATTACCTGAATCTATTCAGGTCAAACAGAAACAGAACTCTGAACCTGGGCCGTAGGAGTATAAATAGTATAATATATACGAGACGTTTGAATAGGTCAGTCTGAGCAACTTTTACTATGGAACTGACCCTGAAATCGCAAAAAAAAGGCACTCCCATGGAAAATATCGATATCTGATCAGCCAAACCGCGTTTCGGTCAACTATTGCGTTTCGGTCGCTACGGAAAGTAAGCGATTGACACGTTGGCTACGCGGCGTATAATGAAACTTGTCGAAGTCTAAGTAGGTTTTGTACAGCGTACTGTACAAAAACTTACACTACTTACTACCTAGCTTAAACTTCCACTATAAACTTACACTTACTATCTACCTTACCTACCTACCGTATTAACTTACTTACTTATAGGCTTTAAATGCAGGGTTGGATTCTACTCGCAAAACTGAGCTACTTTTATTTTAAGACCAATCCCGATATCGCAAAAAAATGTTGGCTTTTCCATAAACATTGACATCTGATCATACAAAATATGTGAAACAGCCAATTTTTTTTTTGTTGGTCCCATAGTCAAAATGTATTAATATTTCAATATATAAATTCAACTCACAAAATAAATTTTAGCGTTGAAAAAACAACCTGTATGTGAACCTATAAGGTTAAAAAATCTAAGAAGCGCCTCTTGTCTACTTCAGGGTTGTAGGGGGTGGATAGCCTAGTGCTTGTGGCGTCTGCCGCGATTGCAGAAGACGCGAGGTCGATACCAGACAAGACAAACCCAAAGAAGACCTAGCGAAGTAACAAAGGACTATTCGTTATTATCTGACATCTCGATAAAATTTACTGGCCACTGATTATTTATTTATTTATTTCGTGTATGACATCTATTTTACATTAAGTTTAAAATGTACAGTCACGCTCTGTGATAGTTGAGCCATTTAGAGTCCTAGCTAAATTGGTTGTTCAATACTTACGCTATGGATGTCCAATTTAGCTAGAATCCTAAATGGCTCAACAATGTCCCTATGGGTATTTTATTTTACAGGCGGGATTATCCTCGAACTTTTCGCCTCAAACCTTTGAGTGAAACAATAGCAAGTGTGGAGTGAAATAAAATATGAAGTATTAACAAAACTCTGCGTTTGATTTATTATTGAGATCCTATCTCTACCCGAATCATTATAACCTCACGCGTTGAATGATGGTCTTTGGTTGTGCCTAGTTTATATAATAGTGGAAGAAATATGTTATTATCGTTTTTATATTTTTTTAAATCCTTTTATTTAGCTTTACCGCATATATTTCTTTGTATAAAAATATGTATGTGATATCTGGGAGACCGCGAGCTTTGTTCGGAAAACATATAAAAAATCAAAATTCACCACACCAACGCGAGGGAAATTCTAACTGTAAAATATCAAACAAAATCTAATCCATCCAACGTTATTAAATATTTCTCATTCAAAATCATCATTTAAAAGTCAATTTTACCAGCTAACCTAAAGAAAAGACTCGAAATTTGCATAAGATTACTTTGCCACACGTGTGGATAAAATGCAACTTTTTCATGACTTTTTCTCATAGAAATTTGACATTATTATTTATTTTTTGCGATTAAATATACCACAAGACTGTTTTTGACAGTTTGTCTGCAGGAATAATTTAAAGTAAACATTATGGCAGTGTTTAGTAAATATATTTTTAATTTCCTTTTAAATATACATCAATCAGTTTCCAGTCGGATGGCCTCAGGCAAACGATGTCATACATACTAGACTTTGTTATTGCAAATTCCATGCAGAGTACCTGTAGAGTCGAACTAAGCTAACCCTGCACCACTCTGCAAAGACTTTGCAATGATAAAGTGGGACAGTGTCATCAAAGAATTATAATATTCTGGTGAGTATTATATTATTTGTTCAGAACGTCCTTAAACTGTGTTTGGCATAAACCATAACGACATAAACTTTCATCTGTCATGTAATTATCAGATGTTGATTAACAAATTTTCAGAAGCAGAGTAAAGTTAATATCAAAAGAAAAAGGATTTTGGGATTTTAAAACGTAAGTCCCTAAAGCAAAACTAAGAGAAGACATGAAGGATAACAAATCACCATATTGTTACTTAGCAACTAGTAAATTCAGAAACAACGTATCCTGTACCAAAACATTTTAAAACCTGCGTTTTTCTGATCAATTTATGATAATATTTTATGTATAGGTGTACCTAACATTTGTAGTAGGTACTCCATCCAACCAAGGTAATTTTTAGCCGTTTATAAAGTTTGTAGGTGGAAGGTGTCAGCAGGGCCGGATTTAGGGGAGGGCAACCGGGGCTACTGCCTCCACATAAGAGAATTCGGAAAATTTACCATTTTAAATTTTGGAAAAATTTGGGGCCCGGGGGCCTCCACACCTTTATTGCCCGAGGCCTCCAGACCTCTAAATCCGGCATTGGGTGTCAGCAGTTATTTAACCTTGTTATTTCATATGAATTGGACATCATGTCATGTCATAATGAAAGCATGGAATCAGGCATTACTTTGCGAAAATCCATACTAATTAAAGCAAAAAATATTACTTTTCTAATACGCGAAACATACGTATAACATGCGAGATGCGAGTCGACAGATCAAGTTGTTGGACGTCAGATCGTCAACATCTCCAGCAATTCCAGCATCTCCTGAGGATGACTCGTACAGAGGCGAAGCACGTGTCAAGTTTTGTACTTTTGGTGGTGGGCTTATATTTATTTGCGTATTTATTTTTACGGTGGGAGGGTGGGAACATTAATTGCATGTAAAAATACGCCAGTATGTATAACGGGCTAGCACTGATTGACTAGCACGTTATCTTTTCACGGATTAGCAAAGTAATATTTTTGTTTTAATTTGATGTGAACTCGACAATCGAGTTGTGGCGTTAGACTGCACGATCGGCTCGAATTCGTGTGCGCGACCCGCTGTACAATAAAATGGGGCCAATTTTTATTGCCCGTGAGGCTCATCCATAGATATATCCCAATGGCTACTCGTATATGTTGGAGAGAAGCGAAACATGCGGTCAAATGGAATGACGTGATTCGTTTGATTTCAGTCATGCCGTGGCTGGGGAAATGCTGTTTCACGTTCAGTTTGCGGAGCGGCAGTATTGTAATCGCGATCTTAACAATCCTAGTGCCGTTATTGGTCTACATGGTTCAAAAGTACGACGGATTTGGTACGCACGCAGACGTTTTTACACTACACACATTAGGAAAAATTTGGTAGACCAGCAGGGAATATTTAAAAACACGATTTAACTCACGTGTTTTAATCACTCGCGTGACATATATTTCAAACCCAATGTATTCCAGTAAGTTTTCTTATGGGGTGTTATAAAATCGTCCTAGTGTTGAAAATACTATAGTAACCTCCTTTTTCACTTGCTCATAACGGCGTTTATATTGCACCGATTTTTGGCTAATAATCCTAGATACACACGTGCTCTTTCAGTTTATTATATTATAACACTCGTGCTTTTTCATTATATTATCCGACTGAGTTAAGAAGGTAACTGATTGCTAATAATATATATGGAAACGGAGCCTTCTTAAATTGATCGAGTAGATTTTGCAACGTGGACTGGCGGGAGCTGGCGCCCCACCCGCCGGGGCGAGGGGCGGCAGGCAGTATGACAGATGCAACACTGCATACTTACCGATTTAAGAATTAACATTTGATTAATATGAAAGTTTCTGTTTTCCTCGCAAGTGAGTTGAAAAACGTCGTATGAAACGCGTGTGCTTTGGTCACTACACACATTACACAGCTTTCTTATTGCTTGAATCATTTCAGGAGGCTGGCGGGCTGTTGTTATATACACGAATGTTGGGATTCCAGCAATCTGCAGCGTACTTTTTCTCATTTTTGGAATTGCTCAGGTAATCTCATGCGTATGTGTATGTTGTTGCTCTCAACCAATGTGATTAGCGAATTAAACGAACCATTACATTCGCGTTATCTGTTTTGCATATAGGCATATTAACATTATTTATGCTGAATACCTATAAGGCTCGTGAGATACAATATTATTATGTGTATATCTAACTCTAAGCAAGAATAAAGTGACTTCGCTACTTCATAAAATAAGGTTTTTCCAATGAGTTTCTTGTAACTTATGCACGAAATATTGGGGAGAACATACACGCTGACGCGGATAGGTGGTATTATTAGTCAAGCATTCATTATTACCTTTTTACAGGATATGGAATGGGCGAAAAATACATACGCAAAAATACTTGGGATAAAAATCATCACTGATTTAATAGCTTGCGCAGTACTGTTAATTAAAATACAGGGTCCTGCCCCCGGTAAATTAGAACCGGTTGGTCCCTGGTATAACTTAATAGCTATCCCAATTTCATTGACACGTAAGTGTACTTTCTTTTTATTTTATTATTCTAAAGGCACTGCAAAAGTACAAAAATGAGAGTTCAACTGGGGCGTACCTACGGCGTGGCGTATATATTACACAAATGCAAAGTATGCGAGCGGGCTCAGTGTACACTGCTGAAATACCTTGGACGCTCGACGCTACGCTGCGCTGAACGCTCCGCCGAACGCGCCGCTGGATGCTCGCCACTCAGGCCTCAGGCCGCGGAATGAACGCAAGTAGCGCACTGCGCGGCGAGTAGCGAATCAAGGCCAAACGTTTGGTTTTCTGCTTGCCGCGCCGCGCGCCGCTTGCGTCCAGTCCACGGCTTAAGAGCTTTATATACTGCCACTGACTTAGGGCTACAACCATGAATATAGTAGCTACTGGATATGACGTTACGTGGGGGTGGGGATGAATGACCGAACTGAATGGTCATATAGACTACTAGTCTGCCTACTTCTAAAAAGTCCGAAGTGACGTAGACAACTAGATGTATTTTGTTGCCCGCCGTTTTCACCCGACCAAATTACGTAAGTGAGTTGTGTAGTGTATGGTGTATTGTCAGGAATCTTAAAACTTGTTTTTAATTTCATCGCATTGCGTATGTTCTGTCCTTCGCGGGCACACGCGTTTTTCATATCTTGTTTTATACCACGTCGGTGGCAAACAAGCATACGACCCGCCTGATGGTAAGCAGTCACCGTAGCCTATGGACGCCTGCAACTCCAGAGGTGTTCCCGACCCCTTAAAAACCTATACACTCCTTTATTTGAAGAACCTTTTTTATCAATAGATTATACTGTGTCCTATGGCTATGGCTACAACAGATACTACGACTCCTGTAACTGTAAGCCTGAGTGTGTAGCTCCCTGTTATAAAGGGATATATTGAACTGTGGGATATATTTCAAAAAAAGTTGCGTCTCACCAACTTTATCAGTCTTGAAATATAATAATGTAGTCACGAAAGATCGATTTTTCATACAGATTTAACATAGTTTATTTTTTTTCTTTCAGTTTATAACCTCTACTGTTTTTTGATTGTGTACGATTATTCCAACTGCAATGAATTTTATTGCGAATAAAATTGATCTCCAACGGCACAGAAGGAAAGTGTAATATGGTATTCAAATAATATGAACGACAGTATATTTAAAAGAAAATCGAAGAATAAGTGCTATAACTTTCCAGTTTGCTCTCAGCTCATGCCCTTTATGTACGAAATATCTCAATGTATCTTCTATGCGCTAAGTGTGTGAAATAAACAATTTTCTATAATTTATAGTTTGATTACGGCAATGTAGGCTACATTTTGCATTCAAACATTTCCAGAATGTTGATTACCTCAAGCAAAGGCGGCGCTAAGCGTGGGGACGTGGGCCACCGCCTACGGCCTCGCGGTCCGAGGGGCCTCGCGCCTTAAATACATGTAACTGGGAAGCAACGTACAAATTATTCCTTATTGCTTGCGCCACCAGAGGGCCTCGCTAAATGTACCTTGCCCACACTACATTTTGGTCTTGCCCCGCCACTGACCTCAACTTCTATCGACCCCAGAAACTAAATGTGAAAACATTAACCTCTTTTCAGCAGGCGGGTCCAAAATCAACTTGCATTTTTTATGATGCTCACTGAGAGAGTCATTTATATAAAATAATTTAGAAACACTGACTTTATTTTGTTCGTATTAAGGAAGATAATCAAATACTTAGATGAAAACTATCTGTCCAACAGAAATAGGTAGAAATAGCTGTGTTAAGGCATCCACACACGTAACCGTTGATTGCATCTGATAAATAATAAATAAATATAAATATGTCAATCTTTTACAAATTGACCTAGTCCCACAGTAAACTCAATTAGGCTTGTTGTGGATAATAGACGATGATAAATATAATACATAGATATGTAATATACATACTTATACACATAGAAAACACCCATAATTCAGGAACTAATATTTGTGATAATCACACAAATAAATGCCTTTACCAGGATTCGAACCCGGGACCTTCTGCTTAAATATTAGGCCAATCGTCCTATACTATTTGATAGATTATACTTTGTAACTTTATCCTATAAGTATAATTAATATTTCATTTCATTTCATTTCATTTATTAATTGTATAGTCATGTACATACATTATTAAGGTGTTGCAATACAATTCAGTAAGTCAGTCCATGACGCCCTGTGAGGACATACAATAACAATATACTAATACCTTACAAATCTAAGCTAATCATTATAAAATAAAATTATTCGCCACGATCATCATCCGAATTTACAAATACCTACACAAAATTCAAATTATTAATACATTTAAATATGTTATAATATAATTATACTTTGATGAAACGTGAATGAAGCCCTCTAATTACAAATAAGGTTTTACGTAAAAGTAACTTAAAGTTCAGAAACATTTCGTCAAAGATTAAAGGAGTAAAGTAAGTATATGTCAAAGCTCGTCAAAGTAGGAAACGTCATGTCTTAAAAGTGTTTGGCATAAACTTTCATCTGTCATTATCAGATGTATATATTATTTCATATTACATTTTCAGATCAAAGTATCTTTTTATAGCAGATTATATAACTTTAAACATAAAAGTATAAGATTTAGAGACCGTAAGTACCTATAGAAGTGAGTGCCCTTTTACAAGCTTCTAACCTTTCATACATTTGTGATGGTCAAAAATCGTCAGTAAACCCATAGTAAACCTCGGTTGTGTTGTATAGAGCATAAAAATCATTCCTGAGATTATACCTACTTGCCTTTGCCCGTACTCCTGGTAGTTAGCATAAACGTAGTGATTATATGCTCTTTGGTTAGCATGTGTGTATATTTAAGTAGGATACTTTTTGCTCTGTATGCATGCATGTTCTTTTAGTTTAATAGGTATATTATTGGGTTCTGTAACACAGGAAATCCTAGCTCAGGATCCATAGGCCTGTATGTAACATGTAAGTACATGTTTTTACTAATGAATAATATTTACATATTTCGATTTCTATTAAGTTGAGCTAAGTTTACTCATTTTGGATTAAATCTTAAAAGCTAAATTAGTTGCTTCCTGAGATTGGATAGAATAGGATAGGCAAAAATTTGGCAAGTACATATGAAAGACCGATGAATATACGATATTATAATGACATAGAGTTGATCTCATGATGCAGACCAAAGGTAGCCATATGAACTTTATTTCGCTTTATTAGATTATCTCAATCAGATGACTGAAAAAGAAAAGTCCAGTATTCGATTAAAAAAATTATCAAAAATCTTTTACTTTTGTTCTTTCCGTAACTCCATATTACTTCCTTTAAACATCCAATTTAAGAGTCCGCAGCAAGCTCCGTTCTCGATACAAACGTAGTTACGCTCAAATTTTAAAACAACTAGCTAGATTGCTCTGAAACTTTGTACTTACAATAGGATAAGGTCAGACAGGTACAGACAGATACTGCAATGTCTGTATATCCAGCTTGTAATTAGTTTATGTACCTTCAGACCTTCACGGACTCTTTCTTATAAACAACCTGCTTATCATTTAAAAACACGATATGTGGATTGTAAAACTCCTCTGGTTTTAGTGATCATGTGCAGGATTGACATGATTGTGATGCAGAAATGCTGCTACTCGTGCGGTTTGCGGTGTGGCAGTATCATAATAGCGTTGTTGACGCTAACGACTCCCATATTTGCCTACGGGTATCAAATGGTCGACGAATTCAGTACGAATACGTTTAATAATTCTTAGTTGTTGGTTGTTAACCCTATAGTCGAGCCTTTCCGTGAATCATTTTTATGGGATTAAATAAATAAAAAACTATTGGAAAAGTAATATTTATTCAAGTTTAACACTTTTTTTGTACTACATAAAAATAACCTTGACCATAGTATCGTTTTTCCCAAACGGGCGGGAAAATATTCATAACTTGAACACTGTATGGTTAAAAACCTGCATCGAACACGCAAACATCTTCTCGACGCAACGTTACACGCTCCGCTGAACGCATCGCCAGTCGCTTGTAAAAACTTATTTGTAATAAAATTAAAAACGTAATAAGTATAAATTTTACCTACCATACAACTTATTATTTATTAAGTATGGAAACTAATGTATGGTGTGAGCAGTCTGCATACTTATTTCTCTATGCCCTCGGGTATGGTGGAAAATAATTGGACCAAACAATAAGCTTTTAATTCATTTCATATTTTTGTATAACAATATCTCATGTATTTTTAAGCTAAAGCTATGTTTTACGGTTAAATAAAAATGAAATGTTTTAAGGTGGCTGGGTTGCTTATTTTATATACGCGAATGTTGGTTTCATTGGAGTCAGCAGCATTCTGTTCCTGATTTTTGGAATCAGACTGGTAATGTCATTTATCCATTTATAGTAATATTCAGTACCTAATTCATAATCATTTGATATTTGTTGTCTTGTTTTTTGTCCTCAAAATGTGACGGAGTGGAGCTTTTTCTTTGAGATAAAATTTTGTTTTTATTTTTCTCATGTAAAATATTGATAGAATAGAAGACATAGATACAAGCGTGAAAAAGTGGTCAGAAACAAGACAATGAAAATAATTTAGACCCATTTACCAATCGCTTTTCGGTGAAGGAATTCATCGTGAGGAAACCGGATTAATACCAATAAGGCCGAGTTTACGCTTTGGGTTGAAAGGCCAGATGGCAGTCGCTATCGTAAAAACTAGTGCCTACGCCAATTCTTGGGATAACTTACCAAGCTAACCCCAGGTTCCCATGAGCCGTGGCAAAAGCCGGGACAACGCGAGGAAGATGAAGAGTAATATTCACTAATAACCCATACATATTATGCATGGCATACCTATATAGTGGCATTTTTTTTATTTTTCATTGGATTTAGAAAAACCATAGAAGTTAAAAGAAAACTACAAATACTCAAAATATTTTCCAGTAAATTCAATCGTTTTTCTATTCAAATAAAAAATGAAAAATGGGACACAAAAGTGGGAAAGAGCGAGAAATAACAACTTGATAATTTGTTTTCAGTTCTATATTTTTTGCTTAGCTACATAATTAATTGCTCTGGCAAACCCACTTTATCAGTAGAAAAAGGCGCAGTAGGTATTCAAATTTTCTATAGAAGCCTTTGTGCCTACATTTTTTAAACTTGCCGCCTTTTTCTCTTCTTCTTCCTCGCGTTGTCCCGGCATTTTACCACGGCTCATGGGAGCCTGGGATCCGCTTGACAACTCATCCCAAGATTTGGCGTAGGCACTAGTTTTTACGAAAGCGACTGCCATCTGCCCTTTCAACCCAGAGGGTAAATTAGGCCTTGTTGGGATTAGTCCGGTTTCCTCACGATATGTTCCTTCACCGTAAAGCGACGGGTAAATATCAAATGATATTTGTAGATTAGTTCCGAAAAACTCATTGGTACGAGCCGGGGTTTGAACCCGCGAGCTACCGCTATTGCCTATTACCGCTAGGCCACCAGCGCTTTTTTAAACTTGCCGCCTTTTTATACTGACGGAAATGGCTTACCAAATTATACATGCGTCAACTGTTTCATATTTTCTTCCGATTGGAACTGTACTTTAAGCATAAAACGGACTATATAGTATACGGGTATTTACGAGTATAGTCATTCAGGTCTCAATTGCATTGTGTCTGCTAATACATTTTCTGCATTTGACATAAAATAATAATTATTGTGTTTTTTTACAGGACTGGAAATGGCCTAAAAAACTATATGCACAAATATTTAGGCTAAAAATTATCGTTGATTTCATATCTTGTGTCATACTAATGGTAATACGAGACGGAAATCCTGCTCTTTTCTATTCCGCTGTAGGAATTGCCGTTTTTTTGATACGTAAGTTTTTTTATTCTCGTGTGAGGCCAATTCGAACGTGCACGTGACATGAAAAAGTTAGTTGTATCATATTGGACTAATATCCGTTAGGGGTTATCCATTAATTACGTAACACATTTAGGGGTCGGGAGGGGGGTCAAGAAAATGTGACATGTTGTGACAAGGGGACGGGGAGGCACAAACTTTGTGACTTTACTTTTACTTCATCTGTAACCGAACATTTTTCTGTTTTTTTTTTTCATTTTCGCGAATAGTTAAATTATAGGTTGTTATCATTATGACAATAAAAACAAAAAAATTTTTATTGCTTATCATTTTGGGGCACAAATTATATAAAAAAGCAATATAGAAAATATTTTTTATAAGCAATAATACTTCATTCGAATTACTGATTTCGTTGAAAACTAAATTGCCAAATATGTGACGTCACACTAGGAGGAAGTGGGTTGCCAAATGTGACCAGCGGTGGCAGCATGGTTGCATTTTTATCACCTGTCACTATGCCTGTCACTTTCGCACTTACACATACTTGTTAAAACGCGGCGGGCATAGTGACAGGCGATAAAAATCTGACCGTGCTTAGCCCGCTGGTGTGACAAGGAGGGGGAAAAAAAGCATAAAAATCGTGTGACGTAATTAGTGGATGACCCTTTAGGTAGCTGTCATTCGCCTGGTTATTTCACTCTGATTTATCCATGCTTGTACTAGTGCGAGCGAGACGCACGCGCGCATGACAGCTACTTGATATGATCCCAATATTAATCCAATATTATTTTGATGTCAGGTACAGCCGCCATCAGATACATCGAAGCGGCCGTGGTGCTCACAAATATCTGAACACGCCTCTATTGTCAGGGCGCTCGCTAGCGTGCATGTTCAGATATTGTTGAGCATCGCTACATCTGATGGCGACTGTACACGTTCGAATTAGCCTGTAAGTGTTCAAGTGGTCACAAAACAGACTTTAAAATTTTATTTTATTTTCAGTTTACAATACCTACTGTTTTTTCGTGCTGTACAATTATTCCAAGTGCGGTGAATATTATTGGGGATAACAGTGACGTTCAACGTCTGCAGGCAAGCGAACTTAAAAGAAAACTACTTAAGTGCCCACCAGCTTATTGGCTATGTGCATAGTGCGAGGAGACGGAACTATAAGCAACAACATTTATTATAGGCACGGATCACTAGACAGACGTAGCGATAAGCGATATAACTTACCCGTTTACAGATGGAAGAATATACAATAAAAAAAACTTTTGCGGTAAGCAATTGAAAATAGGTACCCTATGTCACTCACACATCTGACACGAATCTAATGAAGTAATGATACGTCATACGTAGTATGCCATCAAACGACGAAGTCTTTTGCCAAGGTCAATGCGGCTAAATCCGTCTCCAGAAAATTGTCAATTTATGAAATTGGTTATTTAGCTAAACATTTTTTGGTTCAGTGAATGTACTATCGGATGGCTAAAGTTTAAAAATGCATTTTTGTTCGTAGAAATAAGTTTTAAACGATGGCATTGTATGTCTCTTATTTACTTTTTATACCTGTGAACGATTTTTTTGTAAAGGTCCGGGAGTCAAGAAAATGTGACAAAGGGTAGTGGGAGCCACAAACTTTGAGACGTCACTTTAACTTCAACGGTAACCGAACATTGTTCTTTTTTTTTGTATTTGCTATACAGTTAGATTTTTGCGATGATAAATCGTTTTAATTCGTGAAATTTTTATTCTTAATCGGTATTGTGTCACAAAAATATCTAACAGGTATTGCTTTTAGTACAATTTTTTTTTATCAAAATAATAATATTTAATTCGATTTCGTTGAAAACAGTGAACGGAAATGTTGAAAACAATTTTGACAAATATGTGACGTCACACTAGAGGGGAGAGAGTTGCCAAATTTAACCAGGTGTGTCAAGGTGGGGTCAAAAAATCATGAAAGGGG
This sequence comes from Cydia pomonella, assembly GCF_033807575.1. Classification (NCBI taxonomy): domain Eukaryota; kingdom Metazoa; phylum Arthropoda; class Insecta; order Lepidoptera; family Tortricidae; genus Cydia; species Cydia pomonella. The sequence goes on from NC_084726.1 coordinate 9,897,665, forward strand.
TCAAAAACTCTGAAATGTGACGTAATTTATGGATGACGCCTAATTTTTAATAAATATTATCATTGAAATTAGAATTGTCCAGTACTTACCTACAATTTTTTTCAAACGTAAAAGAAAATAAATAGTTTAGAATACGAACTTGGTGTTTTTATAAAATTCGGTATTTGTACTTGCATATGTAGTATCACATATTTATATATACTGGAAAAGGGCATTTTAAGGCTTGATTCAGTCTACAGTTTTTTATATTAAAATTAATATAAAAAACTAACTAACTCGAAAAGAAAAGTATAAAACAAGGATCAAATTTATTACAATTCGTTTATTAAAAATATATTATTTTTAAATAAACTAAGATTTTCTTTGCCCATCCATTTTTTCTTTAATATTATATTTGTCGCGATTTCTGCAAAAAAAAAACATTTTAGTAGAAAGTTAATAAAATAATTATGTTATTTTTATAATTATTAAACAAATCTTTATTTATTTATTTATCTATCCTCTGCAGTTGCAGGCGTACATAGGCTACGGAGCCTGCTTACCATGAGGCGGGCCGTATCCTTGTTTGCCACTGAAGTAGTATAAAAAAATATATTTATCATGTATACACGGTGTTTATTGAGTCACCTGCAATAATTTACGGCGTGAATATAAAGGTCCTATAGGTAAAAAACTTAAGTAAGTCACCTGTTGTATGTAGTTGTGACGTGTTCGAATAGACATTTGTTTTGTTTGTGTGTGTCTTTTAAACATGTATTCTCTATTCGAACACGTCACAACTATATACAACAGGTGACTTACTTAAGTTTTTTACCTATACTGAGCAACTTTTACTATGAGACCAACCCCGAAATCGCGAAACACACACAGCACAAAAAATGTATAGGTACTGTACCTATATACGTCTACAAATTACATAAGGAAAAACTACCGTTTAAATGTCACATCACCCTTTTTTATCTGGAATTAAACTTCCCAGCTCATTATAAACTGTAATTATTAAACGTTATCATGTCACCTGATTATACTCCTTATTTGACAGTACGTATCCACTTCCAGAAGTCCGACTAAAATTGGAAAACATATATTATTCATTTCAAATAAAAGTTTCGACAAATATTAAGTTCCGTAATTTTATATGAAATAAATAAATCCGCTATTAGAAAAATAACCCGCGTTTTGGGAAGAAAACTGATGTATGCAGTTAGCACTCTATTCACGAAACAGTATATTTTACAGTATACCATAAAGTATTCTTCATGCATAGTTGTTCGTCTTACTCCATCACACGTTATCTTTGGACCCTTTAACGGTCAAGAATTAAAAAAAAGACAAATCAAGCATCACCGTCCCTAAGTCCTGTTAATTCTTCGTAAGAAAAAAAATAGTTTTGGAAAATAAATAATTTTTGGTAGGTACAAGCTTTTATCTCTGACTGTACTTTTCTTTCCACAGGCAATTAATACTCACCGAAACAATTCTAAGGCACACTTACTAACAGGGAAAGTTATACACCGTGTTTTTTTGATTTCCGTTATTTTCAAGGGTTCATTCTTGAGTTTTAATTAAGTAACTTTCTGAAAGACACCGGTATTCTAATCAACTCCATTTCAGAGATAATCAAAAATTATTTTTAATCTTATAAGGCCCTTACGAGCGTGTACACTTGCCTTAGGGCCTATTTACACATCGATTAGTGTTTAGTATGAGTTAATACATTTGTTACTAAACGTAAGTACTATCTCGGACGATTGATGTTCGAAACGACATTGATATATCACAGTTTTCAATTGTTTGGTTGAGTTAAATGAAATGCCCGTGTTACAACAAAGCTATATGCAACATTTAACTACTTTTTATAAAAATAAAATAAAGAAAATCCTTTTTTTAATTAACTATGCCATTTAGTTTGCTCATGCCCCGGAGTTAACGGAATTCAATAAAATCACGGTGTATAGATCGTGTCATTCATGAAGACGCGTACCAATGATACTTATTATCATCTTATTAAAGGTTAGATTTGATAAAAGCTTGTAAAAATACAAAAGGTGAGGTAATATGTTAATTTTTACCGTATAATACCTATGTGTGCCCTATAAAAGGTTAAATTGGCAACAATAACTTACCGATACAATAGTGACCACGTCGGCTACAAACTGCAACCAAATAGTACATTACGATACAAGTACGAAAAGTGGGAAATTTGCAAGTGTAGATAAATTAATGCAAGACACGAGTTGCGATAGAGACAAACGAGAGGGAGAAAGAGAGAGAGGCAGAAGATTAATAAAAGCTTGTAAAAACATCATACATATACCTGCCGAGATAAGAAACGAGCAATGCGACGAAATATTCAGACGTAAATTGAGAAACCTTTTGTTGGAAAACCCTCTGTACTCAGTAAATGAGTTCATGGAATTGACATTTTGATTCAGAAATTGTGTTTATTCTTATTGTTTTTATTTATTGACATTGTTTTCTTTATCATACCTACAGATGATCCTTATTGGGAGATATTATTTCATTGTTTTTATATTGTTGTGTGTTGACGATTCTTATTGGGAGATATTATTTTTTTATTTTTATTGTTCTCGTATTTTCGTAAGTTTTGACATTGTACATTTATATTTTGGATTTTTGTAAGTATTTACCTACTTACTGTTTCTCTTATTTATTCTAATTGTATTGACAATCCTTATTGGAGCTATAATTTTATTTCATTAGTATTGTTATTATTTTCATTTTTATTATTTTATTTTGACGATCATGATAGAAATTCTTATATTTTTGACATCAATGCAAATTTATTATGTAATTGTCTTTCATGAAATAAATCATCTAATCTAATCTAATCTAATCTATATATATGCAATTACAATCTCCTGGTGACAGCATATGGAGTTTTACGTGTCGAGACAGACTGTCCTGAGCTGGTAGGAAGAACTGTTAGACTCGCTATTCCATTTGTGCCCACAAAACTCCTGTGACCGCGAAGTCACAAGCTTTTGGCCGTCCCAATTACACGCACTGTAGCACATAAAAACTCGCCAGCTGTGCGGGCTCTAAGGCTGCTGAACTCCCTTCTGTCATGGGCACCAGATTGAGATATGTTTGCAAATCGATGGACGGCTCTGTATCAGTACCCCTAGTGTAAATAAATTCGATTTTGAAACGTGACGTACGCGTTTGCGTTTAGTCTCATTTTGTATTGGATTTAGAAAGAGCGCGCCAAGCGGGACGTTTTGAAAACTCAAAATCCTATACAAAATGAGACTTAACGCAAACGCGTTCGTCACGTTATGATGTCGATAAAATTTACACTAGGGGCACTGATGTGTCTGCGGTATTACGAGGTGATGGACGAAAGTTGATTGTGATTTGTTTTTCCTATTGTGTAATCTGAATTTTCCAGTGTTTTGGTTTCTACTATAATGCTGTATATTATTATGTTTCAAATAAATAAATAAAATATCCAATTATCCATCCCTCAGCGTATGGGCAAATATAACAATTTCATCCTGTATAATGTGTCCGTCCAACGCCATCTACATCAGCTGTCGAATTATAAGCACGAATTTGATTTAGACTTTACACATCTTAAACTATGAATTAATTATTTAGTATTTTAATTTCTTCAATAAAAAAATATACTATACATTTAACGTCGATTCTATTTGGTCCATAATTATGTGAAAAAAACCGGACAAGTGCGAGTCGGACTCGCTCACCGAGGGTTCCGTACTTTTTAGTATTTGTTATTATAGCGGCAACAGAAATACATCAACTGTGAAAATTTCAACTATCACAGTTCATGAGATACAGCCTGGTGACAGACGGACGGACAGCGGAGTGTTAATAATAGGGTCTCGTTTTACCTTTTGGGTACGGAAACCTAAAAACGATTTGGTTGCGTTTTTTGGAAATGTTAAAATGTAAAATCTACCTATAATTATAACTTACCTGAATTCCTTTCGCAAATCCAGCTAAACTGAATCTTAATTTAGTTTTTTTCATTTTTGGTTCTGACATTATATGTTCTTGGTGTAAGGCATGTTTAAAAAAGGCAATAAGCTGCTTTTCTTTATTTTGTAATTCCCTTTTACGGCTGCTATCTGTATTTTTTACAAATGATAATTTGCTATGTCTTCTTAGAATACTGTCGTGTGTGTTCATGCCGTTCTGTAAGAAAGATATCACCTATACGTAAATACAGTTTAACTCGTGGTAAGTTTCCCGGTAATGTATCCATGTTAGGAAAAAATGGTATCCGATTTTTACTTAATCGAAAGCTAAGTTGGCAGCGATTTTCATAGCCCAGACGGGGCACGTGCTTATTAAACATCAATCTTCTATGAAATTATGACGTTTACTTATCACTTGCACTATCTGGGCTATCGAAATCGCTGCCAACTTATCTTGGTCTTACTCTAGCCAAACTTTTATAAACTATACACTACACGGCGTTTTTTTATTATCTATACACTACACGGCGTTCTTTATAAATTATACACTACACGGCGTTTTTTATAAACTATACACTACACGGCGTTCTTTATAAACTATACACTACACGGCGTTCTTTATAAACTATACACTACACGGCGTTCTTTATAAACTATACACTACACGGCGTTCTTTATAACATTATAGCGTTGTTGTGATACAGACTTGTTGTAATTAAATCCACCGGTTTAACAATTGAAAACTAACCCATATCAATGAAATTTCGAATATCGATCGTCCGAGATAGTACTTGCGTTTAGTAGCAAATGTAGAAACTATTATTGTAAACAGGCCCTAAGGCAAGTGTACGCGCTCGTAGGGACCTTATTATCGGTGAGAGGATGGATAAGCGAGAATCTTCTGTCTTGTATTAGTCTTTCATTCTTTCTTACATTACAAAAAAAATAGATAAAAATAAATCATTGATTATCTCCAAAATGAAATTAATTAGAATACCGGTTTCTTTGAGAGAGTTCCTTAATTTAAGCTCAGGAATGCACCCTTGAAATCAACGGACTTAAGAAAAACAACAATGCCATTTATTTTACCGAAATTATATGTATACCCATTTTTTCTAACCTTGAAATTTGACAACCAATTCGTTTATTATCTTCTCTTAATTCCGAAGTAAGGTAAAATTGAAGTCACATATTCCATTATTTTAAATTAATGATGCTGAGAAGTGTTAGGTTAAGTTAAAACTACGACCCTGACAGAATCGGCCTGCAACAAGTCAAACGTAGGCCAAATAAAAGGTGATCACATGATTTCTGGACGAGCCCTTATTCAACATGAGGGCCCGATGTTTGAATGTCAAGCGTTCGATTTCGTCACTCAAATATCTGTGGAAAGCGGCGAATTTATATTTTTGAAAAACGAGCAATAGAAATTTGGGAATCCTAATGTTATTGACCACTCATTTTCAAATCTATCAGTGTAATTTAAATGCCTAGTAGTGGAAACATAGAGAGCATTAAAATCGCCTCCCTTATCTTAAACAGGATTAGAAAGGTAAAATTTAGTAGTTGCAGTTTTTGCATATTTTACCAGACATTACCTTAGGATCGAAGAGGTTGCATTTGATCCACCCTTGCCCGAGGGCCAAAGCAAAGAGCAGGAGGGCAGTTCGCATGGCGACACTAAGCCAGCATGAGCACCTACTGTTCAAGGAAATTAATCGATTAGGTGCACACAAATTGATTATGGTTAGCGTGCAGTAATTAGATATTCTATGATTGATCTTGTGATGAACTTTTTTCGCACTTATTACATTTCAAAGATGAATCGATTGTTTGATGATTTTACTTTATTTTTTTAAATTAAAATAGATAGGTACGTATTTTAAGTTTTTTCATCATTATTTTGAAACCAGAAAGTTACCTAATTTAAAGATTTCGTTTTTTTTTTGTTTTTTAAGGTTCCGTCCTTCGAAAGGATACAACAGAACACTTATATTAGGATCACTTTGTCGTCCGTCCGTCCGTCTGTCTGTCTGTCACGCCCCTTTTTCTCAGGAACGCGTGGAGGTATCAAGCTGAAATTTATATCAATACTCAGATCTATAGTCCCTTGGAGCTGTGAAAAAATCAAACTTCTAAGACAACACAATCAAAAGATACAGCCGTTTATGCCGCAAATTGTCACTCGCAAGGGAATCAAAACCAACAGGGTACTTCCCGTGAACTCAGAACCTTGAAATTTGGTACGAAGCAACGTCTTATAGCACAGATAAAGGAAAAATTGCGAAAACCGTAAATTTTTAGTTACATCCATGACTCCATCGCTTCTGCCCTACATAATGATGTATAATAGCCACATTGAAATGCGCCCCGGCGCGGCCCTACTGCAGCCGGTCGGTGGGAATCGTATATATATCGCCATCTACATCAGCTTTCAAATTCGAATCACGAATTTGACTTATGAAAGTCGTACCTACACACTCGTCGAAAGCTTCTCGTAGAGTCTCGGCAAAAAACAGACCCAATCGGATAGACGACACAAGTGAGACGAAAAGGGAGCAGATATGTACCGTTGTACACAGTCGTTCTCGGCCCGTCTGGAGGTCTCTTGATGACTGTGTACAGCTCCGTAGCGAACGAAAAGCAACTGTCTCTATCATACTAATGTGACAGAGTGATAGAGAGAAATGACTACGCTACGCTACGGAGAGCGTACACGATTGGCACGTTGGCACCCTGGTATAGTTACAAACACTTCTACAAACAACCCCACGCTTTAAATAGCGCCCTCTCGAGTCAAAGCAGTCAACCTCCAAATAAGTAAATAAAAACTGCGCACATCAAATTAACTATACTATGCTGCAGACCGAAATAGTTTTAGTAATAGTCGCTAGATGGCTTTTTTTTTTCATTATACCATTAAAACAAGTACATATAACATCTACATCAGAGACTCGTTGATATTTGTAAGGTCATAAATTAACTAACTAAACAGAAATACTTAGAATGCGACTGCCTAAAATGTCGTGATTACTAGATGGCATTGCCGTATACGCGCTGTTTGCTGACTATGGAAATTAGATGGCGTTAAGTGTCACATCGAAGCATATAAGATACGTGAAATCTTGACATAAATTCGTGTCAAATTTGACAGCTAAGGTAAAGTAGAGGTGTTACGGAAGGTAGAGTTAAGGAATAGAATCTCCATATACCAAAAAGTGTCCGACAAAAAATCATTAATAGGTGCCGCAACAATACCTAGAATAGGTACTTGAGAAAAAAATCTAATCATAGACAGCGCACTTCACTCCGTCAATAACGCCTAGGTTCTTAGCTACTCTAGCGCTACTCTGAAGAGATTTGGAACTATTATTTATATCTGACAGCTGGACACTTTCTGGTCTATCATCCTTTTTTGGCACAGAGTACACAAGGGCCGCCGTCCACAAAGATGAAATATGCCATTTATTGCTAGAGAGCGTGAAAACACTCACTACTACGCGGCACAACTCAGGACACTGCTTGAGCACAACTGCTGGTATGCTCGTGTGGCCCGCTCGACTTGTGAACGTTCAAGGTCTGTCGCCGAATATCTCTGGAATAGAATATGCGCACCGCGGGATGTTGATCGCGGTTCCAGGTCGAATTGGAGGCAATAATGATGTTTTTGCCTTGGATGGTTTTTTCACAGATTTTTTATTAAAGGTGGGAAGTGCCCCGTTAGTTGCCAATAGTAACAAATTGATAGTAATATAGTAGGAATAACCCGCACATCAGAAAGTACAAAGGCGAACTTATTATCCTTATGATATGAGGGATCTCTTTCAGGGATTCAAAGTAAATGACACCAAAATTGTATGATTGAAATAAAACGACAAATTTTATTAAAAACACACGTTTGTTTAAAAATGCTACTTAACTACTAATAAATAAACTACAAACATGCGAGGTCCTTAAATTAAAATTATTTATACAGTACAAGAGACACGCAGTTTTACTAAATAAATTATTGTTCTAAATACATTCAAATAATAAATAAAACTATGTATAATGTTAACAGCTTTGGGCATTTTTACCGCCCAAAATTTTAATTAATAACAACTAAATCAAAATATTACTAGAATCCATTTTTATTTTAAATTGTCATGAAAATAATGGAGGATAATTTGTATGGTTGGATTAAGCACATACTTAGCAGTGGCAGAGTTTGGCAGTTACACCATAAACGTCAAATTACTATGAAAACATAACGTTTTAATGGCGTAGCCACACTTTGTCGTGTGAAATACGGTGCAGAGTTTGGTTAAACGGACTCTGACCATCTTTTTCTACAATGTACTACTCCTCTTAAGACTGCATCGTCCGTCCAGTGGCGCCCTCATAAGTGAAATTGTGTTTGAGCTGAACTGATGATAGAGACAGAAGGTGGCCATGGAAACTCTGCGATACATTAACGCAAACTAATTTTGTTTGGGGTTTTTAGACTTGTCTCGATGAGTATTCGTTGCCCTTGGAGAGAAAAGTACAGTCAGCGATAAAATGCTTGTACCAAAAGTAATTTTTTTGCCAAAGACTTATATATTAATTACATTTGATTTATCACCTTAACGGAAAACAGTGGCCACCATTTGCCTTTTAGTTTATGAAGCAAAATAAAACTATGTGACAAATATCAAAGGTTGGGGAATCAGTAGGACTACAACATTGGATTGATTTATTAGAAAACACATACAATAGTTAGAGCTACGCATAAAACGCCGGTTGGCAACAATATGCGAGGACGTGACTCTCATATACTTCGGACATCTCTCACGCCGCTCCCCGGATAGCCTAGAGAGAGTTATTATGCCGGGCAAAGTTGAAGGCACCAGACCTCAGGGCCCTCCCCCTACTAGATGGTGTGCTCAAATCATTGCACCTATGCAATTAAAACTGCACGAGGCCATGCGCTTGGCGAGGAATAGAAGCTTATGGAGGAATCTGGTCTTCAACAGAAGGACATGATGTCACGATCCTCAGCATTGAGGGACCGACTGAAGAAGAAGATTAGAAAACACAATGCCACTAATGAGGGTGCTACTGGACGGTCGATAGCCTCTTAAATTAAATGCTAACAATATTGGATTTAGGTGATACTTATTACTAAAAATTTTACTTATAATTATTATAATTTCGCAATGAAAATGTCACTTAAATAATATAAATTTAATAAAAAAATCATTTGTTTACACTGCACAGATCTGCAGATACGAGTATATTGAAAAAAAAAGTGCATAAAGTCTGATTTTCTGTGCCTTCGGTTTAAACTTACTATTTTCAACAATTTGACTCTTAGCATATTATAATACATAATTAGTACACAAAATTACATTCTAAAACCTAGTTTTATTTAAAACTTTAAAACAAGCTTTATTATTTTCTTTATATTATTTAGCTTGCAAATTGTATCCAATTGTATACAAGATAGCTAATCCATTTTTTTAAATATATATAATATAAATGGTAAAAGGAAGCCATAATTTTCACATTGATAGTAAAGAGACATCGAAGAATAAAAGGCAAAATAGATTTAACTTTTTTTTTAAATAAAACTTCTGTAAATGTATCCAGGCCATCCAGGGCTCAATTTGACTCGAAAAAGCCTTCCAATTTGCCTTTGAAAATCAAATTATTTTCTTCACATTATTACATTAATCTTAACACAAGATTATATTACAAATATTTGGCTAAAAGTGCATATTAATTGTATTTACATTAAATGTACAAATACAATTAATACAAATTTTGTAAGTGCGTAAACTAATTTACGTTTTACCCGGCTCTACGTCATAGATCGGGTGGTGTATTTGACGTATGGAGGGTAGGGGTAAAGATAACAATCTATGTGTGTGAACTGTGTCCATCAAAAAACCTTAAATATGTGGCGCAATACATCGAGAACAAATTTTTGCTTTGATTAAAAATAATCAAATCGCTGACAGCGCACTTCACTCCGTCAATAACGTCTAAGTTCATGTCATGTCCTTGTGCTACCCTAGCGCCACCGGACAGATCGAACTAATATTTACAGCTGCCAGCTGAACACTTAAGCAACAGTTTTCCCATAAGAGATTGTCATCCTTATCTCTACCCTCCATAATTTGCTAATTGTCTGTTTGCGTTCAGTAGGGCTAAGCCGGCTAAGATGGTCGGCTCTTTATCATTTGTCACCATGCCTGTCATGTTCTAACAAGTATGTAAGTGCGAAAGTGACGGGCATAGTGACAAACGATAAAAATGGAACCAAGCTGCCATGCCACCGTAGTTATATTCAGTATTGATTCTTCGTTTAAACTAAACGATGGCTTGGCCAATGCTGACACATCGAAATTCAGATCCTCTACGTCTATGATTTATGGCTTATGGTGGTGGTATATGGTTTTGAATAAAATATACGTAGTTCCGTCAATCTATGGCTTGAATATATACATGTCCGGTCAATAACGGGGAAGGCCGGTAATTATAGATGACGCTCTCTGCGACGCTACCTTCTTTTATGTGAATACTTTTTGTTTGAAATTAGACAATCCATAGACAGTGAAATTGACAGCTCCTTTCTCCATATACGACCAGAACATGCGCGTACGCATGCACTACAATGTTGAAGTCAAGCAGGCACACAACACGCACGCGGTATGCCGTCTCTGATACGTATCTGTATATTACAATGGGCACGTCTATGCACATGCTTATAGTCGAGCGTTTATATGTTATAGCTTGCACAGACGAAAGGCGACGGCCGCTTCTCCATACAAACGTAGTCCTCATTTTCCTCGCTGGATGGAAAATATTTTTATATTATTTGATGTATATTAACCATAGCTATGCCCCTACGTTTGGCTTTATTAGATTTTTTGATTATTGTAAAAATTAAGAGTGAAAAACAATATTCATACAAAATTTAAAATGCTCCTAACTCTTATAATAATTAAAAATTTGAACAATCAAACGTAGGGGCATAGCTGTGGTTAATATACAACAAATTGTGTCAAAATATTTTCAATAATGTGAATGTCCAGAGCGGAAAATGAGGATTACGTTTGTATGAAAAGGCGATTTCGCACAGGTCCTCCACTTTCGTCTATTAAGACGTTAGCTATTAAGCTAACTTTATCATTTGATTATAAATCTCTAGCTGCTTATAAGGTTGGTACTGAACTCATGTAAGCCCGATCAGGATTGGTAGAAAAATTAATGCGGTCACGAGTGATGGTAGTGTAGATGTAGAGGATGGTCGTAGAGCGGGTAGAGCGGCTGCGGCGCGTGCGCGGGCATTGCGTGCGTGGGCGCGGCGTTGGAGTCACCGTCTGATGAGGAGTTGAGCTGCTTCTTCTTGAAGTTTGAAGATAGCTAGGTCACGATAGACAGAGCTAGCGCTAGGTTTAGTTCTATAGTTAGTGCGGTCACGAGTGATGGTAGTGTAGATGTAGAGGATGGTCGTAGAGCGGGTAGCGTGGCTGCGGCGCGTGCGCGGGCATTGCGTGCGTGGGCGCAGCGTCGGAGTCGTCGTCTGATCAGGAATCGAGCTGCTTCTTCTTGGAGTTTGAAGATAGCTAGGTCACGATAGACAGAGCTAGCGCTAAGTTTAGTTCTATAGTTAGTGCGGTCACGAGTGATGGTAGTGTAGATGTAGAGGATGGTCGTAGAGCGGGTAGAGCGGCTGCGGCGCGTGCGCGGGCATTGCGTGCGTGGGCGCGGCGTCGGAGTCGTCGTCTGATGAGGAGTCGAGCTGCTTCTCGTTGGGGTTTCCGCTGGAATTGAGAAAGGTTTACGTTAAAATCAGGATAAATATTAAGGGCCTGTTTTACAATGTCCGAGTCCTGAATAAGCTACTTGCCACTTATCTGACGAATAAAGTCATCGTTGGCGTTTCACAATCTTCAAATAAACATTAACTGGTAGTGCTAAGTTTTACAGGAAGTTTTATCTGACAGTTAATTTATTTGTTAATTAGCTATCCAATGCTTTACTTGGGCATTGTGAAACAGGCCATGAAACATAGGAGGAAGGACTCGTAATAAATGTTTTCAAGCTTAGAAACAAATAAAGTCTTGGGTGTTGTTGGGTGAGGGCCGTTTAAGAAGTAAAACACTCTTACGGTCAATCAAAATTTTAATTGATTATCGAAAAAAAGTACTTAGATACACGACAACATACTGTTTGATAATAATATATAAAATTGAGTTATAATTGTTAGATAAACAGATGTTCATCTGACGTAGTTTAAAGGGGACACCTGTGCTGCCCCCAATTATCACACTTTGTCTCTGAAAAATTGGCACAGAGACAGAGCTAGCTTAGACGGATTTCTTTTATTTTGATGAGCACACTACCCCGCCTAACAGACGTGAACTCGTTGAGGCGCGCTGACAGCCCCTACTGACGTAACTTGATATGGCGCGCTCGGTCGACCACTCTTTTTAGAATAGGGTTTATGCTCCATCGGCTGCGGCTGTTAGGTTAGTTTTGACATGTATATACATAGAGAACGTTATAGGCCGACTTCAAAGTTGGGGTCATAACAAGATCAGTACCCCTAGTGTAAATTTTATCGACATCATAACGTGACGATCGCGTTTGCGTTAAGTCTCATTTTGTATAGGATTTTGAGTTTCCAAAACGTCCCGCTTGGCGCGCTCTTTATAAATCCAATACAAAATGAGACTAAACGCAAACGCGTTCGTCACGTTATGATGTCGATCAAATTTACACTAGGGGTACAGATCTGCACTGTTACCATTGAGATGTAATACCGTACCGATTTACTGGTTAGCGAGCGTAAACGAGAATTGTATAGTGCCTATAGCGGTCACCGTCACAAAAAACCTATTTTTTAACTCGTACTATGAACCTTACGTGTTTTCTATATATGTACAGTCAGCATCAAAAGTAGCGGATGAAACAACGCGCCAAAAGTATCTGATATTCCGGATAACATTTCCTTATACAGATAAATGTCTAAAATTCGCGCTCAAAAGTATACCTTTTACAGTCTTAGTTGTTCTATATTAAAGACATCACTTTTTGTTAAGCTGTTACAGAATGGTAGATAGTAGATACTTTATTTGATCCGCTACTTTTGATGCTGACTGTACTTGCTAACGTTAACTCAATTGCAGCTTGAGCACGCTTTTCAATTTTGGGTATTCAACAGACGCTTATTTCAAGGGTCAAATTGTAAAAAGTAAAACTTTAGGATTAATTTTTGGTATTCTATAGTAAATTAACGGAATTCCGTGGTAATTTATAAATTGTTTTTTTTTTTTATTTAAAGAAAGGTAATTATAAAAAAAATTAAAAATGTAATGTTTTGAAAAGAAGTATGCCACTGAGTTTCTTGCCGGTCCCATTGGGGTCCTACAATTTAGGAGATATTTAAATGTTCTCGGGTCATAAGTAGAGAGTTTATTCTACGGCCGGCGTAGCTTTATTCTACGTTCATAAGCCCATTGTAAATTGCTACTTGAATAATAAACTATGTTTATTTTTAGAATATTTCGACTCGTTAATCGCTCTGAGTTGACAGCGAAAGATTAGTAGGTACACAAAAAAAATTTCAGCTATGTATTTCTGCAGTTGCAAGTGGCTATATTTGGTATCCTTTTACCATACGGGCCGTACGCCACTTACCACCATTGTCCAAAAAACTTCGCCCAAACGGGATAAACCTACTCCGACACCGACAAAAGATGCTTCCTTCCACATGATCGGACGTCCCGGGATTAGGACTCGAAAGAAAAAATAAAAAAAACTACAGAAAAAAAACAAAAGCCGCGCCTTAATGAAACGTCAATAACTGACACGCGATACTTTGTAGTGAAACTCGATATTTGCAGTTTTTTCTAATTGTACTGTTGAAGTTTAATGAAGTGTTAACAGCGCGTATTGTAAATTACAGATATGTATAATTATCTGTTTGCAGCAACTTCCGAGAGTTCAACAGGAGCTTCAACATCCACTCCCCATTTTCCTCTCTGAATAATGACATAATGAAAATTGTTTTTTACATATTTTGATGTATTTTAATCATTTGATTATTATTTTATTTATTAGAAACATAATTACAGTCGAAACCAAAGCACGGTATAATTGAGATTATAAAAAACAGATCACAATTATTGTACAAATTAGGAGCGAAAAACAGATTTCATGCAAATTTTAAAATGCTCTTAACTCTTATAATAATTAAATATTCGTAAAAATCTAACCCCTACGATATATTACATAGCTGTGGTTGTGTGTGGTTGGTCAAAATATTTACAATAATATTAATATCCATCCACAGAGGAAAATGAGGACTACGTTTGTATGAAAAAGCGATTACGTGCGGCCGTCCACTTTCGTCTTCAACTTTAGCCAACTCTATAACCCTAAAGTATTTGTTAGATATATAATTGTCCGTGACGTTACGTTTCTAATAAACATAATAACGTAGCGTAATAGGCAATAGGGTTGTTTCCATCTACAAATCTTAGGGCAGAATTGTATCCCAATAAATTCTTTTGGATTATAAGAACATGTTAAACTACTTTTAGGGGACACTGTTGACAGTTAGGCGATAAATAACAAATGACAAATGTCAGTTGACAGTTCGTATCTACTACGTGTGTATGTAGTTATGTGTCAAACCGTAAACTGTGACGTCACACAATTTTCAAAGAGCGTTTTGGGCGCGAAAGCATCTGGCAAAATATATTTTGTTAATTTAACATATTTAAAGCCGTTTTTAGTATAAAAGTTGAATTTTAGGGCAACTTTTAGTTAATATAGAACGTAATAAAAATTGGAAACAACCCTATTGCATTAAATACTCCCCCGCAAATGTAATTTTACACTATCTAATTCAGAATGCAGTGTTATTCAGAATGACTCCCCGCGATAATAAAATGACGTCATTTAGTGTACCAAAACAAACTTCAGTGCCAGTAAACTAGTTCGGTCCCGGTTTAAAATTATAGTATTTATGCAACCAATTTTAGCATATTACTTTTTGACTTTTTTGATATGAGATTACACGTAGGCATACAAAATTACAATAAATATCAACAACTTAGAACTTGACTGTACCTAACCGTAAAATTAAATCATGTCAAAAATATTACATTATAATCATCCCAAATGCGGCCCTGTTCGCTTTTACAAACGCAGATGTGACGGTGTCAGGTTACATATGGCCGTCTCGCTCGGCTACGTAGTGCTCTCTCGCTCGGGCGCGCGAAATTATAGCTACAGAGGGCTCAGGTAGGTATTTGGATATTTATTTACTGTACTTAATTAGAAATAAAATATTCATTATAATTAGCAGTATAGTAATTCACATCGTCCTCCTATTTGGCTAGTTCTTTACTACATTGGTAACAGGGTCAAAACAGTTGATAAATCAAAATTGGCTATGACTATTTAAAAAAAAAACACAATATTAATTACGAGTATTCATTTCTTTAAATTTAACACACAAAAAAGTTAAATTGACATACTTGACTCGAAACATTCGGCTACAAAGCATACGCGGATTCAAATAATTTAATAAGTATAAAACAATAATAAAATAAAAATAAGTATCATTAATTATATAAGTAAGTAAACTAGGACGAGTATAGTAATAGTAGTCTAGTTTTTTGTTACTACATAGGCCGATTTAGGTAGTGAAAAATATACAGTCCTGTCCTATATATTTATAAAGATTGTTATACCTATAAAAGTATTTTCATACAATAATTTAAAAACATATTTTAAGTAATTTTCGTTATGATATATGATTCGAATGCATCCCCATAAAAGGAATCAATGGCCATATTTTGACCGTTAAATGTCATTGGTCAACGTTCTATATTTAAAAAGCCGTGGAAGGAACACTCGCAAACAATATCAAAACCGTTCCACATCTCAATAATTACTACCTCGTTTACCAAGAAACAAAAGGTCAAAACATACATCTAAAAATAAACCGTATCCCTACGGTATAAAATTGAGAATCCAATAGCAGCAAAATATTTTCTTGTGTGTATTATTGTTCATTTGAATTTGATCTTAAATTTATAAAGGATAGAGTTGAATTTCGTTTGGAGACGGGTTTAGGATATCGGGTTACTTGAAGCCAGCCAAATGGATAGACAAACGTATGGCCCCTTTATATATAGTGTATATATGAGTTAGCAGCAATTTTGTTATCGTTTTATTCTAAGTATTAGTGTTAAACAGTTTTGTTTATTCTAAAGTGCAAGAGAGACTTTAATAAGAAGGAAGAATAGCTTTTCAAACGTAACGAAATAACGGTAATTTTTCTATCAAATTCCATTTCGGGAGAAAACGGTTTCCTGTAACTAAATCTTAACAAATTACTTTGATTTTGATGTCAATCGCTTCAGCATAATATATTCTAGGTTTATAGATTTCGGTTTAAAAAAAATATTTTTTTGTTATGCTAATTTTGAAAAATGAGATCATATTAACCTAGTTTTTCATTGTGTGTGTGTGAGAGTGTGTGTGTGTGTGTGTGTGTGTGTGTTGTTTAAAATGGAGAATGGAAAATATTTAGAAGTAGAAAAAGTTTTCTTATTTTGTATGATCACGTGGTATACTTTCCTCTTAAGAGGCTGACACGAGCTAAATTCCTTCACTTTTTTACCAGAGTGAAAAAAAAATTAATGGTGGAGCCAAAGATTTTTCTTACCGACGCAAAATCAGACTGATGAATTAAACACACCCTCCTGTTTACTCCGAATCCACGGTTTTTGTGTTTGAAATGTAGTTATTACATAGTACCTTATCATGAGTATTTCGCCAAAAAAGTACGAAGTTTATGTACTTAAAGGATATTTTTTTGAGTCGACATAAACGTAAACGCATTACTTACCAATTTAGGGAACATGTCCATACTACGTGGCCCATTTATCACAATTTTGTACACCCCTCTATTTGTAGTATTTTCAAATAGGAAGGGTGAGCTGATAGATGTGAATAAAATTTTGCGTGGTTTGACGTTTTCAGGTTATAAATTGTATGGAGATGACATCTATCAGCGGAACCTTTCTGTTTTAAAAATACTAGTTGTCACGTAGCAGTGTTAGTCAATTTCTTTAACGTTTCGGCCAACACTGTCACTTAGTAACTCACACATGTGACTTTAAACTATAGGAACGCAATCTCCGTAGGCAGAACTTATGCAAAAGTGTCCAGTGGTCAGCTATAAATAATATTTCCAAATCTCTCCAGAGTAGCGCTAGAGTAGCTAAGAACCTAGGCGTTATTGACATAGTGAAGTGCGCTGTCTATGATTTGTTTTTTTTTTTTTTTTCAAGTATTCTAGATATTGTAGCGCCACCTATTTAAGGTTTTTCAGATGACACTTTTTGGTATATGGAGATTCCTTTCCTTATCTCCACCTTCCGTACTTTAAACTTTCCTTTACAAACAGATAGCTTTAAAAAATGTATCAGTGTTGCTAGCTGTGAGTTTGTAAGTTTAAAAAGCGCCAAACTCGCGTGATTTTGCTAGAGAATAGTCTGTGAGGAAAGAGAAGAGTAGTGGAATGTATGGGGCCCAATACATTCCACGACTCTTCTCTTTCCAAACAGACTCTATTAACTACGTGACCAAAACCTAAGACACCCTATCCTCCCGTGACCAAGTTGTATTTTGAAGACTCCTCCTCCCCCGCCCCTAAACTAGGCACGTAGTATGGGTACGTTCAAAAATATTTAACGAGTGAATATTCTTTCTGATCAGTTAAGTATGACTTATTAGTAATTACATTATTAAAACTTAAACACTTATCCGTCTTCACTTAACATTTAATTATGTTCACACTTAATTGTGTGATAAACATAAAGGTATAATATATCCGTAATATTAGAAGACCTAAACTAAACTATCTGGCTTGACAATGATAGTTCCTTTCCAAGTTTCCTTATTCTGTCGTTTTGGAAAGTAAAAGTAGTATTTACTTACTGGACAGTTACTACAATCTTCTTCCTCGCGTTATCCCGGCACTTTGCCACGGCTCATAGGAGCCTGGGGTCCACTTGACAACTAATCCCAAGATTTGGCGTAGGCACTAGTTTTTACGAAAGCGACTGCCATCTGACCTTCCAACCCAGAGGATAAACTAGGCCTTGTTGGGATTAGTCCGGTTTCCTCACGATGTTTTCCTTCACCGAAAAGCGACTGGTAAATATCAAATGATATTTCGTACATAAGTTCCGAAAAACTCATTGGTTTGAACCCGCGACCTCCGGATTGCAAGTCGCACGCTCTTATCGCTAGGCCACCAGCGCTTGAACAGTTACTACAATATGACAATTATATTGCTAGTGATGTAAAGTAACTGCTATTTTGGTAGCAATTGAGATCATACGATCTTATCCTCCATTCGATCTTATCCGGGTATACCTTACATACTTATATACATATAAAACACCTATACGAGTAAGGAACAAATATGTGTTCATCACACAAAGCTCTTACCGGGATTCGAACCCGGGACCATCGTAGGCAGGGTCACTACCCACTAGGCCAGACCGGTCGTCAAATTGTATTATTTTTATTTAATTGCTCTATGGAACTTGTCATTCTACCTTATCTAGGTTATAAAAGTATGCCAAGTGTCAACGTCAATGATAATTCCCAATTTAAAAGAGACTCAAAAAGTATTAACTACATACATTACTATACGTACTTATCTTTTGTAAACTGAACACGTTTACAAATAAACAAAAAAGTCAATGCCTCCCTGAACGCACTGTTTTTTTTTTGTTTTTTTTTTTTAATTCTCTGGGCCCGGGACTTCCGCGCCATTGAGCCGAAACAGATGCGGATCGGCCAGATAAGAAGCGATCTGATTTTAAAGATAGGCCGGTTTTGGGAGCTATTGTATTAGGAGCATGGAAGCTTAATTGATTTAAAAATAATTGTAAGTACACCAGGCTCACAAAACGTGTCATATGCATATAGTCTGACAAACACAATTTGTCAGTTAGTAAGAACCAGGAAAACTATACTCATCCCTTTGTTTTGGGTGCTAGTACGTAGTAAGACAAAGAAAGTAGGATTCTCTCTGTCTACGTTTGAAATGAGACAGTCTGGGAGTCCCGGGCCAAACTAATATGCAAATTATGACTTCCAATCATATCTAATCCTAGGTCTGAAAAGATGTTGCCAGGCTGAAAAGTGGTGCTCCGATATTCCAATTTTCATATATTCGCCGTAAAAACATACATTGTTCAAAAATCTAATGCAAGAGTAATTACTGTTTGATTTTAATATCGGTATCAACTATAAATCAAAAATGATGAATAAATCACTAACTCATTAAAACCGTGGTTTTAAACTCAATAAAGCGGAATGGAATTATTATTTCTTATTATTATTTTGTCTCATTAGCCTGGAGAATAGAAAAATAAGTAAGCATAGAGTGCTCACTCCATACATCAGTACCCCTAGTGTAAATATTTTCGACAGCGAAACGTGACGTACGCGTTTGCGTTAAGTGTAATTTTGTATGAGATTTTTGACTTTCCAAAACGTCCCGCTTGGCGCGCTGTTTAAAAACCCATACAAAATGAGACTTAACGCAAACGCGTACGTCACGTTTCGCTATCGACTAAATTTACACTAGGGGTACTGTATTCTTACGAAAACGCTTATTATTTTCGTAGTCGACATCTAGCGTCAAGTAGCAGCAGGAGACAAGAGTTATATAGTAAAGTAAAACGTAGTACCTAGCGAAATAATATTTGTTCACGCCGCTTCGCTACGTTTACCATTAATTATATGTTTATTCTGAGTTCAATCTTGTTTCCACTACACAGAGCATATATTTGCATTGTATCGAGCCGCACCCAATCATAACACCTGAATATCGCGTGATATGTATAATTAGCCAATCACAGCTCCGCATCCTCACGACACATATGCCGGAGCCTTCAGCTCCCTACACTTGCTTTCCTATCGCCACACAAACCACACTATTCAAAAATATCTAAAAAACTGTAATTAAACAGTATTTATTATATTTGATTTGTGGTTTGCTTTCTAAAAAATCTAAATCCTTGTTCCTATACGGAACAAAATGGCGACCGTGACCGGACCTGCAGCTATTAATCAGATTTCGAAGTCTCCGTTGCAGTTCCTTTGTTCCTAAGCGACGAGTTCTCCGCCACGTGCGCTACGTGCAGCGCCTAGATGCCTGGAGAAGTTCCAAGGCATCAGCTGTGCCCTATCCTGTGCATCGTGCAGCGAGACCCGATCGCCCCAGCGTCTGAGAGGCGCACCTACGACCCACCACGGAGTACCTCCGCCACGTGTGCTACGTGCAGCGCCTAGTTGCCTGGAGAAGTTCCAAGGCATCAGCTGTGCCCTATCCTGTGCATCGTGCAGCGAGACCCGATCGCCTCAGCGTCTGAGAGGCGCACCTACAATCCACTACGGAGTACCTCCGCCACGTGTGCTACGTGCAGCGCCTAGTTGCCTGGAGAAGTTCCAAGGCATCAGCTGTGCCCTATCTTGTGCATCGTGCATCGACTCCCTATCGCCCGCGTCTAAGAGGCGCGCCTACAATCCACAACGGACTCACGGCCTACACGCAGCAGCCACGTGCCACGTGCCACGCCGCACCGGAAAGCGCCTACTTTGTTCTGCCTGCCCTATAATCAAGTGAGCCCGTTCCTATTACTTTCCTAGTTCACTCCTCTTTGATATTTGCCAGGAGCGAATCCAGTTACTCAAAAAAAAAAAATTATAGCCTAAAATACCTACTCAATTTTTCCAACCGAAAGGCCTAAAAGACAATCGCCTACCTATATTTCTGCTTGCAGAACCTATTTTAAGCGATTAGAAATACCTATCTTTACCAGTTGCACTCCTATTACTCTAAATAATCTTTGTTAGGCACCGCTAGCATTGCATTTGTAATAGCCTACTTCACTGTGCAGCTAACTTCATTAAAACATTAACCTGTTTAAAATATTTTTGTCAATTTTCCAATACCTAATTGCACCCACGTGGTCACGCCTGTTCATAACCTAACAGTTTCCAGCCAATCATTTCATTTCCTAAATTTTAAAATTAAAGTTTGCAATTCTTGCCCACTCGCTTATCGCATCGAATCAGCTGTTTAGCCCTTCATTTTTTGCTATTCCAGTGACCTACATTCGGTGCAGTATCCACAACGCCCAGGAGTGCTGCGCGAGCGCACTAGTTCCTCCGCGCGTGCCCGAGAGTTCATTATCGTCTGGCAGAACGTACGGCGCATCGTGGGACCATTGAGCGAGGAGCGTATCGTAAATATTATATAACTTGTTTACGTACATTTGCATTCATTTTGCCTTGATAATTTCATTGTGACAAGTGATTCTTTATGTCGCCTATAGATTCAAAAATGCCAGAGAAAACGCCAGAAGAACAACTTAAAGTACTTAAAACTAGACTTAGTTCAATTAAAGGTCGACTAACTATATTTAAAACCTATTTGGATACTTTATCCGTTCAACAATATATTTCGCCCTTAGAAACTAAACAACTTTCAATGAAATTATCGAGAATGCAATCTTTATATAGTGACTTCGATGAGGTGCAAAGTCAAATAGAGATTTTAAGTGATTCTAACCAAGCTAACGAATTGACAGTCCGCGATAATTTTGAACAAGAATTTGATTCGAACATATCAATTGCCCAAGATATTTTGGAAGTCAACTCGCCTTCCAGGGATGCCTTGAACAACACGGGTTGTTCTCTGCAGTGTCATTATGAAGCCAGTGACGTTCTTGGATTTAAACTCCCTGTTATTAAAATACAAAATTTTGATGGTTCTTCTTTCAAGTGGCTCGAGTTTAAAGAAACATACATTTCTTTAATTCACGAAAATACCAAAATTAAGAACGTACACAAGTTTCACTATCTTCTTTCGTACCTGGAAGGGGAGGCGGCTCGCGTTCTAAGTAACTTAGAAGTATCCGATTCTAATTATTCCGAGGCTTGGCAGCTTTTGTGCAAACGCTATGACAATAAACGGCAATTAATAAACAATCACTTAAAGGCTTTATTTAGTATCGAATCAGTGCGAGAGACCGACAAGTCCCTTCGATTTATTGTTGATCACGTGACTAAGAACTTGCGGGCTCTGTGCACTCTTGGTTTGCCCGCTGAACGGTGGGACGTACTAATAATTTACATGGTGTCGTCAAAATTAGATAGCGACACTTGTTATAAATGGGAAGAACACAGAAATACGCTTCCAGAAATTCCAACTTTAAATGATCTTTTTGATTTTCTCAAAGCCCGGGCTGATGTTTTAGAGACCGTCCATAGACAGAAACATGACAAGTCTAGGCATTTGCCGCATCCGCCCGCGCCTAAACCTCAAACCTAAATTTATTTATTGCGATAATGGTCGTAACTTTGTCGCAGGCGCTAAGGAAATAAATAGTCTTCTAAGATTAAATAAAATTTGTGACTTTGCAGCTCAGCGAGGGATACAATTAAAAAATTACTTTTAGGTATATAATTATACGCTCCTCGCTAGTGGTCTCGCTGAAGCTGGCATTCGTTCTGTCAAACTTCATATATAGGATATTAGGGCCGACACATTTAACTATCAAGCAACT
Source organism: Cydia pomonella (assembly GCF_033807575.1). Classification (NCBI taxonomy): domain Eukaryota; kingdom Metazoa; phylum Arthropoda; class Insecta; order Lepidoptera; family Tortricidae; genus Cydia; species Cydia pomonella. The sequence continues at coordinate 9,920,268 of NC_084726.1, forward strand.
GGCTTCTCTGTTTGCCAATATTGAAGTTATCCTTAACCTAACAGCCGATCCCTCTGTCCTGTCAACCCATCATCAAATGTTTTCCAGCCGCTTACCCCGGGACACTTTAATTGGCAGGCCCCTCACGTCGTTGCCGTCTCCGAGCATCCTGGGTGTCATCTCCACTTCCCGTCGTCTAAACCTAGATGACTTCGTCTGTCTTCGTCACCATAATGAGCTTGAAAGCTGTACGAGCTTTCAACGGCCGGGAGGATGTTCACGCCGCTTCGCTACGTTTACCATTAATTATATGTTTATTCTGAGTTCAATCTTGTTTCCACTACACAGAGCATATATTTGCATTGTATCGAGCCGCACCCAATCATAACACCTGAATATCGCGTGATATGTATAATTAGCCAATCACAGCTCCGCATCCTCACGACACATATGCCGGAGCCTTCAGCTCCCTACACTTGCTTTCCTATCGCCACACAAACCACACTATTCAAAAATATCTAAAAAACTGTAATTAAACAGTATTTATTATATTTGATTTGTGGTTTGCTTTCTAAAAAATCTAAATCCTTGTTCCTATACGGAACAATATTCAAGTAAATAAATACTGAAGATGATTTGTCTCCAAAGCTCATCCGACATCCGATATCGTATCGGACAATGTGAAAACGCTCTTACATTCTGAACATTCAAGATCATAGAGTCAGACCAAGATAAGGCAGCGATTTTGGTAGCAATTGTTATTCTAAACGTCAATGTATGAAATGACGTTTACTTAACACTTGCACAGGCTGGGCTATAAAAATCGCTGCCAACTTAGCTTGGTCTGACTATTTTGCTCCTCAAGAGAAAGTACGTCTGCTCCCGTCCAGTTAAAATGTAAGATCCTTGGTTAGTTGAACTAACAATGACTTACCTGTCTTTGTGCTCTGCTTGTCGGTCTCTTTGCCGTCTATTTTTGAACCAATTTGAAACCTGAAAATTAAAAGATGAATTATACGATGTTAACTTAAAATATAGTCATTTAGCGCCACTTGCACCATTTCACTAACCCGGGGTTAACTGGTTAAACCTGGAGTTACCATGGTTAAACATGAAGATATCATTTGTGGTATATTAGAATAAAGCTGACTAAAAACAAAAATGTTAATACTAGATTATTATTATTATTATTATCTGTAAAGAAGGCAGGCAATTGAAAAAACTGATAATGCCTGTATCCAGAGTCATCAATAAAGTTTTCAGTGTTGAGTAGAATTTGCATTGTGCGCATCTAATTTATTCTTAAATTACTGTAGAGATAAGTTATTGACATTTTATTATTTTATGCTCATCCGGTTATGTCTGCGTTTGTGATCTCTGTATGTACTAACAATAGTCTTGTAAGTTATGTTGTGTAATACTAACACTTTTATGGGTTTTGCCTGAAATAAAGGATTTAATAATAATAATAATAATAAACTCATTGACACTTTGGGCCGATACTATATCCTCTATATGAATACAGAAATAAAATTAAAATACCCCACAAACAAACTATTAGCCCTGTCAAGAATTAACTTATTTTACCATGGTTACCTGTACAATTTGACACTGGGTTAACGTTTTAACCAGTTAGTCGGATGGTGCAAGTGGCGCTTACATTATAACTACCGTCCGTGCCATAAGTCCGTACGTATGTTGCTCAATATTACCTAAAATGCCAAACATTGCCTAATTAACAACCTCTTTATTTCTGATTATTATTACCTTTATTCGTTTAAAATTATTATTATTATTTAGTTTTAGACAGGCAGCTGATGCTGGTACGTCTAAATCAGAATTCACTTAGCACGATTTCACTATTTAGGTAGTTTATCAAGATTGTTTTTAAATTGATTCACACTGCAAGAGTTCACAACTTCAGATTTTTTTTTAACAATATGAATTAAAGAAAGTAGACAATGGCTGAAGCCATAAAACGTGAAAAGAATAAGACTAAATTTAAATATATGTTAAATAAGCATTTTCATATATTGTAGTAATTAATTACCTACTAACAGTTATTTTAGTTACATAACTAGAGACTGACGACCCCACAGCAGACAAACTCATTGTTGAGTTTTGTGAGTTTTTTACTTAAGAATACCAGTGTATTTTAATAAATAAATAATTATAATTGTAGGCAATATTGAGGAAATTTGCGGTACAGTCGACCTAAAAGATATATTTATTCTTAAAGGCACCCGTTATTCTACAGAAACTGATTGAAAGTTGCGTTTTTTAAAGTAATTTGATGCAGATTTTTAGTTATTTCCTCATGTTAGAAAGTAGAATTGTTGCACTTTTGGAACTACGCGCTACGCTCTTGTTTATATTTTGGAATAGGGCTTTAGACATCAATATGGGCACGAGGTGATGAACAACAACTTTGCACCTTGTAAAACAAATAACAGTTGCACCTTACTTTGTAATAAGGCGAAAAATGTAAACATAATTTTTCCCGTTACAATTAAAAACAGGGTATTTTAGTGCACTAACTAGTCATACTCGTACTAGCTTTTACCTGTTTTTAAGTAGGTAGATAATTGGTTGATATTTTACAAGCTTTTATTTAACTTGCAATTTAAGTATGTATGTTTTCACCTCAGCAGATCGAACAAGCCTACTTCGTTACTCCAGGGAGTGAGACAAAGTAGCTTTTTAATTTAGTGAAGGCCATGAACTGCCACTTCATACTTCGGAGTCTATTACAAATTCGAAATACATATTTGAACTACATTCGCTATCCCTTTCTATTCGTTGAGAACACAGAAAGTGACAGGAATAGGTCGATTCATAGTTCGACATTCAAAATTCATTGTAGACTCTAGGGGGTCTGGTGCAAGTGGCGCTTACATTATAACTACCGTCCGTGCCATAAGTCCGTACGTATGTTGCTCAATATTACCTAACATGCCAAACATTGCCTAATTAACAACCTCTTTATTTCTGATTATTATTACCTTTATTCGTTTAAAATTATTATTATTCTTCGGAGTCTATTACAAATTCGAAATACATATTTGAACTTCATTCGCTATCCCTTTCTATTCGTTGAGAACACAGAAAGTGACAGGAATAGGTCGATTCATAGTTCGACATTCAAAATTCATTGTAGACCCCCTATACACCGCTAACAAGTAACACGTTCGAAAACTTACAAATTAACCAAGACCTTTAATATGTTCTCACTACTGAGGTGAAAAGTTGTATGTGTCACACGAGAGCAAAGTTATTTTACATCTCGTGTTTTTGAGTCCCTCGCTACGCTCAAGAATCTTTCGCTTAATTGATCAACAACACTCGCAAGAAAAACCAACTTTCCTCTCTTGTTGTACAAATAACTATTAAGTATATTGATTGATTAATATTGATACTGGTCAAATCTTGCAAGCTAAATTTCACCCACTCCCCGGTTCCTGATTGAGCTGAAATTTTGCATACGTATGTACTTAGGTTGGGTGACAATGCAATATTATGGTACCATCGAGCTGATCTGATGATGGAGACAGGAGGTGGCCATGGGAACTCTGTGACAGAACAACGCAACCTAATAATTGTGTTTGGAGTTTTTAGAATGTCTGTGTGAAGAAAAGTACAGTCAGCGATAAAAGCTTGTATTAAAAATGAAATTTTTACCAAAAACTTACTACCTAGTCGTCTCTCATATTAATTTCTGTTTGCTCAGTACGATGCCCTCAATCATACTGATGTCAATATTGATCGGAGTTACTACCGGTAACCTAATACCCGGTATCGGGTGCCCACCGCAGCCCAACGGTGGGAAGACGGTCGTTGATAAACCGATTCGTACATAAGTAAGATACTTAAGTGAGTTTCTTGTGCCTATCTATTGATACCTAGCGATAAAAAAAACCGGACCAATGCGAGTCGGACTTGCCCATCCAGGGTTCCATACAAATTTAACTATTTTTTTTTAATTTATAGTTTTCAGATTTTTCTCTGTACTTGTAGAGCTTGCCATTTCATATAGTTCTAGGTCAATGGGAAGTACCCTATAAATTTTGATTCCCTTGAGAGTGTCGAAATATACACTTTAGGCGGCATAAACTGCAGTATCTTTTTTACTTTAAATTAGAAGATCGATTTTTTGATAGCTTTAAGGGAATGTATAGATGTAGACTTGAGTAGGTACTGGAACTGACATTGATTACGTTCCGTTCCGTCCGATAATAGTTCCGATCATCGTCTGAGCCTATTTTTCTTACTTTTTTTCAATCCCGCGAACGTGCGGGATCCCGCATGAGTAATCCCGCATTTTTGATCCCGCAAAAAAGGTGTGGGATCCCGCATCAGCGGGATCCCGCGTTTGCGGAATTGGATTCCCTACTAAGACCCCATCATGAAGTATAGAAAACAAGAAAATATACAGTAATATATAGTAACTAACGTTAACGTTTGTATAGTAACTCTATAAATGCTAAATCTTGCTACTGTTTGTTTTACCTTTTTGTCCAATAATGCAGAAATGCAGCAATAGCGTAGAAATGACATCTCACCTCTCTAACGATAAATTGTAATTATATAAGTCCTTATCCTTCTGTGCACACATGTTTAGAGTTATAGTCTTACAACTGTAATTTCCGCTATTGTCTGTAACTTGTTTTGTGAGCCAAATAAATAAATAAAAAAGTTCCCACTCAATTTTTTTTGGATAAAATGTAAAGAATCGAAAGTTACCCTTAGTTTATTTCTTTTTGGAAATTAAAAAGCCTTAAATCTTGTTTGTAACTTTTAGGTCCAGGGGACCATTGGGATTAGGGTCGGCAACACGCATGTAACTCCTCTGGAGTTACATGCGTACATAGGCTATGGAGACTGCTTACCATCAGGCGGGCCGTATGCTTGTTTGCCACCGTAGTAGTATAAAAAAAAAAAATAGTATACCTGTACAGTGGTGAGGCCTGTGGTCTCCGCTAATTCTCTCTTCTCGCGAGGAGAGGGGTACGGATTGTGTATGTACCAGTCTCGTAGAACTGACCGCGACTTTTCCTGCAAGAAATGAAACAGTTTAAAGACAGACCAAGCTAAGTTGGCAGCGATTTTGATAGCCCAGACAGGGCACATATAACGTCAAACTTCTATGAAATAATGACGTTTCCTTAATTAATAACTCACACTTAATTAATTAACACTTGTACCGTTTGGGCTATCAAAATCGCTGCCAACTTAGCTTGGTCTAACTCTAATTACTTTAAGTAACACTTATTGACCACGCCATACAAGGAAAAAGTTTGTTGTTTGTAAATGAAACAGGTAGTAAATTATGTCGCAAGGCAGCATAATGACATATTTAAGAATAAGAATAATAATTATTTATTCTATTTACGGCGAGGGCGTTTATTTAATCCTGAACAAAGCGAAGGATTCTATAATTGAATCCCGAGCATAGCGAAGGATTCTAAAATAGAATCCTGAGCGTAGTGAGGGATTCAATTGTTAACGCCCAAGGTGGAAAAAAAATTGCTACCATGTGACACACTGCTTGTCACATCACCTATGAGGAAATTAAAATGTTTCAAAACATTATTTACCTAAACAAAAAAAAATAGTATGCAAACAAGTAAAAAAATAGTGTCCTAGAATTGAAAAGTGTCACTTTGATCCCTCCTAGCAGGGAACAAAAAGCCCTTTTAGAAATGGTGATGTGAAAATGAATAGTTGGTAGATTGCTGTCACACTTACGTACGAATTTACAAGTGGGACAGAGAGGCAACACGTCGAACGTGGTTCGCGGTAGGCCCTCAGAACTTACTAAACTTACGCCGACTATTCGCGAGGACGACAAAGTAACGGATATGAGTGTTTCTTTCAACACAAATTGAAATTGGTGAGGCCAGTAAGTTTCCTACTCCAGCATTTTGACATTTAAGTGATTTAAGACTTAAGTAAAATACCCTTCTGGTTCTTCTGAGAATGAATTAGAATGCTCCTATTGCTATTACGATCGCCGAGATTCTAACTACTACTACTACTAGAGATACTATTGAAAGACATGCATTTGCGGAGGAATATTCTAGACAATCACAATATTTGAAACTAATATTAAAAATTATTATTAGTAATAATATTTCAAGGAGGAGTTTTGGCCGAAGGGTGTAAAGTTCCGCCGGTTCCGCAGCCGGCTCTCTGACACTGCCGGACTGAGTAATGCATAGCAATGTGCAAGTTGCAGAATATTCTCAAAATTTGCAAAGTATCTGGAAACTACCATGAGAAAATTCTCCTGCAAGTTTCCACTGAGAAAGTTTCCGTTACTCAAGTTTTATCTGTTGACGACTGTTTTATTAAATATTTACGTCACTCATTGGCGTCTATTTCAAGTGTCTGTATCTATAAGATGGTTTGGCAATAAACGTGCAGAAAAAAATACCGAGAACACATCGAAAATACTTCTCACATTGCAATTTTTGAAAATTCTCTTTGGCACATTGCTTGATAATGCATCGCAGCGATGACATATTCTGTAGTTTTTAGATATATTTTTTGTAGTATGTATACTAGCACTAGTTGCCTGAAATAATGATATATCATTTCATAGACTAACCTTGAAACAATAGCTAGTTTCTTCGCCGTCCCATATCGTTCTAGGTAAGGGGAACTTGCGCCTAACTCTGTATTTGCCGACGGCTCCGAGTGGCCGCCCGCGCAACCTCTCTGCCTCCATGTAGTGGGCTGCAACAAAGGGATTTTTAGTCAGGCCGGCTATGATACTCTTAAATGAGAGTTTTCAGGCACTGGAGCGCATCGTTTGGAAGGAGTTCGATGCTAAGGAGGTCGAAATCCCATTAAGTACTAAAAGTTTTTTAAGTTCGGGTTTGAATGCCCAGTAATGAATGGTTCAGTCTTTTTTTCGGTATTGTCAAATATTGTGCCTTTTCCATCTATTCTTGGGCATGAACTTCCATATATTAAGAATTAACATTACCTTTAAGTCACAGAATCTGAAGTTTCGCATGGTTATGAGGACTGAACGTGTTTTACTCCAGTAATCTATACAACTCCTTGAAGTTCACACGATGGAAAACCACCATGGCTTTGGCCTTAAGCACGGATTAATGAACAGAAAGAGTAAAATATTAGTCATAATATGTGGTCTGCTGAATCATGTTCTTACCTTTAAGCCATAAGGTTTGGAGTTTCGCATGGTTATGTGGACTAAACGTATGTGATTCCAACAGCCTATATAACTCCTTGAAGTTCCCTCGATGGAAGGCCACCATGGCTTTGGCCTTCAGCACTGATTCGTGGGCGTGGAGGCGCTCGCAGGCTGGGAGGGACCAGAGGAAGCGGCCGAGACGCTCGATGTTGCCGGCTTGTTGGAGGACCTGCGCAATGGAGAACACGATAAGACACTACCGTAGTTAACCTCTCAATACCTAAAACGCGCACACTGTCTATTTGTATCGGAGTAAATGAGATAGCACTGTCGCATGTTACTGGGCCTGGGCAAGGGAATAATAAGAAAATTATTTAAATAAAAAAAAAGTGGATTATTATATATAGCCGATTTCGTTCAATCATGTATCGAGTACAACCACGGTCTTTGAAATATAATTAATATGAACATATATTTTTCTTACTTGACTAAAACAAATAGTCTTTCTTAAAAAAACTATTTAAGTAACATCAATTTCAAGGACATTGGGTGTTGACAGCCCCTTAATATTATGAAAAGCGAAATTTGGAAGTAAAGTAAGTAATACTTACTTTATTCGTAAACACAAACATAGAAGATTTAAAAAAATTTAGAAGATACTGACGGGCCGATTCGAAAAATGAAATACGATAACGATAAGTTCTGGTTTAGATAATATCTTATTTAGATATCGTTTGTATAATTGTACAATTGACATGTCGTATAATTGACAGAAGCAGCTCGATTCGTTTCGGGCTACCAATGTCACTTTGAAGTTACAAATATCATAGATAGATCTTATTGGGATCACAGCGGAATCGAAATAAACGTCAATTATGACTTGTCGTTTATAATATCAATATTTTAAAGATCTTTCCAAGATCTTTAACGTGTCTTAATCATTCTTCGAATCGGGCCCTGAACAGATTAAAAAAAGGATACGTTAAAATATTATTTCTTTTATATTCTTAACTATTGAAAAGTTCCGTTCAGCGGCGGTATCTTGGTCCCACTTTTATCACTTGTCATTATGCCCGTCACTTTCGCACTTACCTAGTTATTAAAACGTGACAGGCATATTGACAAATGATAAAAAGCCGACCATCTTAGCCCTGCTAGTATACATCAGCAGTCAAAACGTGGAGAATCAAATATAAACCTTTTCACAACACCAACTGGTAAAGGCCCTCTTGATTGTTCAAAAACGAATGAGAAAGTTGTATTTAATCCACATGTGGGGCAAAGTAATCAGATGCAAATTTTGAGTTGTTTCCTTATGTCAGCTAGTAGAATTGACTTTTAAATGATGATTTTGAATGAATATTTTTTTATAACGTTTATTTGGATTTGATTTCATTTGAATTTTTTGGTATTTCAGAGATAGTAGTTTCCTTGTGTTGGTGTGGTGAAAATGTTTGTGTTTCACTCGGAGGCAAAGTTTGTTTAACCCTCGTGCATTGAAACGCCACGCTTAAGATTCCACTTCCCGAGCCACTCGCTACGCTCGTGGTTCAATTTTGGAATTTTTCGCTTGCTCGGGTATCAATATTAGCCCGAGCGGTTAAACAACAACTTTGCCCCCTTGTAAAACAAATAACTATTGTCTAAGTCAAATAACAATTGACAGTGGAATTTCCCAATAACACATCTTAGACCAAAAGCCCAAAAGTCGCACGCAATAATAATTATTATTTCCCAATTCCCAACCCTTCAAACGCTCGGACCGCTTACGCACCATCGAAAATTAGAGGGTTAGCGAAATAATGGCTTCATTTTTGCTGTTATTCCATCACTTGTACCAGACAGATCAGTGTAGATGAGACCTACAAACGTGTAAGTTGCGGTAAGTTTTAAAAAAGTTGGAAAAGTCGAAAATTTCTGGAAAATTTCATAGGAAATTAAATTAAGGACCCTTTCACTTTGAAAACGGAAAATTTCGATCTCCATACAAAAATATGAAAACGTTTTGGAACCTCCCAATGGCAGTAGCGAGACCTCAAAATCAGTATCAACAAAAGATGAATTAAGTCTAAGTACGGCCCGCGGGCCAGCTCAGGCCCGTGAAAGGATTTTATCCGGCCCGCCTATGTCCTATGAGATAATTAGTATATGGCATTGGTCCACGATAATCGCAAATTAAAATACATTTTTGCTGCCCTCCTCTTAACTTAAATTTCTTGAACTTTCTGGCATCCCATAAAGAAAGTTTGCCCACCACTGCTCTATGACATCGGTTTCCTTACTTAATAAACTATAGTGGCTCTGTAAGCGGTATACCTCGCGATGAGATTTATAAGTTATCATAAATTACGGCGCAATTCTAGCCTCCTCCGTATAACGTGCAGCGTCTTACGTGGTGACACTGACTGTCCAGATTGTTCGAGACCACGAATTGTTCAGATTGCCATCCCATTTGTGCCCAAAACACTCCTAAGGTCGAGAACTTACAGTCTCTTGGCAGTCCCAGCCACACACACTGTAGCGCACAGAAACTCAGGCCGTGAGCACTAAGACTCTTGAACTCGCTTCTGTCATGGGCACCAGAAAGTGATATTTTTGCAACTCCCTCTGGGCTAATATATGTCGGACATGTCAGATGTATTGTGAAACTGGATGTCACTTGAAATTATTATGTTCCTGTTATTTCTTGTATATACTTTGTCTTTCATCAATTAATTTGTAATGCTGTACAAATTTTGTATGTAACAATAAATAAATAAGCTTAAAAATATAAAAACAACAAATACTTAGGTACATCGTTACTTATTATCATAGCGTATTCACAATGGCACTTTATGCCAGTTTCCAACATTTTGCACATTTTCAAAAAATACGAAACTACTGGCATACAAGCATACAGCGCGCTTGATGGTAAGCCGTCACCGTAGCCTATGGACGCCTGAAACACCTATTGGTGTAAATTATATTTTAGTAAGTATTATCTATACTTGTACTGGCTATTTGTTTAGCTAAATAAATTTAAAAATGCATTATAATTTTCGAAGATGCCTCGTCAGTGTTGCCAGGGTGCTAAAGAGGAAATCCCATAACGATGGTATAGAAGCCCCCTAATGGATGGTATCAGTTACTTCCATAATTGGAGGGTTGGAACCGAAATAATGGGATTTGCCGGGGCGAAATATTACGTGTGATAAGGGATGTTATTAAATAATGTGGATTTGTTATTGTTGTTGTTTTTCAGTGCGGGGTGTGGAATATATGTATTTTAATACAGGTTTTTAGGGAACTCTAAGAAGTACCTCAAAAGGAAAAACGGAACCCTTATAAGATCACTTTGTTGTCCGTCCGTGAGTCCTGTTTGTCTCCCCCTTCCTGTTTGTCTTCACCCTTTATCTCGAGACGCGTGGAGGTATCGAATTCACATTAAAACCATATAGGTACTCAAGTTTATAGTCCCTTGAAGCTATAAAAAAATAAATTTTCTTAGTTAACGTAAAAAAAGATACGGCCGTTTATGCCGCAAAATACGTATATTTTGATTCTCTAAATGGAATCAAAATTTATAGGTTATTTTCTAAGTTAACGTAAAAAAAGATACGGCCGTTTACGCCGCAAAATACGTATATTTCGACACTCTAAAGGGAATCAATATTTATAGGTTATTTACTATATGTTACCGTAAAAAAAGATACGGCCGTTTATGCCGCAAAATACGTGTAGTTCGACACTCTCAATGGAATCAAAATTTATAGGTTATTTTCTAAGTTGACGTAAAAAAAGATACGGCCGTTTACGCCGCAAAATACGTATATTTCGACAATCTCAAGGGGATCAACATTTATAGGTTATTTTCTAAGTTAACGTAAAAAAGATACAGCCGTTTATGCCGCAAAATACGTATAGTTCGACACTCTCAATGGAATCAAAATTTATAGGGTACTTCCCGTTGATCTAGATAGAGTGAGCACTCTACTATCTCTCTGACCGAAATGAGGAACCTTCTCCATTCGTTCGAAGTTTAGTCTATTTGTACACCAGCAAACTCTTCTGAAATTCCAAGTGTCCACATCCTACGTCGTCCACTTAGGCGCTTAGCATGGTCCTGTTTTTATTAGGCGTATTGTCTCCGAGGTGGTCACAAATATTCGCCTATCTGCTGAACACACATGTGCCATCCGGTGTCCTAAATAAACATTATGCACTTGCAAGCTGTGTTAAAATTGCCAATCTTACACCGTTATTATTAACGTTAATACCTACGGGTGCCTAGCCAAGGTTGCAATCGCTTGCACTACGATAACGAAACGGTTTGTGTCTATCTCTCTTACATATAAGTGCGACAGTGATAGTTGCGTTTCGTTCGCTACGGAGCGTTAAGAGGATACGGGAGCTGAGATTTAAATATTTTAGGTGAATATATCCGTCTCGTAAACGGAAGAAAAATCTCAAAAAGCGATGTTTCGTACTCGACTGCTTCCTCCTCCAAAACTTAATCAAATGTAACGAAATTTTCAGATCTAAACGGTAATGAAATTATTTGTGTCGGACTGTTTTACTTTTAGGCTAATTGATGTCAGTTTTGAATACCATGCTTCTCTTTGCGGCCTAGTTAGTTAGTGTTAGTTAGACAGTCTGACGTATATATTAATAATAATTATCTGTGTTGAATAAATCATTGTTCTAGCTTCAATGACCACGGAGGAAACAGTCGAGTACGTTTGTATGGAGAAATGACCACTCCTGTTGCCTCTTAACAATTTACATGTTGGCTGCGTAGCCAGGAGGAATGTCAGTAGCTGAGATATACAAAAATATACAAAATACAAATAAATAAATAAATATTCTAATATATATATATTATTCTTATTTTTGATACGACCGCATAACAAAGGGTAGTTAGTTTAGGCTTTTATGAACACACTTTCATAGATTTTATAAAAAACAGACGACTAAATTTATAACATCTGTCCGAAAATATTTCTCAAAATATAAGTAATTATAATATAAGTTTAAATTTAGGTATTTCTATACTTATTTACTTATATTTGTTTCGCATGCCGTTTTACCTGTAAGTAATTGTGATACCACTCCTTACGTGATATTAGATTGTACGTTTTTAATGTATCGATGTCAACAATTGTTGGTGAACCTTCAATAAATAAAACAAAAAAAATGTGCATTGCCGCTCGAAAACAAACTTAAATTAATTATGCTCAGTACCCCTAGTGTACATTTATTCGATAGCGAAACGTGATGTACGCGTTTGCGTCAAGTCTCATTTTGTATGGGATTTCGAGATCCTAAAACGTACCGCTTGGCGCGCTGTTTCTAAATCCCATACAAAATGAGACAAAGCAAACGCCGTACGTCACGTCACGCTATCAGATAAATTTACACTAGGGGTTCTGATAGTTAAGGAAAGTGATCACGTGATCGACTACGATACAAAAGGAGAAAACGTTTTTCCACTTCTAAACATTTTCCATTCTCCATAATTTTTAGTAGTAGACATCAAACTCAAATTGATTTGTCAAGATTTAGTTAGTGGAAAACGTTTTCTCCCGAAATGGAATTTCATAGTAAAAGTATCGTTATTTCGTTAGGATCGCCAAGCAGAAATCACAACCTCAGAATCATGCCCGCCGTAATACGAATACACTGGGCTATTGTATTGTTGTATTGTATTTGCGCAAATATATTTAGGGCCAAACACTTTTTTAGTACGAGTTTACTTTATTGGACTCTCCTTAGATATAATAAAAAAACTTTAAAGTCTAAATTTCATGCTTTATCATGAATTAGTATGATGAAAGCCTTAAAAATATTTATCCAAATCGTCAACTTTTGTTACGTCCACAGAAAAGATTCCCGAGCGTTTTGGACCCATTAACTATAATTTAATAGCCATCACTTTCTTTTGCGGTATTTAGAAATATAAAAGATATATAATTTTAGCAAATTAAATAAGTACGTCATCGTTGTATATATATGTTACTTAATTTGGAAAATGCCTGCTAATACTCAACTTAAATAACAATGATTTTACAACCATTTTTCTCGCTCGATATCCCATCACATCACCTATTGCTATACCAACTTTTTTCCATGGCTCGCGTAGCCAGGCCCCTCGGCAACCTAATCCGAAGAATTGGCACAGGCACTAGTTTCTACGAAAGCTACTGCCATCAGGCACATAAGACACTTAGGTACCCGATCGATTTAAAAAAAAATCTTAAGAAATTAACCCTTGTTTTAAAAACGCCTCACGGATTCCGAACCTCGTACCCCTTAATACCCGGATCTATTTCTAATTTGCCCGGAACCCTCAAAACAAACAGTGGCCATGGCGACCGGATATCCGGTTACTGGGCGGGGCGGGACACGCCTACAAATGGAGCCTTCACAAATATTACGGTGTTTTTGTCTATTCTATATATATATTAGAGGCAAGAGGAAGAGGTGAAATAGTACATTGTGCAACGAGGGGGGTAAGTGAAATATTGGACACGAGGGTTAAAGACCCGAGTTTGCAATATTCTTTCTTACCCCGGAGTTACACACAATGTTTTTCATCACACTTACGAAGAAGAAACTAAATTTTAAGAGAAATAATTCTCAAATACGGTGACATTTCAAGCATTCGTCCGCCATTTTGTCATTGTTTGACAGATTAGGCATCGAAGGCACAGACCTGTTCGGCAGTCAGTCAGTTCGGCATGATTGAAAATTTTATAAATATATTTGAAAAGTCTATTAAAGAAATTTAATCTTTTAAAAAATAAACAAAAATATTAAATTAGAAACGTCAGTATTTTAAAAGTAAACCTACATGGTACGTATAAATTAGAGACAGAATTTACAAAAAAAAGTCCTACTCCCTCCCTAGGAAGTTATAGTAATTTTTTTCACAATCCTTAACTCCCGCAGGACCAATATAGTTCTTTGTCCTTTATTACACATGTATGAAATAAGATCTTTTTCGAGCAAGTCTGATAAAAACTATTTTTTTATCAAACAAAAACGTCCGCGAGCGTTACTAGGAATTTTTAAATTTTTTTTTTGTATTTACACCTCCGTAAATTCAAGGAAATATGAAAGAATTTTTACCAAATATTAAAGAAATTAAAGGAAACATGGAAGAATTTACACCTCCGTAAATTAAAGGAAATATGAATGAAAATACACCTCCGTAAATTAAAGGAAATATGAAAGAATTTACACCTCCGTTTAGTCTTGATGTGAATCAAATAACAGATGACGGTAGAAATGCCTTATCGTATCTTAGACAAATAGACCACCAAGGCGCAATGCATTGTTGCAAATTCTCTTACTACATAAAAATAAAATATGACTTTAAACTATTTTAAATCAGTCAATTTTAAACCTTAGCTTCTTTAAATTAGAGTTCTTTTCCCAACAATGTTGTAAACACACTTGCGACCTTTATCACCGGATTTGGGTTGTGATAAATAAAAACTTAACAAAACGGTACAGTCAGCTGCATAGAAATTTGAATGCAAAGATGCTAAGCTAATAATATTGCTGACTGTACCTTCAGTGTCAAATCTTAACCCTATTTGACGACCGGTCTGGCCTAGTGGGTAGTGATGCCCTGCCTATAAATCCGATATCCGATAGTCCCGGGTTCGAATCCCGGTAAGGGCACCTGACGGACGGTTACAGTTTACGGTTCAATTTGTAATGATTAATGGTTAATTGCATTAACTTTTCGGCCAACACTGCGAACAGGGCAAATCAAATAAAAGCTTGTAAAAAACCAAGTAGAGTCAGACCTAGATAAGTTAGCAGCGATTTTGGGAGCCCAGACAGTGCAACAGTTACTTTAAACGTCAACATTCTATAAAATTATGACATTTATTTAACACTTGCACAGGCTGGGCTATCAAAATCGCTGCCAACTTATCTTGGTCTGACTCTACCGACTCTCATATAGTCATAGATGTTATTTAAAAGGAAGCAATGTGGTAAATGGTGTAATAGTTAATTCTAAGGTAGTATAATTTTAATTAGGTAGCTTTTATAATACTTTTTTACATCACTTTCGGAAAAGGAGCCTTCTAGGCTATTTCTTTTAGCTTAAATAATATTTTTAAACATAATATTTTCCTCATAAGTGTTGAGATAAGCAGTATGTAGCAAAATTATTTCCACATTGGGCGTTAACACTTGAATCCCTCACTACGCTCAGGATTCGATTTTATAATCCCTCGCTACTCCGTGATTCTATCATAGAATCCTTCACTTCGTTCAGGATTTAATGTACGCCCTCGCCGTAAACATAATATCACTTCATCTCCTTTATGACACAATCTACTATGAATATTCAAAAGGCTTAGCCAAAATTAAAGAATTAATCTGATGTGTATTTGTACCGTAGCCACCGTTGGTGCGCATAAGACCTTTACCACAACTTTTAATATAAATTTAGATCAAATCAAAAGATAAAGAACTCCCATTTATCCTTAAAAAGGGAATCTATTTGTCTCTGGTTTATCGTTGCGTATGACCAACATCAAAACAATAAATTTAAAAACAAAAGAACGAATAAAGTTTACCACACACGAACACTCACCTCGCATACGCAGGCAACCTGCTCCTGTGTGAAGCCGAAACTCGGCAGGGGAGCGTCTCTGGGGGGGGTGGCCTCCCGCTGCCCCCACTCGGGGCCCCCCAACATATCCAAATGCTCGTCTCCTGCCACTTTGACACCACAATTTGACACTACAAATTAGCACCACTTAACGGTGCTAAACAATCCACAAAGTTAAAGAATGGCGAGCCTTATGCAATTCGAATTTGGAATTCGATTTTGACACGCACTAAAATGCATTTGTTTGAGGCGTTTTTTATAAGTCTTAAATGCGATCGTGTTTGTTTCACCGTTTTGTTTTTAAAAAGCCTTTAAAGGCAGCTATATAAACAGGGAAGGCAGCAGTCCCAAAAATGTTTAAACAAAACCGAGCACCTTGAAGCGGCAATTATTTGTTTTCGGATTTCGAAAAGCGCCGAAGTTTGTATTGATTTCGAATTGGTTTTCTTTTTACCGGTAAATAGAATCAATATTTGGTCACTTCAAATGTTTTTTTTTTTTTCTCATTAGTACCCAGTCTCTGTCTGGCTTGACGTTCACTTACACAATTAATAAATTAATTTTTAAATGCGTTTTGAGTTTATTTCTTAATCGCACGTGAATCTATTTTTTCTCTTCTTTCTCATTTTAAACTCGAACAGACAATACCTGTAACAAAAAAAACTGTTAATAATTTTGTAAGGTATCTAAAAATTTTATTGCACGCTAAATAGATACATATAGCAGGTCAAACAAGTTTGTCAGTAGAAAAAGGCGCAAATTTCAAATTTTCTATGGGACGGTAACCCTTCGCGCCTACATTTTTTAAATTTGCCGCTATTTTCTAGTGATGGAAATGGCTTGACAGACTATGTACAAATTAAGATACTTTGTGCCACAACTAACTTTTCTTTTATATTTCTATATGATTACTAAGAACCACGATTATTTAATTCTATATTATAAGATAGGTATATAACATGAGATCGTGTCCCCATCATATTAATTTCTTATGTAAATAGCTATATAAGTATTGTATATTGTACAGTCCCAGTATTTAAAACGTAACAAAAACTGAAAAAAAAATCGTACCAAAAAAAACCGAACAATTTGGCGATACTATTTTTCTCGTTTAGGATCTAAACAGCTCGTGAATCAAAATATTCTTTACAGTACATATGGGGCTACTTTATAGCACTAGTGCGAAAAGTAGCATATTACGTTACTGTGTCGAACATTTAAAGGGCCATATGTACTGTAAAACGTTGTACGATACATGTGCGAATAGGTAATTCGCAACTCGTGTCGATTTAAAACACTCCCTTCGGTCGTGTTTTAATTTATCGCCACTCGTTTCGAATTTCCTATTTTTCGCACTTGTATCGTAATGTACTATATTGTATAGACTGACTTGCCTCTCCCCCGCAAAAATCGGCAGACTGTTTTGTACAGAAAATCAATAAAGCGTCTTCTCCAGTTGTTAAATGCTCTAAAGATTTAAAAGACAGAAATACCATTTGTCTTAATATTGTTTTTAATATTCAGTATAAATTAATGTAAAGCGCTTATTAATAGTGCTCGTTTGACGTCATTAATTTATTATGAAATATGGCGCCCACGTGTCTCCTCTGTGTATTTTTGTCTCAGACATTTCACTGTTTCTTGCATTCTTTGGAATAACAACAACTACCATACAAGGTTTCAAAAAAGCTTTTAAAAATATATATAAAAAAAATAAGTACAAAAAAGAAACATAACATAAAAAAAATAACTTAAGTCTAGCGTAAGCCTAATATACACAACACACGACCTGCATTGCCACGTTGAATGCGCAGGCGTCAGGAAAATAGGATTGAAATTTTTAAATTGACGAATTTTTTTTGAAGATACAGTCGCTATCAGTTATATTTTCCCTCGAGTTTTTACCCACTACCCATTTCTACATTGGAGAGATGAAAATATCCGCCTTTTTTGTCGAGACCTTATTTTTCGCACTTGTATCGTAATGTACTATTACGGTACAAGTGCAGAAAATAGGAAATTGGAAATACCTAACTCCTTAAAAAAAAAGAATTACTCAAATCGGACCATGGGTGTCGGAGTAATCGGTGAACGTACATAAAAAAAATATGCACAACCGAATACAGACAGAACCTCCTCCTTCTATGAAATTGAAGTCAGTTAAAAAACGAAAATAGAAATTTCGTCACCTTCCGTCAGTCCGTCACCTATCGTACATGGAAGAGCGTTAGAGCAAATAACGAAATTTCGATTTTCGTTTTTTCGCGGTAGGGCCTTTTAGATTAGTAAACTTATCCAAAAACCACAATAAATTGAATAAGAATTAAAGATCTGGTTTCCTAAGACAGCGGAGCAGCCAAACAGCAGCCGTCTTCATACAAAATACTACTCCATTAATATATTTTGTTTTTGCGAGTCACTTCTGGATGACATTGGCTCAGGACCGGGATAAGTAGCGTACAGAGAGAGGCCCATGCTCAGCAATGGGCAATAAACTGTGTTTGAAAACCACCTTTCGTTCTAAAAAATATCATCCCCCAATAGCAATCAACAATGCATCTTCCAAATACCGACAAAATAATTTTCAAACGCGCGCCAGCAGTAACCTAAATGAGCTATCTAAAGAATTGGATATAGATATAATTTCAACTATAGCATTCCTAGCGTGAGACGTAATTTAGTGCAGAGATATTTTGAGTCTTTTGAGTGAGCGTGTTGTCGCCTTCTTGAATACTAATTATTTACTTATTTATTATTTCTACTTTTACTTTAGTCCTCATTATGTTACTAAGTTAATTAGTACTTTAGATACTTCCACATTATCCTTATTAGATATCATTTGTATCCGCTTTTTTTGGTTGCGATAGTGCGTAACCTTCAGTATTATATCACTACCTGCGAGTTCCTATAATTGGCTTCCTGTATCTACTATAATTTCTGTATTTTCCAGTTACGGAAAGAGAGACCTAAGCCCTCCTACGTATACACGTTCAACGCAGCTGGCCAACTTTATTGTCACGCGTGCAATAGAGTATTTAGCAAGTTCGGCCTGGCCAGCTACATTAGGGCTCATGCTAGACAACGTCCATAATGTTTATTTAGGGTCGCCGTCATCGAAAACGATGAGGAGGAGTATATTATATTTTCTAAACGAAAATCGAAATTTCGTTATCCGGTCTATCGCTTTCCATGTACGGTGTACGAGTGATAGTAGTGAGGCAGGTGACGAAATTTCTATTTTTGTTTTTTATAAGGTACAGCGGTCAAAGTGTAACTGCTCTGATGTTGCAGGTGCCCCCCCCCCCCCTCGTTGAGCTCTGGCAACCTTACTCACCGGCAGGAACACAACACTATGAGTAGGGTGCTGTTTTCTGTAAGGTGGAAGTACCAGTTGGGCTCTGCTCTAGATCTGGAATGATCCACTGGTTGTGCCCTACCACACAAAGCGAGATGATATTCACAATGCCCATACCTCTCTTTTGGACGTAGTTTAAGGACGTACCCCCGGGTCCCCAATTGTTTCGCCATTTAGGGTTCAAGCTAATTTGTTTGTCAATACTAACGGTATGAAATGTCCAATGTAAAGTAAACCCTCAATGGCTCAGCAATTAAAGTCCGTGACTGTACGAAGTCACTGTTGTAGACAAACTAAAATCAACAAACTCGACCGATTGTCACATCATGACACTTAAAACAGGCCTACATTAATCAGAACCTAACACAATCTCGCCCAAAATCTTTGAAAGGGTCGCCATCAATTCAATATTTAACAAACATACCATCACGTACTTTGAATCATTACAAAGATGCACTGACAAGACAACAAAGATTTACTATAAAACTTCATAAAACAAAAACCACAAACAAATTTTTATTTTTTTATATAACAAACTCATCCGAGTTTAAGCTTAGTAAAAACGCCTGTGAAACTCAAATTCGAACGTTCTCATTTTAAATCTTGTAACGTTTTAGTTTTGTAGTCATTTTGTAGGTTAGCTCTGTCTCTTTTCGTGTCATGTTTAGTACGACTGAGTGAGAAAGAAAGAAGAGCGAGATGTTAAATGTTTGGCGTTTTAAGTAATTTTTATCATCGACACGATCAAGGGGCTGATATATGGAGTTGACGGGTTACCAGTGATGTAACTGAATCGATAATTATCCTGTTTACATTTTTTCTTTACGTAAAAACATTACTTTTAAGATAAGGGTTTGTATTTTGTTTGCTTTCGATATAACATTATGCAGACGCCCACCATATTACGGTAGTGTAAAAAAAGTGTAAGTTAATGTTTAGTAAGAAAATCAACTTTGTAATGACGACAGACTGTTCATTGATCGCCTACACATTGTAAATTGTATTGTATGAATTTTTGGCGCGCAAGTTATGCCGCAATCATATCGCTTGCGCTCACTTTATTCTTCGGTATACTTACATAACTTTCTTCAAAATATATTAAAGAGCTTAGATATATCGAAAGGCTACTGATTTTGTTATTTATAGCTAAAAACACATATTCTTGTCTCAAGAATTCATATTAAGAAAGCAATTAGGTATACTCTTAAGACTCTAAATTCAATCCAAGGCTTTGTGCGAACCATTAAACTTTTTATTTAACGAATAAAAAGGTGTCGAACTATTTTTTGAAATAAGAAACCCCATTCACAATTATCAATATTCTTAATGCCTATACAGCCATTACATTCACGTATGAAATATTAAACACAGTTAACGACCAATACCCATAACCTTATTAAATAACACACGCCATTTTACGAACTGACATCGTCATAAAAATATGTTTAAAGACCTCGATATCAACAGCACATCACTATTACCCCACGTGGCGCGATCCCTATCGGGCGGGCCAGCTGTAAAACACTAGATTTATCGACAGATTACCGATTCACGATACGGTACAAATCGCCTCACTATTAGCGATTTGATTTTCGATGGCATTCGAAACATGCCGGTGGGTGCGAACGTTATTGTTTTGGTTCGATTTTTGAATTTTTGGTGGTGCTTTTACTTTCTTAAGTACATTTTGTTTTTATTTTGAATAAAAGAGTAGGTCCATTTAAAGTAAATTATTGTCTAATTTAAATACGACTATGTTACCCTTAATGTTAAAACATTTTTTAAACGTAAAAGTTTGTTAAATTGTTTCGCATTAAGGAATAACGGCGGTTAGTATACGTACTAACCGTACGTTAGTATACGTACCGTAGAATATGAGTAAAATTTCACACAGAAATATATAACTTAAGTTGGATTAACCTATGGAATATTTTTCTAGTCCGAATCATCCTCTTACTGTCATGAGTAGGCAGCGGTAAGTGGCAGTAGCGGCCAAGTTGGTTTTACTTACTTCTTATTTCTGTATCCCTAGTGTACATTTATTCGATGGCGTAACGTGACGTACGCGTTTGCGGTAAGTCTCCTTTTGTATGAGATTTTGAGTTTCCAAAACGTTCCGCTTGGCGCGCTGTGCTTATAAATGGGACTTAACGCAAACGCGTACGTCACGTTTCGAAATCAAATAAATTTACACTAGGGGCTCTGACTATCGTGACATTTATAACAAAAGCATTTGAGACAGTTTAGTTATTTTACCTACCTATAGTCCGTCTAAGCTAACTTTTCGCCGATTTGATCACAGCAAAGTGAGGTGGTGTCGTTATACACGTCATATTGTAATAGACATTTGACATTAAAGATGAGAGACACACTTTGTCTTTGCAATTGCCATGTAGAACTCTGCTAATTAGCTAACTAGCTTGGTCCCACTTTACAGAGGGCCTACCTCGAACCACGTTATTGCCTTTCTGTCGCACTTTTAAATACGTACGTAAGTGTGACAGGGAGGCCGCTTGTCGAACGTGGTTCTCTCTCCGGCATCGTTGGAAAACATTTTAAAAATAAGAACGTTGATTTAAGACTATTTTAGATTTGGAAGATGAAGTGATTAGTGGGAGGCGTAATCTTATTAATAGATGCAACAACGAACGTTGTTTCCTATCTCACTTAATTAAATATTTTAATTAATATTAATGTTCCTTTCCATTTTTAATTCTGCATGACAAATAACGATTCCCTTAATTAGATAACAAACAATTCCAAATTCAAACTCGATAATAAAAATAACCGTTTATTAGATACGATCAACAATTAGGAAAACAAAATTTCAAACACTATTTTAAAAAGACGTATACATTTTATAAACGCGCATAAATACGCCTTTTAAATCTAGAGGCAGAATAGGCTTAAGTTCGAAATCTTGATGCTATCTGTGGTCCATAAAATGGGTCTTTTATAGTCTCGACTCGGGGGGTTAATTAATAGTGTTGTACCGTCATTCCATACAAAAGTTACTGTTGCCAGGTCTAATAAACTCAGTTACATTTGAGACATGTGTTTTGTGATAATTTTATTGGTTTTGGAACGCTCATTAAATTTGATCGGGTTATTTTTTTATTGATTTGCTGCGACTGCGCAGTGTGCGGCCGGGTTTCTTCGTATTGAAGAAAACGGACACTGTCATGAAATCCTAGATAGTAAAAATATTCCAATGTTGTATATAATCGGTTATAGGAAATGTTGACATATATGTTGTTGATATAGAGTCGACCCAAGCCAAAGTCTTAGACTTTGCACTCAGTCACAGAGTGTGGGGGTGCAACTGGGGGCGTCCATTAATTACGCTAGGGGTTTTAGAGGATTTTTGACTGGGACCCTGGTGAGATGTCGTCAGATTTGTCTCGACCATCTCCCTCCCCCGCCCCTAGTTTCACGTGAGATCTTTAAAATTTTGTATTTGGAGTATAAATGCGTTTGATTTATTAAACAAAACACTATTTTTTTTTATAATTTTTATTAAGAAGTATTAAAGACGAAGGGGCCCGAATCTTTAATATATCAATTTTAAATATGTACCTAACTATATATGGATTTTAATATATAGAAGAACAGTGTCAGATTTTGGCATATTTTAGTCTAGAAACATGTTTTACTTTAAATTAATAACATTCGCTCAAATTTTTACACTGCATATATGCCCGAAAAAAACGTGACACCTATTTGTCAAAATCCCTCCTAGGCAGAGGTGAGATTTGAGACCCCCACGTGAGATTTAGTGAGATTCGGCTTTGTTGTGTATTAAGATAGAAGATTATGATAAAGAACTAGGACTCTAAGGGCTTCATTATGACAGTAGGTACAAGGAATAAGTAACTATTTTGGCTCAGTGATCCAAAAAGAATCTTGGCCTCCGACATGAGCGCGTGCCACCTATCCCAATCCTGCGCAACTTCCTGCCAGTTACTGACGCGAAGCTGAAGCAGATCCGCCGCCACACTGTCTTCCCAGCGATACCTGGGGGCCTACCGCGAAAACCGAAATTAACAAATTGCGGGGATCGTTCTCTTTTACTATAACTAAGATGTAATTAGAGTGACAGAGAAAAATGCCCGCAATTGACGAACTTCGATTTTCGCGGTTATAGCCCTGGGCCAGCCCACCGGACGGCTAACAGTTGGTCATCCCAAGAACGCACTCTTGACAGCCCGATCCTCTTCCATTCTAAGTAGGTGACCAAACCAGCGAAATCTGTGTGCTTTTCTTTCGCCGATATTAAGCTCGGCCACTAACTCCTCGATCTCGGCGTTTTTCCGGATTCTCCAGGTGCCGTCATCTCTCTGAATATATGTCCCAGGATCTTGCGACTTTTCTCTCCGCTAACAGGAGCAGACTTTCTTGTTTCATACATAAGGATAGACCGTATCACGGTATTATAACATTTATATATCCGTAACTCAGTATGTTTGCAGAGAAGCCCGGGCACAAACACTTAATGGAGGGCAGCACTGCATCGCAGGGCGTTTAGGATGCATATGTTGATCTCCTCTCTGGTGTTTATGTCGGTAACAGTGCATCCAAGAAATATTATGCTTTTTTATGCAACGGCAGCTGTCAACACACCTTTAACATTGTTATATACGCCAATTTTGAGCTAAAATTCATAAAACTTTGTAAGACCTTAAAACTCGTGTGAACTCTAGAAAAAATCATGTCCAAATATTGCTCGAAATGGACCCAATAATTAGAAACATTATCACCCGCAGCTCTACCGTGGCCTGGAGATCTCTGCTAATTCGTGCTTATATATTTTGTTTGTATAATTATGTAGATATATCGTTAAAATATTTATGTCAAAATCATTGACAGATTTGTTGAATACCTAACGAATGTTACAAAAACACATGGCTCAGTGCAGCCCGGCAGCCATATGGTTATCGGTCATGCATTTTGCGTGTGAGTTTGTCACATCATTAGTTCGTTTTTAGAATAAATAAAAAAACAGAGGTCGATACACATGGATCGTATCAATCACAACAATTATGTTTTTTTTTACAAGCTATTATGTCTATTTATCTCGGATTTAAGGCATATGTATTTCAATTTGTATAATGATAATCAATTTAATTTAAACTAGATTCGTATACTATTCGCTTAGCACCTTTTCATACAAACTTCTAAACAATGAGAATCACTTTTCTCTGAAGCTGGCTGTACGTAACTTTAATGTAAACAAAATTTTCCTTCAAAAGTACTTTTTAAACGACATTTTAATAAAAACTTATTCTTAACTGTGAACTAACTGTTCTAAGGTACAATAAATAAAATAAATAAAAAATATAAAACTCAAAAAGATTTTTTATGGAATGAAATAGAGAAAATACGTTAATTCTAAAAAAGCTTAATAAAGCAAGGAGAAGTACCGAAAGTAAGAGAATCAAAATATTTACAAGAAATAAATAAATAAATATTATAGCGACAATCTTACACAAATTGACTAAGACCCACGGAAAGCTCAAAAAGGCTTTTGTTGTGTTGAAAACAAGGGAAATACGAATTCGGAGCGGATTTCACAACGATTTACGATAAGTAACAATGATCCTGAGACAATGTTGCACATTAGTAAGTCTGGCAAGCGTTAGAAGTAAACGAGATGTGCAAAACTGCAAATCTAAGAGTCTACATTTTTAAACTCCCGGAATAAATATTACAGAACCATCTGGTATGTTAAAATCTATAGAAGTGCCATCGCCATCAGGTACATACTTTTCTGCTCTGTTATTCAAAGTTAATTTGACAGACTTCATTAAAATTAGTTCTAGAGGGATGTTTGTTTTCTTAGGTTATGGACCCAGCTCGCTTCCACTTCGATAAATCACATGTTCAATTATAAAACAAAGTCCCCCGCCGCGTCTGTCTGTCTGTATGTTCGCGATAAACTCAAAAACTGTTGAACGGATCTTGAGGAAGGTTTTTAGGCGTATTATTATTTAAGGTTTTATGTAACCCGTCAAACCCGTACGAAGCCGGGCGGGTAGCTAATTACTTAAATAAAAATTAGAAAAATAATTATTAGTTTTTTCTAGGTTTCATACAATCTGTCTCTATCGCACTAATAAAGAAGAGTGATAGAGAGACACTAGCGCTTCGTTTAGTTTTCTGCAAACGATGGTAATTACATTTCGATGCGGTTTTTTTACGTAAAAGCGTATTTCCTTGCGTTGGTTCTTAGCTATGTTTGATACAACGATCCAGCAGTTTGAAGAGTATCAGTTCTTTTCCAAAAATATGTAAGGCATTTTTAACCCACGATGCAAAACTTTGAATTCTGTATGATATCTTGTTCTCTTGCTCCACGACGTACATCGCGCTGTAGAAACAAAAGGCCTAGAGACTACAAGTTTCATGCTTTAACAAAGATACAGCAAGTTTTATAGGTGTGTGTATTAGCCAGAACATTTTCTATGTAGATGGTGACAAACAGATTCACAGACACACAAACTGACCGCAATCGCTGGAAACTTATGAAACAAACCTCCAATTTTCAACAGTTTGTTCATGCTCCCATGCACGGAGCATTAGCAAGGGGGGGGGAAAGCATGAACTGTAAAGAAAACCCATTGATTATAGGTACTTATTTGTCTTTTACTATCGCGAAATTGTTCGATTCTTAGAATATTTTTATCATTCATTGATTGCAGGTTCGTCGTGTCCTTTCACGGTCGCCAGATGAAGTAAATTACGTGAAATATAGCCCGAATTAAAACACCAAACGTTCAGCCATTTATTTCAAAGTGACACATGTAAAATCATGATAAATATAAATATAAATTTAAATGTTTGATACTGCTGATCTCAAAAGAGTTCGCAACAAGGTTTTTGACAGAAAAGGCTAGGAACTGCTAATAAACCGTTTGGCGTTCAAAGGGAATCACATGCGCGTTGCCGACTCTCTATTAGAACGGTTTATGTGCTAATAGGTATCTCAGCAAAATGAATACTGAGGAGAGGAAATTGTTGACTAATCTTGCTTCCTTCCTTCTTTTCATGGTCATCATCAGACCTGTTGGCTTAGCACAGCAGCGACAGTATCTCGCGCGCGAGACGGACTACCCCTGGTTTTTAAACTGTGTTAAAGAAGAGAGGGTTCATGGGCGGTAGTAGAGTCGACAGATCAGTAATTATAGAGACACTCCTGTCTCCACATTGCTCTACCTCGACATACGTTGACAAGAGTCGTGAAGTTATGCACTCGTGCCACAGTGAATGCTCGACACAGGCCAGTCAGTGGCAGGAAATCAACAAAAATATTCAGAGCAGCTTTTTTTAGCGTCAAACAAAGTTCAGCCGTCGGCCGCGAGCGAAAATAAGGAAGGCACGGTTGGTATACTCACACAAATGCGCACAGCTATATTAAGATCCGTCTCACGCCAACAACAGCTTTAACAAGCTAAATGCTAAAAATAATATCCTTGCAATAACGAAACACAACCTACTTAAAACAATAACCGTAAAATAAGACAACGACACTTTAAAACACCTTTTAAAAAACAAACACTCAAAGGCGCTAGAAAATTCGAGTTTAAATGCCAATCGTTCCAAATTTGAAACGCGTGCGCGCGCCGTCGGAGCTAAAATGGAACTGGTTTGACTCGAACTTCCTCTAAGCTTTCTGATTGGTCGTGTGGTACTTTGGGGTTTGAATGGACCAATGGGGTGTTTTTTGGAGGTCGTGCGGCACCGCCTTCTATTGGCTCCGCGTGGGATCGCCATTTTTCAGTTTGTGAAACAATTGGAACTATTATTTGTAGGCGTATTCGGTCCATCCGCAGCAATGGTTTCAGAAATTGTGTAAGGTATTTTCGTGCGTCCTACTCAGGGTAATGGGGCACAGCTGACTTGATTAAATCATCCGATGCTGTAATGAATGGGTTTAAGTGAATTTTACGTCGTTTTTAGCAATTTATGTGAGAGGAAATGGTGTTTCTTGAATTTATGCTTTCTGTGAAATCGTGAAATGGACATCTGAAGCTGTATCTGGAAATGCAGTTTTGTAGAGCAAAAAACTGGAAGAGATGCATTTGCCCAAAATATTTTAAATTTAAAAGTTTTCCTATTTAAACCTCAAATTTTTTCCTATTTAAATAGGAAAATGTTTTTCTTTTTTTAGGAAAAAAAACTACTTTTGTTTTTTTTTCAGGGTTCTGTAACCATAGTAGGTACTAGACACCTTTTTATTATTCAAATCCGCCTATTTACCTGAGAAGTGCTTTGCTATAAATTCGCGATTTTGCTTCGAGTAGATGTCAAATTAAATTTAAATTTTAGGGAGTCTTTTAATATTGGGCGTCTCCATACTCTACGAACGTAGTCCCCTTTGTTGTGCGATGTTGTAACTATTTTTTATGAACCACCTTAAGAGCCCGGAGCCGGGTACGTCCTTAAACTCTGTCCACAAGAGCCATCATCTCTTGTGGACGGAGTTTAAGGACGTCTTGTGAATTTCATCTCACTTTGTGTAGTAGGGCACAGCACAGCGGATGTCATTCCAGATCTAGAGCAGAGCCCAACTGGGGAAGTACCTCCACCTTACAGAAAACCGCAGCCAAATAACACTAGACCCTACTCATAGTGTTGTGTTCCTGCCGGTGAGTAAGGTTGGGGAGGGAGGGTTGTTAAGGTTGGCAACGCGCATGTAACTCCTCTGGAGTTGCAGGCGGACATAGGCTACGGAGATTGCTTACCATCAGGCAGGCCGTATGCTTGTTTGCCGCCGACGTAGTATAAAAAAAGAGGAAACAGGACGGCCGTTTCCCATTATCCTCTCTGGATATTGACATTATGGAAAATATTTCTACATCATTTTATTGCAAAAAACAGATTTCATACAAATTTTTAAATGCTCCTAACTCTTATAATAATCAAAAATACGAAAAAATCAAACATAGGGGCATAGCTGTAGTTGATATATGACAAATTGTGTCAAAATATTTTCAATAATATTAATATTCAGAGAGGAAAATGAGGACTACGTTTGAAATGACTCTCGTCTTAATACACCTACCTTCTACTATGACTACATTTAGTACAGTAGGTACAGTGAGTTTTGCCAAACTCATACATTCACTTAACTATTGAAAATCGTAAATCTTTCTCAAACTAATTGTATTGAAAGCAGATAACAAGAGCATAACAATGGCATAACATTATCTCAAGATCACTGGATTATACTACAATTTAAAAAAAAAAGACGTAACAGCCGATTTTGTCTATGTAAAAACCGGCATTATTACATCACTATGCATACTGAAAAAGGTCGTAAGAGCGGTGTTTGTCTATGAAGATGGGGATGTTTTTAAAATAAGATCGGCTATTGTCGTTGGATAGAGGATAATGGTGGATTGGTCTATTGAAGTAGTGCTTGACTGCCGGCACTACTGATGGTGGTGAAGTGCGAATTAAAAAAAACGAGAGGGTTCCTTACATTTTTAATAAAATTATTTATTGGACATTAAATCTGGGAGTCCAGAAATAAAAAGTAGTAGTACCTTGTAGTAACCTCTTTATTGTACAAAAATGCATATTAAAAGTAACATATAATTAGTCAGAAGTACAAAGTAGCTTTGTCTATTAGTAAAAGTAACTTTATCATTAGAATGTTGTCTGTTTTTGAAAATCATCTACCGTTTCAAAAACATTTTCATGTGAAATGTTGCCAAGACTAAACCATAAGGCTCGCACTGTCAAAAAAGTTATCAGATCTCATGTAGAGCCAAACTTTCAACTCTAAAAACCCTAACTTCACAAACTCTGCACCTTTTCGTTACTACTAGAACTATTGTATAACAGAAAAATATTGAACAGTGAATACTTACTTTTTTCACGTTACGCCCATGTGATGGTAGCGAAAAAAAATCACTTCTTTTTGTAAGTTGCTTATGACAATCTTCCATCCCTTAATTTAAAGGGTGGGGGTTGATTACTAAAGATCCTGAAATATACATTTTATTATTTATAACAAGGAGTCCATATATCAATTTTCAGAGCTCTAGCATAAAAATTTGCGGAACCCTCATACAAATTTTCATCCCCTAGTTTAAGGGGTGGGGGGGTTGCGCTTCGCTTGGCTAGTCTACCAGTACCGTGCCCCAAGATTTGCGTTCACTTATAGTGGTAGAGATTTTTATTTCATACTTCATTTTTCTTTAATATATTTTGTATAGCCCTATTGATCCCTAAATCGGCACCCCTATATCTGTCATTAAAAACAAGATGTCTACCTCTAAACGCCACAAAAGCTCTCGAAAACACAAAGGCCGGCAAATAAGCGTATAATCACCTATATTCAATGGTTTATGTTCACTACCAACATAACAATGCCAATACTACCAACCTTACAGTCATACCCATAAAGAATATTTCACTTTTTTCCTTATTCGGTGTTCGAAATTCTTTTTTAAAGGTGTTTTTTAATGTAAGAATAGACCGAAATGAGCAAACAGACTGCCGCCTCTTTAATGTTTTATTTGTTTTTAGGTAGTTCAAATTCCTTTTTAAACAGTGTGGCAAATATTTAAACATATGGTTATTTGAGACACTCTTAATGAGTGCGTCTTAATTAAACTATGCTTTGGGAGTTAGTTCCGTGATAGTTTTGATATTGGCTCTACTATAGAAAACATGACCAGCCATACGTAATTTACTAATGTCTGAAACCGCCAACTTGTTTTCGCTGTTTCGGGTTTAGTCCCATAATAAAAGTTACTCATTGCCTATAACATATAGTAAACACCCCTATAATGGAACAGGCACCAGTAATGGGATGGTCTAGACAAATCCTGTGAAACAAGTATTTACCATCAGTTTTTAAACGTTGACAACATTTTACCATAAACAAAAGCCAAAGAGCTGCTTAAGTTTAATTTTTCATTTATATTTGTTAGTTTGTAAATTAATGACGCCATACATCCCATGACTGGAGCAAATAACCCTAGTTTTAATTGGTTAATAATATTGAAACCAATTGCAGTAGCTTTCATTAAATACATAGAAAACATAGAGGGTGAATTGGAAATTAAACTTTTAAAGCATAAAGCGCTAGAAATGTTACAGTTGTCGGTGAAATATCAGAAATACTCCAATTTTTGTCTTAACTGATTGTGACGTTAACACAGGTCAATCACCTCGTAAAATATGACTAAGGGTTGAAAAAACACATTGAATTTAGAAAAAACTATAAGAGGGTAGCAGATACTTTTCATGCGACGTGTGTTGATCTGTACGGCATAATTAATGCTGAGTAGCCAAGCTGAGGTCTATAGTTTCTAAACGACCTCCTGTTACAAGTCTACACGCCACCTTCTCATTATATATACTAGTAGTATATACTGTGAGCTGTAGACCTTGTGAACCTCCCATGGCCCCCCTATTTTGAATAAATGCCAAAAACTGAATCGACAAATAGGGTTGTTTCCATCTACAAATCTTAGGGCAGAATTGTATCCCAATAAATTCTTTTGGATTATAAGAACCTGTTAAACTACTTTCAGGGGACCTGTAATGACCATATTTTTGTAAATATTGAATTTCAAATATCTTTTGGCACACGTCACGTGACCAAACTCAAAACGTCATTGAAGATTCTGATGACGTCACAACTCTCGGATTGACACTGTTGACAGTTAGGCGATAAACAACAAATGACAAAATGTCAGTTGACAGTTCGTATCTTCTACGTATGTATGTAGTTATGTGTCAAACCGTAAACTGTGACGTCAAACAATTTTCAAAGAGCGTTTTGGGCGCGAAAGCATCTGTCAAAATATATTTTGTTAATTTAACATATTTAAGGCCGTTTTTAGTATAAAAGTTGAATTTTAGGGCAACTTTTAGTTAATGTAGAACGTAATACAAGCGTTTCAAAAAATTGTAAACAACCCTATTATATTCAATTATTGAACCTGCTCACAAAATTTCACGCGAGTGTTGCCTGTAGAAGAGAATATTTGAAAATACGAAAGCATTTCTGCCCAAGTTGAAACAGACACCTTCGTTTCAACTACTAACTTCTAAATAACATATTACATCAAAAAAGACCCCTAAAATGAATCCACGCCCTATGAAATGACAATAATTTATGTTATTCACACCACTATAACAATCTGTCGAATTCGGCAGTCAGTCAAGCAGTTTTTTTATGACGTAATTTTTTTTAAACTACTTCAAAGGAAATGGTTCTCAACTCAAGTCGGTGAGAAATAAAAAAATGATAGCATTTTTAAACTGTTCTGTAAAACCGATTATTATTTAATACAACAGTTCTGTTTCATACTTATTTTATTAGAAAGTCTACTTACGCCCGTACAGGCATATATTTTATCCCGCCGACCCCAGAAGCTTTTATTAATGACAAATGAAAATTTTAAATAAGCGTACCTCGCTATCATACGTTTGGCGAAGTTTATGAAATGTATTTTACTTTATTGTGAATAAAAAATTGTATTATAAACGACTAACTTCCAAAAAAAAGGTATAATGTAAAACTAGAGGCGAATTCTGATGGTAATAACAGGTTATGAATTTGATCTGGATTTGATAAAGATATGATCTATCAGTGTCAAAATAATGTTTCTTATTGAAGAAATCTCCATTTTTGACACTATATCCATGACAAATTCAGTTTAAATTCATAAATTATGTATATTGTTATTGTAAATACAAAAGTTGATCTCATCAAAAAAAACATAACTTGTCATTACAATTTGAATACGCCTCCTGGCCAACTCTCCAAACATTCATTCACAATAATCGACCACAAAAGACCGTCGTGTAATATTACTCAATGAACTTCAGACCCAGAAATCATTCAACATCTTTAGGCCATTAGTCAGCACATTGTTAGCGCCCCCCGTTTAATAGGGTACCAATTTGTTAACCCCTGTTTAGTTGGAAATTATTTCAATGTCCGATATGCGATTACAATTTGAACTTTCTGGCTTTACGATAGAGGCGTAATTTGGATGGATTATTTTCTTATAATCTGTCTGTGTCTTTAAGTAATAAAGTTAGGTATACTTGAGAGAAATGGAAGTGGGTTATTGGGTATGGATGTTCAATAGACAACAGCTCATTTTTAGGGTTCCGTAGTCAACTAGGAACCCTTATAGTTTCGCCATGTCCGTCTGTCTGTCTGTCTGTCTGTCCGAGGCTTTGCTCCGTGGTCGTTAGTGCTAGAAAGCTGAAATTTGGCATGGATATATAAATCAATAAAGCGGACAAAGTCGTACAATAAAATCTAAAAACTTAATTTTTTTTAGGGTACCTCCCCTACACGTAAAGTGGGGGTGAATTTTTTTTTTTCGCTTCAACCCTAGAGTGTGGGGTATCGTTGGAAAGGTCTTTCAAAACTAATAAGGGTTTTCATGAAACATTTTTTGATAAAGGAAATATATTCAGAGATAATCGCTCCGAAAGAAAAAAAATGTGTCCCCCCCCCCCTCTAACTTTTGAGCCATAGGTCCAAAAAATATGAAAAAAATCGTGGAAGTAGAGCTTAAGAAAGACATTAAATGAAAACTATAACTTAAAATTCGCACTCAAAAGTATTTCTTTTACAGTCTTAATTGTTCTATTTTAAAGACACCACTTTTTGTTAAGCTGTTACAGAATGGTAGATACTTATGAAACGTTATTTGATCCGCTACTTTTGATGCTGACTGTACTACTTGTACATACCTACTTATACCTCCCTAAAATTGTTCAACTTTGATGCCAAATATCTCAAAGACAGTGAACTTTGAAGTAAATATGGGATACTGTATTTGCTTACACAGCCGTTGCTGTTAATATGATAAGCTACAAAAAAACATTAGAAAACTAAGGGATTCACATCCAAGGTTATTGGGTGAGGGACCCCCTTAAGCCGCCAGACTCCGATGGCTCGGGCACGTAGTCCGGATGGGTGAGGATCGTACAGTCTGGAGGGCATAGGTACTCTGTAATTCGAAATGGCTCTGGACGCCCTAGGTACCGCTGGAGAGACGAAGTGCAAAAAGACCTTAGCGAACTCGGCGCCGTCGACTGGACAGAAACGGTTTTGGACAGAGAAGCATGGCGGTCGTTGGTGTCGGAGGCCAAGATCCACTTCGGGTCGCTGTGCCATTGTGCTTTAAGACTGGACTTAGTTTGCAGACTCAAATAATTGAGTCAAATCTTAAGATTTTTTTCATCTTGTTTTTGAAGTATTGAGACCTTTTCAGAGAACTCAAAAAAAATATTTTTCTTTAATTTTCTAAAACCAACAATTCTCCAAATTCAACCAAAAAGCACACACATTAATTAATTTATTTTGATTTCTACTCCCGATGGGATTTGACCCTTTATCGTGCTTACACATCTGATAAGCGCGTAAAAAAATAATGGCGCTCTATGGTCATAAACTTGAGGGTAGATTGTCTTATTTGTCTCTGGTTACGTATTACCAATTCACTTGGTTGAATCGAGTTGTCGAAAGAACCACCACGAATATGGAAGAGCGATTGAGAGGCAGATAACGAAGTTTCGATTTTCGTTCGGGGTAGGCCCTCAGTATATTACCCAAGAAGCTAATACAGCAGGAGGTTACAATCGAGAATTAATTAAGGAAAATGTATTCATCTACGTCATTGTATATTTCCTAAGTATATTTATTAAATAAGTACATAGAATAATAGAATAAAGCGGGAGTGGAAAGGTTGTTTGATTTCCATATTATATTTACCGATTATATTTTTTTATCAATGTAACACGATGATAAAAAAAATTGCGTGATTTCTGTATAAATTTAGCGCAAACGAATAGTCGAAAGTAGATAGATACATAGAGTAGTAGATACGCACATATTTATGTAGTAATAGTGTGTAACGACTAAATATCATATCATATTTATTTATTGCAACCATGGTATTATAGATTTTACAAAGTCTGGGTAGTTCCACCTGGACCTTTAGACAGTAAACGGCATAGCAATATTACATGCATAAAATGGAATTGTTTATTGTATGGAAATCAAACCACCTTAGAAAAAAAAATGCGATGATTCGTACAACGCACAATTTTTAGGGCCTCGGTCCGACTTGCACTTCGCCATTCGACATCCAAATGTAACAAGTTGTTACGCTTCTATCGCCAAGGTCGTATCAAAACCGTAACAAATGTTTGAATCTGAATTGAGCTTCGGTCTATTGTACGACGTGCAACCTCCAGTTTTGTATAAGTTACTTGACGATTGGAACATCAAACGTTAATCGATGGAAATGGTCTCTATGGTCGTAAACTCGGCTCTGGTGTTGTTAGCGGGATTCCCGGGATTCCTGGGGCTTGTAACACATCCAATAAACTGTTTTCAAGTAAGTCTTGATAGGTACGGGTGGGGCGAAGTACAATCAGTTTATACAAATGTTTGAGTTACAAGAACCTTAGCTGAACAGAAGTTACGGCAAGGGCGTAGCCAGCCAGTGAACTGAGGGGGGGGGGGGAGGCAAGTTGCCATCGCCGGAGGCCTAGGGAGAGGCAGACACCATAGAGGGTCATACATTTTATTAAAATTTTAGCTCTGGGGGGGGGGGGGGGCAGCTGCCCCCTCCTGGATGTACCTCCCTGCGCTCCTTACGCTCTCATTTTAAAACAACATTTTGAAATGACACGAAACTTGGCATGAATTTTAAGTAACATATTTAGATGTGATATGTATTACTGCTAAATAATGAAGCAAATGTTTTATAGTCCCTTTTGATATATGCGAAAAAAATACTAATTTCCTTGCAAAGTTTGCAATAATATTAGAAGAATTAATAAAATAACGGTTCCTTTCTTTTACAGAGCCAACACGGCAATGGATAATGACTTCACACCGCCTTACTTACCACACAAGAGCAACATTTAACCGTACTAAAATACTTATTTATCTCGCGTCGAATAACCAGTCCGTTTGACAGTTCATTTTTATATGGAGCAAATGTCACGTAAATTGTTTGTATGGTAGAGATTTAGTGGAAGTTTGGCACATTAATTTATTTAGAAATCTAACATCAGGGCTTCCTAAACTTCTTTTCACTGTGACGCCCTTGGGAAATTGCCTTTTTTTTTGCGACGCCCTTGGGTAATGAAGCCCTCATTTAAGTAATAAAAATACTGTAAAAACATTACTTACATAAATTATTCTTCAAATTAAACCCAGCAAAAGGAGACTTGACGGAAGTATCATTGAGACCATCATTCGATGCGAGAGGCATGGTAAATGTGACCGCGGCCGACAAAACGACCCACTTCGTCGCTTGCCATAAGGACAAGATTTGCTTGTATCTTTAGACAATCAACCTGTCAAGGCGTCCTTATGATAAGCGACAAAGTGGCGACGTTTTGCCGGCCGCGGTCATAATTACTGCCCTGCTAATCGCAAATTGTTATCTTAACAGTTTTGAATGATTCACGGTTAGTTTCACTAGACTTAAATCGACCGGGATATAAACCGTGATTACCTTTTATATTGCGATTGATCTCATACGTAATCACGGTTTATATCCCGGTCGATTTAAGTATAATTGTTTATCTTGTCCTCCTTTAATAAGGGCTGCATCTGCGATAAGCAGGTCTATAACTGCGAAAATCGAACTTAGTCAACTGCGAGCACTTTTCTATCACTCTAATTACGTCTTTATGAGAGTAAAATAGAAATATCCCCGCAATTTGAGAATTTCGGTTTTCGCGGTAGGCCCCCAGAACAGAATATGGGGTCGGCTTCACGCGGGCATGCATTGAGGACTGTACTTTCTCTTAGTTGTGTCGTGAGGACGGACGGGCCCACCGCGCTGACACCCGACACCGCACTTCGTCACGGCCCAAACTCGAATGAAATAAAAATGCCCGGGCTATAGGTTATTTTATTAAATCTATAGTTTTGTCTTCATAAACTTCAGTAACAGTGATTTGGAATTGTCGTCCTTGTCACTTCACAAGAGCCTGTAAGTTCCCGGGAATATGCATAAGTCATGTGGACTCTATCTATAGTTTCAAGTTGGAATAGTCCTCGAAAGTTTCACAAGAAATAAATAAAATTATTTTTTTAATGTAAAGAGTAGGTAATTCCCATACAGTACACACAACTATTACTTACTCAAAATGTTAATTTGAACCTTGTATATGAAATTATGATGAATTTCAATGACACAAAAGAATTACTTCTTTACTTGGATTATGAAAGGTTCTAAAGGTTCTAAAAAAGAGTGTACATTGTATTGCACATTGGGCCTTACGAGGATAGCAGACGGGCCCACCGCGCGGACACCCGACACCGCACTTCGTCACGGGCCCAAACTCAAATGTAATAAAAATATACGAGCTATTCATTATTTTATTATATCTTCAGTTTTAATAAAATAAATAAATACATAAGTAGCTTATATTAAGTAGGTATGTTTATTGATTTTTACTTCTTTTTTATTAGATTTCTGTAAATATAATCTCCGATCTCTACCTATCAACGACAATATGTGACAGTCCCATTGACATATATCTAAGGACGCGCCTTACGGGCAATAAGCTTGGGGTCAGTACTCACACAGGAATTCGAACCAATAGTGCAGTCTTAACGCCACAACGCGATGAGTTGATGAGTTCGCATCACGCGCGCGATTGGTCGCACCTAGTTGCGCAGTGTGCAGTGTGCAGTCGCAACTGCACGATTGGCTCGAATTCATGAGTGACACCACTGAACTAGCACCATTATTAATGCCCGTAAGGCCCGTCCTGAGACATATGTCAATGGACAGTTTATGCCAAAAGGGATCTTATGCCGGTCGGCGCTTACGTCGCGTAATACCGCATTAGTATCATATCAACTGGCGCGCCGCTAATGATGGCATAAGCGCCGACCGCCATAAGGTCCCTTTCGATATGGACTGTCAATTAAAAATAAAAACGCCTTAACAAACAAAGAGATAGTAATGAAAAACACCTAACTAGAGATGTACCGGTCGAGCATGAGCAGAGCAACATTCATTTATTAGGTAAGACGATTTAAAAGGACAGGGGGGGTCGACTATGTCATATTTTTTCTTGCAAGGTAGGAGGGAAACCTGATAATTTTTAAGTAAAAACACAAAAAAAAACGATATTTAAAAAAGCGCGGACTTATGTAAATCTTTTGTAAATATGAATTTTAAAGAAAATTAAGTATTAAGTATCAATAAATAACAATTACAAATGTATTGTAGGAAGAAACAACGTTCCTAAAAATTGTTGGGAGGGAGTCAAAACTGTCATAATATCTTAAATAATAAGTAATTGAATGGAGCCCAAGTACATTAACTAATTAGGTTATATGTGAAGAGCTGTACAGCTCGCGTTAAGCTTAGAAAATGTAAAAGTGAAAAATAGGTCGTTAAGTCGTTATCACAGCGAACTCACAATGGTCTTAAGCGCCATACACGTTATTGGCGCTTAAGTCCTTTATGCCAATTTCCGCATTTAAGAAAGTTCCTAAAACTAAACTAACTAAAAATTAACTGCTTTGGGGGCGTCCATTAATCGCGTCATATTGTATAGGGGGGGGAGGGGGTCAGCAAAAAATCACCAATGATCACCACAGGGGACGGGGGGGTATGGACACGTATCACGTGATTTTTTTTTTTCATCTGTGCTATACTGTATTATAGTCAATAAAATAAAAATAATAGTTTTCCGCCCTTCAATTAACCAAACTGTCAAAACACGTGTACTTAGGTTCATTTGTTAGAAAACTGTTCTTTAGTTATCGAAAAAAATACACGTCATATTGGATTGGGGGGGGGGGGGGGTCCTGAAAATATCACCAAAGATCACCATGGCGGAGGGTGGGGTCTAAAACAAGCCAAAAACGTATGACGCGATTAATGGACGCCCCCTTTGGCTCAGCGACCCAAAAAGAATTTTGGCGTCCGAAACGAGAGAACACCACCTGTCTCGATCCAGCGCGGTTTCCTGCCATGAATTGGCATTCAGCCGACGCAGGTCCGCCTCCACGACATCACACCAGCGGTACCTGGGGCGCCCGATCGATCGACGGCCGGTTGGTCGCCCCGTGTACACTTCCTTGACTGCGCGATCCTCCCCCATTCTGAGTCGGTGACCGAGCCAGCGAAGTCTGTGTGATTTAGTTACGCCGATGATATTGAGCTCAGCCACCAACTCCTCGATCTCGGCATTTTTCCGGATCCTCCAGGAGCCGTCGTCAAAAACTGGATCAACAAAAAATCTACTTTATGATAGAATCTGGTCACAAAATTTGACGAGATTCGGTTAAGAATTGCGACCTGTAGAAGAGAACCATCCGGACATACTAAAGCAAAATGCTCAAATTAAAACAAAAACCTTCAATTCGCTTCGTTCAATAATCCGGAATTACACAATTTTCTGTAGGTATCTATAACGCAATTTAAAGAGGCAAATGAAGTTAATGATGTTCTAATTAAATTATACATACAGAAACAGGTAAAAATATTCTAAATTTTCTATTTCTATTCTAAATTTCTTATCTCTACGTGAATGCAAAGATATAGGGAATCTAATCAAAACTTAATTTAAACTCGGAATCCAAAGCAATAGACCTTCGCAAACTATTCCGACTTATTAAAAAGTAAAAAAAAAAGCACGAGTGCAAGCGAGACGGATAATGAGACGTCGCTTAAGGCTTTCGAGGTGGGCGGGGCGACACGCCCACCAAGCGGTGGTGAAAATCATTTTCATTGTTTTGTGAATTTGTACAGTAGGACGCGGGCGCCCACGTCACTCGTTTTATATAAATAAGTTTTTGGCAAAAATTTTATTTTTGGTACATGATTTTATCGCTGCCTGTACTTTTCTTTCCACAGGCAACTAATACTTATCGAGACAATGTAAAAACCCCAAAACCATAAATAGATTGCGTTGTTTTATCACAGAGTTCCTATATATGACATGATTATGATAACTTTTTTCTAATAAATCGTCGAATTACGATTATAAAAACATTTTTAGTGCAAAATTCGTATTTTTTCTATTTTATAAATTCTCGGTCTCGGTATCGGTCTCGGCCGAGAATCCTATTAAATCTCGGTCTCGGTTTCGATCTCGGCCGAGACAAAAAAAACCGTTCTCGGTCGGACCTTACCCATGGCCACCTCCTGTCACCCCTTATCAGATCAGCTCGATGGAACTATAATATTGCATTGTCACCCGTCTTACATATGTACGCAAATTTTCAGCTTCATCGGAAGCCGGGAAGTGGGTCAACTTTAACATGCAAGATTTAACCCGTACAAACATACATATAAAGAAATGATGGAAAGATTTGTAATTAATTTTCATTACTGAAATTTCTGGGTAATTCTCTTAATTATTAATCTATGACTCACTTATCGATAACAGATTTATCGATGTTTAATTTTTTCAAACACTCGTTTTTGCCACAAAACTTCTATGTCTGATTATGTGTAATAAAATTGCCATGCATACATACATAATTATTAAGAACATTGAGTAATGTTATTATGGTGGGGGGCGCAAGCCAAGACGGGATTTGTATAGTTACTCGGCCGTGAGATTCTACCTTAACCACTTGTAGCCGTCTATGTTGGTCCGTTGATTGGTAGGAAATTGGTAGGGGGTTTAAAAAATCGTTAAATATCTCCTTTTTTTTACGTATTCCCATAATCTGACGGTTGCAATTTCGAAATACGAATTTGACATTATGGCCGTCAGATTAAGAAAATGCGTACAAATAATTGTCAAGGTTAAGTAATATAATAGAATAGCACAATTATAACATTCACTTGGACCAAAATAACTAAATCCATGCACAATGGACGGCGCAGTTAAAGAGATAGGTATTCCCATTGGATGTATGGATATTATATATCATTTTATTCAATGTTTAATGCAATGGTTGATTATGACACACATTGTAAATGACCGTTAGTTTCTTAATAAAAGAAAAAAATATATACCTATTCTATTATATACACAGTATCTGCAGTTCAGTTCCAATAATTTTGTTTTGACCTCTAGTATGCATGTTTATATATGCATGCGGTTTTTTTCCGTACACCGTCTTCTACAAGAGGTTTCTACGACGCTCGAGTAACTCCAAATTTAGCATTCCGGCTCCCCTACCATAATAATACCTAATCTGAACGGGAACTTTCTCAGTGGGAATTTGCATGAGAATTCATGAAAATTTCCATTATTTTTTGGAAATATTGGGATTTGGGAATGTTCTGCTACTCATGGCGTGGCTTCGTACACGGTACAACATAGTTAACTATTTTCGTTTTTTTTTAGCATTAGAAATAAAGTAAACAAGATCGCTGACCACCTTCCTTCTAAAAAAAAAAAGAAGTATACCTATTACAAACCTACAAGAAAGATTTAGCTAAGCTTTTAACCTACAGCGCATAGCACGGCATGGCACCAAAATTGCTTGCACAAATCGTCTGCACCATGCACGATTTGCATTTAGATTGGAACTGCAATTTGTGTTTTTGGGAGGGTGAACATAAATTGCTATGATACGAGTAATAGTCATCATCGTCACGATAGTAGTTTACTATCAAATATTTAATACAGTAAGTATGTTTATTTAGTCACGTGCAATAATTTACGGGGTGAATATATAGGTCATATTAAGCAACTTTTACTATGGGGCCAACCCCAAAATCGCAAAAAAATTTTACTCTTCCATACAAAATGTCAAGGTCAGACAGCCAAAGTGTATGAAGTAGCCAATTTTTTCGCGATTTCGGGGTTGGACCCATTGTAAAAGCCTGTAGTTGACTCTGTTCACCCAGCTCAAATAAGTTGCTCAGTATGACCTATATATTAACCCCGTAGATTATTGCGGGTGACCGAATAAACACCCTTTGTAATTAAGTAAGGCACCATTCATTCATTACGTAAGACGATTGAGGGAGAGAGGTAATGATGATAATATAATTATCAAACGTGTCTACCGTTATCGTGCATACCTACCTCAAAGTCGATGTAACAATAAAAACATACAGCATATCTAACAACAAATGATAAAATTTACAAAATATAATGCTATTACGGAACCCTCGTAGTTGTGAGTCCAAGTCCCACTTGGCCTATTGTTTTCATGACGAAACGAAAAGGTACGATATTCATGACGACTAGCGACATCTAGTTAAAAGTAGAAGAGAAAATTTGTAACACTCAAATTACACTATTAAATGTAAAATTGTTGTGAAGTAGTATAATATGCATTTCATTTTAATAATGCATGCCCTAATGAATGGCTTTATCACAAAAACAATTTTCTGAACTTTATTGCTAACCATAGACAATTGGATGTAAAAAACCGGTAACTTCCGACATCATAGACATACAATATATCCGACATGCTAATTTGACATTGAAGTGGGCAACATCGCTCGCTCCTAGTCGTTGTCGTTGGCCAAGCGCAGCAAACGGAGATGCAAAGAATTCGCAATCAGATAAATTAATACGTCATCTATCATTATAGAGTGATATTTTATTATACAATTAGTTCGGCTACAGTTGTAACAAACAAAAACACAGTAAGTAATCCGAGTGCTGAATCGCTTCGTTCACACGCCACTGATGCGTTGTTTGGTTCGCGGTATCTCTATACAAATGCATAATATAACCTATTCTCGCTTTGCATAAATCTGTTAGAGTGTAGCCTTGTAATTGATGCAGATGCAGTATAAGTGGTAATAGCGTAATGCGATTATAGGCATAGTGAGCACGTCATCGGTGCGAAGCCATCGTTTTGTGATCGTTTGGCGCGTTTCGACCTCCACTGATACTGACGCGTCTGGTGTATTGCAGGCAGAATGCCGGCCGCGCGGGGCGTTAAACGCACAGCGTCGAAAACCACCTCTGCCACGTCATCCAGTGTTCCCAAGAATAAGAAGAAACGCGCAGGTAAGATTTGGAAGTGTTCCCTTGCAGTTGTTTTCTTTACCTTTTTGTCCAACGTCAATGACCTGTCAAAGTATGATGGCGGGAAATGCGTTGGTCTTCTGCCCTTTCTTATTCTTACTTGTTTACTAAGCTTTGTATAGTCTCGATTAATAAGTAAATATGTCTAATTTAAAATCAAATGTATGTTACATGTACTGTATTAATTAATAGTTATGCTTGGAGTAATGAACTCAACTTATTAGATTTTGAGGTTATGCATAAGAATTAAAGTTTCAATCGTAAACATTAAAATTGTTAAGGTATTCCAAATAGCATAAGTAGTTGTTTATTGTATTATCCATGACAAATGTAATAATTCACCCTTCAAATATACCTTTTAATTTTTCTCTTGGCTATAAAAAAAAAAACCATGATAAGCAAGACCATAGATAAAATCATGGAAAAGTTTACATGCAGCCGGCCTATTACTTAACACAATAATAACAAGCTATAAATAAATTCAGGGTTACGCAATATTTACTCCATTCGTTATCTATGACTCATAAGAGTTATAGGCATATGAAATAAAAGTAATATAGTTTGGCAAACCCAACTTTCCAGTAAATAAAAAGAAAAAAGGTTATATGATTATCGCTTTTTTGGGTGCTAGTACTGTAGTCTTTTTAGTAGGGTGAGATTTGATTTTTTTCCTTCCATGCCAGACTTATCAGACCAAACCTTTCTTTACAAAAATAACTTGAATCCTAATAGGACAAAAAATGTGTATCTTTGTAACTTAGAATATCTCTATAATGAGATATATATAGACACAAATCACCAAAATATTATGTTATAAAAATAAAAAGATAATTTTAATATGTTGAGTTTTATTTTGTAAAATTTATATTATGTAAAACTTAATTGCAATAGAGGTAGACTACTTATCGACTGAATCGAATCCACTTGTGTCAAATAGTTTCAGTTGCATCCAATTGTGAAGGTATATTGTACTTAAAAATATGCATCATCACTAATAGAATCAATTAAATATGTCCTTAGCAGATTTAATTGACAAACATAAAAAATCTTTCATAATTTGCATTGTCACACCCTATAATTGCTTTTTGACATGTCACTATCCTTTTGAAAAATATTATAGTGTAAGGCACAGTAGGATTTCAAAGGAGATTATTCCTGGCCAAATTATAGTATGTCTTAAAACATCTATAAAATCTATTTCACAATTTTGTTGCAGACTTATTACAGTTATTATGTTATTATTGAACAGTTTAAAAAAAACAGTATGTCATTGTCATAGACCAGGAGTCATCAATTAGTTTCTTCAAGGGTCCAGTTTTTAAAATAAAATGACCACTGCGGTTGATTTCTACTTGAGTTTATTAATTAAACAAATGTAGTGTATCCTCTTATAATACATTTTCCTTATATTTGACAACAGTACTAGTTCCTGTTTATTATTTTATTTATCATATGGCTTATTAGTTATTACAGATCTCTACTTATAATTTTAATAAATCAGAATTTAGATAAGCATTCTTTTCCCTCTCGGTCATAAGTTCTGCCATTTTCGCTAAACAATGCTTGGTGGTGATGGTTTATTAGCAAATAGATAAGAAATGAACGGATCGAGCATTCAACTTGGTCCATTGAAATAAGATTAAGGACATATTTATGGCCTTGACAGTAAAATAACTACTATCTGTCTCACATGTAGCGATTAATGTCTATGTCACTTACACATGCATGCATTAATGACTAATCATTTGTCTCACACATGTATGGGGGAGTCTCATCTACAGCACTTTTATATAACAAATTATACAGAAATATCTAATAAAATTTGTAAAGTAAGACTGGAGATAGAATTTACACTATGAATGTTGCTCAATCCCAAAACTTAGAGTCTGTCCAAACTAACTCTGCACCAATTTGAATAGAACAAAGTGATGGAGTGAGATTATAAGAAATTTGACATTACAGAGTTAGCTTGGTCCAACTGTTGTAGCCTTTTTTCATTAGGTGGGCCACACAGGACAAGGACAAGCCACCTTGAAAGAAAGTTGCCTTGTGAAGCAGTTCGGCTGGTGGAGACATGCATTAATTAAACATTGCCAAGGCAATGTGGCCTAGGCACGTCTACACAGACTGAGCTGCTTAGTGCGGCAATTTCCTCGAAAGGCGGCTCATTCTGTGTTAACCCGCCTATTCACCAATAATTTGTTACTTAAATTTACAGCCAGATATGACTCTTGACCTGTCTGTATTATTAATTTCCAGCATTCCAGCTTGAAATACCAAGTGCGCCCAAGAAGCGGGGTTCCGTGTTCACATGTGGCCAGGGGGATGTTGGTCAACTTGGACTTGGGGAGGATGTCATTGAGACCACTAAGTAAGTATTTCTACATAGGATGACTTCACTTAAACTGGTGAGGTTGCCATATGGAAAATGTTTATATGCTGACAAAATCCTCACATTTT
This sequence comes from Cydia pomonella, assembly GCF_033807575.1. Lineage (NCBI taxonomy): Eukaryota > Metazoa > Arthropoda > Insecta > Lepidoptera > Tortricidae > Cydia > Cydia pomonella. The sequence goes on from NC_084726.1 coordinate 9,964,806, forward strand.
CTGGATGGTCACTTTCTCCAAAAACTCAACATTATATCTATGCAGGTACTAAATGTATGGCTGATGTTACTTCCAAAATATTTACCAACAAGTCTAAGAATGTGATATTTCACATATAAAAAATATTTTGTGTTTAATTAGAAGATATTTTATTTCAGATTCAAGTATGTGTCGGGTCTTGGAGACAAAATTGTGGATGTGTGTGCCGGTGGCATGCACACCATTGCTCTGGACTCCGATGGAAAGGTAACGCAAAATCTTCATCATTCAAATATTTTTACAAAACACTTAATTTCCATCTAAAGACCTAACACACAGAAAATATATGTCAGCACTTTGCCGTTTTTATCTGCGTTACCTTTATGAGATTATTTGTACAGGTAGCAGGCATTCTAATTAGTAATAATACCTGTATCATCTTAACTATATTATTGCTATTAGTGAAGTTTGCATTGTGCTTGTCTAATTTATTCTTCAAACTGAACAAGCATTGACTGATTGAAATTGATTGACACGGGGAAAATGGTTGAATCTATATATAAAACGTTATCAGGTGTGGACATTCGGGTGCAACGACGAGGGTGCGCTGGGGAGGCCCACGTCCGGGGAGGCCGAGGAGGGCAGCGCGGGGGCCGTGAAGCTCCCCGCCAGGGCCGTCGCCGTGTCGGCCGGGGACTCGCACTCCGCCGCGCTGCTCGAGGACGGACAGGTCTACGCCTGGGGAGCGTTCAGGGTAAGTCTACTACTTATTGATTGTTATACAGATGTTTTATACCAATCCAAAGTCCACAGCTGGTTCTTTAGTGCAAACCGCGCTGTGTCTGTGCATAGCCTTCGGTAATTACTACGAGTAGTTGGAGTGACAAAGACGATAAACATAAGATAGTGGTCAGCGATTAAAATATGAAAGCTAGCATGCTTTAACGTTGTATAAACAATAAAGTTCTGTACACAATATTTTAGCTTGGTAGTTGTTATTTAATAAGGTCTGCTGATATTTCCAAAAACACCGTATCACAATTAAATATTTTTTTCTGTGAACCCTTTTCTCGGGTTAAACTCCTTATTATGCAACACGAAACTTTAACCAATAGTGAATGCACACTTCAATTACGTCTACCGATTTTTCAATTATATAGTTTTTGAGTAATTGATACTATTCAAGTCGTGCGTTGCCCCGACGCGCGGGGTACGTCGTCGGGGAAGGCGCCGCTTGGCCGTCGAACGGGGAACCTATAACACTCGACGCAACGCTCACGCAATTATTCTCTGTTTATTGAACATACGGGTTTGAATGATAGGACACTGTTTATTTAAGTTTGAAGTGAATGTTAAGTGAGCGAACGAACGCAATAATTTGTTTGCTTGTGCAAATTCAAGTCGCATAGTAGAACGAGGAAGGGGGGTCGAGGGAGTTGGAACGCACGAGATCATTCAGATAGGGGACGGCCTTAAGACTTATAGTGATAAAGTTAATGTATTGGGACCGTGCGAAGTGCATGGTGGGGGTAAGCAAAGCGATCCCAGCGCATAAGGTGGTAAAAATTTGAACTAACTGCCGATGGCGTCTTTAACATTTCGTACAATTATATGGCTCGAAATGAAACTTTGATTTACGATTACTCCTGAAATATTCATTTAAATTGAATGGTGTAAGGGACCGTTGTAATCTGTATGAAATGCTTAATATAACTAACTTATTTATTTTGATAATTGTTAATAATGTATCCATGTAAATAGTTTTGCAAATGCCACATATTACGTGATCTTTTTCTAGAAGTTAAGAATGGATATAGTAAGTTATCCTTAAAAGATAGACATTTAACATCGCGGACTTTTTTGTAGATCTATGAATGAGAAACAATCCCACCATACATTGTGTTGTTATAGCTCAAACGGATTAGGCAGCGTTTTCGATTAAAGCTCCTAGCCAGCGTGATTTTTCCGAAAACATCGTTATATTTCAAACAATTTACACAAAACCTTAACAAGTTATATACTTAAGCCTTCCTCAAGAATCACTCTATTGATAGATGAAAGTCGTATGAAAATCCGTTCAGTAGTTTTTAGTTTTGGAGTAGTTTTATAAGATGTAGTGAATTGACGGTTTCCCCTAGACTTGCGGACACTAGGTTGCGTGACAGTCGTGCACGCTCCCAATATCAATTGAGTCCCAAAAGTGTAACAAAGAGACAAGAGCACAAACAGAGAAACTGACTCTAGTACCGGTTCAACTTTTCAAGAAAGAAAGCATATTACATAATTTATTTTAATGGGGGAGTAATAAAATCACTATGTTAGATGTGAAAGCACTTGTACGACTGAAACCGAAGCCATGACTGTAGCCGTGAACCGAAGAAAGGCCGCGACAATCTCTTCAGGGTATATTTGAATAAATATGTTTATTTGCAGGATTCGCACGGCAGTATGGGGCTCGTAGTCCGCGGCCGCGAGGGCAAGGCGTGCCGGGAGCCCGTGCGTATCGACATCGGCGAACCGGCTGCTGATGTAGCCTCCGGCGGAGACCACCTCGTCATCCTGTCTGTGAGTACAAGATAAAAAGTTCACCTTCATATGTAAATAGGTAGGTTGAATATCGCTTTACCCACCCGCTTTCGTCTCACCCGAGGCTTCACGCCCATGTTTGCCTCGACCGAGGCACGACTACCCTACAGGCTATCTCGCGCGGCAAATTTCACGCAATGCAGCTTGATTACTCGGATGCAACTCCCGATATTTCGGCACATTTACGCATGCTCTCGTCTCGGAGTAACTTAATACTAGTTTTATAGAAATTAGCATGTTAATTTGGAATTGTAATGGCATGTATCTCTGTTACCAGACGACGGGGGGAGTGTACACGATGGGCTGCGGCGAGCAGGGCCAGCTCGGGCGCCTGGCGCAGCGCTCCGCGTCCAGGGACTCAAGGCAGGGGTTCAGTGAGTATCACCTTAAACAATATAGGACATACTTATCCACACAAATGCTACTAAGTTAGTAAACTTAATAAGGCTTGTGTTGTGGGTACTTGGACATAGATATAAATACTTCATTACATATAAAACACCCATAGGAACAAATGTTCATGCTCATCGCACAAATAAATGTTCTTCTCAGGATTTGAACCCAGAATCATTGGCTTTATAGGCAAGCTTACTACCCACTAGGCCGCACAGGTCGTCAATTCTGTTTTTATATGCCAAATATTAAAATAACAGTTGTATTCTTCAATATACTACCCCAATATAGGTTTTGTGGTAAAATAACAGATTGCGCAATCTACTAACCCCCTTATTCATAAACGTCTACTAAAGTTGACAAGCCGCTAATAATCGTTTGTCCCTTTCCGACGTATTGGAATGATGGAAAGGGACAAACGATTATTAGCGGCTTGTCAACTTTAGTAGACGTTTATGAATAAGGGGGTAAGAATATAAACTATAAAAGTACAGCTTAGTGTGACTTTTTACCAACTCGAAAATGCTTGCAGGTATTATATTTTTTTCTTTTTAGGGTTCCGTAGTCAACTAGGAACCCTTATAGTTTCGCCATGTCCGTCTGTCTGTCCGAGGCTTTGCTCCGTGGTTGTTAGTGCTAGAAAGCTGAAATTCGGCATGGATATATAAATCAATAAAGCCGACAAAATCGTACAATAACATCTAAAAATTTAATTTTTTTTAGGGTACCTCCCCTACACGTAAAGTGGGGGTGAACATTTTTTTTGCTTCAACCCTACAGTGTGGGATATCGTTGGAAAGGTCCTTTCAAAACTAATAGGGGTCTTCAACAAACATTTCTTGATAAAGTGAATATATTCGGAGATAATTGCTCCGAAAGAAAAAAAAATGTGTGTCCCCCCCCCCTCTAACTTTTGAACCATAGGTCCAAAAAATATGAAATAAATCTTGGAACTAGAGCTTAAGAAAGACATTAAATAAAAACTATAGCGGATATGATCAGTTTAGCTGTTTTTGAGTTATCGCAAAAAGTTTCCCCTTCATAGTAAAAAGACCTACACCCTCAGTTCATCCCTTGGTTAACAGTCTACCATATTTTAAGCTCCAGTTTAGCTTATTGTGATGGAAGAGTAACTACGGAACCCTACTCTGAGCATGGCCCGACATGCTCTTGGCCGGTTTTTATTTATTAAGATTTTAACAAAAATGAATAATTCGATCAGGCGCCCTGCTGGTGCCGGCCAAGCTGACGCTGAAGTGGGCCGCGGCGCGCGTGTGGGCGGGCTACCACGCCACCTTCGCGCTGGACGCCGCCGGCAAGATGTTCGCCTGGGGGCTCAACAACTACGGGCAACTCGGTACGAATCACTAAATATATAGGTATAATCAACATCAAAACGGGCAAGTACGTTTAAGGAACCTAAATGGTAGGTAATTTAAAAAAAAAAAAAAGCAATTAAACGTTGCATATAGCGTTGTAACACGGGCATTACATTTAACTCAACCAAACAATTGAAAACTATCACATATCAATGACATTTTAAACATTGACCGTCCGAGATAGTACTTACGTTTAGTAGCAAATGTATGAACTCGTACTAAACACTAATCAATATGTAAACCAACCCTAAGGCAAAGGTACACGCTCGTACGGCGTCGGGCCTTATTATATAAAAATAAATTATTGATTATCTCCGAAATGGAGTTAATTAGAATACGGTGTCTGTGAGAAAGTTACTTAATTTAAGCTTCTACACCCTTGAAATTAACTGTGTATAGTGATGGCCAAAATATGTCGGAATACATCCTTATTTATATGGTGACAAAAGTATAGGGACCGTGCGCGTTGGAGGGTCTGGCATCTTGTGGCCTGAATCGGAACCATAAACATGTACATTTACACGTCATGTGTTTTCTTGTGCATAGTAGGTTCTGCCATCTTGTGGACTATATCGGAACAATAAACATCACATTTGCGCCTCGCGCCAAAAATCTGACGGCTCCTGTGCTGCCTCCTGTAGTTCATGCACGCTCCCTATATTACGATGCATTTGAACGAAAAGTTAAATTTAAGTTTGATATCTGAAATAGATGGCGCTGTACGGCGACATGTTTTGTGGTCAATTAACTGTCAACTTTTGCCAGTTAAAGTGTCCGAGTATTGTACAGAGCCGTTTCACACAAGGCCCTGACGTACAGGCCCTGCAACGCCCCTTACACTGTAAAGTTGGGCAAAGTGGGGCGGGTTGGGTTGGGGGTTCTAGCGGGGTGCCTGAGACTAAGCTTTGAACGCTCTTGCTACACTAATGTCGGGCAATGTTCTGACATACCGGCCGTCTGCGGGGCCTTTTACACGCCGTAGAGCGTCATCTACTTGAGTTGTCATATTATATACAAGGTGGCCAAATAAGAAGTATACATTTTGTTTTTAAATTTTAACTGTATTAAGTTCAAAAATTATTAAGTATTGTTTTAAAGATATATTCTTCAGGGTTGGCAAATTCATGCGAAACATAATGTCTGACATATGTCCACCTCTAACAGCAGGCAAATGTAAGCCCTTATCATCCAATGTTCAGCATCTATTCGCACATTTTTGGCATTATCTTAGTACATTTGTGTCGAATACTCGGTTTTAACTGTTTAAATTTCATCAGCTCGTTAGCATAGACACGTAATTTTAGATAGCCCCACAGAAATAAGTCAAGAGCTGCAACATTTGGGGAATTCGGGTGCCAATCACTGTCACTTTTTTTCAAAATTAATCGAGCAAACAACGTGTTTTAAACAACAGAAACATTTGAGATAAAATTGCTTGCTTGTGGTAGACATTTGGCAGAAATTATCTTCCGTATACAATTGCCAACCCTGAATAATATATTTATGAAAAAAATATTTAATAAAATTTCCACTTCTTGTAATTAAAATTTAAAAACAAAGTGTATCATTCTTATTTGTCCACCCTGTACATGTATTTTCCTTTATTTTTATATCAATAACTGTACTAGTATGGAATGGATATATTTTATGACATCTAATATCTAATCGTTTCCAACAGGTATAACAGGAGAAAAACGCAAGACAGCCCTATACGCCCCAACAGAATGCGACGCCTTCACCCAGGGCAGCGGTTGGCAACGAGTCGCCTGCGGACAACATCATTCACTGGCCTTGGACTCCAAGGGACAAGTCTTCGCTGTTGGCAGATGCGAGTACGGACGGTAAGTAGTAACACCGTTGCCAAAATGACACTAATGACTCTGTCTGTGACATGTAGACATGGCGAACGCCCATCGATCCCACATTTTGAAAAAAAATCCACATATTAATCCACAAAAACTTCTATATAATTTTTCTACTTATACATTTCCACGAGAATTGGTTAAGAAATATGACCTGTAGAGAACAGCCAGGACTTTTTTCTTAAGCTGAAATGGAGACGCTTCACACTTGTCCAGTCATCTTACTTAGGGAAGCCTTCTTCCTTGTTTGCTGTTCGCAGAATAAAAATATAAAAACTATTATATCTCGGTTCCATATTATTTGCTCCGGGATTCCGAGATTTTCAGTGAAAATACGGGACACGTAAATATTATTTTCCACTCGTCGACTGTAATGGTTGAATTAAGATTTCGTATAAGATCGCGTATTTTTCATGTATGGGCTCCCACTCAACTATAACATTCATTTCGATACGCTGTAGTACGCTATAAAAAAAATTACCAATCATGTGCCGCCGCGCTCCCATAGAAAAGACTTAACGGGCACGGGGCGAGAGTCGCGCGCTTATGTCAACATTTTTGTCTACTGAGATACTTACCAATGTTCATTAATTATTTAGGTTTGATAGTAAAAAAAGTATTATTTTAGATGACTCGTAGAAAAAGTATTGTATACAATTTAACTTACTGCATCACCGTATGGGGAGGGGCAACTAGCTCGGCAATGATTACCTTAGAAAGAGCACAGAGGTTTTTACTTAAGGTAATCCTTAAAAAACCCAGGATTTACCCTACAATAGACGTATATAAAGATATGAACGTGCTCAGTGTCCGTAAGCTTGCTATCATTAGGTTGACAATGATAATGCACCGTGAATTAGTAAAGTCAGTAAATGGAACTTCTCATAGTAAGCGCGTTTTTAAGTTGCCTGTTCCCAGGACAAACACTGCTTTTGCAAAAAGATTTCAAAATTTCCTTTTGCCTCATATATATAATAAAGTAAATAAATACTGCGATATTAAGAACTATAATGCAGGTGAAGCTAAAACAACAGTTATGTCTTGGTTAAAACATCTTAGTTATAATGAAACAGAACAACTAATGAAGGTTAATGATTGGTAAAATCAATGTTAAAGTATGTAACTTTACTTTTGAGTGACATTAACGTGAGACACTTCATTCGGTTCTTGTCTGTTTTATTTTTTTTGTCTTTTAATTATTTATATAAGAATTCAAGCCTTGGCGACCCTCTACATCTCTAAGGATAATTTAATATATTTTTTATATTTTATCTCTGACACTTAGAGACTTATACATCTCTAAAGAATTTTAGTATTTTATGGTTTTATTTTTTTATCATAGTTTTTTTTTTGTGTAATTTGACATTTAGAGACAGTATACATCTCTAATAAAGTATTTATTATTTCATAGATTCGATATTTGTAATTTTTTTTTTTTTTAATTTATTGTTTGTAAAAATGGACATGTAAAAGTGCCCCTGTGGCCTATTTGCTGAATAAATGTTTGATATTTGATATTTGATATTGAATGGTTTAACTTCTCGGTAGGCTTTGTTAGCGGTAAAGTTTGCCTTCAATTTCGCTTAGTAATATTACACACTTAAACACACACACACACCACAAACACACCACACACACAATTGCTGTCTACAACGGTTAATAGTATAAATTCGTGTAATAATTTTACTCTACCTAAATTGTGATCGTTCCTATTTAGTTTAAGCCTGTTGTTAGTATCAAAAATGTTTTACTATTAGTAACCTATTATGAAACCAAAACTTCAGCGTAGGATGTAATTCAAATTAGTATTGTTTCCAATCTGACTCCACAACACAGGCTTAGCCTAGTGTGGCAGTCATAGGTTAAGGAAATCTTGTAAAATTTTTGGTAAATAAACTATTTTTATTTTATTTTTATTATTTATTTATTTTTTACAATAGTGATATAATCAGGCTTTTCAATCTCGTACCTTACTTAGGCAACTCAGCAAGCTTCGTTGCCTAAACACGATACTCGACTGAAAAGCACTCTATTATATCACGATTGTATAAAATACTATGTATTTCAATGTGCCAAATTGTCCTGATCATATTACATGTTTAAAAATTAAACCAACTGGTCACCTTAATAAATAATAAATAAATATTATAGGACATTATTACACAAATTAACTAAGTCCCACAGAAAGCTCAATAAGGCTTGTGTTGAGGGTACTTAGACAGCGATATATATAATATATAAATATTTACAAATACTTAAAAACATAGAAAACACCCATGACTCAGGAACAAATATCCATACTCATCACTCGAATAAATGCCCTTACCAGGATTTGAACCCGGGACCATCGGCTTCATAGGCAGGGTCACTACCCAGTAGGCCAGACCGGTCGTCAAACCTTACATCCAAAGTCAGTCAAAGAACGGCTATTGCTGGCCAAAAGCTTCCCTAAAATGTATAATGAATACATTCAATACTGAATAATTGAATACGAATATAAAAGATATATATTTAGTCGCTTCTAACAGCGTCCCGTGATGACCGGTCTATCTCGGACAGTTACTTAATCAATTATGATCAATTTCACAATTTTTTATTTAGTTTCACCTGTCCCATGTCTCTCGATCTGTGATCAAATGACCATAGGAACTCCTTGATAAAACAACGCAACCTAATTGTGTTTGGGGATTTTAGAAGTGACAGTGAAGAAAAGTACAGTCAGCTATAAAAGCTTGTACCAAAAATGAAATTGTTGTCTTCAAACTTTTTAGGTTAGGGCTGGGCGACAGGGAAGGCGACGCGGAGAGCCTGGAGCCCGTGCCGGCGCTCGTGGGCAAGAAGTGCGTCAGCATCGCCGCGGGGACCTGCAATAGTTTCGCCGTCACCGACATAGGTAACATTGTAATACTCTTCATCGGTATATCTATCTTTCACAGTATTTATCAAATTAAGACCCTTCACAAAAAGGGCAGTCGTTGCTAATGTTTAAGTTACTGATTCTATTCCGGTCTTTGGTATTATAATTTGTCTTTTTTTAGTGACAGGGGTCGGCAAATCGAGGCTCTTCAAAACACCCAAACAATGAATAGTTTGAATTTAGAATAGAAACTCGTGATTGGCTCTATATTTTTAACCCCCGACGCAAAAAGAGAGGGGTGTTATAAGTTTAATAAAATAATGTGATTTGTTTGATATGAATGTAGGAATAATTGTATTAATATTCCAGGAGAGGTCCTCGGCTGGGGCATGGGCAGCGAGGGCCAGCTGGGCACGGGCGCGGCGACGGACGCGGCGACGCCGACCGCCGCCGTCGCCGCCGCCTTCCAGGCGCGCCGGCCGGGGAAGGTCGCCGCCGGCGCGCAGCACACCGCCCTGCTCGCGGTGAGTACCGGCAGGGCACGGGCAGCGAGGGCCAGCTGGGCACGGGCGCGGCGACGCCGACCGCCGCCGTCGCCGCCGCCTTCCAGGCGCGCCGGCCGGGGAAGGTCGCCGCCGGCGCGCAGCACACCGCCCTGCTCGCGGTGAGTACCGGCAGGGCACGGGCAGCGAGGGCCAGCTGGGCACGGGCGCGGCGACGCCGACCGCCGCCGTCGCCGCCGCCTTCCAGGCGCGCCGGCCGGGGAAGGTCGCCGCCGGCGCGCAGCACACCGCCCTGCTCGCGGTGAGTACCGGCAGGGCACGGGCAGCGAGGGCCAGCTGGGCACGGGCGCGGCGACGCCGACCGCCGCCGTCGCCGCCGCCTTCCAGGCGCGCCGGCCGGGGAAGGTCGCCGCCGGCGCGCAGCACACCGCCCTGCTCGCGGTGAGTACCGGCAGGGCACGGGCAGCGAGGGCCAGCTGGGCACGGGCGCGGCGACGCCGACCGCCGCCGTCGCCGCCGCCTTCCAGGCGCGCCGGCCGGGGAAGGTCGCCGCCGGCGCGCAGCACACCGCCCTGCTCGCGGTGAGTACCGGCAGGGCACGGGCAGCGAGGGCCAGCTGGGCACGGGCGCGGCGACGCCGACCGCCGCCGTCGCCGCCGCCTTCCAGGCGCGCCGGCCGGGGAAGGTCGCCGCCGGCGCGCAGCACACCGCCCTGCTCGCGGTGAGTACCGGCAGGGCACGGGCAGCGAGGGCCAGCTGGGCACGGGCGCGGCGACGCCGACCGCCGCCGTCGCCGCCGCCTTCCAGGCGCGCCGGCCGGGGAAGGTCGCCGCCGGCGCGCAGCACACCGCCCTGCTCGCGGTGAGTACCGGCAGGGCACGGGCAGCGAGGGCCAGCTGGGCACGGGCGCGGCGACGGACGCGGCGACGCCGACCGCCGCCGTCGCCGCCGCCTTCCAGGCGCGCCGGCCGGGGAAGGTCGCCGCCGGCGCGCAGCACACCGCCCTGCTCGCGGTGAGTACCGGCAGGGCACGGGCAGCGAGGGCCAGCTGGGCACGGGCGCGGCGACGCCGACCGCCGCCGTCGCCGCCGCCTTCCAGGCGCGCCGGCCGGGGAAGGTCGCCGCCGGCGCGCAGCACACCGCCCTGCTCGCGGTGAGTACCGGCAGGGCACGGGCAGCGAGGGCCAGCTGGGCACGGGCGCGGCGACGGACGCGGCGACGCCGACCGCCGCCGTCGCCGCCGCCTTCCAGGCGCGCCGGCCGGGGAAGGTCGCCGCCGGCGCGCAGCACACCGCCCTGCTCGCGGTGAGTACCGGCAGGGCACGGGCAGCGAGGGCCAGCTGGGCACGGGCGCGGCGACGCCGACCGCCGCCGTCGCCGCCGCCTTCCAGGCGCGCCGGCCGGGGAAGGTCGCCGCCGGCGCGCAGCACACCGCCCTGCTCGCGGTCAGTACGACGCGGGGGCACTTACCCTTGGGCGCTCCCCGGAAACACCACTAATGGGCCACGATTTATACACAGAACGACATAATTCGCCATAGATTAACGTTCAAACAGCTAGAAGGCTGACGAAAAATAACACCTTATCACTGAATGGTTAAAAACCCTATGGCAAAAAGATGCCATACCTCGGGGCGGCTTGTGGCGATTTACTCAAATTTGTGCTGATCCTAAGGTTTGGCCTGGGCCGCCAAATTAGAAACAATATGCCCCTATTAGCCCTTCCACTGGTAATCGATAGTGCATTTAGTAACTGGAGATTCCTTCTCTGTTCAATCAGTTTAATCCTAGTTTTTGGAATATTTAACGGAGCATATTACTAAAAGATTATTCCTCCCAACAGCTAGACACATCACCGGTCAAAGAAAAGTCCCCAACACCAGAAATGGAGACAGAAGAACAGCCCGTAGAACAGGAGCCCAAAGCAAAGGATAAGCCGAAGGGCAGACAGAACAAAAAACAGAAGCGAGGGGAGCAGGAGGACGAGGTGTCTTCCACGTCCAGCGCGCAGCCCGAAGTACCGGAAGAAACCAAACCGCAGGTATGTAGCTACTTATGCAAAGTAATCTATATGCTTCGCTCCTAATTTCCATTTCACTTTAAAGTTAATAAGCCTATTCGCTAGGTGCGCGACTGGTGCTGCACTCATTTTGTAAGTTTTTCTATGTTAATTCTTATGGAGTAAAATTAGTTCCAACGGCTGCCACTATCATTAATGTTTGTCATTCCATAAGATTACGTGTGGTGACAATCAGCGCAACTTTTCCCTCCACCGACTGCACCTTGCCAATAGACGCCCAAAAGCCTGTAAAAAGCCTTCCATTCCTTTGAATTTAGAATCTTTTTTCAGGCAAATCTAAATTGCACATGTAGTAGGTTTTTAGGCAGATGAAGTTAGGGTGAGGAGAAAGTCATTTGTCAAAAATTTAATTTTTGATACAAGCTTTTATCGGCGACGGTACTTTTTATTCGACAATCATATTTTTTTTTTGTTTCCCAGCTCTTAAAATGACAATTCAATTGATCCAATGGAAATTTATAGAATCGATCTATCATTTTAATACAAAATAGATGCAAAAACAGAATGATTGTCTTTTTTATATCTGAGATATAATAAAAACAGCTCAACCTAAACTCAATGAAGTTTCGTTGTTTTATCACCTATTTAGTACTTGGTATAGTAAATTTGAGTCAAATCGAATTCGAACTGGTTCTAATTTAGCTTCGAAGATTTGGCCGACTCATATACTACAAAAAAAAATGTGCAATATTTTTTTAATATTCTTTAACACATTTAGGTAAAAAAGCGGCGAAAATCATCATCGTCATCTTCAGTTCGGGGACGCAAACCAAAAAAGCAGTAGCGGCTCGCATAGGACAAGACATACTTATTTATAGGCACGACTTATTATTTATTTAAACCAGAGACCAGAATATTGGTGGCAGTTATGAAACTGTATATTTAATTTATTGTCGATAATATTCTAAGCGGGCTTATAGCCAGTAATTTTCACATTTTTGAAGGCGTAATTAGATTCGTTTTAAGTTTTGTACTGTAGTATAACATTTTTTTAGTCATGCAAATTCAGTACACTATTATCACTTATCAGGCTCGACATAATACGATAAACATTGTAATCCAAGTTGATAAACGAGAAGACATTTGAAAAGCCGCTTATGCCGGTCTCTGGTTTAGAAGTGATTACAACATACTTTATTACAGTAGAATGGATACATTTCTTGTACATTAACATAAGGGAAATGGTAACACGTGAACAGTCGCCATCAGATATATCGGAGCGGCGAAGGTGCTCAAAAATATCTAAACATGCACTTTCACATCTGCATAATAGATGCTTTGTTTAGATATTTCTAAACACCTTGGCCGCTCCGATATATCTGATGGCGACTGTATATTTGAACTGTTGGTGGATTTATTGTTAAAACTTTTGCGGATATCGGTATCTACTTAGAGTTGATTTGAGGGTTGTAGCAAGTAACCTTAGATTGACATTAAGTGTTATTATTAAAGGTAAAATGGAGTAGTGACAGGGTAAGGGCCAAAATACTTTTTAATGCCGTGTACAAATTTTATTTCGAGAGACAAATTAGTTAAAAAAAGATAACGTTTCAATACTTTTTTTACACTAAGAATATACATAATGGATATATACAGATGATTACTAATAACTAGCTTATATCTAAAATAGGCTCTTGAGGCATTGTACCAAGGATGCTGGCGGCATTTCCTTGTTGATATACTTTTCTATATTCATTCAGAATATTTATGACGATTTCTACAACAGTCTATCATCGCTGCAGTGAAGTTTTCACGATAACTGTATTATTTTACCTATATTTAAAAAAAAACATGGGATGCCCCAACAACAACTGCGTTACTTTACTAAAACCTTATATCTTATTAGAAAAAAAATTGCTGGAAGAACATTGGTTAGTGGCAAACAATAAGAAACTTTTGTAGTCCAAGTATTTTAAATAAATATGTATTACTGTATTTAATTTCATTTTATGAAGTATACTAATGAATCTGTGGGGCAAAATGGTAACGCAGTGGTAATAATAACAGAGTTACCTTCAGTAAAACAGTTGAATAAATGAAAAATAAAAAATATTAAATGTTATTGTATTGTATTTATTTCAAGCAACATGGCTCATCAAAGCGTTGTAATATAAAAACTAAAATTAAAATACAAACTGAAAAATTAAAGTATTAACTAACTTACAGGAAACATGTCAAATATAAAACATACAATATAACATATATATGTATTACATTGTAAGTTAATCGTATTAAATTTAAAAAAAAAGTAATTTTCTCATAAGTTACCTATAATTTTTGCGTTAGAAATTGGTATCAATTTGAAAGGGGACACGTTTTTAGGCATTATAAAGTATTTTGGCCCGTAAACTACCCAATGATGGGCCCTTTAACGGTTAAGACACGAACTGAAATTAAGCCTCATTCCCTCCTAATAAATTCATTCCTAATAAATCTGAAGCAGAAACAATACAAAAAGTGACATTATAGGGTGGTAATTTTTCCTTATTAATCTAATGCCCTATAAAGTTGAAAGTACCGTTATTAACCCCTATTTTTGTTGGTAAATCAGTGCTACATTAAATTAGGTTAAAGGGGCCAATCATTGGAGGAGTGCCAAATATAGGTCAATAGAAAATAACTTATTTTATTATTCTTATGTTGGGTAGCTCGCGGTATTTAGTTAGTAGTGATGTCCTGTGCCGTCCAGTTTGTCTTACTTTAGATAATTTACTTGACAGTAATATTTAATTTGTTTTCTAGAAGGTAAATGGCGATGAGAAGAAGGAAACTCCCATGGAAGTAGACGAATCTGGTAAGAATTTATTATTTGTCTTATGATAAAGTATATAAATATAAAAAAAAAATTGTACAAGACTGTGCTTCCTCGGTAGCTTAACTTTCTCTTTCTCGCTAAATTCGTTTTCATATTAAGCTTCAGACTATTCCATCAGTCATAATTCAACGAAATTAATGTAGGATTGCCAATGTAGAGAAACTCGAAGAATGCCTTCATTGAACTCATATATATTTAAATTAAATCAAAAAACTAAATCAACTACATTGAGCGTGGGAGATGTGATCACATCTTCACGTAAAAAAAACTAATCTAATCTGCTGGAACGTTCTGAAAGTTCTAAAACTATTTGAATTCCGAATAACATTCAAAAATCGTCTATCTCTTTCTAACCCATTCGCACTGTCTCACTCTTACCGTTCGGTTCAAAGCGTTCATCAATCTCACTTCCTACATTTATGCATAGAGTTTTCTATTATTATTAACGCCTTATTTTTATTCACAGACAACTCACAGGACAAAAAAGAAGACACGCAACCGGACACGGAAGCGGTCGAGCCACCAAAAACGGAACCAGAACCCACAGAGAAAACCCCAGAACCAGCACCAGAACTGGCACCAGAGAAACCTGAGGAAACCAAACCAGAGCTCTCCGACTCCAGCCAAGACTCCCAAGCGGAACCAGACAAACCAACAGATGTTGAAATGAAAGATGAAAAAGTAAATGGGGCACCGGAGGAGGAAAAACCTGAAGTGGAAGCCAAGAAAGTGGAGGAAGCGATACCAAACGACACAGTTGTGGCCACCACGGCGTGATCCTAGAGTTAAATGCGTGTTTGTGACGAGATATCTATTGCATAGACTGTGAAAAGCTGTAGTACTGTTGTGTTTTGCGTGGTGCCCGGCACAGGTTGTAAACTTCAAATGGCTAAAATTTAAATTACCTATAGTCAGACCAAGCTAACTTTGTATGGCATTTTGTAACACAAAGTGTGGTATGTCATCATAACGTCTAATTTGAATATATGGCAAATAATGAAAATATGGCGTTCATGAAGACACTGCCACAATTTATTGTGTCAAAATAGATGTAAAGTTACCTTAGACGGACTCAACAACTACTTTCGGTGTAACCGTATATTTCCTTCAAGTGTTTGTTGCGTAGAGCATAGGCAATATAGTTCTTCACTTGAGCTGTCGAACTTGGGGGGGGGGCGTGATTTTTTTCATAGACTACACTATCAAGGTCATAATCATAAACATATACAGACGAATTTGAAATAAAATGTATTGTAGTGACTCCAAACTGAACTTAGATACCTAAGTATAATGTAGATAAAACATAAGATCAAGATTTTGAACTTGAACTATTCAGTAACGAGCTTTCATCAGTCCATGTCCAATAAAAAGGAGAATTCTACCCGCTCCTGTCACAAATGCTTTCAAATTCGGTTAATGTAAGACTGCTTGCACACTACCAATTCTAATAACAGGAATTTAAAAATAACGGTTTATTTTTGTAAAACTTTCGAATTAAATATGATGTCAATAACTTATTATAAGGAATTTAAATCATTCGTGTGCGGGCAGCCTAAAATATTCGAAGTGTTTCATATCAAACATACATTCAATAGTTCAATTCTCCAATAGTAAATTAGTTAATACCGTACTTCGAACAGTAAGGATTAAAAAACCGGTTTTTTCTGCTAAAACGTGGTTTTGTCTATGGTCTGTTTTAAAGGCTTCTACTCACCTTGCAACAAATCGCATGCGATTTTTGATACTTTGCAGCTACTTAGACTGCAATGTTGCATTTGTTGCAAGGTCAGGAGAGGGCTTAACTATACATAAAACTGCTTTGTTTCAATAAATCCGGTTGTTAAGATAAAACCGGTTTTTCGCCTGCATTAGCCGTTGTTCATTGTAATCAAATTGTTGTATATTTCATAAATTTATGACGAGATTTAAATATAAGAATTCCGGTTTGGGAAGCCCGTTCTTTAACATGTATTTAAGCTAAAATAATTTGTGGATTTCCGTTTTTGACATAATAATGTGATTTCGGTGTAAGTTGAAGTTTTTCCTGCAATGTCATTAGTTCGCTACCTTTAGTCAGGGTCTGGTTTTTAAGTAAGCTATTCAAATCGGACCTTGATAATCATTTTGTCAGATTGTAAGTGGTTACATTAGTAATCAAGTATAGTAGAACATTGAAGTTGCTAGATCACTATTACAATAAGTTCATATAATGTATGATTCTGTACAAATTCTGGACTACCACGTATCAGAACTTCACAGTAACATTTAGTAAACTTTTTGTTGAATTGTTTATTTTATTTTATAAATATTTTCGTGCATGATCCTAAAGTACAAGAGTACAATTTCACGACGCTAATGTTTACTTGTTACGATAAAATGAACTATAGTTATAATGATTGTGTTTTAATAATAAAAACGTAGTGGAAATATTTGGCTTTTATTGGTAACCCCCGTACAAAAATCAATCACGTCTTCATAAGGCGACACTTAACTGATCATATTGTATGTACATACAAAAGTAATATACATTATGTTACCAGCAAAGATATAATATTTAACTCTGTATGTTATCAATTATAATCAGTTACTGAATTTCAATACTATGTAATGTAAAGCAGATCTACCTAGGGCGCGTACTAAGGAACGTTGTTTTGATTTTATATCTTATTTCCATAGTATAAGATGCATAATTGATTGGGCACGCCAGTGGAAGTGGTTTACCCAATTTGCCGCTAGATGTCGCTGCGCTACTCTAGCGGCAATCGTACATCGCGGTGTTAAGATTTTTCCTGATTCGATGACCCTCTCCGAACGAGTTTATCGTGTTATCGCTTCTCGGCCTTTTGGCTAAGATCAAAGTGTAGTATCTGTTCTTTTCAGCTTAATATCTGAAAGTTCCCTCACTGAGGGACCAGTATATTAAACTGATTTTTGTAAACCGACGGGATGTTCGGGGCTCGCTCCACTCCCGTCACGGGTCGGCCCGGCATTGCAGTGCCGCCGGGATTGGCCCACACATTAATTAGAAAACAATATTTAAATACATGTTGGACAGTTGGATCTCCCACATATTGAGTTCTTACCTCTTCAACCGTTAAAACGACGAAATTTGTTATGGAGAAGGTTCAAGGTCCAATGAAGGATAAGTGATATTCATCATTCCACAGAGACTGAAGTCGCAAGCAGAAGAAGACAGTAGCATAATAAACGCATTTCAGGCACGAAGTTATTTCTGTGGCCCTAGTGAAAAAGGGTACAAGTCTCTGGCAGTTTAGGTGTATAAGGGTATAAGTGTTACGTGGAACTTACACCCCTTTACACCTGCGCTGCCAGAGACTTGTACCCTTTTTCACTAGGGCCACAGATTTATACATTGTGATATTTTTAAGAAAGGGGACCGTTTCTTCATGGAGACAAACGTAGTCCCCATTTTGCTCTCAGAGTATTATTATTAACATAAAATAATAATTCATTGGTTACGTGACCTTTCTCACAAGTGCAACGACTATGATACGATATTCCATCATGGAATGCCAGTGCCTATCTTCCAGCTTTATTATCAGACCTGGAAACCTAATCGTAGTCAAGTCATTTCAAGACTTTTCTAACAAATCCAAACAGCTATAATACGATGTTCCATGATGAAGTTCCAGTTCATATTTTCCGGCTTCATCATCAGATCAGTTCGACAGTACTATATTATTGTATTGTCATCAGAACTACATACAGCTGCCAATTTTCATGACGCTAAGATCCTTGGAAGATGATTAAATTAGTTACCTTAGATTCCATTACATAGTTACATACAGGTCGACCTAATAAAAGCGTGTTAAGAATGTATTTAAGGAATTTGATATATATTATATCATTTTTTTATGAAATTTGTTTGTCACTCCTACAATAATCAGTAAAACAGAAGGGCATAGTAATGGTTAATATACCTACAATAAAATTGTGTAAAAATATTTCCCAATGTCAATATCCTATAATATAATGAAAAGAATCTCTTTAAAGAGATGTACAGTCGAGTTCATTAATAAGAATACATTTCTCTACCCAATGCAATAAGATACAAAAATGTATACATATTGAACTCGACTGTACATAAGAAGGCAGAGGTGGAAAGCATTTTATAAACACCTGTGAGATGTCTTAACCAAGTCAAGTTCTCCATAGAGAAAGTTCCTTATGCCCATGGATACCATTACTGATGGAAAACCACAAATATCAATGTTAGAAAAAGGCACACCGATTACATTACAGGTATTCCAGAATTCAACAATGACATCTCATTCTCAAAAATGGAGGAGGGGGTAAAGGGGGCGCAAAAGAAATTAAAATACATTTTATTTATGATATGGTTTATTAATAAAGGTTTCATGAACCAGAATTTATTTGGAATACAAATACTACACTTTGAGCGTTTACAGAATAGGGTACGAAAGGATAATTATCAAGAATAGTTTGATAATTATCGATTTTAACATAAATTACTGTCAATTTGGCATGCGGCATAAAAAAGGGAACGTAGCTGTCGTAACTTTAATGGAAAATTCTTGAGCGATTTTCCAATTCAGAGCCCATCAACGTACTCACTAGCGCCACTGGAAAATTGTGATTATTTAAATTTAACGATACATATTTAAAAAAAAAGGGGGCCGCTACGTACTGTATTTTGTATTCAAGTACCTTTTGAATACATCATAATAGTTTTTACGTTGCTGGATTCGTCAATCTAGACGTCCAAAGTTAAAACGGCCGTTTTTATTTTGAGGTCATAATCACAATTATTTTCCAGTGGCGCTAGTGAGCACGTTGATGGGCTCTTAAATTAATACAGCATTTACATAATAAAAAGCAATCATATTACTGCATGAATTCATAACAGATACAAACTTTAATCATATTTCAACAATCATTCGTTAAGTTTATAAGGACTGCTAAAAAATCCAGACACATACATTTTCATTATTACATCCATCACGTATTATATCTTTAGTATACATTGCTTTATGTTATATTATAATTATAATACAAAACCTTTTATAACATTTTGAACAACACGAAAACATAGGATGAAGACAAACACTTGTCTAATATCGCCGACAGAATGTGGCACATTCCAATAGCGTGTACAGCCGACCCGGCGAGCTTAAATGTCAAAATATGTCGAGTTTCTAGTAGTTAACAATACCTAGACTTAAATCGACCGGGATATGGACCGCGATTACCTTTTGTATTGCTTTTGAGCTCCCGATATTTCAACGCAGTTACCGGCATGTTACCATGCATGTAACTGCGTTGAAATATCGGGAGCTCAAAACACAATAGAAAAGGTAATCACGGTTTACATAACCGGTCGATTTAAGTCTAGTGAAACTAACCGTGAATCATTCAAAACTGTTATTGTTAACAATACTTGTTAAAACATGGAGTTTATCAAATTTCAACAGCATTTTATTAACATCTCATATTAAAAATTATAAAATCGTTATAAAAATGGCGCAACTCTACATACATATCGAATTCACTCTCAATATAGCAAGTACCAATTGACAACTTATTCGAGATGTTGTCATTCAAATTCAATGGCTATTGGCAGATACAATAACAAATAGTTAGAACAAAATATAACATACAAAATACAGTCAAAGGGCATGAAATGGTCACAGACACGCGTATAAATTCTGGACATTTTTTAAAATAACTTAAGTGTAGGAGGTGAAAAAAGAGTTGCGGTTACTGTTATAATATTAGCGGAAAATAGTTGAGCATTAGAGTTTTTGTTTGCCGCGGCATCTATTGTCGAGTAGCAGTACTGAGAGTTCCGCTACTTGACGCTAGATGTAGACTACGAAAATAATAGTATTTTTTGTAACAAAACCGTTGTATGGAGTGAGCACTCTTGGTCTTCTTAATTCTCTTTGATCGTGTGAAAATACCTACCTAATAGGTACCTATAGTTTTCATAATCTATTTTGTAGCGTTATCATTGAAAAGATGAAGATTCTTAAAGTAACATACATTGGAAAAAAACATACAAAAACACACTGAACAATAGTTGGCTCAACATTTTATTATGCTATAATCTCATACATTTTCATTTAATATTTTAGAAATGGAATCAAACGGGTATAATTCAAACTCAAAACATAACAGAATTAACAGAAGTATGCCTCATGCCTTAGATATTTTAATTGGCAGTCCAAGGAACCATCAAATGTGACAAAGTCAGGCAAAAGCACATTGTCGGTTTATTTCTATTCTAATTGAATAGCCGGGTCCACACAGAGCGAGCATACGAGCGAGTCTACACTGGCTGGTTCGTGCGTGAGGAAATTGCCTCGCGCGTCTGCTCGCTCTGTGTGGACCCGGCTATTCATTAGGGCGGCAGCGCCTTCGCTGCCAACAATGTACCTTAACGTAGTGCCTTTATGTATAAAAACGAGACAAATTATGGAAAAGCCATCTAATTAAACAAAATATAATTATTCCTATTATAAAGCAAATCATTCTCCTAATGTTCTTCAGAGTCCGCAGCAAGCTCGGCATACAAACGTAGTTACGCTCTCATTCTAAAACGACTAGCTACATTGCTCTGAAACTTTGTACTTACAATAGAATAATGTATATTTAGTCCTGTAATTCGTTTATTTAGCTTCAGATACCATGGTTTAACCTTTTGACCGCCAAAGACGTCATATGACGCGCGCGGCTACAGCCCAATATCAACCTTCATGCGTACCGACAAGGTTCACGATTACACGCCGCGTACGATAGGCATAATTTTAGCCCTCATGTCATTGTATGTGCAAAGTTTCATTACAATCCAAGAAGTAGTTTTAAAATGAGAACGCAACTCCGTTTGTATGGGAAGGTGAAATTCAGCCAAGCTAGCTGCGGACACATAATTGTTTAAATGCTTTAAATTAACAACCTTAAACCGACGTAAAATATAAATAAGCTAAAATTACCGGTTAGCTAAACCTCTTCAGAAAACTAGATTTACAAGCCAGTTACTAAAAAAAAGACTTAAGATTCGAACACTAGTCTCCTAAATTTCTAGTACACTAGGCTAGTAAAAAGCTGAAAAATACTTGAACACGCTCATAAGATCTTGAACATAAAGATCTAGTATATCAACCATTGACATATATCTAAGGACGTGCCTTACGGGCAATAAGAACGGGGCCAGTACGGCGGTGTCACGCACACGAATTCGAGCCAATCGTGCAGTCTAACGCTACAACGCGATTGGTTGTTGAGTTCGCATCACGCGCGCGATTGGTCGAGACTAGTTGCGTTAGACTGAACGATTGGCTCGAATTCGTGAGTGACACCGCTGAACTAACACCATTCTTAATGCCCGTTAATCCTGACCTTATACTCTGTATTTTAGGTAATTAAATTAAAGTAAACAAAATCTACCTTCAAATTGATCCCGAAAAGTTGAGGGATGAAAACATTACATGATCAAATAATGTAGGTTTAAAGTCAGGTTCAGTCACAGATCCAGGCTGTTTTGTATTTGGTTGGTTATCCCCCGACCCCGAAACCCGAAAATGTACAGATTGTTTGTTTATTTTTATTTAAATACTTAAAGATACAGAGTATAGATATATGTCATCAACTTATATTTTTCAAACTGCATGGCAATGGTAACAGATGTCGTCTCCATACATTTATAACCTCAAAACGCACCGTACCCATGCTAATTAAAAAAATACTATAGTAGTAATTATTTTTGTGGCTTGTACGATTTAAAGGAGAATGGGCAATTTGTCCCATGGATGTATACTGTTGAGACATATCTCGTTTGAAAGGGTTTACTCTTAGCATTATTTTATTGTATGACACCAACTTTGGATAACTTGCAGGGACTGAGCAATTTAAAAAAAAGAGTTGTCAATATAAACGGTTGTTTTACAAAGTACTTGTTATGTAGCCGGTTGTTAGGTGTTTTGTATGAAAGAATATGAGAAATTCTAGATTTCTGTTTACCACTACTTACGTTTAAGTACGTACAGGGCTGGAATTAGTTGATAAAACATATGCTTGAATTAAAAATACTGCTATTAAACACTGAAACTTGCTTGTATACTCAAGCCATATATATCATTTAAAAGACATTTTTATAAGGTATTTTAATATATATATACTTGCACTCAAATGCTTGCAGGGGCGGTAATAAAACTAGTTTCCTCGTTAATTAAGTGTGGTAAATGCCGCTTTGTTTGTTCTACCTGGCACTAGATGGAGCCTTGGTAGCCGTTTGGGTAATTTTTACTAGTGGTATATACAATTGAGTTTTATCCTATTTGGAAGGTCTTCAATTAAGCATTAATTACTTATATGACACCAAAGACCGAAAGTGTCCAGGGAAGATGATATTAATAATTTTGATCATGCGCTGCGGCGTAAACTGGAACTAAAAAATGTCATTCATATAGGGTTACTTTTGTAACCATTTACATCACTTTGCATGCCTGAAATATAATGAAAAAGTAATTTATATATATTTTTAAATTATTACCGCTCAATAAATGGCACTAAACTACTTAATTATGATTTTTCAAATCCTCTCTAGTACTGACATCTTGCGTGCAATAGGAGAACCGAATGAGCGGCAAATGCTGGATCCGTATAGTCGCTTATAAACGCTTAAAAATGTCACCGAAGAATAAGTTTGTTTAATTCGGAACTTTGACAATAAAACGAGTTGTTACCTTGAACGAGTAAGTGTCGTCTATTTATCTCTCTTGCTCTTACATATTCGAGTGATAAAGGTAGAAAAAGCATTATATTTTTTAAAGTTCGCGTTATGTCCCGCTAGAAACGTTATATAAACTTATTATTAAACATGAAATAAGATTCCTAAGCAATAAGTAGGTAAGTAAATGTATTTATGGAGTACCATAATTAGCAGCAAGAAAATAAATCTAAGTTTATATGTTACGATAAAATAAATCGTAAAAAGGTACTATGTACATACTTGTTTTGTCTCTCTGCAGGAAAATTGTGTAAACGTGAAACATTTGAGATTGCGCCGCGGTTCAAAGCAACGTTCCCTTCGTTTGCCATATGAAGCAGGATTAAATTGTGTAGTTTTAAGTTCTCATGTAAGTGAATTGTCAAATTCTTAGTGAGAATAAAGAATCTTAAACCTAAAATTAACGCAGTGAATACATTACAAGCATCAGCGACTCTTAACTGTTTGCCAAGCTAAGATAGTAGCTGTATTTCGTTCCATTATATATACGTATGAAATAAAAACTTTTGAATACATTTAACACCTTTATTTCATATAAATTGAAAAATAACTGACGGCATACATTTTCTAGTGAATAGGTGCATCCAGATCCAGATAAGAGAATGCATGGTTATTGCGCCAATGTCGGACCATTTGCGATTGGTTTGCTAAGGGCACCGCTAGCTGGTGCGGATGCACAGAGCACTTATACATACCTTATTAAATAAAAACTTTTGAATACATTTAACATCTTTATTTCATATAAATTGAAAAATAAGTGACGGCATAGATTTTCTTCACGGTCGCACAAATATTATCAGGACGAGTCGACAAGTTACTTTAAAGCAAGCATGGTGAATAGGTGCATCCAGATCCAGATAAGGGAATGCATGGTTATTGCGCCAATCTCGGACCATTTGCGATTAGTTTGCTAGCTGGAGCGGGTTAACGAAAAACAGTAACTGGCGACGCTAGCTGGCGCGGACGCGTGCGACGAATTTTACCTACAAAGGCACCCGCGCGCGTGCACCCGCTCCGTGCACTCGCGCCAGCTAGCAAACGCCCTTAACCTTTTGAAGGCCAAGAATATCTTAAGGCGTCGTAACTAGCTATGCTCAAAGCGTCATAAATACATTATAGCTGATATAGCCGCTGTCAGAGTAACCTTAGCACTTTCAAGTAAGGTTTAGGGCATAGGGCGTCCGCAACGTCGCGCGTGTGCATGGAGCGGGCGTGCGGCTTACAGTATGAGCAACGCTAACTGGCGCGGACGCGTGCGACTGATTTTACTTACAAAGGCACCTGCGCGTGTTTGCCCGCTCCGTGCACTAGGGCCAGCTAGCACACGCCCTTAACCTTTTGAACGTCAAGAACACCTAAAGGCGCCGTCACTAGACATGATTTAAGGGCCATGAACACATTAATGATTATAGCTGTTTTAATCGCTGTCAAAGTCCCTAATGTAATACTCATGCACTTTCAAGCTCACTTGCGCACGTGACCTTGGCATGTGAGTAACGTTTTTGTTATGGCGTTCAAAGGGTAAAATATCAATGTCGTAATGCGTCGCTAGCGCGTTATTTTCGAATCGCACCCGTGCTCCCGTGTTGGACTGCACACGCGGTGTACACTTCTTGTTATTGTAACCGTTTGTGCGCCTAGATAACACAAGTACACATACACAACTCGCAAAATGCTCGCGTGCTCTTGTTTATATGTAAAGTACGTCTTCTAGGGCCGCGGATTGGACCCACGCGACCGGCGGGGCGGTGAGCGGCATACATTGGTCGCAATGCAAGCTGTAAAGCTAGTGCAGTGCATGAGGGACGCGCGGCTTTCTCTCACCACATCTTTAGGTGTTCTTGCCGTTCAAAAGGCTAAAAGCACCTAATGAGGTGGCTTTACATTAGCTAGATGCCGGCCCACACGCCGATCCGGTGTGCAGGCTAAGGAAATCGCTATGTAGGCCAATTCGAAAGTGCAACTGACATTAAACCAATTTTAGAATAATATTGGAATGATACCAGTTAGCTGTCATTCGTGCGTTCATTTCGCACTTATACGCATGTATTTGTGCGAGCGAGACGCCCGCAACTAACTGATATGATTCCAATATTACTCTAATATCGGTGTGCACGCCCCTTTTTATTCATAAGCAAGGTACGATTGAACCACTATAGAAGGCAGCGAAGAGGCCGGCAATGGAACTGGTAGCGTTTGATGGAGACAGTTTTCTGTCAAATGCAAGTTCAAATTGGCCTGACTGTCTCACTCGCACACCGGAGTAGCGTTTCATATAAGCGTACTTTGTTATATCCAATCGACCCGCTCTATTCAGTAGGTTTCATTATCTCGATCCATCAGTTAAGTAACAATCTCTTCAAACTGGTGGATCGAGATGGTGGATCCTACTGGACAGATGGAACCTATGGATAGGACAACGTTATGCTCAACAACTTGGTAGCAGAAGCGATGTGATTTTTTAAAATCGCGACTGTGTCATTGACATAATATATCTGAGGACGGGCCTTACGGGCAATAAGAATGGGGCCAGTACAGCGGTGTTACGCACACGAGTTTGAGCCAATCGTGCAGTCTAACGCCACAAGTACCACAACGTGATTGGTTGATGAGTTCGCATTACGCACGCATCTAGTTGCGTTAGACAGCACGACTGGCTCGAATTTGTGAATGACACAACTGAACTAGCACTATCGTTATTGCCCCTAAGGTCGGTCCTTAGATATATGGTAAGCGTCAGGATGGCGGTGGACCTCAGCGAATTTCAAAGAAATATTTATAAACATATTGTACCTTCTGTGTACCTCAGCGTACCTTTAATAGAAACCAGTGTACCTTTCCCCAAAACGAGATATTTTACAAAACGGTCCACCCGCCAACCTGACGTCAGGATGGCGGGTGGACCTATGAAATCTTGCATTATACCGCAATAAAAGTATGCAGTTATATTGTGCATGAGCTTAGCCTAGCTTGTTTTGGGGAGAGGTACACCGGTTTCTATTTCTATTTACAGAGGTACACTGAAGGTACAGTCACCATCATATATATCGGAGCGGCCAAGGTACCCACGAATATCTGAACATGCCTCTACTGTCAAGAGGTTAGAGTGCGTGTTTAGAGATCTTTGAGCACCTCGGCCACTCCGATATATCTGATGGCGACTGTACCATATAACTGCATACTTTTAGTGCGGTATAATGCAAGATTTCATAGGTCCAACCGCAATCCTGACGTCAGAATGGCGGGTGGACTTTTTCTTAAATATCTCGTTTTGGGTTAGGTACACAGAAGGTACAGTATGTTTATAAATACTTACTGCTATGGCGCAGCGACCCGAAGTGGATCTTGGCCTCCGACACCAAAGACCGCCATGCTTCTCTGTCCAAAACCGTTTCCATCTAGTCGACGGCGCCGAGTTCGCTAAGGTCTTTTTGCATTTCGTCTCTCCAGCGGGACCTACCTAGGACGTCTAGACGGTCTTCGGCCATTTGGAACTTCAGAGTACGCCCTCCAGGCTGCACGATCCTCACCCATCTGGACTACGTGCCCGAGTCATCGGAGTCTGGCAGCGCGAAAAATCCTAGGACTCACACGTGGAGAGGATGGAACCTGGAGACTCCACAGGAATCAGGAGATTGAAGATCTGGTGTCCGAGCCGAACGTCATTGGATGTTTATAAATATTTCTTTGAAATTCGCTGAGGTCCACCCGCCATCTAGACGCCAGATGTCAATGCCGAGTGCGACCAGATGTTAAAGCGGTGTATTATCTCTAGTCTCTCCAATATGTTCTCCTGGTGGGTCCACGGGGTTTATTTTAAGTGTTATCATAAACAGTGTTCACCAGCGGGTCTACGGGTACCTAATTATTTTTACCATGGGCCGACCATGAACACGATTCTATTTTTAAAACGTAACCCGCGTAGCTACTTCAGTCTTAGGCGGTATATACTCTACACCACGTTCACAAAAGATTGATATTTTAGGTAAAAACTCACATTTCGCTATATTTGTCCATAGTAAATACTAATTCAAAAACTGTACGGTAGGGCCTAAAATCTTCTGTGATAGTAATGTAGAAATAAATACTGTTGACAGGCGGTCAACGGTATTTAGTACAATAATTACACTGAAACAATTCGTATAGAATACAGAACCTATGAATAATATATATCTAGAGAATCTAACTTTAATGCAATAATATAATTGAACAAAAGATATACATTAGTACGAGTAGTACGATCAACCTATATGTCTATTTTTAATAGTCTTAATGTTCGTGTATCGGTTCTGTATTCTATGGCCATTAATTATGCTTTATTTTTCAACTTTCTTTGACTACACACAAGTACACATTATATTTGCTTTTTTCTTGAACTTTATCTTGCCCATGTTCGATTCTTCTTATGTCGATGCATCCTCATTATTTCCGTATGGTTTCTGAAAATACAATAACAGTTTTTGTAATGTTTTCTAATACCTATGTTTCAAGTCGGTTTCCTATTTTTAAGAGAAGTTTTTTTTTTCATGTAAGTACCTTTTTTTTCAAGTGGGGTAAATTAGAGCAGATGGGATACCTATCGAAAATTATGTCAATAAACAGTTTTACGTTCCATCAAGAATTGAGAGGTTGCCTCAATTCCTCATGGAACCCATGATTTAAGCTAGACCTTTACACAAATATTCCTTAAACCTCGTTAAGCAAGTAGCTTCTTTACAAACATAACAAAGAAGACAAATCGTCTAGCGTGAAAATACGCATCGTTAAAGAGTTCTTTTCTGGTCCTGATCAGAAGTTCCACTTCTTCAAATAGCACTTTTTTGAATGGCAATGCCTGGTCTGTTGATGAAACTAAAAAACGCCTATAAGATTTGGGGAGTTCCCTTAATTCCTCGTGGTTTTGTCAAAAATAGGACCATCTTGGAACTATACACCCACTTTCAAACGATAACTAATTTTCAACATTGGTTCAGAAATGTCGAAGATCTTACTTAACATATATACAAAAAAAAAGTTTTTGAAGTCGGTTAAAAAGTAGTATCTTTACAATACTTCCTTTTACTAAGAAGGGATAACTACTACAATTTGCTTACTAAGTAAGTACTTACTTACTATTAGTATCAGATTGGAGTCGACTCGAGAGTCGATAAAATGGGCGTCGCTATCCTTTCCGGGTGGGGGGATTTCACCGCATGAAAAAGAGACACATATAGTGAGTTCTTACTGTTCTACCAAACTACATATATAAAGTAGTCGTACTTTTTGAGTCAAATTAATTTAATTCTAAAGGTGCGACGTAATGGCCTGAAGCCCGCTCTTAGCATACCTAGTTATACTATTTGATGGATATTGGTGTCAATTTATAATACGTTTAATTATTCATTGTCTTTACCTAATTATCTTTACCTTTTGCCGACCGGTTTGGCCTAGTGGGTAGTGACCCTGCCTATGAAGCCGATGGTCCCGAGTTTGAATCGCGTAAGGGCATTTCTTTGTGTGATGAATACAGATATTTGTTCCTAAGGCTTGCGTGTTTTCTATGTATATACGTAAATATATATTTATCTAAATAAGTATGTTTAACGTCGCCTAGTACCCATAGTACAAGCTTTGATTAGTTTGGGGCCAATCTGTGTAAGATTGTCCTATGTACATATTTATTTATTTATTACCTAACGTAACCTACATTAGGTAATGAAAGCATTTTATTTTTGTAAGGGTAACAGTTTTGTTGGGATATAAAATGGTTAATGATAAAAACTAATACTTTTACCAGCATTTTCACTTTATATTCATGTATTCGAAACCTATACATTTATGACATTAACTTTTGCAAGACGATAAGATTTTTTATTCACAATAACTTGTCCGTATTCGAACTGTCTGGCTACCCGGCTAGCCGTGGCTGTGTACCCGGATTTTATACTCTGAAACTGGAACTAGTGACAGATAAGAGTCGATTGATGTTTTTTTAAAGATACTTATACTTAAATAGAATTACTTACCTATGTTTAATTAAAAGAAACTACTTATACATAATAATCCTTACAGTTTTAACCTATTTAACCTACCTACCTACCTACTTTTAATAGTAGCAGTTCGGTTCACTTCGTAGAAATACCTGTTCTAAGAATAATGAAAAAGAAAGAAGAGTAATAAAAATAAAGAATCTGGAAGTCGTTGAGGTGTTCCGTTCTTCATCAGCAATTCTACTTCAACAAATGTCACTTTATTGAGTAAAAATGCTTATAATATTGATGAAAATCCTAAAATGACTATATGTATGCCTATCCTATACAATATGAGAAGCTCCTTCAGTTTCTCGTAGAACCTATCATCAGAACTGGACCTTGACACAAATGTTCCTTAAAAGCCTTACATGCTATAAACGAAATAAAATAAAAAAAACGCCTAAGGTAAAATACTTGTCGTTGAAGAGTTCCATTTCAGCAGTATCAGCATAGTTTCAGTAATATCAGCAGTTTCACTTCATCAAATGTCACTTGTTCAAATAAAAAAAACTTGATATGTTGACGAAAATCCTCCTAATTGTGAATTCAAATCGATTTAAAATCCTCAATTCCTCATTGAATCCATCATCAGAACTGGACCTTGACACAAATGTTTCCTAAGAACCTAGCTTGCTACAAACTTAACAAAGAATAAGAATCGCGCGCGTTGAAGAGTTCCGTTCTGGTCAATATCACTAACTTGTTTAAATAAAAATGCTTGATATGTTGACGAGAATCCAAACATTACTGTATGTATTGTATGCCTATAAGATTTGAGGAATTTCTTCGATTTCTCATGGAACCCATCCTCAGAACTAGACCTTATGACACAAATGTCTTCAAGAACTTTACTTGCTACAAAATAAACAAATAAAACATATCGCGCGCGAATTGGCGAGTTCCATTTTGGCCAGCCATATGTAAATAAAAATCCAGAAATTATAAGATGTCAGGAATTCCCTCGATTATTTATGAAACCCATCATCAGAACTGAACATTGATATAAATACACCTTAAGAACGTTACTCGCTACAAGCTTAATAAAGAATACAAAACGCGTGCGTTGAAAAGTTCCGTTCTGGACAACATCAGCAGTTCCACTTGATCAAATATAACTTTTTTTAAATAAAACACCTAGAGATATTGATGAAAAAAAAAACTATATGTATTTCTATAAGGTTTGAGGTGTCCATCATCAGACCTAGACACTAGACACTGGTGTCTAGTACAGATATTTCTTAAGAACCTTACTTTCTACAAACTTAAAAGTTCCGAGGAATTGTTCGGATTAATCTCTGCCGCCTCTTTCCGTCGCCGCTTTACGCTACATCATTTATATCTTCACCACTTAGATGGTTGGCAATCCTCAACTGTGCATTTCTCTAGAAACTTCCTGCCTCATACAGCTAAACTATGAAATGATCTGTCGCATGCGGTATTTCCGGCCCAATACGATCTTTAAAACTTTAAGGAAAGAAGAGCGTATTCCTATCTTAAATGCCGGCACCGCACTTACAATCCCTATGGTGTAACAGATGTCCATGGCCAGCGGTAATTGCTTACCATCAGTTGATTCGTCTGCTAGTTTGCCTCTTATATCACAACAAACAAAAAAAGAATAAAATCTCACGCGTTGAAGAGTTCCGTTTTAGTCAACATCACTAGTTCCACTTCATCAAATGCCACTAATGTGAATAAAAAAAGCTAAAGATATTGATGAAAATCCAAAATTACTATATACCTATAAAAATTGAGGAGAATGAGGAGTTCCGTCGCTTTCTCATGAAACACATCATCAGAACTGTACTTCGACAAAAATGTTTCTTGAGAACCTTACTCGCTACAAACTTAACAACGAAGAAAAATTGCGCGCGTTGGAGTTCCGTTTTGGTCAACATCAGTAGTTCCACATCATCAAATGTCACTTTTGTGAATAAAACTTGATAATATGTTGATGAAAATCCAATAAGTACTATATATATATACCTATAACATTTAAGAAATTCCCTCGATTCTTCATGGGACCCATCATCAGACCTTTACCTTGACACGAATGTTCCTAAAAACCTTAGTACTTAAAACTTACTTGCTACAAACTTAACTAATAAAACAAATCGCGCGCGAGTTGGCGAGTTCCATTCTGGTCAACATCAGCTGTTACACTTAGTCAAATGACAATTTTTTAATAAAAATGCTTGATATGTAAATAAAATCCCAGAAATTATTACATGTATGCCTATAAGATTTTAGGAATTCCCTCGATTCTTCATGAAACCCATCATCAGAACTGTACTTTGACAAAAATGTTTCTCAAGAACCTTACTTGGTACAAACTTAACGAAGAAAAATTGCACGCGTTGGAGTTCCGTTCTGGTCAACATCAGTAGTTCCACATCATTAAATGTCACTTTTGTGAATAAAAGTTGATAATATGTTGATGAAAATCCAATAAGTACTACATATATGCCTATAGCATTTAAGAAATTCCCTCGATTCTTCATGGGACCCATCATCAGACCTTTACCTTGACACAAATGTTCCTAAAAACCTTAATACTTAAAACTTACTTGCTAAAAACTTAACTAATAAAACAAATCGCGCGCGAGTTGGCGAGTTCCATTCTGGTCAACATCAGCTGTTACTTTTAGTCAAATGACACTTTTTTAATAATAATGCTTGATATGTGAATAAAATCCCAGAAATTATTACATGTATGCCTAAAAGATTTTAGGAATTCCCTCGATTCTTCATGAAACCCATCATCAGAACTGGACATTGATGTATTAAGTACACCTTAAGAACCTTACTCACTACAAGCTTAATAAAGAATACAAAACGTGTGCGTTGAAAAGTTCCGTTCTGGAACACATCAGCAGTTCCACTTGATTAAATGTAGCTTTTTTTTAATAAAACGCCCAAAGTTATTGATGTAAATCCAAAAAAAACTATATGTATTTCTATAAGGTTTGAGGTATCTATCAGACCTGGATCTAGACACAGATGTTTCTTAACAACCTTACTTTCTACAAACTTATCAGGACAAATCTATTACGGCGAGTGTTCCATCGAATTGCTCGGATTAATCCTTGCCGCCTCTTTTCGTCATCGCTCTACGCTACAACATTTTTATTTTCACCACTTAGATGGTTGGCAGTCCTCAACTGTGCATTTCTCTAGAAACTTCCTGCCGCATACAGCTAAACTATGAAATGATCTGTCGCCTGCGGTATTTCCGGACCAATACGACATTTAAAACTTTAAGAAAACAGCGTATTCCAATCTTAAAGGCCAGCACCGAACTTACAACCCCTATGGTTTAGCAGGTGTCCATGGGCGGCGGTAATCGCTTACCATCAGGTGTGACGTCTGCTAGTTTGCCTCTTATATCATAAAAAAAAAACAAAGAAGAAAAATCTCGCGCGTTCAATAGTTCCGTTTTGGTCAACATCAGTAGTTCCACTTCATTAAATGCCACTAGTGGGAATGAAAAAGCTTAAGGTATTGATGAAAATCCAAAATGACTATATGCCTATAAGATTTGAGGTGTTCCCTCGCTTCCTCATGGAACCCATCGTCAGACCTTTACCTTGACACAAAGGTTCCTAAAAACCTTGGTACTTGAAACTTACTCGCTACAAACTTAACAAAGAAGACAAATCACGCGCGTGGAAGAGTTCCGTTTCTGATCAACATCAGCAGTTCCACTTCACCAAATGTACTTACTTACCACCCATTTATTTGAAACAGTACCTAGGTACTCCATTTTGATGCCGCCAGCTTGAAACTTCAATGGCCTCAGTGTCCGATGAACAACTTAAAAATGCTGAAAGTAATAACAATTATAATAAGTTGGGGAGTAGCGACCTTACACACCCGAGTGCTCCTGGGGAGTTCTGTTACCGGACATACAATAATAATAACAATAAATAAATATTATAGGGACATTCTTACACAAATTGACTGAGTCCCACGGCAAGCCGAGAAGGCTTGTTTTGTGGGTACTCATACAACGACATAATAATATATAATATACAAATACTTAAATACATAGAAAACATCCATGACTCAGGAACAAATATCTGTGCTCATCACACAAATAAATGCTCTTACCGGGATTCAAACCCAGGATCATCGACTTACTAGGCCAAACCGGTCGTGAAAAAAAGAGCAAAAAAAAAGAAAAATATGTCAAACGAAAATGCGATTTGGAAACGTTATTCGCCACTTAATATATTATTATATCTGGTTCACAGCATTTATTTGGTGCTGATATAATGTCTGCAATATTACCCGAGTACATTAAAATATGAATAAATTATCATAAATTCAGAAGATGGTCCCAATCAGGTCACAGTTCATTTTTACATGGAAAAATGGCTTTCATGTAAAATGTTTGTCAGACATATTTTTGGAAGTATAGTACAATCATTAACTTAGAAATATAGGTAACATTTCACGAATAAAAATACGGTAACACATATTTTTAATTATTTTTTTAACTTATCCTACGCAAAATAGAATTGGAGAAACTGACATAGGGACTATCATTCGACACGACACGTATAGTAAAGTATGAATCCGCTCTAAGTCCTCTTACATAGACAGTGAGAAGTAAAATAATTCTTGTTCTGAAAACAATAAAATGTAAAATGATTAGGTAGGACAATCCAAACTTCTAAGGTCGCGTAGATCAGAAGTAGATATGAATTTGTTCGACAATACGATGGGAAACTTTTCAGCATTTACATTGGCGCATTTTTTTCTGGAATACTATCTAAATTACACTTTGTATATATGCTATATTTTTATATAATTTGGAGCCTTTATTTTCCATGGAGTCGAACGCTATATAGCAGCTATACGAGAAAAAATAATACTTTTATCTTACCTACCCCATGAATAGTGAAGATCGTCAAGGAGCTTACTCTCTGAGATCAATGGAATGGAGTGCCTTTCGATTGGAGAAAATTATAGCGTATTAGAAATATACTATTTTGTAATTACAATGTTGAATATTTTAAATTGCGTGTTTTGACAATTATTGTTGACAATATTACATTCAGAGTCATCTTGACATAACTTTAGAAATCCATAAACTAGTCTATACTTTTTAAAATGATGGAGTAAGACTGACGAGATTACCGCTATGTATAAATGTTTTACGTCAAGTAGAATTTTGCTTTAGAGCGACATCTGGCGTTGAGTAGAAAAGTTAAGGCGTAATTAACTACAATTAATTAACTCATTAAATGGTTTTATTTTGGTCCCTGCAACGATTTGACCCCAGTTATATTATACGAAAAATAGCTTATAAAAATACTTTTCACATGATATACATGGCATTTGTATACACTCTTATTTCGCTGTGTATCAAGTAATTTTTAGAATGACGATTTTTTAAAACTGTTCATTGTGTCCCTTTAAATACTTTATCATTGGTGTTGATACAAAAAACATAAAGCATTTTTTATATTCTTTCGAATAAAATACGCTAAAACTTTTTATATCCCGCGTATAAGGAAATATAACTGCTTATATGCGCAACTTCTTTTTTTATATAGCTCGGTCCCTGCAAGTGGTCCAAGGTTGGTGCCATACATTAAAATAATACTACGATTAAGAGCTTTAAAACGACATATGTCTCAACAGTATACATCCATGGGACACTCCCCATACAAAAGTGCCCATTGTCCTTTAAATTTAAATCGTTTGTATTCATTTCGAACTCTAGATTATTCCGTTCGGATCTAAAAAGAATGTAAACAATAAAAACACTAACAGTCGTTCAACAATTGATCACAATCATCAGATTGATCGTCAGGTTCATCCTTTTTTTTATCAATTAGTTCTGTGCTAACCATGCACGATGTAATATATATATATATATATTGTGTAATGTAATACAGTCAACAATCCTATTGGACTTACACCCTATTGTCCATATTTTGCTTGTTTGCTTATTCGTTGCTGTATGTACCTTTTTTTTTCTTTGCGACAGTAAATGACTTTTTATTTATTTATAATTCCATACATACAAATGTACCTCACTGGCCGAGTGACCTATTGACATGTTTAACACATTCTGCCAGCAACACGCTAGGCGGGTTCTTTGTACGTAGGCGTTTTTCGCTACAAAGCGGATAAACCACGTTATCCGCTATGCTGATAGCGCGCTGGTTGTATACGCGTTAAAATTAAATTTTTTAAAGATCCGAATGGATTCAAATTTAGAGTGATATTTGAAAATGTTTTCATGTTTTTCCAGATAATAGGCGGGTCCACACAGAGCGAGCATACCAGCGAGGCATTTTCCTCGCGCACAAAACGGCCAACACTGCCCGTTTAGTGCGAGGAAATTGCCTCGCGCGTATGCTCGCTGTGTGGACCCGCCTAATGAACAACTGCATTAAGAATAATCGTTAGTTACTGGCACCTACATCATTGCTAACATTATATTGAAAAATTACAAAAACTAATAACCTTCTCAGGTTCACTCGTCTGCTATTTCGTCTTCTGCCTCTGAAAGAAAAGAAAATCAATTTTGAAGCCATTGTACTTTTTGAGAGCGCATTACATAAACTTCGCTAGACTGTAGACTGTAGTGAACTAACACTTCTACCGAAGATACATTGATTAAGATGCGTATAATCTAAGGCAATAGGGAGTATTACTGCAATATTCTGCCGCCAGAGTGCAGCACTAGCACCCATCGTAAACCATAGAGTAACTTATACATACTGTGCCTTAAACTGTGTTTTGACAAGTGTCACAGATAATAAAATATGTCATTGATGCATCAAGGCGGTTTGTTTACAAAGGGCCTACCGAGAAACGCGGGAAATTGGAATTTAGGTATCTGCCTCTTTATCGCTCGAACAAGAGTGATTAGATTTTCGATTTTCTTGTTTCGCGGTAGACCCTCAGATTGTGATGGATTGTGGTAGTGACGCCCCCTACGCAGAGCTTCGCGTAATATTCCATATTTCGTGCTTAGAATTTGACAGGTACACGAGATGGCGCTGTACAGCTCCATAAATTTTGCGGTTAGTCTGATTGTGAAAAGTTGACGTTTGACAATTCAGTGACCGAAAAACATATGGCGCAGTAAAGCGCCATCTGTTTTCGATGTCAAACGAAGAGGCATGTTTTTTCTTAGACTTTACCTCTCTATTACAATCAATTCTCCACACAATAAATAATAGACTACCGTACAGAAATGACATTTCCTTCAAAGCCGAAGTTTGACAGCGATTCAGGGACGAATTAGGCTGTCCCTTTCCACCATTTAGGGTTGTCAAATTTCAAATAATTATCGTATCTGTGGTCGTGCACGTATGGGGACGTCAAGTTGTGCCAACCCTAATAATTGCTCGGAACAATGCTGAGCCGAACGGAGCCGAGAAAAGCCGAAAGGAGGAGTGTCGCCCCACCTTAACGCAGGCAACTGACCAAAAGCAAAATGCAATAAAGGGTTCTCTCACCATCTGCATGTGTCCCGTTGGCGTGCTCGAGGCGGAGGGTCCGCAGGCGCGCTGCAGCATCCTCGGGGCTCGCGTTGCTTTCCTCGGCGTCTTCGAACTCCTCGTCTCCTGAAGATAATGGGAATGTATGTTATATGTCTTACAAGCAGATACCATCTTACCCAATAACATCATTTTTTTATGCAGAATTTTCGGACTAGAGGCGATGAGGCTTGAATTGTTTACTTATTTTTAATCTGAACCATAAAGGGTCAAATCGCAGAGATAAAATAGCTACATTTCCTGAGAGAAGTCATTCTTTAACTTAGAGTTCCCAGCAAGCTCGGCCGAATTTCATCTTTCCATACAAGCGGAGTTTCATTCTCATTTTAAAACAACGTATTGGATTGTAATGAAACTTTGCACATACAATGACATGAAGTATATCTAGTCCTATAATTAGTTTATATAGCTCCAGTTTATAAAACAAACGAAACAGAACAAAAACAAATTTTGTATTTAAAAAAATCGCTGTATTTTTTTACCTATCGTATCTGAAGCTAAATGAACTAATTACAAGCCTAGATATCTCTTATCCTATTGTAAGTACAAAGTTTCAAAGCCATCTAGCTTGTCGTTTCAAAATAATTATATAAAATGAACTAGACTAAAAGATTAGTATAGAACCGAAGTTATAAAGAATGAAGCATTAGGTAAATAGTTTAATACTGAAAACTGCATGTATCAACTTAATGAATGAATGTCATATTTATTATATAAAAATAAATTTTCGTTTTTCGTTGACTTGCATGACATTTATATGTACTTCTGGTCTCCCGCGATACAGGCCTAGCCTAGTGCGGGGACTCCTGGAAACTCTGTTGTCAATCTAGTTATGCACCAACTCTTAAAAACAACCGCTGTATACTTTTTCTGTGTCCTTTCTTGTGCAATAAACATATTTTTTATCTTTATCTTTTATCCTTTTAAAATGAGAGCGTAACTACGTTTGTATGGAGAACCGAGCTTGCTGGGGACTTTTGGAGATCCAACAGCTGTGACATTAACTAACATTTTTCTTTATGGTAAAATGGTTTTTTGTGTCCCAAGGGAGGAAAAGTAGGAAATTGCGTGCTGCGTGTAAAATTGTTACCCGAGCCGAAGGCGAGGGTGGCAAACACGCGGGATGGAATGTCCTACGTTTCCTACCGTGGTGCGCATACTTTTCTGCTCGACGGAGGCGGAAAGCGACAACTTCGTTCAGCGCAGCGGGAGCAAAGTTGACGCTTTCCGCCCGGAGGGCAGAAAAGAAAATATCGCTCCGGCACCCGCAGTGCCCTTAAGCAAAATAACTTTATGATATGTGTGCAAGTACCCATCTAATAACGAAGAGTTGTAAAAGTAAGAGAGTGAGGACACGTAAGCACGTCTCCAACGTAGGCCTTTGCTTTGACCTTACGTGGAGGCCCCCAAAGCTCATGCTCATGGCCAAAAAATCTTACCGTGGCCAGCCGATTTATTCAACGTAGATTGCCGATATTGTAGCGAACTTTGCTCTCCTGCACGCCAGATTTGTCAGCCATGCCGAGTTGCTGCAGAGCCGCGATCCTACGACCTTATTGTCAAAATAAAGGGTCCCGCGAAGGCCGAAAACCAAAAGCATCTTATCAAGTCGTGCTTTCGATTTAAGTCAAAGGCCGAGTAGTAGGAGAACCGTGATATGTTCGATTTCAAGCCACTCTTTTGTAGTTCGGCGTTAGGTCTTATGCGACGCTAGGCTAGTAGGCCTTCTGCTTTAAGCAAAAGTCGATCTTCTGCCTCAATTTTACTTGTCCATGAATCCAAATTCAAGCTTTCCTCTCTCGCAGCTGGACCTTCTGCCTTACTCACACTTCGCTACTGGTTGTATTGCATGATAACTCTCCGGACGTCCAGCCATTCATACCTCGCCATTGGTCAATTTCAAGCTATGCTTTCTTCCAGCTCGATTTTTGGCCTCATTCGCACGCGCCGATCGAACGCTCCGCATCAGCCTTATGAAAAGCTACACCTTAGATTTTGCCTTTAAAAACACAGATTTAAACTTACATATCAAAAAATAGCGTTTTGAGGATTAGTTGGGATTACATCGGCTGGAAATCTAACTCGTTTTGAGGGACGAACCTGGAGCAGTAGGCGTCAGGTGACTGATACCTTCATCAAATTCCTCGCCGTCCATATAAGGGTCGTCGTCGAGGTCGTCTTCCGGGTCTGGATGTAGGGCGTCCTTGAATTATGGCCCTGGTTCATGGGCTGGAGATTTGACTTGTTCTGAGGGACAAACCTGGAGCAGTAGGGGTAAAGTGACTCATACCTTCATCAAATTCCTCGCGGTCCATGTAAGGGTCCTGTCGTCCTCCAGGTCTGTCCTTGAATTATGGACTGGTACATCGGCTGGAAATCTAACTCGTTTTGAGGGACGAACCTGGAGCTGTAGACGTCAGGTGACTGATACCTTCATCAAATTCCTCGCCGTCCATATAAGGGTTGTCGTGGAGGTCGTCTTCCGGGTCTGGATGTAGGGCGTCCTTGAATCATGGCATGGTACATGGGCTGGAGGTCTGACTCGTTCTGAGGGATGCACCTGGAGCAATAGGGGTCAGATGACTCATACCTTCATCAAACTCCTCGCCGTCCATATAAGGGTCCTCGTCGAGCTCATCCTCCGGGTCTGGGTGTAGGGTCTGTCCTTGAATCATGGCCTGGTACATCGGCTGAAGGTCTGACTCGTTTTGAGGGACGAACCTGGACAAGCGGGGTTTGATTTGAATGGAAAAGGGAAGTAGTATTCCATCTGTCCAATATCTTGGTCCAATGTGTATTTGCGTCTCACATTTTGCCTAATGAGAGAGTTAGACGTAATGCACATTGGACAAGTGGAATATCACCCTTAGATGAAACGTGGCATGAACATTTACATAAGATATTATATGTTTAATGACATATATTATATGTCTGGTACTTTCAGTTTTCGTTGCTAAAAATTGTTATACAGAGAAAATAAAGCAAGTACAATTTTTGTATGTATTTTTTTTTTTCAAATACATGGATCTCCTTTTTTGGCTTAGCCACAGTTGGTTACATGGGTAATAAGAAGAGATGATGTATGGTGTATAATATATATTTTCTGAAATGATACTATCACTCGCTTTTTCATCATTTGCGAAAATTCAAACTCACAGCAGATTTGTGGAGGGTGGGTCATCAGCATCAAACTCTTCATCATCATCATCTTCATTGGCATCGCCCGCTGCCTGGTTTAGCTCAGGAAGCCTGAGAAAATATAAACAGTCAGAAATACTTAATGAACCGGTCAAAACAGCTACTCTTTATATTTCATGCTAGTTTTTAGGGTTCCGAACTCAAAGGGTAAAAACAAGAACCTATTACTAAGATTCTGCTGTCCGTCTGTCTGTCTGTCTGTCACCAGGCTGTATCTCATGAGCCGTGATA
Source organism: Cydia pomonella (assembly GCF_033807575.1). NCBI lineage: Eukaryota > Metazoa > Arthropoda > Insecta > Lepidoptera > Tortricidae > Cydia > Cydia pomonella. The sequence continues at coordinate 10,004,992 of NC_084726.1, forward strand.
TATTGAAATTTTCACAGATGATGTATTTCTGTTGCTGCTATAACAAATACTAAAAACAGAATAAAATAAATATTTAAGTTGGGCTCCCATACAACAAACGTAATCTTTTTGCCGTGTTTTGCGTAATGGTACCAATCCATTCGTGCGCGAGTTCGACTCGCACGTGGCCGGTTCTTTAGTTACGCCAGTTTCCTTAAAGTGATTTCCTCAGTACACCATTTATTCGATTTTTTTTATGATTATATGTTTAGAAAATCATAAATGAACTTGACATTCCTTTGCAGGCACAACCTCAGATAAGATAATGATTTGGATTTTGACAACCGTAAATAGGCGAAAACGATGTTGCCATACATTGGAAAGGGACAACATGATTTATTCCTGAATCACTGTCACAACCCTCTGGCCTAGTGGGTAGTGACCCTATCTGTGAAGCCGATGGTCCGGGGTTCAAATCCTGGTAAGGGCATTTATTCGTGTGATGAGCATGGATATTTGTTCCTGAGTTATGGGTGTTTCCTATGTATTTAAGTATTTATAAATATTTATGTATTATATATATCGTTGTCTAAGTACCCTCAACACAAGCCTTATTGAGCTTACTGTGGGACTTAGTCAATGTGTGTAATAATGTCCTATAATATTTATTTATTTATCACTGCCAAACTTTGGTTTGTAGGAAGTTTCCTTTCTGTACGGTAGTATTATTATTTATTCTGTGCTATAACATCATTTTGATATGGTTCAACAGGCTTTGGCTCTCAAAAAATACTCGTCAACCACATGTTTGATCATACCTAAGTTCATGTCCGAGTACCACAAACAGTGCAGGCACAGGCTCCCGCTGTATGGCGTGCAGTGAGATATTTGGGTAGAGCAGAGAAATGGTGGCTGAGGCTCCGCCGTTGGCGCCGACGCCGCCGCCCCACACTACATTGCTAATAAAAAAAATTGAAAATTTAATAATGAGTAAAATTATGCTAACCTAACCACGCCTATACAAACGAACCAGAACAGTGCTCTCTGGTGCAAACATACAATGAGACCCAACCCCAGATGAGCTGGGAAGAGGGTTGGCCAAAACAGAAGAAGAATGAGTATAATTTAAAATTTAATAAAGAGTTCACATTCTGCAGGAAATTAGAAACAACAGGGTGAGTACAGGAAACGAGGGGAGGCCTTTACCCAGCAGTGGGACACTAAATCAGGCTAAGAAAAAGTGCAACTTCTAACAAACCAAAAATTAAAACATTGTGATTATCAAAATGAACATTAATTGTATAAAAAAACAACTGCAGTGATATACAGACATCAGCTTTCAGCTGCTAGTGTATTAAATAATATAATAATAATAAACCCTGCATATCATTATCAGAATTGTAATCATTTTCAATGTAAAATGTAATAAGAGACACTTTACACTCTAGTGTAACACTTCAGAACATCCTTGTTTCTAACACCATCATGACAAATAAGTTCTGGCAAAATAGCATGCCAATATAAATGCAAAATATTAAAATATACACACTAAATTTAGAATGTCCTTTATGAGACAAAGGAGACTAATTGCATTGTTATTTTTGGATTGAAGTACAATAACAACATCATAAATTTCTTTTCAGTTTTACATTTTTTGATGACTTAATTGACTTAGCTACTGTTCTAAACAACTAACTAAGGAACGAAGGATTTTTTTTCCCGCCTCGGCAACCGGTGGACTTGGTCACTTTTTTCTTTAGTGTATGATATCTATTTCAGTTATAGATATAAATAGGTTAGTACAATGCCACCCAAAAAGGTACGAATATGATGATAAATTGTTTAATTACATGTCATATATACTTCAGAATAAAATAATTATTAAAACATAAAATACACAGTGATTGTTCTTTCAAAGGTTAAAATAAACAAATCAGTATATGTAAGAAAACATGGGATACGTACACCAAACAGTACAGCGTTAATTATATTAAAAAACTTACTTTTCTGTGATGTATAATGTAGCAGTCCCTAGTTCTTGGCCATCTACCAGGAGTTTTGTGCCCGGAGTTTGAGACAGTACACCATCAACGGGAGCCGAAAAGGTGGAGGAAACAACAACCATTTTCAACTATTTTGACCACACTGACTGATATATCAGTAAGGTAAAATGAACAACTTATAAGGCAAATAGGTTTAAAAGGTAATGAACAACAGAAAAGCGTGTTAAACTTTCACAAATTCGTGGGAACACGTTTTTCTCTCAGCAATTCACGTTTTGCATCAATAGTTTTTGTTAATGTAAGGATGTTTTCTATTACGTTAAAAATACATTATATTCGTTTCTTTGTTACTTTGGAAACGTTTTGTTATTTGTTCAACGCCATGTTTCACATCTTTTTTATAAAATTTGTGCCATTTTTTATATAAAATCAAAATAAATATGGTTTTGCACAATTAGGTATTCAAAATTAAAAATAATAATATTATTTCCAATATTTTTTTATCATTCTTGTTATTTATATAGAATAGGAGGAAGGGAGGAAGCGTTAGCGTTTGATAGGTCTATGGTTGTTTATGAAGTATACCTGAAGCATTAACTAAACGCGTCATAAATTTGTCATTAAAAAAATTAAAACTACGTAACTTTTATTAACCAATCAAAATTAAGCAATGCATTACCCACAACGAGAACGCACTTCCGTTCCTGTGCTGCCATAATTTGAAATATACAGGAATTCTAAACTTTTTTCTTGTTGAATTATGCCTTTTTTCACCTGTATAGTACTGTTTTTTAATGATTATTTTGTTTTTAAGCATTAAGATTTAAAATAGAATAGAATAGAAATCATTTATTCAGACAACACATCAAAACAAATCACACATGTAAGATTTATGATTTTATTGTTTTTTATTTAAATAATTCAAGTAATAATACGGTTATTAGTTGTAAGATAAGACGTGTAAGATACAATTTTTATTTGAATTTTATTATGTTATTTTATTTAGACAGTGGTAACATTCGTTTTTAGGAGTCAAGTCGAAGTGTCACTGTCATTCTCGTCTCATTCGTCTTCTTGAACAAAAATATTGAACATCCGAACTGAATAAACTTAAACAGTGAAATTGCTAATAGCAATTTGCTATGTAGTGAATGTACATTCATGAATAAAGTATTATCTGAAGCAAAAACACTAAGTAAGAAATTAAAATGAAGGACTCAAGTTATCATTTTGTGAATGTTGAGGAAATAATTGGTCAAGACAACAGTGGCTCTGAAAATCATAGTGAAAATAAAGATGTAAGTGCTCTTATTTGCCAGCTAGCTAAAATAAAAAAATCGGTTTTTGAACAAGTGTTCTATTAAAGTTCTCTTTATTTATACAGAGTCTGAAGCTATCAACTTTGGATCAGGATTCTCGCTACCTAACTGAAAATTCTGAGGACATCACAAAACCTAAATACTACCGGCTGGACCGAGTAGTGTTTGCTGAGTCTATAAACCACGGGGAAACTACTGCAGAAGAACTAGGTATATGAGAGTTTTTAGAAAATAGAGTACCCAATTAGCGTCAATTTAGCGATATTAATAACGCATTGAATTTCAGTAAAAACTTGGTTTTGGTGTTCATTTCATAAACTATAAGCGATATTAAAATGTTCAAAATGCAAAAAGTTGACTCCCATAAAGATTTCATGCTTGAATGTTGTCAAAAATCTGATAGCGATTAACTTTTCTTGACTACTCATCCTAACCCCTTGAGTAGTGGGCAGCCGATCCCGACTGATTACGTCATTTAAATTTCAAATTCGATTAATTGACATAAAATAAAAATTCCAATAACTCAATAGTAATAAAACCACTTAAATATTTGCACGAGGGACTTGGCAACTTTTTACACTAGGTGGAAATTCTAAATATGTATAAAAAGTAGTGATAAAAACAAATTTGAGTACAATACTTTCTAGTGATAAATTCATTTCTACAGGTGAACAGGAAGATTTAGGAGAAATAAAATTTGTTGACAATGTCATAGTGAAGACTAGACCTGGCAAAAGAAATAGATATTTTATTGATATCAAAGATGACTCTCTGGAGTGTCCTATGGTAAGTTTATATTTTATTCTAGATGTTTAATATCTAGCAACAAATTATAGTCACTACTTTTTAAATTATAGTTTATAAGCAACTTTTACTGCCATCTGACCTAACTTTCAACAAAATAGGAATTAATTCTTATTGAGATTAGTTTGATTTCCTCACATTGTTCTGTGCCTAAAAAGTGCCTTGCCTAAAATAAATAAAATAAAAAGCCCCATATTACTGGGTAATAGAACAAAAATACCTATAATATTTTTAAGACTAAACCTAACTTCTTCTTTATTTGCCATGCCCTAACGGATGTCGGCGACCATCTTTGCCATCTCTCTGCTCTTAGCTATTCTTGCCAGCATGGCTGCGTTATTCAGACAACTAAACCTAACATTAAACCTTAAACCTAATAAATGTTTAAAGAGAATTACACCAGCACCCTCTTAAGAGGTATAGGCTTCTTCCAGCTTTTCCCATTTTTTGCAGTCTTGGGCCTCCCATATCAGTTGGCCCGCACTACTTTAATTATGTCATCAGCCCAGCGTGCCAATGGCTGTCTTCTCTTTCTTCTTCCATCTGGCCCTTTCCAGGCTGTCGCTTGTAAGGTCCATCTCTTGTCCTGGACACTTTCTTACAAGCTTTTATTTAACTTGCAATGTACCTATGATGTTTGTACGAGTCAAATCTTGCAAGTTTAATTTGATCCACTTCCTGGTTTCTGATGAAGCTGAAAATTTGTATACATATGTAAGTTGGGTGACAATGCAATATTATGGTATCATCGAGCTGATCTGATGATGGACACAGGAGATGGCCAAAGGAACTCTGTTCTGTGATAAAATAACGCAACCTAATTTTGTTTTGGGGTTTTTAGAATTGTCTCGATAAGTATTACTGTGGAAGAAAAGTACAAGCAGCGATAAAAGTTTTGTACCTAAAATGAAATTTTAGGCAGTTTTTTTCAACTTCATATTGATGTTTATATTTATAGGCTTAATTCCTGTTCCTCTTTATTTCTGTACCCACATCTTTTACCATGAACAAATTTTAGTATGTATATTTTTTCAGTCAACCTGCTCCCAAACTTTCAACACCAAAACACTTCTTAAGGCCCACATACGGAAAGTCCACTGCGCCACCACCAAATATGTGTGTGAAGAGTGTGGCGCGGGTTTTACTGCACCATATTTATTGAAGAGGCACTCCGCTGTTCATGGGAGTAAGGTGCAGTGTGGGATTTGTGAGAAATGGCTTAGTCGGCGGACTGAGTAAGTATGAGTAAAAAATAATAGAATTGGCTACTTGACAGTTTTTAGGGTTCCGTAGCCAAATGGCAAAAAACGGAACCCTTATAGATTCGTCATGTCCGTCTGTCTGTCCGATTCTGTCACAGCCACTTTTTTCCGAAACTATAAGAGCTGTACTGTTCAAACTTGGTAAGTAGATGTATTCTATGAACCGCATTAGGATGTTTACACAAAAATAGAAAAAAAACAATAAATTTTGGGGGTTCCCCATACTTAGAACTGAAACTCAAAAAATCTTTTTTCATCAAACCCATACGTGTGGGGTATCTATGGATAGGTCTTCAAAAATGATATTGAGGTTTCTACTATCATTTTTTTCTAAAATGAATAGTTTGCGCGAGAGACACTTTCAAAGTGATAAAATGTGTGTCCCCCCCCCGTAACTTCTAAAATAACAGAATGAAAAATCTAAAAAAAATATATGATATACATTGCCATGTAAACTTCCACCGAAAATTGGTTTGAACGAGATCTAGTAAGTAGTTTTTTTTTAATACGTCATGAAATTAAAAAAAAAATTTTTTTTTTCATCATACCCATACGTGTGGGGTATCTATGGATAGGTCTTCAAAAATGATATTAATGTTTCTAATATCATTTTTTTCTAAACTGAATAGTTTGCGCGAGAGAACCTTCCAAAGTGAAAAAAAGTGTGTCCCCCCCCCCTGTAACTTCTAAAATAACAGAATGAAAAATCTAAAAAAAATATATGATATACATTGCCATGTAAACTTCCACCAAAAATTGGTTTGAACGAGATCTAGTAAGTAGTTTTTTTTTAATACGTCATGAAATTTAAAAAAAATTTTTTTTTTCATCATACCCATACGTGTGGGGTATCTATGGATAGGTCTTCAAAAATGATATTAATGTTTCTAATATCATTTTTTTCTAAACTGAATAGTTTGCGCGAGAGAACCTTCCAAAGTGAAAAAAAGTGTGTCCCCCCCCCTGTAACTTCTAAAATAACAGAATGAAAAATCTAAAAAAAATATATGATATACATTACCATGCAAACTTCCACCGAAAATTGGTTTGAACGAGATCTAGTGAGTAGTTTTTTTTTTAATACGTCATAAAATTTAAAAAAAATTTTTTTCATCAAACATATACGTGTAAGGTATCTATGGATAGGTCTTCAAAAATGATAGTTAGGTTCCTAATATCATTTTTTTCTAAACTGAATAGTTTGCGCGAGAGACACTTCCAAAGTGGTAAAATGTGTGTCCAAAGTGGTAAAATGTTGAACAAGATCTAGTAAGAAGATTTTTTTTTAATACGTCTTAAATTGTACGGAACCCTTCATGCGCGAGTCCGACTCGCACTTGGCCGCTTTTTTGTAAATAATGTCAATCAATCTTGATTTTCTTGGGAATCAAATGTCTATATAGGACTCATGGCATTTAAGCAACACAAGGGTCAGAAATGAGAGTTAAAGTCTGACGCTTGCTCTCGACGATTGAAACGCCTCTTACAAAATGATAATGTAATGTAACGTCAAATTACATTAGTCCATCCTAAATGTATGGAAGATTAAGAGAATTGCTATTTTGACCCTGAAATATTGCGTTGATGTATATAGTTGTCATACAATTTATTTATCAATAAAATTTAGGGAATCGAATGGTACCTACGATTTTCTTTTTACATTTTTTTATAATTTCAATATTTCTTTTTAAATTCAATTTTTTTATAATAGATGGCTCATTTTCTATCCATTTATCTAAATTTTGTTAAGTATATTATTCAACATGTGTCAAGTACCCAATAGATTGAACTTCTTTTTAACTGAAAAGTTTTGATGGCCTGTTATTCAGATATAAGATAAGGCTAGTTTAGCAACCAAACTGTCAAGGTTTGTTGCTCTCTTTATCATCATCCCCCTAGGTTTCGGTTTTTTGGACCCATGGTTCAAAAGTTAGGACACATTTTTTTTCTTTCAAAGCAATTATTACCGAAAATATTCACACAAGACCTGTACTCGTTTTGAAAGACCTATCCAACGATACCCCACACCATTAGGTTAAAACGAAAAAAACAATTTGAGTTTTTATTTCACCTTTCTGTCGCCATGCTTGATTTATGTATGCATGCTAAATTGCAGCTTTCTAGCTCTAAAGGGCCCACTCGCGATTGTCAGCTTTTGCGAATAACTGACAGGCCGATATCGTCCGGCGAACTGGTAATCAGTCCGAGCAAAGCCTCGGACGGACAGACAGACGGGCATGGCTTAACTATAAGGGTTCCTTGACTACAGAAGTACGGAACCCTAAAAATGGGTAGTAAGCTCCACATGTTAGACTACTTAGACAAGTATTTCTAAAGTTAAAAAGTTGGTATGTTTACAGTAAAAAAAAATCTGGCTAGTGTAAAACATTCCCTCAGGGAAACAAAACCTCAGGGTATGTTTATCATGTCATGTACCAGGTTAGGTCTTAGTCTATGTGTGTTGACCTCATTTATTTGTCCCCAGCCTATCAGTCCACATGCGAACCCACGGTGCGACGCGGCAACACGCATGTGCGTCATGCGGCAAGCGCTTCCTGCGGCATGCGTCATTGCGGCGTCACGAGAAGTTTGTGCATCGCGACGGGGACTTGGCCTGCGATCGTTGTGATGCCAGGTATAAAAATATTCAGAAAAATATTTATTGTATAAAAACTATGAAATTTATACTGTCTGTGTATAGCTGCGAAGACGTTTGCGTAGAAAGATGATTTCCTTGATGAAAACTATCCTATGTTCTTCAAGACCAAGCTTTGCAATTATTTTCTATCGAGCCGATTTCGTTCAATCATGTATCGAGTACAACCACGGTCTTTGAAATATAATTAATATGAACATATATTTTTCTTACTTGACTAAAACAAATAGTCTTTCTTAAAAAACTGTTTAAGTAACATCAATTTCAAGGACATTGGGTGTTGACAGCCTCTTAAGGGGATGAAAAAGGGAAGAAAATTACAATGAGAGAAAAAGTAAGTACTTATTCTACGCAAAGGAAAGCGGGGGCAGAAGCTAGTGTAAATTGAAAATGCATGCAACCACGGTGCCGATGCCAACTGTACATACACATATAATAAAAGTTTTTTTTTTCAGATTTGCCTCACGGACGCTGTGGAGTCAGCACCGTAGAACACACAAGCGCTAAGGTAAGTGACGACCTGTCTGGAGTGTCTGTGGGTGGTGACCCTGTATATAATTATTACAATTTGATTACTTTAAGATGTATAATTAATGCTGACATGTCTGAATTATTTTTAATTAAATGTTTTAATTATTTTTTTATACTACGTCGGTGGCAAACAAGCATACGGCCCGCCTGATTGTAAGCAGTCTCCGTAGCCTATGTACGCCTGAAACTCCAGAGGAGTTACATGCGCGTTGCCGACCCTAACCCCCCCTCGTTGGGTCTCGTTAAATAACTTCCTGAGGCTATTCAAAAACGTAATTTTAATATCAATAGAAAACCATTTTATTCTATCGAAGTGTACGTATTGCTCACCCGGTATTGTATAGTCCTAGCCCTAAGTATACGTGTTGCATGGTAGACTTTAGGAAATTGCAATAGTCATAGTTTAACATTATTATTTAAGGCTGTTCCTAACACGTATATGGGTTATGCCTGAATTAAATGATTATTTAATTTAATTTATGAAGCCGATGATTGTTGAGCCACATGGCTCTAGGGTTCTAGCTAAATTGGACATTCCATAGCTAAAGTATTGAACAACCAATTTAGCTAGGACCCTAACCCTAAGCGCAACTTGCACCATCCCACTAACCCGGGGTTAACTGGTTAAACCGCTAACCCAGTCTCAAATTGTACTGATAACCATGGTAACTCCAGGTTTAACCGGTTAACCCCGGGTTAGTGGGATGGTGCAAGTGGCCCTAAACCCTAAATGGTTCAATAGTCGTGAAACAGAGCATTATAGTACATTTTGAGATCTCCGAAATTTAATAATGGAACACAGCGCGAATTGTATCTTTATACAGACTTTAAAAAAAACCGGTCAAGTGCGAGTTCGTTTACCTCGCGCACCGAGGGTTCCGTACAAACTTTCAATTTTCTCATGTAAGTAACTAATCACGAAAGACTTGACCAGAAGTAATATGCATAATAGGGATGATGACACATGAATGAATGAATGAATGAATGAATGTTGAATTTTATAACAAAATCTAGTAAAATAAATAGCAAATGAGCAATTTATCGCAATAATGTGGTTATTAAAATAATATATTTGCAAATGATAAAAAAATATAGGACCTGAAAGTTTCAAACTTAAAGGTTTTATTTATTTCCAAAAAGGAATAAAGTAAGGGTACCTTTCGATTCCTTACATTTTATCCAAAAAAATATTGTATAGCAAATATATACATAAACGCAATATTTCACCGCAATTTTAATGTTTTTCATGTAACTCCTCTGGAGTTGCAGGTGTACATAGGCTACGGAGACTGCTTACCATCAGGCAGGCCGTATGCTTGTTTGCCACCGACGTAGTATAAAGAACTTCAAGATGGGTTCTCGGACTTCTCGGTGACCGCGACGTCACGTTTGCTTATCGTTTTGTTGGGAGCGTTTCGCGAGTAAAGTACGTCTGTCGGACTTTGACTATCATTGTTGACTTTTGTATAATTTGTATTGCTTTAATGCAATGGGTCCCATATAGACATTTGATTCGAAAAACGGACCTGAACGATTGATAGCATTAATAAAAAGCGGCCAAGTGCGAGTCGGACTCGCCCATGAAGGGTTCCGTACCATTTATGACGTATAAAAAAACTACTTACTAGATCTCGTTCAAACCAATTTTCGGTGAAAGTTTGCATGGTAATGTACATCATATATTTTATTTAGTTTTATCATTCTGTTATTTTAGAAGTTACAGGGGGGGGGGGGACACATTTTACCACTTTGGAAGTGTCTCTACTATTCAGTTTAGAAAAATATAAAAAAAATATATTAATAGAATATTAGAAGTTTCAATATCATTTTTGAAGACCTATTCATAGATACCCCACATGTATGAGTTTGATAAAAAAAAAATTTTGAGTTTAAGTTCTAAGTATGGGGAACCCCCAAAAATTATTGTTTTTTTTTCTATTTTTGTGTGAAAATCTTAATGCGGTTCACAGAATACATCTACTTACCAAGTTTAAACAGCTTATAGTAGTTATAACTTATTGTAGCTTATGGTAGTTAGTTAGCTTATAGTTTCGGAAGAAAGTGGCAGTGACATAGATGGACAGACAGACATACATGACGAGTCCATAAGGGTTCCGTTTTTTGCCATTTGGCTGCGGAAGCCTAAAAATAGTCATCTAGCTTTTTGTGTACAGCGCCATCTATGGGCAAATTAACTAAACTAACTAATTTGTGCGATCTGTATGAATGTTGGTTTTTCAGGGATAATTCTTTATCATGTGAACCGATTTCAATATTTTTTATTTTATTTGAAAGAAGGTGTCTTTAATGTATTAATATAATAGAAATTCCAACTATAATAAACACCCGCAAACGAGATTCAATTATAAAAAGTTTTTTATTAATTAACACTACTGCTCGCCACTGATCACTGATCGAGCAGTAGTGTTGGAGGCCAAGACACACTTTGGGTCGCTGCGCCAGAGTAGTAAGTAAGTTTTTATTAATCAAAAAAAAAATATCAAGATAGATTTTATTTTTCCTGTGATCTTTATGATAATGTTATTATGTTACGATGCAACCTTTTTGCATTAGCTCCGCTAGAAGAAGCTACGACCCGGCGCGGATTCTACTTTTAAAATTAATTCGAATATGTCAATGATCATAAGAAACAATACGATACATGTCAAGCTAAAGCAAATAAAACTACAATAAATATTGTCAATTTATTATATTAATTGTTTCTATTAAATACAAATGTTCAAGAAACAAGTTCACGTATATAGTCGCGTGAACATTTGGTGACCCCGACGTGATCAACAATTCTCTTCGAAGTATATCCTTGGAAATAAGTGGATCCTTGGAAAACAAGCGGAATCCCGGAGTCCAGTATATAAGTCCAGAGTCCAGTAAATACAACAGCATCCAACACGAGCACAGAGATTACAGGAAAACCCTTGCGTGAAGTGTTTGAATAAATAGCGTAAATTACGATTTCATGGTTGCCTCAATCCTGCTCTGCATCAGGTTGTATTTTTCTATCATTACGTCAAAACAAAAATATCACAATCTACTAGTTACATTTGATTCCATTTATATTTACAACAATTCTCATTCAAAATTGAAATAGTCCAGTCACTGTATACAGATAGTCCAGTAAATTACGTAAAATATTTAACATTTTCTTCAAAGTTGCAAACACTAAATAAACATCATAGCATACGTTAGAAACGAGATTTGCGTATAATATGCAGCATATTTAGCATGCTCTGAGATTAGCATCATTACAATTTCAGTAAATAAGCTTTATGCTGCCTTCGAGATTCTTCCGGAGATACGGGTGTCAGCTGGCTTTCCGCGTAATTCTTCCGCTTGATCGCGAGCATACTAGCATCACTGCACGCGGACAACTCTCCTGTTTGCCACTAGTTTGATACGGTGGCCTGCACGGTTTGAATTTCAATTTATTCTTAGTACAGTCTGTTCAATTTATTTATCCCGGTTTCTTAGTATACTTACGTATGTGCATTTAATTTATTTACAAAATGTCTGAAGAACTAAAGCCGTTAGTTCGCAAGCGCGGCACTATTAAGGCAAAGGTTACCTTATATGAAAAATATATTGATACAATAAAGGCGATTTCTACGGAAAACTTCACTAAGGCCTTATTCGGTGAACTCCAGTTAAAACTAGGTCGATTTCAAGAATTATTATCTCAGTTTGATGAAGTTCAGTCAGAAATTGAAAATTTAGATGACATCAACTTAGCTGATCAGCTTTTAGAACGTGAGCAAGTTGAGGATTCTATCATAAGGTTGATTTCATTGTCACAAATGATACTTGAGTCGAATCAACCAACGACTACTAAATATGCTACCGCTGTTTCTCGGGCCGAAGGTTCAATACATGCAAATGACAGTTCTCAGACTCCTGTCAACTGTCCAATTCGGCTTCCTGCTATAAAATTACCTTCCTTTGAAGGCAGTTACACGAAATGGATGGAGTTTCGCGATACCTTCGATTCATTAATAAATAAAAACGAGTCCATCCCTGCAATAAACAAATTTCATTATTTACGTGCGTCTTTAGAGGGTGGAGCAGCTTTAGTCATAAAATCTATTGAGTTTACAAGTGCTAATTATACATTCGCGAACGATACAGTAACGAGAAAATTTTGATCAATAACCATATTAAGTCACTGTTCAACTTTGAACCAATTACTACGGAATCCCATAAGGCTATAAGGTATATGATTGACTCTTTCTCCAAAAACCTACGTGCCTTAAACACACTTAAAGAGCCCACAGACAGTTGGGATACATTAGTTATATATATGATGGTGTCGAAACTAGATAGCGCCACTAGTAGGAAGTGGGAAGAACACAAAAATTCACTTAAAGTCTCACCTAAGCTCGATGATTTTTTGATGTTCCTTCGCAATCGAGCTGATGTTTTAGAAACTATACAGTGCGGTACTTCCACACAAAAACTTGATAAACCTACTAACCAAATAAAAGAAAACAAACATATTACAACAATGCTAGGTATAAGTGACTATAAATACACAACCAGTGCTAATAACAACAATACAATTATAACCTGTTCGTTTTGCAAACAAAATCATTTTAATCATCAGTGTGACAAGTTCAAGGAAATGTCAGTGGATTGCAGGCAAAAGGAAGTTTCCAAATACAATTTATGCAAGAATTGCCTGCGCCCTGGCCATCAACATTTTCGTTGCCGCTTAGGCCCATGTAGGAACTGTCATGAAAAACACAATACACTATTACATATTGAAATCAAAGATGACATTGATAAAAATTTATCTAATAATACAAACGCTACTATTGCAATGTTTACGCGATGCAACTTATCTCAAAAGAGGCTTCCACTTCGTGAGGCCCCGGAGGACGCCTTAGGCGAATCTTATTATATTTCTAAAAGTAGTGTGATTAACCAACATAAATTAAGCGAATATGACATGAAAAATTATAATGCTAACTTTCAAAGTTTACGAGAGCTTAGGGCACATGACCGAAGCGGACCGTCCCGCTCTCGGGTATTTTATAATACTCGTACATCATTACGTAATTTACGAACTGTTAATGTTTCGGTAGTCCATCCTAAAGCATGGCGTCACGTCTCAACAGAATGGAACTCAGCAGATCTGGCTTCAAGGGGGGTCAAACCTCAACAATATACTCGCCAGTGCTCTGTGGTGGGAAACACTCTGCTTCCTTGAGAAACTAGAGTCTAAGTGGCCTTTAGCAAAACACGTTGACGCCCAATTACTAGAAGTTAAATCGTTTCTATTCTAAACTTCATACATGCGCGCAACTATCTTTATGCATTTACTTAGTTTTATTATTAGCATGTAGTTATATCTTCTTTGTGACAATTAATCAAACTTTATATTTAGGTAATTAATATGAATTGAACAGAATGTTACAAACGTGTATATACGGCAAATCGGAGAGTTTGCTTGCAGTGAGCAACTTATCTTTCATTATTTCCCTGAGTACGTTCCAGACTTCGGCGGAGTCTGGAAGGCAGCAGTAATATCTGCTTAGCTAATATTTAAATATTGCTGCTAACATTAATTCAACCTTTAAGAAATTAGCCTAGGTACTTAGCATAGATTGAGGCTATCATGAATTCACGTCCTCTGACACCTTTGTCTGAGGATCCTTCCAAACTAGCTCCACTCACGCCTGGGCACTTCCTTGTCGGACGACTATTGATGTCCCTGCCATCACTGAAGTAAAGATGATGACAGTCAATAGATACCAGCTCGTACAACTACTAAGGCAACATTTTTGGACGCCGTGGACTAAGAAATATCTTACTACTCTTCAGCAACGTTTCAAGTGGAAAACCAGTAAGGGATCCATCAAGATCGACGATGTAGTTCCAATCATGGACGAGCAGCTCCCACCAATGAAATTTCTACTAAGAGTCATCGACGTAAAGCAAAGAACGGCATTATCAAGCGAGCCGTCTCAAGGCTATCATCCTTTAAGTTCCCATTCTCATGAGCCTCTTGAAAGTAGGGATTGCAATCCGGTCCGGCGGATCCGGTAATCCGGCCGGATCCGGCACTTTTCAAGAGCAACCGGATCCGGTAAAAATCACCGGATCCGGTAAAATAAAAAAACGCTTAAATACAGCACGCGCTGTGCATTTTAGATGAGGAAAAAGCGACGGGTAAGAAGTATGAAGTTAAACAGTACCCCTAGTGTAAATAAATTCGATTTCGAAACGTGACGTACGCGTTTGCGTTTAGTCTCATTTTGTATTGGATTTAGAAAGAGCGCGCCAAGCGGGACGTTTTGGAAACTCTAAATCCTATACAAAATGAGACTTAACGCAAACGCGTTCGTCACGTTATGATGTCGATCAAATTTACACTAGGGGTACTGAACAAAAAACGAATGAAAAGTTTGAATTTAGTAACATATTTATATATATATTTATTATGACGATAAATGGGAACAGAAGAGGATTTCTTCTTCTTTCGTGTTGGTGGCACGATATGACGATTACATAAATACTGTAAAAGAAGGAAAAATTAAAGGATGCAGATGCCATGGAAGGCATTTGTAATTTATGCTAAAGAGAAAGTTAATGTTGTGTCATAATGTTGTGATATAGGAGATTTATAATGTAAACAAATGAGCAGGATTAACTCGGCCGTACTCTACCGACTAGAGTTGGACTCATCAATATTTAGGTTAGGTACTCCGATTATATATATATATATATATATATAATTAAGATAAAATATTGATTCTTTACAATCTCATTCAATCTTATGCGATTTCCTTTATCTCCTGGTACATGCTACTCTACGTGTAGCCAATTCTTTATTTCATCCAAGTAACTTTTCTAAGGGAGTCCCTTTCCGCGATGGTTTTCAATCTTATACTCTATTATATTTCGGATGAGATCGCCGTGTCGTGTTTTGTTCCCTATAATTTGACCAATATACTTTCCTGTAAATTTAAAAAAGTTCATTTTTTTATCATAGAGTCTGCTACATTCTCGGACAAAAAATTAAAGCAAGATGATACTGGAGCACATTTAATATCATTTTGGTTAAAAGTAAAATATCTTCCTTTCTTACTAGAATGAATGTCAACGTTACAAAGAATTCAATCAAAGAACAGTAACAAAAACATGTCCTTTCAAGCAGTTCCAATTCCGACCCCACATCCCATCATCGGGCAAAATTTGAGCACTTCTGAATGGTTAAATATAATAAATGACCGATTTAATATTTTGTTATTAAACTGATATAGACATTGTAACACTTTATAGTATTTTTACTACCAAGTTCAATTTTATTGTTAAGAAGTTATTTATTAACTTCAAATTATAGATTTAGGAATACGTATTACGCAAAAAACTAGAAAAATATGACATTTAATTAACTTCAATATCCCTATACCAAACCGGATCCGGTCCGGCCGGATCCGGCCGGAATATGGCCAAAATCCGGTCGGATCCGGCCGGATTGAAAATCAATCCGGTTTGCAATCCCTACTTGAAAGCTAGCTTTCAAGGAGGGGCAGAATGTTACGATGCAACCTTTTTGCATTAGCTCCGCTAGAAGAAGCTACGACCCGGCGCGGATTCTACTTTTAAAATTAATTCGAATATGTCAATGATCATAAGAAACAATACGATACATGTCAAGCTAAAGCAAATAAAACTACAATAAATATTGTCTATTTATTATATTAATTGTTTCTATTAAATACAAATGTTCAAGAAACAAGTTCACGTATATAGTCGCGTGAACATATTATTATGTAAACATTAAATAATTTTTCATTCATAAATGTCGTAAAAGTCGGAGATAAGGGGGGTATTCTTTTCAAATTTTCCTTCAAAGTCTTTTCACTAAGAAGAAAAAAAAAAATATTTTGTAATGTTCAACTCGTTGCGTCCTCGCGGCTAACACGTTGCGCGCTCGCGGCGAACACGCTGCGCGCTCGCCTCGCTTTCAACTCCCTCGCAAATCGCCAATGTGCCCGCGCCCTTGTTGAGTCACCTATGAATCACAACATTCACAACACAATATGTACCATCACCGAAAACCGCACTCAAATGGGTTCATCCGTTTGAGAGCTACGATTAAGTCGAACTAATAGTGCTTGTTGAGATGATTTCATAATTGTACCACATAAAGTGCTCAGTAAAAATCAGTGTTGCCAGGCGAGTGTCAAAATTATCGTGCCGTTGAAAAAATATCGTACGCCTATCCAAAAGTCTACATTCCTAAAAAAATTTGCAAAATAAGCTTAAATTCCCATATATATAATCAAAGAAAGCCCGATTTTTGTCTAAATTGCGCATAAATCAGTTTTATATTTGTGTCTTTTTGAGATAGATCCAAACGGAACGTACTACATCGTACGGAAGGCCAAATTATCGTACCTACATGTACGATAACAATCGTACGCCTGGCAACACTGGTAAAAATGCTTATCCTTACTTCTGTGTAGTTCTTTCTAATGTTAAAAAGACGAAGTACCTAAATAAAGTGTGTACATATGTAGTTGTGCAGTCCCATATGACATGAGATTAAGAAACTTCAGCGGGATTGTCGCTTACGTTACGTCGTATAAGAATAGCGTAAGCGCCAACCGCCCCGATGTCCTTTCATTCGAAAAGTTTGGGGGTCGTCCACGTCGTCCATTATTTACGAGTGGAATTTTTGAGAACTTTTTCACACCCCCTTCCCCTAATCTCACGTGTGATCTCTCGAAATTTGTATTTTGAGTATAAATGCGTGGGACTAAAATCCCAAATAATAAAAATAAATAAGTAATAAAATATTTATTTGATTATTTCCATTTTGCGTTACAACCACAGGATATTTTTACAATAACTTGACATATATTCATGATTTTACATATAAAAGAATCGTATCAGATTTCGGTATATTTAAACCTAGAACCATGCTTGACTTAAAATTAATCGGATTTTTGCAGTATTATGCCCCAAAAAATTACGAAATATAGTCGGTCATCGCTCATTAAAAATATGAAAATTCACGATTGCTTTGCTATGCGATAGGTATTAGGTACATTATCCCCTAAAAATATAACTTAAGACAGAATTGACCACGGAATTTTCTTATTGCCAAGTTCTATGTCAAGTATTGCGCTCCCATGCCACTGCGACCGTAAATAGGCAATTGTTGCGACTGCAACTTAATATTATATAAAAATCAATGCAGTAGCTAAACGCAGCCGTCGGGCTCGTCTAGTATTCGGAGGCTTTTTAAAAGCACCACTAGGAGCGCTCCACATAATCTGTATCGCGGCCAATTGGAAGCATTTAAATCTAAACCTTTTGTACTGATCAAGTAAAATATTGCAAATCACTCTTTCATCATCCTCCATACTATCAACACCTACTTTCTACATTGAACCGTTTTGGCAAGAACCCTTGTAAACCAGTACCTTTGGGATGATTATACTTCACTTCATTATAAATCGAAGTTTTATTTAAGTCTTCGACATCCTGACCTGCACAGCGGCTACAGCAATAATTATGATTATATTAATGATTTGACGACCGGTCTGGCCTAGTGGGTAGTGACCCTGCCTATGAAGCCGATGGTCCCGTGTTCAAATTCTGGTAAGGGCATTTATTTGTGTGATGAACACGGATATTTGTTCCTGAGTCATGGGTGATTTCTATGTATTTATAAATATTTATATATTATATATATCGTTGTCTAAGTACCCTCAACACAAGCCATATTCAGCTTACTGTGGGACTTAGTCAATTTGTGTAATAATGTCCTATAATATTTATATATATGTATATATTTTATATTTATTTATTATGTGAGTTCGAAGTTTGAACACGGGGTTTTTTCGTTGATTATTAATATGAGACGTTAGATAGAGCTATTATCACGTACGTGATAAAGCATCGCAGTCGTATTGGAGACTCATTGATAAAATGGCTCCTCTACACGATGGCCCAGCGTAGGCCAGTCTAAGGGACGAATTTATGCGCTAGAGGGAGCAACTGATATTGATCTTTTATCACCGCATAGCTGCTGCCCGTAGACTGGCCTACGCTGGCGCTGCACGCTGGGCCATCGTGTAGAGGATCCCAAAGATCAAGCGCCAACCTCCCTTATGATATATACTTATTCAACTTATTTGAACACTTGCTCATGAAGGTTATTATTCTGCGAATGTGTGCGGGGTCTAATAGCCGATATTACTCCCAGAGAAGTAATATGTTATAATACTTTGTTATTTTTCTAAATCATGTCATGTCTAAATGAAGTCGTTTTTTTTTTAATGGGCCGCAGGCACAACGATTTTAGCGTATAAAACCGGGCGAGTGCGAGTCGGCTTCGCCCACCGAGGGTTCCGTACAAATATAACTTTTTTACTGATTTCTTTTTTTGAGATTTTTCCCTGTATTTGTAGTGTAAGAAGAAATTACTTGCCAAATTTCATAGTTCTAGGTAAAGGGAAGTACCATACGAATTTTGATTCCTAGAGAGTGTCAAAATATACGTTTATTGCGGCCATTTTTTTACAGCTGCACAGAATAAGTAATACTACATATTATCATCCTGAGTAAGTACATGGTTTTATTTTTAACTCGATACCTATACGCGTTCCCGAGATAAAGGGTCTTGACCTTGACGGACAACAAAGTGAAATGGTACCGTTTTTTTCATTTGAGGTACGGAACCCTAAAAAGCCACGAATTATTGAATAAATAGATAAATGGCACTGCTTTCAATGGCGGCTGTTTCCCAAATAGTAAAGTCGTCCCTGTGCCATTTATATTAAGTTGAAAACCGGGCAAGTGCGAGTCGGATTCGCGCACGAAGGGTTCCGTACAATTATTTATAAAAACGGCAAATAAATATGTTTGTTGTATGGGAGCCCTCCTTAAATATTTATTTTATTCTGTTTTAGTAGTTGTTGTTATAGCGGCAACAGAAATACATCATCTGTGAAAATTTCAACTGTTCATGAGATACAGCCTGGTGACAGACGGATGGACGGACGGACAGCGAAGTCTCAGTAATAGGGTCCCGTTTGACCCTTTGGGTACGGAACCCTAAAAACTGATAAGCAATTAATTATGTATGTACCTATATAATAATATATTTGGCGAAATTAATTGCGAACTAATAGGCCATATGGAGAGTTTTGATTAGGTATTTGAATATTTTGAATCTCATCACATTACTTTAAGACGGTAAATAACTAAATGTACACTTGATTATTGTTATAAGTACGTCTTCGCATGTCACAAGTACTCGGTCACCGCCCATTGAAACTTAAATATACGCCACGATAGGAAAACTCGATTATTAACCTGCGAATTGATCAAGGCCAGTAACGTCGTTTCATAACACCTCCATTTTAGCTTACGTCTAAGATATCTCTACAAATTCGAACCTTGGATTCTTTGCAATAAGGCGAAAATTGTATAGATATTTTTGGAATTACTTTCGTATTTTCTTTCTTAAAGAAATTACGCACACAAGGGTTTATGATTTTAGATAAATGATTTTTACACATATTAATAATTATTATTGGACGTTACGTTTGCGTTAATTCTTCAATTTAAAAATAGTTTAAAATATGGAAATAAAAAATTAAATAGTCCGAACTTATTATTTATTTATGAACAGGATGGTATCGCAACGAACTCTGAGCTCGCACCTATTCTGAGTTTTGAAGCAGAAATGACGTATCCGCCTATAGGATTTATAGAGACATACGACATTTTGCCATATTACGGTAGTATTTGTTTCGTCCCAGGCGCGGCCATGTTGAGACCGATGCGCTGGGACGATTTCCCATCGCTTGACAAGCTACTCACCCTGTATAAACCATTATAAGCATGAGTTCCGAGTTGTTTAGAATCTCTAGGGCGTGATTATACTGGCGGGTCCGAAGGCAACGGCTCGCTTGCTCTCTGTATTCGATAAGAATAACTGCCGCTACTTGCTAGTCCCGCCAGTTTAACGCGGGCGCTCGAACGTTACCGCTGTGCCTGCGCGAACGAAACGCACGCAATTCGAAATTCGAACGCGCGTGAAAATTAGAACTTCCGAATTTTAAATTACAAAAATGGTCAAAACCAAAGACGGAGACGGGATAAAAAGCCACCTGATTATAACGGAAGTACAGAAAAGACCTTGCTTGTTTGATTCTAACCATCCTAATAATGGTGACAGGGCTGAAAAGGCAAGGTGCTGGGATGAGGTGTACGCGAGCGTGGTTCCTGGGTACGCAGCTCTCGGACTCACGGAGAAGTTTGCGGCTGGTATGTTCACGCTCGTTTTCCGCGTCAAATATATGTTCTCATTTTTGCGCCTTATTCCGTTGTGATAAGGCGAAATATGTTTACATATTTTTGGATTATTATCGCATGCGGGCGCGGCGTTCCGCAACCGGTCGACTTCAACTGTCGCTGCGTGTTCTTTGTTTGAACCGTCGTTTAGTACGGCTTTCGAAATAACGCTCCGTGTCCGATTGTAGCGGCACGTGGTGTATCTTTGCGCTATTATGAAAATGTTATCACACCGCCATTTTGTATTATTTTAAATTACGACTCATTTGTTTTCGCCGCCTCCTAGATATTTGGGAATCATTTGTTTATCACTAATAGAGATTGTTGTTCGTGAAAACCGAATGACTTCCAAATATCTAAATGTTTTCTTGTTTTTCACAATACGCACCTTGCTTGCGGGAGTTTTAAAGTAGTATTTCGTTATAATCTCGACGATAACGTCGCTATATACGTACCTAAGTATTATAACTATGTATTATCGCTGGGCGTCAACTCAACTTGCGTGACTCGCCCGGCGTAGCAATATAACTTATGAAAATACTCGTAAACAAAATTGCAGTCTACTTGTATGGACAAGTTATTTATATACTAATGTACATACTAGTTTTAGATTAATTATGGTTATTGGAGAATGTTATTACCTGATGTTACGTCATCATTTTATATAACTAATAAGTACCTACCCCTGTCGTGAGGAAAATGCAGCTACCTGTTTAGATACACGTATTGACTTATATTGAGTTATTGCGTATTAAGTTTAAACTAACTCCCTCCTCGAGTCCGAGATTTAGGAATTTTAAGTATAAGTAGACAAATATAATTAGTTAATATAACATAATGTTTACTTTCGATAATGACAACCATAAATATTCTTGTTTTTTGAATACGTTGAATTAGCACTTATGTCGCGTAGCGTATCATTTGTGTAAGCTTCATTAAAAAAAGTCGTAAACGCCATTACTATCGCTATCGTCCCTTTTATTACGGGTCTACGCAAATCTGATGACTATACAATTATTTATTCTTTTAAATTGCCCATTGATAACGCTAATCAGCTTTTTTGTAAAATGAATAACTATTAACTGTTATAGTAATTACAAATATTAAAAAACTAATATTTCTTAAAATAATAAACGTACTTATTAAAATTAACGCAATTATTTCTCAGTTTATCGTATAAGTACAGAATGCAGGCGGACACAGATGGGCACTTCCGTTTACGATACCTGCCCCCCCAAACACAAAATGTCGTATCGTGTATCAGATGAGACTTTGAGATACGACATTTGGGCTTTAGCTGCAAAAAATATGTTAACTTTTACATATTTTTTTGCGGCAAAAGCCCAAATGCGGTAAATTAAAAAATATATATATTTATCAAATTTGGAAATAATAATTTTATAAAAAAATCGGGTAAGTATTCATAATTATTATTATAACGGTGAAATATAATTAATAATTGTCGAACCTCGCATCCTAAAGATTCTGAAGTAGCGGCAAAAACCTCTCATAGTTCAATTTATTTTGCAGATTTGAAAACGCTCAAAAGCTAATCTTACCAACAATAAAACCTAGATGGATCCATGTTTCGCCCTCGTTAGCCTCTGGTTTGAAAACTAAATCGAATCATTACTTTATATTTTTATACTACGTCGGTGGCAAACAAGCATACGGCCTGCCTGATGGTAAGTAGTCTTCGTAGCCTATGAACGCCTGCAACTCCAGAGGAGTTACATGCGCGTTGCCGACCCTAACCCCACCCAAAAACACGCAAACACACAAACACACGGGCAAATAAATTATTTTTAAAATGTACCCTAGTTTAATCGAATAATCGTTTTCATACGTCCCTATATAGTAAATTTCATCGAAATCGCTTAAGCCGTTTTTGAGAAATTACCAAAAAAACTATGCAAATGTATCTGTCTGAAAAAAAAAATTAGAGAGATTATTTGCCTCTACTCACGCCACGATACCACGATGTCACGTTTATCATATACGCAGTAGATGGTGAACATGTAAAGTATTAAAATATAATGTAAGTACCTACTACCTCAATTTTATTTCATTTTATTGAAATATTGTCGTAATTCACACTTTTTAATTTATACTACAGTCAACTGCAGAATACCTATATAATTTGTATGCAGGGACCTTGTTTCAATACAGCTGACTGTATCTTTATTCTTTATAACCAAATCGACCAGGAGAGGAAACCCGTTCCGCGCGTCTACGTCTCCCGGATATGATCCGTCAAAACGCGACCCAAAATTATCGTTATACTATTCATACCGATACCCAGGTAATTTTTATTCTAGGTACTGTTTCTCCTTATGATTTTTAAACGATTTTATTGTAAAATAAATCTAGGTACTTACCTACACATAGATACCTATAATATTAACGTAACCACCTTTTAAGTATTTCTATTACAACAATTAAAACATGTAAAATTGAAACATCATCGTACTGTGGTCCTAAGTTATTGTTTTGATAATATGCTTAAAGTTTTTGCTTAGTAAGGCAAAGGTACCGACTAGTCCGTTAAGTTGTTACTAACAGGAAGTACAGAACGACCGTGGTTTCTGTCGACTTGTATTACAATGGAAATTAAGCTAAATTAAGCTGTGAAATTAACTTGCAAAAATTATATTAGAGCACAAATCAAGTAAATTTGCAAGATATTTCATCACTTGTTACTTACTCATCAATGCAGTGCTAGAATAAAATAATCTAAACTTCGCGCTTGAAAAAAAAGACAACCGTCAACGTGTCACCAAGAACCACAATCATGAACCAATCATGAAACTAATCTTATATACATTGCGTGCCTTGTAAGTATATCTTAACGTTTTCAATGAACTAGCCATGGCATGAAGCAATGTATGAATGTACAGCGATGTAGTAGCCAGCTGAATTATCAAGTGAGCTGCATTGGTCCGCGGTGCGGTGTTCGTGACTCAATAGACGCAAGGGGCCGGCCCGCCCGTCTCTCATATCGAATATATACTATCGAAACCTCGCATCTATCTTTATCATTCTATTGTAAAATACACCCTTTGTCTTGTTTATAGAGCACAATTTCAAAACAACGTAGAGGATATATATGAGGGTGTGAAAGTGAGAAGTGTATAATATAACACGTTGTACTGTACGTCTCAACGCTAATCTATACAATGCTCGTTCTACTCGACCTTTATTGGATTTTCTGTAAGGAAAGGCGTCGATGAAAAATTGGAAAATTTGGCCTTTAGTCAATTATGAACGCCAGAGCGCGTATGTAATGTACTATGTATTCCATTTCCAAATGGTGTTAATTCCATATTTGATTATTTTCAACATATACGAATATTTAATTGGAGAATAATATATGATATTCCCTTTGAAATGGAACCTGTAACAAAACTATGGGTTAGGTAAAGTTCCTTATTATATTTATATATTTCCGATTTTAATAGCCACGAGCTTAACAATAGACTTTTGATCTCTTACATTTTTAATAAAAATACATTTAGTAAACATATTTAATTCCGGGCTTAGACGACAAATAAAATAACTAAAATAAGTTTTTGCGTAGGTGTGCCACTTACGGCACAAACAACATTTTGCTTTAAAAGACCGCATTTTAAAGACGATAACAACAAATCGTGTAACTCATAATCAAAGTTATAATAAAAAGAACCTGGTCCTGAACCTGATTGTCCTGTTCGAAGAACTGATGAGCAAATCAAAATAATTTCAATTTCATTAAACGCAAGATGACGAATCACTCACAAAATGGCTGAATTGAACGCCAAGTGTACAATCATGCCACAAAAATTATTAATGATGTTCGCACAGAAAACGTCACTATGCTGATCTGACTTTTTTGAATGATTATACATATTAAACATTACACACCCCTATTTACCGTATAGTTACACTGTTCTAATAGTGCGGCTATTTAGTTGATTTGATTATTAGTACGATAATGTTACCTTTACCCTGCAACTTGAACTTTATGAACGTATCCGCCATATCCGTGGGTATTCTGGTGGAATGCCCCATCAAGGGTTGCCCATTTTGCTCAGGCTTTCGAGACCAGCCAGATTCGCCGCTGTATTTTCCTTAAATAGAAATAAGATCGGACTTGTTGTGTTTATAAGGAAATTAGTACCGTATTTTCTGTTTTTATTATACTTAAGCACTGCGGATTGGTTTTTACGCTAGCCAAATAATGCGTATAACTTATTATACAACGATGGAAACCTTTTATGATTATTCAACAATATTCCATTTATTCCACATGAAAAAATATAGCTACCTACTTTATTTTTTATATATTTTGGGGCTTTACCCGAAAAAATTGTTTTGCATGATTCGATTAGGACAACTTGTTTATGTGGAATAAAACAGCCTTGACATTGGCGTTAGCGCCCACCCAATTTTTTCGTTTACCTATACGTTATATGTTATATGCAATAATATATCTATAAAATAAAATACTTTTAGTGACAGATCGACTTCCATGCCTTAGGGTCTACACGGACATCGCAGTGTTCTAAATAATGTAATTTTTTTACAAGCTTTTATTTAACTTGCCCTGTTAGTATGTATGGGACAAATCTTGCAAGTTAAATTTTACCCACTTCCCAGTTTCCGATGATGCTGAAATGGTACCATCAAGCTGATCTGATGATGGAGACAGGAGGTAGCCATAGGAACTCTGTGATAAAACAACGCAACCTAATTGTCTTTGGGGTTTTTAGAATTGGCTCGATGAGTATTAGTTGCCTGTTAAAAAAAAGTACAGTCAGCGATAAAAGCTTGTACCAAAAGTGAAAATTTTCACAAAATCTTATTTTAAAATTAATAACGGATTGGGTTAAAGCGACAATCTCCTGTTTCGTAGTCGATTCTAAAAGAACAGAATTTTCGTGAAACGTACGTAACATTGCAAGGCGTTCTCCACAATACGATTATTTACTCACAGAATTAACAAAGGACATGACAGGTCACTCTGATTCGGACGATACAACCTCCAAATCAAAAAGACGTAAGCGCCATATTGCCGCCAGGACATTGTATTCTTTTGGAGACAAATTGTTTTATTTACGCACTTGTTGATTATCCGGTGGAAATAACATGCAATATACACCGTGTCCAATAAGTTCGAATACAGTTATGATCCTTAATAAAATAAATTTACGCGTAGTTTATGTTATGAAAATTATATTAAATGAAAGCCACATTTATATACAATATTTACAACAAATGTTTTGGAATAACTCCACCTTTAACTTTTTTTACAAGTTTCAAACGTTTCTCAAAAGAGTCACAAGCGGCACGCACCGCATCCATCGGCATATCGTCCCATATTTGCATGATAACCTTTTTAAAATGGCTCAGGTTTGCGACTTTATAATTATTTAGTTTCGAGAGCATGTATGACCATACGAAATAATCTAGTACGTTTAAATCTGGAGAACTTGGTGGCCATTCAGTTTTCGGCAAAAAATCGGTCAAATTAGCCTTGCACCAAGCTTGAACAGCGTTTGCCGTATGCGACGGAGCTCCGTCTTGTTGGAAAACATAATAATCGTCTGCAAACATATTTTTTAAATTTGGGGCAACATTTTTCTCCAAAACCTCCGATTTATAGTATGCCGCATTGATTTTGACGCCTTTATCAATAAAAACTAGAGGCAGTTTGCCCCTCTTACAAAGAGCACCCCAAACCATCACTGATGGTGAGCTCTGGAACCTAGGCACATTCTTTTCATACTCTGGAATGTCTTCTATCCGTGCTGCCCACAACCGGTCGTTCTGGGCGTTATGAGGCTGCTCTAACACAAAGAGTTTCTCGTCTGAGAAAACAAATTCATCACCTGCGTGCCAAGAAAGTATGGTGCTACATCTTTCTACTCTCTTTTTCTTGGTTGCATCTGAAATGCCATGTACTTTTCGTTTTTTATAAGCATGACATCCAAGATCTTTTTTCAATATATTATGTACAGATCCCCTGGAAATTTTCAGATCAGCAGCTAATTTTCTAATAGATCGGTGTTTTTTTCCGCCGAATTCGCTCTCTTATAGCCTTTACCACTTTTTCAGTTCTAGCTGAGCGGGGCCGACCGGATCTTTTCCTGTCCTCTGTAGAAGAGATCTCTTTATAGCTTTTTATAGTAGTATAAACCAGATTCCGTTTAATTCCATGCGGTTGTAAGGCCTTGAATATAGCACATGGCCTGTCGCCTTTAAGGAATTTTCTAATAATTTCTTCACGAACGTACTTCATCGTGTATTCAAGCCAAACTAAAAATACGTGACTCATGAAATTATAGTACTATGTTTATGTCAATATACTTTTTAAATTAAAATAAGAATTTTATATCCAGCGATCCGTATGTCTATACAGCAAGTGCTAAAAGTTTGTATTCGAACTTATTGGACACGGTGTAGATGGAGGATAATGTAAGTGAGACACGTGAATTTAATTTCAACGGGTTATATGTGCGAATATATTTGAATATAATACTTATATTGTTTTCATTAAATATGTGTGTTCGTAGTTCGTATACTGACTTCGATAATAGAATTAATAGATATTTGTATAACCGCTGTTTAAGACGAAGTAAATATTTACTATTGCAATCATGAATTCAAATTAAATTAATCCCTTTTTTATACGTCAATTTCCAAATCGAAGTTAGGCAAAATGCCATATATAACTACTCACTATGTGACTTAATTATTTTTTAAGGCAAGCGACACGGCTTTTAACTATTTTTTAAGGCAAGCTATTTGTGTCCGATAGACCTAAAATTTAGACTAATATTATTAAAGTTTATTATATCCATTATATTATATCGCTTTCTGAATGACCTCACAAAGGCCACAATGTTAATATGTATTAGGTTAAGTTTTTAATTATAATGTCAATAACTCTGAGTATCTTAAATCGGTTGTCGCTTACCTACTGCATTTAGGCAAAACCTGTAACGATACATTTAAGTTTTTATTAATAATTAATAAATATGTATTTATTTAAAATTTAAATCAGACAACAGGGACTAATATATACACATAGATACATTTTATAAACTAAAAAATAGTTATTAAATTCGACACGTGATTTCTTGGTAACTACATTTTTGGTATCGCCAGAGGCGTGAAAAGCGTATAAAAACTTGAATAAGTATAAATGAGTAGTAAACCCTAAAATCTTCAGATATTCACTAGAATGAATTAAGCAGCGTAACACGATGCAGTCGTGACCCGGTTCCACACAAGACTTGCTCTTCAACAAGCTAACCCACCTTTGTATTAACAGCAACACTTGACTATCCAATAATATACCTTATGTATTCGCAATAAGGTTTACGACTGATCAGTTAAATGTGACAACGATGGCTACATGAACCAGTTTAACACAGATCTCCGTAGCAAGGAGATGCTATGAATGAAGAGACCAAAATATACTAGATACATACTATCGAGTGATCGTATTTAGGTTACTTATCGCTGTGACGTGTAATTGTACTACGTAATCTAAGTATTTCTAGTTCTAATTAGTGTCGTTAACATGGTAGCAGTTCTAATAAAATTTAAAATAAACTTGTTACTTATAACGTCTTGGGATTCATAAAAAATTGAGCGTTGTCTTCGATTCCCGCCAATCGGAAATTTTATCTACACACATATTATATACTATCTATGATATATTCACTAACCCAAATTACAGCCAACGTTGGGGCATCGTTGCTCTCTTGGCGGAACTCGCGTATATGTGGTGGCACCACCGGAATATTTTTATCGCTCATTTTACACGAAACTTTTGCTCTAGTTACTTTAAAAACAACAATACAAATTCATTTTATACTTAAAACGAATTAAAAGATAAACTGTACGTCAAAGGGCGGTAAATGAAAACTTTTAAGATCTTCTTTTTTTTAATACAGAGACAAAGTAGAGTCGGGGGCCTATTTCCGTATCATTCGATACAAACTAATATGCGAGCTTTGTCAAAATTGTATGCAATTAACATTTTATTTCGAACAAAAAGGCATATCGATTGATATTAGAATAGAGATCAAATTGAATCGCTTTTTTTCAGAGATGTCTAAATTTGAAGTCATAACCGAATCGATTTTGATGTATTCATGAAGCAATTACAACATTATCACAGATAAGAAATTTTTTGTAACAAAACAGTTTATTGTAATGTTGGCCATTATTTACGGATTTTAAAGGCATCATAGAAGGTTTATAATATGTGTGTAGATAAATACAATAACGTTGATCTATAATATAATTTATATTTAAATACAGTCATAACAACAAACTTCCTATATCAATGCAATAGGAAGGTAAATTATTAAGGCCATATCTTTGTCGGAACTAAAAATAACTGGAGGGCTCTTATATTACGTAATTAAACAAAAAACCGGCCAAGTGCGAGTCGGACTCGTCCACCGAAATACATCGTCTGTGAAAATTTGAACTGTCTAAATATCATGCTTCATAAAATACAGCCTGGTGACAGACGGACGGACAGGAGGGGGGGGTCTCGTTTTACCCTTTGGGTACGGAACCCTAAAAAAGGTTTGAAGACTTTGAAGTGTGGTCCGTTTATGAGTACTTGTGAGTGCATCGGAAAAACCGGACAAGTACGAGGCGGACTCGCCCACCCATGGTTCCGTACCTACAAATTATTATTTTTTTTTTACATATTTATAGTTTTGAGATTTTCTGTATTTGTAGTGTAAGATGTTATTACTTGCCAAATTTCATAGTATCTAGGTCAACGGGAAGTACCATATGCATTTTGATTCCCCTGAGAGTGTCAAAATATATTATTTTTACAGGTTCAAGGGGCTGTAAAGTAAACATGAGTATTTGGTTTTAATTTTAACTCGATACCTTCACGCGTTCCCGAAATAAAGGGTCTTTGACACTCTTGACAGACAGACGGACGGACAGACCGTCCGACGGACGGACAACAAAGTGATCCTATAAGAGTTCCGTTTTCCTATTTCGAAATCCGACGAAACCCTAAAAATACTAAAAAGTATCTAATAAAATTCGCCACAATTTTTTTTATTCCGTAAAGCTTCACGCTTATCTGTAGAGAAAATTATAGGAAGTAATAATAAAATCACGTTGTAAGTGCGATTATTGAATTCTAGTAGGACTGAATCGCGTTCGCCGTCTAAAGCTACCATTATAGAATTATAACATGCAACTCAGCGAGAACGGAGAATTAACAAGAACATAATAAAGTGATTTCTCGCGGAAGCTCAACTCTGCGAACAGGACCGGAGCATTTTCCCGGAAAATGGCGCTCTATCGATTCTGTTTTAACGAGAAACACGTGTACATTACTTTCATTGTATTATTGAAAAGGGTTTTTTTTTACTTTAGAAGTATTATTTATTTATTTATATTTATATGAGCCTAAAGTGTCCCACTGCTGGGCAAAGGCCCGGTCTTGACTTGACTAGTGATGGACAGCTTGTAAGTTTCCAAAGTGAAACTTACACTTAAATTTCATGTAAGTTTCGAATGGGAAATTTCGCTTATATTTCTTTGAATTTTTCTTAATTTTCGAGTTTTTAGCGAAAAGACATATAGACGCGGCGGGGCAACTTTGCTATTTAATATATTTATTTTATTGGAATGAACAGCATGCCAAATAGAATAAAACGTCAAGCGGACTCTACAATGCTCAATAAAGACATTACGAATATTATGGTGTATTAGGATAACGAATAAGAAAGAGTAAAATGAAATTTCATGTATGAGATAGTAAAATTAAATATGTTTAATATATACATACGAAGCAAAACAAATAGGAAATAATGCTTTAAAAATTTAAGAACGTGGACTTGAACTTACGTCCATTGTATAACAACCGGGTGCGATTACCCCTTAGCCACGCGGCTACTGTCATATGTTCTCGAATTTTCCGATCACAATCCGTCCAACTGACGTCAGGAGTAGCGGAAAAGTTGCATGAAATTTAAGTGAAATTTATGCGGCATCATTTCTATCAGAAACATTTCCTATCAATTATGTATTCGTAATTTTCAACAGTTGAAATATGTTGCCATTAAGGAAATATGTGAAATGTTTCAGAAATTGCCCGTCGCTAGTCTTGACCCGTCACCCACCAGTTCCTAGTCCAGTTGCATTTCAGCTTGGCGGCTGTTTCAGCCACATCAGCTATTTCAATTTTGGAACGTAGTGTTTTTGATGCGATCGGTCAACTTCACGCCGAGAATATACGCTCCATGGCGCGTTGGCAAATCTTCAGGGTGTGTTTCTGAACTTTTGTCAATTACCAAGTCTGTGCTCCACCTCCATTGCTCAGGATAGGAAGAAAGCACATGTCCATGAAGTTTTTTAAAAGATGTAGGGTATATAATTAAATATATTTCCAATTAAACCTTTTATTTCAGTTTCTGAGAGCTCGCGACTCGACCACTTTCGGAGGAACCGAAATTTATTAATTATATTTTTTTTTTTATAAATGATACCGTCTCAGCACTCTAAATGAGTTATTTTATTGTGATGTCTAATATCTCTTATGGCTACTTACCCTATAGTATGTTTTTAAAAAATTAATAGACAGACCCTAATCACGCTAACTTTGCACTAACTTGGGTGGTAAGAATGCATATATTATTTATTTAAACTTAATTGTACAATATAAGAAATAAAGTATAAATGGCGGACTTAATGCATTCTCTACCAGTCAACCATCAGGCTAAACAGAAACAATAGTAGGTGCAGGAAATAAACAAAATAAAACAGAATAAGTAACTTAAAATAAGCAAAATAGCGATAAATAATACATACTAACTGTAATCATATATAGATATATAGGGTTAGTGAGCTAGTTACAGCCTAGCGTTAGTTTCCGTCCACTTGACGGAGTTGCTACAAAGAATTGCGTATAATTTGAGTATAATAAACCTACCATAACGGGTTATTCCCACTAGTTACCACCAAGTTGTTACCAGTGGTAACTACTGGGAATTTTTTTCCCACCTTTTACCACTGGTAACTACTGGGAAAAAAATCCCACTAGTTACCACCAAACCAAGTTGGTGGTAACTAGTGGGATTTTTTTCGTTACCATCAAGTTGTTACCAGTGGTCAGGGAATTTTTTTCCCACCTTTTACCAATGGTAGCTACTGGGAATAAAATCCCAGTAGTTACCACTGGTAACAACTTGGTGGTAACTAGTGGGAATAACCCACCATATTAACACACAATTTTGGACTTATTGCAATCCTTACTGTCTAAACAATAGATCTACATAAAAATAATATTTCGGAACTAGCGAATTAAAAATAAAATATATTAGTTGAACCTTCGCATCCGCGCCTCTCAGAGGTCATAAAACAAAAAAAGTGCAGACTAGAAATGTTCGTAGAAAGTTTAATTACTATTCTAGCTATTTTAAGTAATATTTTGAGCACGTATGTATACTTAGAAGTATAATAAAACCAAAAATTATCAGTTTTATGAAGTTTTTAATAGAAAACTTAGGGAATTTAGTGGACGCGAACTAATAACATATATACCAATTTCGTTAAATATTTAGTTATCGTCCCACGAACGGACGGAAACCCAAATAGCTAGGCAAATATGTAGTATGGTGATTTTATTTAAATATATCTTCTAAATACATTCTCAGATCTGTATCGCCTATTAAAGCAGGCATTAAGTTTACGTCCACTCGTCAACGATGATGTGTAAAGTGTGTTTTTGTACCACTGATTCTGGACCGATTTAAATTAAGGATTGTTGAATTTGGTATGAAAATAGCTTGAGTCCAAAGAAAGGACATAGATTAGGATTATAACGAAAATAATCATTATATGCATTCGAAAACCATTATAAAACCACCCTTAAAAAATAGTTTAATTAGGTACAGCCAAACCAAGATAAGTTGGCAGCGAGTTTAATAGCCCAGACGCTGCAAGTGTTAAGTAAACATCATAATTTCATAGAATTTTGACGTTTAAAATAACAAGTACTCCGTCTGGTTTATCAAAATCACTGCCAACTTAGCTTGGTCCGACTCTATATATGTAGTTACTACACTTTACATTTTTAAACTCGAATATCTTTACAAAAATGTTACAAAAAATTTCGGATTTCACACTTTTACATTAATTTCGTATTGATGAACGTGTTCATTGAACATTATAAAATATTGTTCATGCAAGAAGCCCATAAAGCCCATTCACATTTGGAATGACGTTCCCAAGGCGCTTAGTCATTCTGCCAGCCAGTGACTCCGTCCAGAAACGTGCATCGGTCGTCTACGTATCGCTGTGCTGTGCTGGTTAACATTCTCTTATCTATACTTTTTCCGAATATTTGTTCATGTTTATCGGTAACAGCAAAGCTTAAGAGCGCTATAATTTATATAGAGTGTTACGTAAAATGTATACAAACGTTATTCAATGAATATTAATCTCTTTAGATCTTATAATAAAAAAAAAAAAATAATAATTTTATTGTATATTTAATTTAATTGTATATTTGCGTTATGTAATTTAATGGGTTGATACCTGAATAAATAACATTTTTTTATTTTATTTATAATGTAATAAGCGAAAAATATATCAAAAAGGAGACAATGAAAATATAGGGTCGGCATTGGCAACCGGCAAAGGCTTTTATTGATGGCGCCAGCATAGGCTTCCCCTGTTTCTAGTTTCGATCTATGGGATTTGGCTTTAAGAGCTATTTATCCAGGACTTAAAATTAAAAGAGCTATAGCATCCAGGCCTTAAAAAAAAACAAGTAATTTACACTTTTCGTAGTAATGACAGGTAAAACCTATGCTGGCGCTTACGTTTTAAAGCCTGGCATTTTAATGACAGTCCCTTTAAAGATAACGTAAAAGCCAACTGTGAATTGAGCTAAAATCCCTTTACAAAAGACGTATTAGGTTCGTTCTTATCTGTTCGTTCGAAATTCGAATATTTGTTCATGCGCTACGTAGGATCAAAATATTTATCTTATATTATAATAGAGCTAAGGGGGCGTCCATAAATTACGTGAGGTGTTTTTTTTCAATTTTCTGACCCTCCCACCCCCTTGGTGAGATGTCGTGAGATTTTATTCAACCCCCTCCCCCGTCCCCCAATCTCACGTGAGATTTTTCAGAATGTGGGTTTATTACGTAAACGCGTTGGATTGTTTATTGTAAAAAGAAAAAACAATTTGGTTCGTGCTTTTATTTACGACTAGTTTAAGCATGTACATACAATTTGGATTAAATGGACCAAAATAGTATAATTTTTTTTTGTTTCAATCAGAGAATAAATTGCGTGATATTTGTCGAGACCCCCCCTCTCCCCAACGTGAGATTAGATGAGATTTGACTCGACCCCCTCCCCCCTTTAATCATCTCACGTAATTTATGGACGCCCCCTAAGTATGGAAACGCTATATTTTATAAATTGAGCTCACAATCGTCAAAGATAAGATTTCTTAAATTTTTCTATTGTAATTACGCGAATGTATACACATAACTTTAACATAGTCTGAGCTCATTAGTGGTGTGAATTCGCCTGTTTCAAATCTGAACACGCCGCAAAGAGCCATTAACATTTATAGTCATAATTACTGCTTTTAGAATGCTAGCTAGATAGTGGTTTTATTGTTTTTGTAGCACATCTGTCCGCAGCGAAACCTCTCATTGGCGCTGCCGCGGCAAGACTAGTTTGAGTCGGTCTCAGAGGCGTTATTCCCATTGCTTTTTGTACATGGGCGAGCCGACGGCTCGAACAAACCAGTATAGATGCGGTCTTGACTACGCTTAGTTTTTCGGGCTCATGTTACACTGAAATAGCTAAAAACTGTGTTCACGCAAGCTGTGGGAATACGCAAGCAGTTCTCAGTCGAGCTATTTGAAAAGAGAATCTTTATCGAGTGCCCGTTGCAGAGCGGAAAACCGAACGCAAGCGTTCCATGTTTAAATTTAATATAATGAAATTGAATTTTGCGTCATAAACAATTTTCCTTTTTTTTCTGTGCCCAGTGGTAATGCGCTAGTGACGTGATTAAAACCGATAATACAGTGTCAAACTGGTTTTTAAACAATTATTTCTGCTAAATGTCTTTTGTTTGCTTGAAATAAAAGTATGCAGTGATCATTCGTTTCAGTAGTTATTCGTCGTCGAAATGGCTGGTACGTAAACTAGTTATAATTAAACGTGTTTGTCTTTGCGTTACTTATAAAAATAGAATTAGTTAATTAGTTG
This sequence comes from Cydia pomonella, assembly GCF_033807575.1. Taxonomy (NCBI): domain Eukaryota; kingdom Metazoa; phylum Arthropoda; class Insecta; order Lepidoptera; family Tortricidae; genus Cydia; species Cydia pomonella. The sequence goes on from NC_084726.1 coordinate 10,040,144, forward strand.
TTGTACATATTTTAATGATATTTACTGAGTAATGCGGTCAATAGAGTTGATATATAAAATATGTATAATGTTTTCTACAAATAAATAAGTCATATTAGTACCTGTAGCATTTTCTTTGTTATGTTGTTTTGAAAACAACAATTAAGTGTTTGTCATTGTTTTAATTTTATAAAAAATACTTATAATAGAAAATTTAAAGGTGACTATCGTATGAGTATCATATTTAAAAATAAATACTTCATGAACATAACATCTATAATTCTATACAGTCTTACGATAAAAATAATGTCTTTAATTAAAATTGATTACATGCTTCATATTACTAACAGATAATAAAATACCTCTTTAGATAACTCGGAACCTAATATATTTTTACACAACTATCGGGTGGCTGGTAATTTAGAAGTAAACAGTTGTTTTAATTTCAACCGGTAAGCGACCGTGCTAAGTCAAAAAGGCCGTATGTACGTACAAGTTTTATAAAAACCTACGGCTTTTCAATTTAGGACGGTCGTATGGAGTCCCATTCGCTCGTCGACCTCCGCGGAGGTCGCATTTGTCTATACACCAGTTTTAAGCTAAAAAGAAGTAAGTCACTTCAAAGCTCATATCGGGATACTACATTTTTGGTTAGCAATTAGTTGCAACTGTCTGAAAAATATTTACACACAATGTTAGTTTTTTTATTGCTGTGAAAAGTTAATCATTCATACGACATGTCTGATATTATTGCCTTTATATTTATTGGCAACTGCGTGTTTTTGAGATATTTAAAAGAAGTTGTTATTTTGCGTTTCGTTCGCAGTGTGACGGCATAATTTTAAATATATCTGTTGTTTATTTATAATTGTATTGTAATAATAATATGCCATTACGTATTCTAACTAAGAATTAAAAATAATTATTGAATTCTCAATTCTCATGAATGTTTTTGCACGATATATAAAACTCAGATGCTATGTAGCAAAAAAAAACTGTTTAAAATCTAGCACTCTTATATTTAATTAAGGAAACCGTAGGTCTAGCTTTAAAATGCAATAGTTAATAATACCGCATATTGTAAACGACCGTTTGTTTCTTAATAAAAGAAAAAAAAAAAAAAAAAATATTTATTTCTTTTGCAATGTCCTTTTTTATGTCTTTTTTTCTATGGATTATGTTGGTCCGAAATAAACTTTTTTTAAAAATTAAATCTATGTTACAAAGTATTAAAGTATAATAACGAATAACGTATATTGGTCGTCCCGTAAAAAAGTGACCCTAAGGCGGCTGGCGCTTACGTCCTTATTAACTTAAGTGCCAGTTTCATTTTTTTCTACCTAAGTTGCCTTTTTCTAACGATACCTGCCTAATTTAAAAAAAAAATCAAGTAACACAACAAAAATAACGACTCTCTTGTTCAAAGACTACCTGGCTTTCTGAAATCTTGATTTCTTGAATGACTTAGGATTTCAACTACGTAGAGAGTTTTCTTTATTTTTTTAGTTGATGTGCTAATAATTGCAACTTTGACATACTGCAGTTATAAGTGCAGTTATCCGGAGTTCAATAAACAGCCTTAATGTGACATATTGAAACTGTCGCATTTATAATTAGGGCTTGTGCATAAATCACGCGAGGTTGTTTCGGCTACTTTTTGACCCTCCTCCCCTTGGTGATATTTAGTGAGGGTCTTGGCGATTTCATTACAAATAAGTATATATGTACATGATGAATGATGTTAAAATAAGAAAATATTTTTGATCAGGAGGTATATTCCAATTCCACCAATAACATATTTTATTTCTAAACAATAAGTAGGTAAAGGCTGACCAGTGACCACAAATATATGATCATTGTCAAGAGGGCACTGTTATTCTCACGTATAGGGTGACAGTTCAGTTTAGTATGAAACACATTTACAACTACAACTATACACATTGTTATTTCTTAATTATTTTTGTTTGAATATTCTTAATTTTTTTTTCTTAAGTTAAAAGAAAGTTGAATTTGTAAATTGTATTGTTACCACATTTTTATTTAAGTAAATAGATAAACCAACCAATTAATTAAATAGTTAACAAATCACATGTTTAGTAAACCATGTTCGAGTTTCCTTAAAGAGAAATGGAGGCGTGCGGGCCGCGCGGTACATTGAGCCTTCAAGGTTAAGCCATATTCAACCGTGCCTAGCAGTTATTGTACCAGACTCGTCGACATGATTAAGTGACTATTAAAAACTTATCACAACGGTGTAAGGTGTACAATAGTTAGATAATTGAGTTGCTGTTATTACATATAGGAACCTGACAGAAAACCGCAGCCAAATATCACTACTCATAGTGTTGTGTCCCTTTCCTACCTGTGAGTAAGGTTGCCAGAGCTCAACCAGGGTGTGGAGTATTATGGTCGGCAACGCGCATGTAACACCTAGAGTTGCAGGCGTCCATTAGGCTACGGAAACAGCTTACCATCAAGCGGTCCGTATGCTCGTTTACCAATGTAATATAAAAGAAGCTACAATTACAGATATTTAATATAAGGTAACTTTTAATAATCTTAATACGAATAATATCTATTGAGGTATTTTACATTATAGACGATTCCTATAAGTCCTATAACTCACTTATAGTGAGTTGTATATTATATTTTTGGCCTTATTACTATATGATACACATACCATACTGCATTCTTTCTCATAATTGGGCTGATTCTTATTTTGTTATCGTTTTTATGTTTTTGGCAAATATCGATAAAATTTGGTGAAAAGATAGAATTTTATATTATAGGGAGCGTGCATGAACTGTAGGAGGTAGCACAGGAGCCGTCAGATTTTTGGCGCGAGGCGTAAATGTGATGTTTTTTGTTCCGATGTAGCCCACAAGATGGCAGCACCTACTATGCACAAGAAAACACGTGAAGTGTACATGTGCATGTTTATGGTTCCGATTCAGGCCACAAGATGGCAGACCCTCCAACGCGCACGGTCCCTAATATATTTAGTCTAAAATCTCTAAGAATGAACTTTTGACACTTGAGTATTGATATTGACGTAATTAATAGTGATGGGGCTAAGACGTATCGCGTGTCAAATTTAGCAATTAATTATGAATTGTTCGAATCGATTTTACTACAACATTTTTTCTTGTTATATGCCTATATATTTAGTATCACAAATCTTCTCAAATTAATAATTGTTATCTACTAATTATGTATGACATAATATTTCCATAATTAATACGATATATTTATCTATGCCTATTGATAACATAATCGATTTTTATCGACTTACGGAAATTTTACATGAATCGGAACAGCAGACAACACTAATTTAAAAAAAAGACGTAGACCGTAACTGTTTGCATTCTAAATTGTTATCGTAAAATATTCAATTAGGTACTAAGATATGAAGAAATGTAACATTCACTAAGTTATGTTTATAAAAAGTAAAAAAATATGTTTACGTACATGACAAGGCGTAATATCGTTATGGGATTTTGTTTATAATTTCAAAGTGTCTTGCGCGTTTACGTTCTACGGGCGTTGCGATGTGTCAAAAGTTCATTCTTACAGATTTTAGACTATATATTACGGAAGGTGGAGATAAAGGAACGAAATCTCCATGTACTTACCAAAAACTGTCATCAAAAAACTTAAAATAGGTGGCGCTACAATACCTAGAGTACTTGAACAAAAAATTCAAATCATAGACAGCGCAATTCACTCCGTCAATAACGCCTAGGTTCTTAGCTACTCTAGCGCTACTCTGGCGAGATTTGGAACTATTATTTATCGCTGACAGCTGGACACTTTTGCAACAGTTCTACCATAAGAGATGCCACTCCTCTTAATTCCACACTCCATACTATATATACAATATAAGCGTAATTTCATTGTCTTAAAAGATTTTCTTGTGACTTACGAAATCGTATAGAATTTGTTATTGTTCTGAATTGGGATTTCGTGTTTATTCCGCCCAAAATGGGGAGCTCTTCAAACTTATAAAATTTTTAAAATATGACGAAAATATGTCTAAAAAATAAAAATCGCCCCAATTACTATAATATAGTTTTTTTAGCATTAGAAAAAAAAACAAACAATTTACACTGGTCTTTTTATTGAAAACGCTGTCTTTAAATCAGTAACCACTAAAAGCAGAACACCTAATGTAATGTATTGTCGTATATGATTTATAATTGTTGCATATTGGCCGAGGCTTATTTTTCAAAAGTGTTTTTCAATAAAAAGACACTTCAAAATCGCTCACCTTCTTTCTAATGCTAAAAATACGAACTATAACTACTAATCAAAGCGAAATATCTAATGTAACTTATATTCGTATATGATTTATAATTTTTTATTTAACGACCGCTCTGGCCTAGTGGGCCTATGTATTTAAGTATTTGTATATTATATATTATCGTTGTCTGAGTAACCCACAACACAAGCCTTGTTGGCTTACTGTGGGACTTCAATTAGTTCAATTTGTGTAAGAATGTGACTTATTTTTCAAAAGTGTTTTTGAATAAAAAGACACGTCAAGTAACGTCTCTTACCTCCTTTCTCATTCTAAAAAGGGCCAATCGCCGATCTGTTTATAATAATAAAAAACAAGTACATATATACACATACATATAGGACAGTGTGGAGATACGATATTTGGGTGTAGCAGAACAAGAAGATAACGCACTTTTGTCGTAAACGCCATCTGTGCGACGGTAGTGAAGTTATGTTGTTATGACTCATTTCTTACGAAGTGTGAACATAACATAGATACAGATGATGAATTTCTGAAAGTTTCTACTTCCCGTAGGCCGATTGGAACTTGATACCGTTGATGCGACATCTAGGTATGACACTGAGGAGTATGCTAAGTTCCCCATTATTTTATACACTAATATGATTACCATCGCGTCTTAGTCGTTTTTCGCTGTTGATAAAACCTCTTATCACGTTCTACCAAGAGCATTCTTCGGATGATCGATTTATCGATGATAAAATGTATCAAGCTACAAGCAACTATAGTTGGGCTTCCCATAGCTTACATTTTCGGAAGACCATTTGTACAGTCCAACAAAAAGGTCGTATTTCCATATAAGACTTATAACTTATAACGGTATTTTTAAATAACAAAGCAGGTATCAACAGTAAAGTCACGTGAGTCAATTGATTCATATGGTGTTGGTGGCGCTGGAGATGGTGGTATAAAAAATCGGTTTGATTCGGTTAAGTGTTCTGTATGGGGAAGACAAACAAATTATATATACAGATTGAAACGAACGTGATGCCTTTGGGTATGGTGCTTTACGCACACTAACAAGCGTCCCCTCCCCTCCTCCTGACTCCACACTTTTCGCATGAAATATGTCCCGGTTGACAGTATTTCTTTTATTTTCTGGGAAATAAATTATTTTTCAAAAAACATAATTTGACCGAACAATATACGTACTTTCTTCTGGAGTATTTAGGAATCAAGGAGGAGGGGGGGGGGGGGGGCTCACGTGTATTTTTCTATAGTGAACGAAATTAAGAAAATATATCTACCACATACTTTTTCTCGGTTTCGTTAAACATAAATCTTCACTTGGCAGTTGGCACTTCAAAATAGCGAGTTTAACAAGATTTACTTTATACAATACAATATACTATTTATCTTAAAATTAGGTCGAATGAAAAAAAATAAAAAAATACACGTGAGGTTATGTGGGGGAGGCGGGGAATATCAAATGTCAAAAAGTAGCCAAAAAAAACCTCGCGTGCTTTGTGCACAAGCCCTTTATAAAAGTTTCTATCATATATTGATTGACGTTTAATGTCAACGAAAAAAATTTTTGTCCATTTACAGCCTTACGCCTACACTCCAAAGTAAAGGAGCCTTTCGTAGGTTTTAGAAATAAATTATATATATTTTTTTTTCTACTACGTCGGTGGCAAACAAGCATACGGCCTGCCTGATGGTAAGCAGTATCCGTAGCCTATGTACGCCTGCAACTCCAGAGGAGTTACATGCGCGTTGCCGACCCTAAAATAATAAATAATAATAATTTAGCCTATATACGTCCCACTGCTGGGCACAGGCCTCCTCTCATGCGCGAGAGGGCTCGGGCTATAGTCCCAACGCTAGCCCAATGCGGATTGGGAACTTCACATACCCTACCCGACCCTAATATATTATAATATAATCATGTGTTTGATTTCAGCAAGTAGCAAGCGTTTTAAAACAGCTTTGTAGCAGTTCCATTCACGTTTGTTCCGAATACTCGTCGTAAGATCGATCTCGTATTACGCTAACTGGCAGTTCTGTTTATAATAACATTAACTGAACAATGCACAGACGGGCAAGTAAATAAAATACACTATTGTATAGTTTAATGTGACATTCCACGGCTAAAGGTATCCTGTGGTGGTTGGCGCTTAAGTTATTATTAACGTAGCTCCACTACTTATGCAGTGCTACGAGACGTAAGAGCCGTCCACCCTAAGGTACCTTTATCCGTGGAATGTCACAAATAACTGAGCTAATTCAGCAGAGTGTTTAATGCCATAGAATTTGTCAGATCTCATTTTGCGCCGAATTTAACAGAACGAATGGAGGGGGAGGGGGCCATTATAAAGGTCAAATTTTCATAGAAATTTGATATTAATAATGACATAGACAATGATCAAGCAGTTTGAATAGTATCAGCTCTTTTTCAAACTCATGTTTTTTTTTGCATAAAATGGTTTAAAATCTTAGGATAAGCGTAGGGGTTTTTTATTACTCTTTATTCAATAGTTATGCCTCCATACATTGATATTGATAACCATCAGAACGGGCTTTAGTCGTATATGGTTAATAATTATATAGTAGATTATTGTTACTGTAAGGAACGTTTTCCCGTTACAACATTTCTTTAACATTTTGCTCCACCCGAGTAATGTAAACTCATTGGGCAATAGTACAGCGAAGTTTCCATAATACTTGGGGGGTTTTGTGGGTGTTGTGAAGATACGGTCAAGGTTTCTATGTGGGATGTGTTTCGTAATACAGCGTTTGTAACGCGATTTTCGAGAATTCTAATATTGTATATTAAAGCCACTGTAAAAGTTAGAAATTCAACACGTAAAAACCCTCAAATTATTTGACTTATATAATTGTATATAATTATTACGTCTGCTTCTGCACAAACAAAAATGTAAGTAGTACTAATACTTATTTCAAATCCCAATTCAGTATTTTTCACAAATGATTGAAATTAGTATTTTATCCTCCTATGGTTAGGGTTTCCATAAGTATTCGGAACGGATACAAGACAATAGGGTAGTAATGGCGTTACTCATAGCTTTAACTCGCATAGGTATTGGGACCGTGCGAAGTGCGTGGTGGGGGTAAGTAAAGTGATCCCAGCGCATAAGGTGGTAAAAATTTGAACTAACTGCGGATAGCGTCTTTAACATTTCGCACAATTATATGGCTCGAAATGAAACTTTGATTTACGATTACTCCTGAAATATTCATTTAAATTGTATGGTGTAAGGGACCATTGTAATCTGTATGAAATGCTTAATATAACTAATGTATTTATTTTGATAATTGTTAATAATGTATCCATGTAAATAGCTTTGCAAATGCCACATATTACGTGATCTTTTTCTAGAAGTTAAGAATGGATATAGTAAGTTATCCTTAAAAGATAGACATTTCACATCGCGGACTTTTTTGTAGACCTTTGAATGAGGAACAACCCCACCATACATTGTGTTGTTATAGCTCAAACGGATTAGGCAGCGTTTTCGATTAAAGCTCTTAGCCAGCGTGATTTTTTCCGACAACATCGTTATATTTCAAACAATTTACACAAAACCTTAACAAGTTATATACTTAAGCCTTCCTCAAGAATCACTCTATTGATAGATGAAAGTCGTATGAAAATCCGTTCAGTAGTTTTTAGTTTTGGAGTAGTTTTATAAGATGTAGTGAATTGACGTTTTCCCCTAGAATTGCGGACACTAGGTTGCGTGACAGTCGTGCACGCTCCCAATAGAAACAATGTGGTTAAATTTAAACAGAGATGATTGTCACCATTTATATACGTATTCTACAGTCGTGTTGATTTACAGGACAAAAACGAGACGGATAAGAATACGGGACGCGACTCTTCAATACGGCGACAGTCCCGTATATACGGGACGTATGGCAACCATACCTATAGTCAACCATACAAGCATAAAGTCCAAAATTTTCCAGTGAAATTTGAACCTTTATGTGACATTCCACGGCTGAAGGTACCTTGTGGTGGTTGGCGCTTAGGCTATTATTAATGTAGCTCCAATATTTATGCAGTGCTACGACACGTAAGCGCCGTCCGCCATAAGGTACCTTTAACCGTGGAATGTCACATATTGTAGGAACTAGAGTTGATTTTGTTTTGTATTAAATGTTCTAATTGAGCATGATTTATCATCGAACTTAATAAGTAACGTAAGATGACGCGGCACTTTGGTCACTCTAATTACAATATTAGCGGAAAATCGTTGAGCATTAGACTTTTTGTTTGCCGCGACATCTATTGCCGAGTAGCAGTACTGAGAGTTCCGCTACTCGATGCTAGATGTCGACTACGAGAATAATAAGCGTTTGGTACCAAAACTGATGTATGGAGTGAGCATTCTATGTTCTTCTTATTTCTTTATGACTATATGTAGCACCGTGAGCCTTAGGAAGTTAAATAAATGGGAGAATCAACTTTTTAGCGTCACTCGTTGCCATGGTTACGATTAGTTGTCCAGGGGACAAAAGTTCATTGAAATACTGATTTTATGGTACTTAAATGTATCAAACTTGCGTTTTTGTGGTCGTTATAACCAATGTCCATAATGGGCCCCCTACTAAGCATGTTAATAGAACGGCATACAACGTCTCTTCAAACAAACTGTGCCTCTGTTGTCCCTTGGACAACGGGACAGGATAACAAAACAAAAAAAGTTGATTCACCCAAATATTAGAGCAAACTTATGCACCTACAAAAGGCGAATTTAGTTTTGGTAATATACGTAGTTTTGGCAACCCTTATTTTAAATTAATTGCACCATTGATTTGTGTAAGAATTGCTTGTAATTTTTATTTATTTATTGATGACGGGGTTTGATTTAGTATGTTGCTGTTAGCAGGGATCGGAAACTGGTATTTTTTTGTATGGGAACGAAAACGGTATTTTTTCGTTCTTTGTTAATTACTTCAATTCTAATTAGGCAATCTAATAATACGAAGTCGTTATCTGAAAACACAACTGAGTCCTACATTTAGAGTATAAAATAAACCGAAATATATGGTTATTTCGATGTTTTTGCAAAAAACCGGTTCCGATCCCTGGCTGTTAGTATAGGTGGCGTTCCATGCTTAAAGGGTCCTTATACTCCATGTGTAAAAATAAAATTATCATGTATTTCGACCATCTGGTATCATACTACAAACACAACATTTTTTTAATACTTCGTGTCGGTGCAAACAAGCATACGGCCCGCCTGATGGTAAGCAGCCTCCGTAGCCTGCAACTCCAGACGAGTTACACGACCCTAACACTCCGTACCCACGTTGAGCTCTGGCAACCTTACTCACCGGCAGGAACACAACACTATGAGTAGGGTCTAGGTTATTTGGCTGCGGTTTTCTGTAAGGTGGAAGTACTCCCCAGTTGGGCTCTGCTCTAGATCTGGAATGACATCCACGGCTGTGCCCTACCACACAAAACGAGATGACATTCACAATGCCCATACCTCTCTTTTTGACGTAGTTTAAGGACGTACCCGGGTTTAGAATACATTACAACAAAATAAATTATATAATTAATAAAATTGAACAACATTATAATAAATTAATTTAAAACTAGATATACCAAATTGCCAAAACTACATGTCAATGTTAGTACCTACTTATCTTAAATCTAGTGTTAGTATACAACATTACATATTGCCCTTTCTCTGATGGAAAGCCACATAATATGACAGTTGGTTCGTCACTAAACAGCTGACAGGGATTTATCGTTATCGTAGGCAAATAATGTCATTAGTTACGCGAATACACACCTGCGTAACGGTCACATAACTTACGGCCCGATTCGAACAATGTTTATAGGATGTCACAGCGATACGCTATCATATCGGTATCGTATCGCTGTGACATCTTATAAGTATTGTTCGAATTGGGCCGTTAATCACTAACTTCAACCCCATTTTTTCACTCTTGGCAAAAAGTTATCAGGTTGAAAAGAAATAGAGTAATACAGTAAATAAATTGACAGCTTGCAGATGTCACTATACGACTCATGGATTATGTCGTAGTTTCAGTTGTCAAAGTATGGAAGGTAGAGGCAAGGAACAGAATCTCCATATATCAAAAAGTGTCCGACAAAAACCCATAAATAGGTGGCGCTACAATACCTAGAATACTTGAGAAAATAATCTAATCATAGACAGCGTACTTCACTCCGTCAATAACGCTTAGGTTCTTAGCTACTCTAGCGCTACTCTGGAGAGACTTGGAACTATTATTTATAGCTGACAGCTGGACACTTTAGCAACAGTTCTACCTAAGGAGATTCTGTTCCTTGCCTCGACCTTCCATATGTCAAAGGTTAACTTTTGACAATTCATGTCACCAATTACCATAAATCATATGGAGCTGTATGTAGTATAGCTATAGTTTAGCTACATCTAGTCGGATGTCAAACTCGGGGGCACAATTTTCGGCACTTTTATAGAGTGAGTTAATATTACATTACGATACAAGTGCGAAAAATCGCAACTCGTGTCGATTTAAAACACTCTCTTCGATCGTGTTTTATTTTATCGCCACTCGTTTCGAATTACCTATTCGCACATTCGCATGCTAATTTTCGCACTAGTGCGATAAAGTAGCACCATATGTACAGTAAATATTTTTACAGTACATATGGGGCTACTTTATAGCACTAGTGCGAGAAGTAGCATATTACGTTACTGTGTCGAACATTTAAAGGGCCATATGTACTGTAAAACGTTGTACGATACATGTGCGAATAGGTAATTCGAAACGAGTGGCGATAAATTAAAACACGACCGAAGGGAGTGTTTTAAATCGACACGAGTTTTCGCACTTGTATCGTAATGTACTATTACAGTACATATGGTGCTACTTTACCGCACTAGTAACTGTGTCGAAAATTTAAAGCGCCATATTTACTGTAAAACGTTTGTACGATACATGTGCGAATAGGTAATTCGCAACTCGTGCCGATTTAAAACCCTACCGAAGGGTCTCCCCACTTGTTTAGAATTTCCTATTTTTCGCACCTGTATCGTAAATATTCGTAATGTACTATTATAGCTGTGTCTTGTACAGCAACGTAAGAATTTAAGAATATGTTTCAAATTTCAAGATCAACGATTTAAGCTCTGCATTGTATGTTAGTATGTTCTGGGTAAATTAAAAGGCTGACATTTGCCTAACTCAGGGTCCCTTTCGTGTCCCCATCACCGAGATTTGTATAGGTCCCCTTTTCAAATAATGTTCCTTTTGTCAAACCCCCGTAAGATGGATCAGATATTTCTTAGCACCCCGTTCGTTCTGATATATCCGTGCAACGGTGGTAAAGATAAAGATAGTTTATTATTCAAGTAGGCATATTACAATGCGCTTATGAACGTCAAATAAAGCTACACCGGCTCTAACACTACAACTCTGACCCGAGAAGATTTAAATCCGCCCTCAATTGGAGGAGGGATGGCCGCGCAAGAAACTCGGCGGGACACATCTTTTCAAAACATTACATGTTATTAACATGCATTAAATAAGAAAAAATAGATTTTTGAGGTATAGTGCACAAACTTGACAGTAACATACGTGGTCTAAGGTACGTTATAAGAAATATCTACCCACATATGTTATATATTTGTGATAAGAAATTAATGATAGATAATATTCACATTGACACATTGCAAGTAGGTTTGCCTAGTTAAATTGCGTACAGACAGGATTTTTTTTTGTGTTTTTTAATCGTATATTATATCAAATTAAAGCTCATTTTGTATAATTCTAATATAACTGTAATAGGTTGCCGTATTAAAAAGCAGGACCAGTCCATGATGGTTGCCTAGATTAACCGTTTTTTATCTAAAATCTAGACCACCATGGATTGAATCATTTTTTTAATAAGGCAACCTATTACAGATAGATTATACATAAACTTATAAAATAAGCTTTCATCTGATATAATATACGATTAATGAACACAAAAAAAAGAAAAAAAAAACTATTCGTACGCAATTTTAGTAGACGACCCACTTGCAATTTCTTATCAAAAATAAATAACAGTTGAGGGTAGATATTCCTTATAATGTATCTCCTACGTGGAGCAAGTAAAACATTTTTTTAAATAAATAATTATATACTTAAGTAATTTCTGTAGCGCTAAACTAAATCGATAAAAAAAAATCTAAATCGACATCAGGTTAACATTTTGGGAAATAGAAACCGAATTGAAAATTTAAATTGCAAATTTATTCAAATTGCTCTTAATAAAAATAAAGAAACACTTAATACAAAAAACTTCCTCTTTTCTTCTCTTCTTAATCTTGTATTTTATTTATTTTTACAATGAAGTTCATAATCACACAGAAAACTATTTTTTATATCAATTAATAAATTTGTGCCGCTTTGGTATTAGCTGTAAGGTGCAATTTGTTATTTGAAATAAATAAATAAATAATAAAATACAATAAAAATTACCAAAATGAACCTAAATCTGTTCAGTAACCTATGGAAATTTTACACCTTTACATGTTTTTTTACAATTAAAAATGTAATTTTCATCGTTATTTAGATATATATTGCTTTAGGTAGTATTAGAGTCTTACTAAAATATAAATTGAAAAATAAAATTATGTTCAAATTAAATATTGTTTGTTCCAGTTTTCCAAAATTTCAAATACAATGCGCCACCTGAAGCCTGTCGATTTAGAATGTTGACAATTTGCATGAAAACCCTTGAAAGTATAGTTAATTGATTGGGGATACAGGAATTAACAAATTAAAAAAATGATTTTCCCTCCATCCTAATATACATTATATCCCTATAAGCAGCTCCATACTTGACATGGCACTAAGCATGAGAAACGCTATCTATCGTTTTAACAGTTTGAAAAAAAAAACAATCTTCCTTTTTTTGTGCCTTTTGTTTTAAAATGACAGATCGATTTGGCAAATTGAGTCGCTTAACTTCAAACTCACATTTTGTCTGATTTTGCGATTTTGGTATTAACCCTTTTCCAGGCATAGTACGATTTATCAACCACATACGCGCCTTTAGAAATTCAACTTTAGCTTTCCGATTTAAGGTTTAAATTAGATTAAACTTTCAAGAAATGTTACTTATCTTCAAATGAATCATCAAAGATGGATTAATTGGAATATATTTGGATTTTTTGGGAAAACCTTGTACATTGGTGCGGCCTGGAAAAGGGTTAAGAAATGGTAATATTTCCTAGAGAGTCGAATTGATTTATCTGACTTTGAAATTAAGCTATACAATTGTTAATTTAGAATCTGGGGTATAAAGAACAATCATTAGTGGTTAATTTAGTGGCCTTTGTGGGTATTCTGTACGGACGAATATCTATTCTGTGAGTGTACGTAACAGAAATGATTTAGCGTAACGTAACCTTGGACGTCAGCGTCAGTATCTTGGCATATAATATCGCGAGGTCACCCAACGTTCAAGTTGAATAGGGTTTGCAATATCCGCCCAGTTTTTTAATATTCGGATAATTGAATACTTCAATATTTATTATCCGAATATTCGGATATTTGAATAAATTCGGATAATTTTGGTATTTTATAAAATAAAACAAAATTAGCGTATTTAAAGCTGTGTAATGCATAAAATCAACAAGTCAAGTAACAAACAACCTGAAAAATATTGTCATTGTCATTATCGCACCACGTAATTTGTAATTTTCATAATAAAAATTAACACTGAGAAAATGTTTTAATAATTGGAAATTGGAAACTAGGAAACTTAGCTCAATATAATTACATACTAATAAATCACATACAATTTAGAGATAAAACTAATCAACTTTAAGTATAACAATTGTAAATCAATGATTGTTTTTTTAACATTCTTGTATAATCTGAGATCGTTATATTCTTTAATAATATCATAAATCACATCATATATCAATATTTACATATAAGATTTGTCCTATAGTTTTTTCTTTTCGCTGTCAAATAATATAAAAAAGTATGCATCTCAGTGTCTTAACTTAACTTAATTAAAAATAAATGAGATTAAGTAACGAGTTTAAACAAAAAATCAACTTTTAAAAAACGAGTGTAAAACTAGATTTATTTCTAGATTTAAATAAATTTCAATGTTATATTATATTAATGGTAACACACATAATATGTAAGTAGGGTAAATAGCTAGTAACTGGCACTAAAAATAATTATATTTACTTATAGGTACATGGTTTAAATAAATAATCAACTAAATATACAAAATAACGATTGGTTTAGTAACATTAATAACAATACAAATTACACAAGTAATCAATTAAGTATTATTTTTTAATCAGAGATCATAGTTGCATTTTTGGTAGTGATTACATCGATAAAATATAGATTTTACTATCACATTATTTTTGAGCCTGGTAGTGTGATCTGAGAAAACTCAAAGCATCTATAGAGTCTTCCTTCATTTTAGACCTTAAGTGATTACATAAATAACCAGCTGCGGAAAAAACTCTTTCCGCTTCAACACTTGTCGGTGGTATTGTACGCAGTGAATTGTACGCACGTTCGAGACTATCTGATCTTTGGCCACCACTGTCATATAAGGCCATTTCCACGTTTATTTTAGTGTTTAAATCTAAATCACTTGTTTCTTGAGAACTTGTGGAAGCACCTGCGGACAATGCTCGGTTTATTTCAGCTTGTAGCTGATCCTTTATTGTATAATTCGATGGCATCGTAGTAGAACCTGTACTGGTACCAGGAATAGGCTCAGTTTCGGTATTGTCAGGCTCAGGACTCTGTAATTCTGTAATCTCTTGATGTTGTGTTTGGCGACTGTTTAATTTTATTATAATTTCTTTTACGCGGTCGTTCATCGGGTTTTCAAAAGGATATTCGCCTAAACCTTCTCTGTAAAAATTTGTGGGATTATGTAAGTACTTAAGTGTGCCACTTACGTCTGATAGTCTCCGCTCAGCGATCCTTTCCTTTAGTGCCTTTACTAGTTTCATCGAAAGCTGATTATGATTTTCGGATAGTTTTTGAATCATGAACTTCATTGCAATTTCAGCCGTTAATAAATTAGCATCTCTCTGGCATATTGACTCAACCGTGGTTTTAATCATATTAAGCGAATCTGCAATCTCATTCAGTTGCTGAAACTCGTCTTCAGAAAAAGTTATTTGAGACTTTATATCAATCAGTGATTTAAGTATTGATTGTTTTAATAAGATAAACCTTGTTACCATATCCGCAAGGCTACTCCACCTTGTTTTACAGTCCAGAATCAAATGCACATTCTTTTTTTCATCTTCGGCATTCCTATAAAGAATATCTGATTTCGTCGGAGATTTTTTAAAAAGTTTAACAACGGACCTCACCTTGTTTATAAGAGTTTTATAATTATCAACCAGTTGCATTGGTGATGGCCTTGTTTGCTCAATACACAGGCCTTCTTCTTCTTCTATTTCTATACTGTATTCACGGTCAAAGTCGCTATCACCTTCTGAATCGTCGATTGTCGTTGAAGCTTCTACGTCAGAGCCGGAATAAGTTTCTGCTGCTGGGGTTGCAGTGGTATTTTTTTTGTATAACACGTCGAAAATTGCCAGCTGAATACCGTGTGCCAAACATAGTTGGTGAAAACCAGTAGTACGTCGTCCCAGTGCACACATAACCTTAGCCCCATCAGATATTATGCATACTATGTCACTGAGCTGCAAATCGAAATCGTTTAACTGCTTCTCAAGCATATTATACAAGTTTTCAGCAGTTCCTTTGTTTTTGATTTGTAACAATCCAAGGTTTTTGTAACCTTCGGATGGCAGTTTTGGAGAATGTAAGTTCAAGTTCATGTACCTGGTATTTTGTGACGATGAAGTCCACTCATCCAAGCTTACTGAAAAGCTGCTGCCTTCTATCTTCATCTTATTGAGTTGCTGTTTCAAAGCCAGTTTTAATTCGGCACTTTGTGATACTATAATTCGTTTTATAGTGTGGGGCGACTTTGGCAAACTATATCCACTTTTTAAGAAAAGTTTTCTTATAGTAATGGACGTGCAAATAACGTTAAACGAAAGCCCATCCAAAGCTGCTAATTTGGATACGTGTACTTCCATGCAGTCTTCAGTTTTGAAGAAATGGGTTAATTTTGTTTTTTTCTTAGGTGGTTCTGCAGCTTCACTTTCACTTGTTTCGCCTGTGCTGATAGTCCTTTGAGATTGAGACGTGGTCGACGTGGAAGCGGTAGCATTTTCAGAGCTTTTTTTCAGATTAACTCCGTGTAGTTTTAAATGATTATGGAGCGGTGTTGTTGATCGTGAATTTTTCAATATCTTAGCACACATCTTGCACTTTGCTTTGAGTCCATCCACGCTTCTTAAAAAATGTTTCCAAGCTGAGTTATCACTTTCATTAGGAAGTTTATACTCCGTAAACTCGCTGGTTTTATCCATTGTTTTGTTGTATAATATTTATTTTGGCTGTCCATTTAATTTCAAGGATGTCGATCTGAAATAAAAACGTTGATTTATTACTTAATTTAATCTTAAAGAAACCGTGTTGTACCTAAGTTGGCTGAGAGAATGTGTATCATACATACATTTAACATGCATTTATTATTTTATTGATTATTTACTTCATTACTTGTATTTACATTGCATAAATTTACGAGAATATTTTAACATTAGCCTACAGATAAATAATGTCTAAAAAATAGCGTAAAATGTTTAATACATTTATTACGATTACGAATATTACAATTATTTCAATTTCGTATCTATGACAAAAGATTTCATTAATCACTTTTTGTTATCAACTCTATACTAATTTATAAAAACAATATAGTTGTACAATTTAAAGTTACCTAGCTTAAAATTGTACTGTTATTTTATTAGTTAAATAAAGCTTTAAAATGCAATCGAAATATAGTCTGGCTAAAATACCTTTGCCCCAGCAATTTTTAAGCTTTTATCTGCGAATCCTTACATGACAATTGACAACGCCGAAGATAGGGCACTAATTAGCCTTGATACCTGTGCATTATCCTTATCCTTACTCTTTCGACGACTCGTGCAAATAAAAAGTTTATTTAAAATTGTAAAACACTGGCAACACTGCCAATGAAATAAAAAATATCCTATTCAATTTGATTACATATCGAAAGAACTTTAGAATGTGCTAAAAATAAAACTACACATTATTTTCAAAAGTTGCTGAGCAAATGATGTTTTCTGTTGCTTAATACTATTAAGTTAATAGCTTTAAAATTATTAATCATGGGGAATAACAATTCTTGCTCGCCTCTTTTGTATTACTCACGAATCCCACGATTAACAGATTAATTTTATAAAACCAATGGACACAAATGTAATAATGACTTTTCGCACATAAATTACATAATAGCTTAAAGTTAGTATAGAAATTTAACCGTACTTACTTTTTTCCTGGTAAGGAGGCATATCTTTCGTCACACAAAAACTCACTTGCAAATCACATTTTTTTAAATACCACGCGTGACGCGACGTGAAACAATAACAGACAAGACAACCTACCTTTGTACGTAATTGATACAGACTGACTGACTGAGCGAATGGGTTCGGTGTCGGCCGGTTCAGACTTTCAGAGTAGGTAGGTAATACCAATAATTATTTTAGTGGCAGGTAGAAAATCCGCCTTATCTGCAAGTGTTTTCGTTGCTCATTTAAATACCTAATAATAGTAATAGTAACATTAGTAACATAACAATTCGTGTCTGCTAGATTAATAAATAAATAAATATTATAGGACAAGCTTACACAAATCAACCTAGTCCCACAGTAAGCTCAAGAAGGCTTGTGTTGTGGGTACCAGGCGACGATTAAATCAATATATTATGTAATTTATGTATGTGAAAGTTGGTATTCGGGTACTTATTTAATAAAATATAATACTTAATATGGAACATTTGTCTAAACACCTTATTTGGTCAATACAGATGGACATAAAACGCCATTAGTGTTTTTTCTCGTATTTTTTTTGAATTTTTCCTGCTTATAAATGATTTTATTAATGTTTTCAAAATATCCGTTTATTCGGATAATTCGCGGTTTAGTATTCGGATAATTTTGAATATTATTTTCGGCGGATATTCGGATAATTGAATATTCGGATTATTCGGATTGCAAACCCTAAAGTTGAAGGTCGAGTCGACCTACTCGCGCCAGTACTCGTCTGCTGCTGCCTGCCAATGATTCACAAGGAAATTGACGTACAAGAAAAAGTTGACAATTTAGCGGAAATAAATAGTTTACTTTTAGCAGTACTGGTAATTACGCGTATAGGATAGTAAAATCAATCAAAAACTAAACCCGTCTTTACCCGTACCATGAGTCACTTACAGTGTCAATACTGACATATACCTACCCCATATATACCCACGCTAATGTTTACGTAATTTTAACTTTCCATATATCTGGCTCGCGCTAATATGCCAGTACTAGCGAGATGCATAGAATGTAAGTTACGTTCACGCTAGAGTTTATTTCAGTGCCTATCTGGTGGTAGCTGAACTTAAGTGTGTTTACATCTAAATCTTATATTTAAGAAGTAAGATTAATTTTCCCAAAGGACGTTTGCCTAAAAAGTAACTGATCCAATAAGTTTTTTTCTATTTTATTTACTTAATAGGTCATTTTGATGTTGTCACCCATAAGTTCAATAACAAACGTATTGTTATATTATAGATTTATTATAAGCTTATCGCACGATAACAAGATAGCAAAAACCGTTGGTCACTTATTGACGTATCACGTTAAAAATACAATCCTAATTCGCTTGATCTTTTTCTCGTTGTGTATAAGCAATAAAATGAAAGCTGCAAGGGACCATAATAATGTCGTCAAATTGTCAATTAACAACCAAATGTCATTATAAAATAATTCAAGCAATTACTAAAATATAATTGTGTTAATTAGTAAGGTTATCATTTAACGATATATAAACTAGATAAACAACATTTATTCAACGTATAAATAATAATAATAATTATCATTAAAACATCATTGTCAACAGGCAAAGAAGTCCAAAAAAGATGGCGCTCCATACGGGACTCTTACACCAAGGCGTATCGCCAAGGCAAATGCGTACCCGCAGAACAGTGTACACCGGGCAGCCGCCGATACCAATACCACGCCCAGATGTCGTTCCTACTGCGAGCGCTGAAGAACAAGTCAGTACCTACACTACTATAATTATGTCCATAATAGTCGGTACTAGTTCTATACGCAGAGACTGTTACACCCAGGCGTATCGCCAAGGCAAGTGCGTACCCGTGGAACAGTGTACCCCGGGTAGCCGGCGGTACCAGTACCACGATGATTCGTCCAGATGTCGTACCTGCTGCGAGCGTTAAAGAACAAATGATTATTGGGGAACTAGTATTGGTTAGTTTTACTGAGTAATTTTCGCAAATCGACAGCTATTTTGTCTATTTTGCTTGAAATACGGGGTAGTGCTACTTTAACTATCCCAGCTCCTCCACAAAACCTTGCAATGTTTTCTGGTTGTTAACTGCTTCCTATAGTGTACACGGAGACCCTAGGTTATTCCTGTATATTCACGCTCAGATATCGTTCATGATACGAGCGCTGAATAATAAGTAATACACGGGTTACAGGGTAGACGGGTTATAGGGTACACGGGTGCGGGTACCCACCAAGAAATGCAGTCGGCCATAGCAAGGTTATGCAAAAACTTAGTGGTCAATCTTGTTAGGTGCACTAACTGCACCGATAAGAAATTGCGATCGATAAGAATTCAGTTCCAGTTATTATAACTTTTTTATTCAGAAATTAACCAAATAATATTTATTTTCCAGAAAACCAAGATACTCACAGGACAAATACGAGTCGTTCTCAGAAATCTCCAATTCACCACAACACCCGCCACCAGAGGACCCGCCATTGTCCAAAATTAAGCACGAACTCATCGATAGACCGCTAGACCTCAAAACGAGACCTGAAAAACCTACGCAGGATAAAAGCAACCAAGCTACAATACAAGAGAAAAATTCATTAGAAATCAAAATAGACGCGAACTCAATATTACCTGACGATCACTTCGACGATGACAAATTGTTTATGAACTCCCTACTTCCTTTATTTAAAAAAATGGACGATGACACTAGATTATTATGCCGCATAGAAGTTTTAAAAATAATAAGATACGCGTTAAAAGGCCATAAGTGTTTTGAAGCTTTGAGAATGGCGGAAGATAGTTTTTTCAGAGACAGAATGAGCGGGATATTGGCTAAGCAGGAGGTTGTGGAAGAAATCAACACGCCTAAATCTACGTTGTCTATGACTACTCGGTCTGCTGATGGTAGCAGACCGGTTAGGAAACGAAGAGTAAGTAGATTTTTCGAATTTTGGTAACTTAGTACTTTAAGAGTAATTTTTCTAAAAAGAATTTATAGGAAATGGGGATCAAACTAGTTCTTAAATCTGGGTTTGTCATGATGTGACTTCTTGGCTACTCTCGACATCCACCACAAGCAATCCTACTGTAGCCTCTTTTAAATATTACCCCTTTCTAACATCACAAGTCATAATAACAGATACGAGAAAACGATTACCAACGTTTTGTTTGATCTGACAGACGTAGACGTGTATGAATAACGCCATAAGATAATAACGTACACGGCGCACTTTTGTACCTTTTTAACTTTATTTTTTTGTAATAATAAGTCAATCATTATTTTATTATGTTTGTAATAAAATCATTATTTTCTTCTTATAGAATCGATCTCCGTCCCCTCTACCAATGCCAGCTAAAAGAAGAGGCCCCGGTCGTCCTAGAAAGGTAAGTCATATTTTAGAATTTGGTATTGTTGTAGTGTGGGTTCCATGCATATACTATAGTGGCCAAGAAAAGAGTGATGCATCTAAAATATAGAACTAATGTATCTCTAAGAATACTATTTAATAATGACAAAGTATGTTTGTATTATTAAGAGGTCATTATTTTCGAATTTGTATTAATTTATGGAGTTAGGCATATTTGGAGTAAAATTATATAACATATATATATATATATATATATCATTTTACACCCTTGTGACATATTCGAAAATTATTTCAGGTCCGCCCGCCTCCATCTGACTCCGACGAAGAACAGCTCTCGAAGAAACGCGGACCCAAGATGAAGGTGGTCCCTCTGGAGGTCCCCAGAATGTCGGAGATGGACGAGTCGCTCAGCAAGGCGACTAGCGTAGCTCAGCTCTCCACGCCGCTGTTTATGAAGGTAAGGTTTTGGGAGCCTTTGAAAAAAATGATTTATTGGTACTATTCGTCAGAATCTCGAATTACAGTCCGACCTAAACAGTAAAATTTAATTAAATCATAACTGAAATACGTTATATCTAATAGCATTAACAGATTTATTGACAAATATGTGTCAAAAAATAAATAATGTTGCATTTTACTTGGTAGCAAACGGCCACAGACTACACTACCTTATTATTGGACATTATTACACAAATTGACTACTCAATAAGGCTTGTGTTGTGGACACTTAGACAGTCAGTGATTAATCAATTAGATTTTAGATTGTAATGTGGTTTAGATTATTATTCGTTTACAAAGAGCACGAGGTGAGAATCACACCTAAGTTAAAAAAATTATACTATTATGGCCCAGTCACACCCCAAATATATTTTTTTGTTGGTACTTTTAATTTACCCGAGTACTGCACGTATAGCATAGTCGCGTTTTTGTCACCTGTCGTGTCATGCGTCATTTTCGCACTTACATACTTGATAGAATGTGACAGACATGGTGACAAGCGATAGAAGAGACATCTGAGCCCTACTGGTCGTAATTAAATTAAAGTTAAGGAAATTGTAGGATTTTGATGATGAACGAAATTGATGAATTCCATATTACCATGTACACTTCGTAAGCTTTTAACAGTTGTCCTATTATATATTTCAGATGTACAACCTCGAACGCTCAAAGACGCCCACAACACTTCCCAATCCACAGAACATGCAAGTTTCCATCAAGACGGAGCCAATCGACGATCAGGAATATTAGACTCTTATGCAAACGAGTTAAAGCTCAAATTTTATTGTGATTTCACATTATTCTTATTGGAGGTCCACGGATTTCAACCGTGTAACTTGATCCAGGTGTATTCTCTAACACGATGAGCTTATGGTTCAAATTTCTTAGTAATATATGTCATATCACCCGTGAACCCAAGGCCTTGTTTTGCGTATTAGACTAATGGAATGAGTTTAAGGTTCAAATTTCATTTTGCTTTCACAAAGTTGTGTTAAGAGGTACACGGATTTCACCCGTGTAACCTAGGTTTTATTTGGATTAAAGTTTAAGATTTTATTTTCGTTTTGATTTCATATCACACGTGTTAGAGGGTTTTCACATTGTTCGATCCGATTTCGGGTGTTGGATGAGAAAAACAGCTCGTAGAAAATGCCCTATGGCATCAAGTTCTTTTATCCTTGCATTAACGATTTCTTTTGAACAATAAACTATAATTAAATGAATAAAAAATATTAATAAATATACTTTTTTTACTTGTGTCTTTATATTGGTATCCGACATCCGATCGGACAATGTGCCAATGCTCTGAGGGGTACACGGATTTCAGCCGTGTAACCAACAACGCTTTGGTTTGTGGTCATGTAGTAAGTACTTTGGTACCAATGTTACAATTTCTGGGATGAAATCATATCATTTAATGTAAACGTGTAAACATATATGTGCTTGATTCGGTTGCCTTCCTAAAATTATTATTTAAATTAAATAAATTTATGTCCATTTGAGAAAAACAGTCAACTGTTAGAATGATTTATTATTTCAAACAGTAAATTTTTTTTTTATTAAGAATATGTATTATTTGTTAGTTTGATTGTGATAAATGTAATAGATATGCTTCGCCATTTATTTAGTTATTCGTAGAATCGGTTATAATTCTAACAGAGCATTTCATATTTAGAATGTAAGTTATGTTAAGTAGGTATGGGTAGTGGCCAGCAAAAAGTTACATTGTGGTTAAGAAGCATACGATCGGTAAACCTGTTGGTAAGTGATGACCGGAGCCTATGAACGCTTGCAAATGCAAGTACTTGTAGGATTGTAGTATGTAGATTAATTGATTATTGATGATTAAAATTAAGGGACAAATGCAAGTCGTTTACCGTGAACACAGCACATTTGTCGATCTCAGAACAATTAGTATGAAAATATTTACATAAAAACATAATCATTTTGCTGGTCACTACCAAATAAAGTAAAATAAATATTTTTATAGAAGTCACATGGTAAATATTAGTTGAGAAATAGAGCCTGAATCTAATCTGGTCACTAAATTCAGATCAAAGATACATTGATTGAGTAAGATGTGTAAAATCTAAGTCAAATTCTTGATTCGAACTTGACAGGTAAACTAGATGGCGCTGCACAGCTCCACACATTTTGCAGTAACTCTGATTGTCAAAAGTTCACGTTTGACAATTCAGTGACCGCAAAACATATAGCGCAGTTGTTACAGATGTCAAACTAAGGGGCACGTCTTTTTCTACCTCTCTATTACAATCAATTATTTTTGATTGAGATATACATATTATAGACTTGGCAACTGTATTTTTGTATGGAATAATCGCTATGGGAAAATCTAAAAGTGACCATAGAGATTCAGGTTCAGAATTCCTGAAAATAGGTTCGTGGGTGAACCTAAATATATCCGAAGTATAGTGGATACTGTGTTGTCTGTCGTTAACATTCCACGTAAAATAAGACAATAATGTCGTGAGGACAGTAAAGAAGAAATAAATACTTTTTCAAAATAATTGTTTTATTCAAGTCATTTAACTTGTTTGTGACGATTTGTAAATTATATTACATAATTTTTTAGGGTTCCGTACCCAAAGGGTAAAACGGGACCCTATTAATCTATCTATACCTAAAGATTTTTTTATTAATTAATTTGAATGCAATATATCGTCCGCTGGTTTACTAATACTTAAGTTACTAAATTTTACTTCCAACCCTTCTCTTTGGGGCGTGCAAGCCATAGGGCCAACAAAATACTTGCTGGCTGCAGGAAACGGGCAAAGTCTGAGTAAAGTCCAAGTTTGGTTGTCTATGGAATATTTGACACACACGGTGTCGCGGAGGCGGGTTAGGCGGAGGTAGAATTTCTTGGGGTTGCCAGGAAATATGCCTGAAAAAAAGTTTTACAAATTCGTGAAATTTAGAAGTTTTTAAAAAGACTACTCTGACGTTTGCGAGCAAGACGTAAACTTTTTATGAATTTGTTACTTTTATGTGACTCCATGCCTTCTTAGTTATCTTTTGAAAAATTATATTTTTGAAGTGTTACTCCCCTAATTTTGGATATCTTAGTATAAAAAAACAATTAGGTACCTACAGCAATCAGCGTGTCTGAAATTAAGTTCACTTTAGCGCCAATTACATTCATCCTTTCCGATTTCTGATAATTGTTTTCCGTTTCATGGAAAATCAACATATAGTTTACAATATTTGAAAAGTAAAATACATTGTCTCTAATTGCCAAAAATGTCCAATGTTTGATATTTTTGCATATGTACCATTTTTAGGGTTCCGTAGCTAAATGGCAAAAAACGGAACCCTTATGGATTCGTCATGTCGGTCTGTCTCTCTGTCTGTCCTTCCGTATGTCACAGGCACTTTTTTCCGAAACTATAAGAACAATAGGTACTGTTGAAACTTGGTAAGTAGATGTAGTCTGTGAACCGCATTAAGATTTTCACGCAAAAATAGAAAAAAATGGTATGGAACCCTTCATGGGCGAGTCCGACACGCACTTGGCCGCTTTTTTACATTTCAAATATTGTAAACGATGTGATGATATTTGGTGAAACGGAAAAATACTCTTTCCCGGGCCCGAAATCAGGTCTGATATCAGGCCTGATAAAGTGTGGATGTAATTGGCAATTTTGAGTGACGTTTTGAATATTGCAGACTGAACAGAATTGGGGTAGTTTTAAATTTGATAACATACCCGTAGCCCAGTCCGAAACTTCATTAGTAAGGACACTGCCGATCATAGGCTGCCCGTCGTTATACTCTATCCCGGTCTTCAACCAATGGTGCTCATCTATATAGATCATGAGACCCGCTTGATCGTAGAGAGTTGTGAAGTTTGCTTCGATGCAAACCTGAAACGAGTCCAGGGGGCCTACCGCGAAAACCGAAAATCGCAAATTGCGGGGATCTTTCTCTTTTACTCTCACTAAGACGTAATTAGGGTGACAGAGAAAAATGCCCGCAATTGACGAACTTCAATTTTCGCGGTTATAGCCCGGCTTAGAATACGTGCATACTGGTTACAACTCGTATTTTTCTTACGCTGCTCAATAGTACGGTCGCCAAGCCGCTCCGAGGCCAGATTTAATTGACTCAGCTCGGCCTTACCCACAACCGGTATCAATGTGTTCGGACAGTTCTCCTGATCACCGTACATGCGGTAGTAAAGCGGAAAAATGGTGGAGGGGATAGTAATGACGTCACAAAGATGGCGGCCGGACCTATTCTTTTTGGCGGTGTATCTCGAAAACCACTTAACCGATTTTAATCATCGAGGTGTCAAATAATAGCTTATATTATGGAGATTATTTCCTTTTCTACAAACATTTACGTGAAACCTATAGGAAAAAAAATAATCACAAAAAACAGTTTTTTTATAAAATTATTATTTTTTATTTTGTAAAAATCTCCGTAAATATTTGCATTTCGCAAATTTTGTTTAATATAAAACATATTGCAATATAAAACTTATCAAGGAATATAATGAGCCTTAAAACATACAGATCGAGTAATAAACAATGAAGCTACACTCATTTATTTGCGCATGGGTAACGATAACTGGCTTTTACCGGTCGAAACTGTGGTGACTGTTACGATACGTATTGAATGGAATTTATAGAGTATCGGTTTTAATTACTGAAATTATAATGACAATTATAAAAACCAGACACAATAATGTTACCTTACTTCGACGTTTAGTCTCTTTTTTCGTCTTAATCATAGGTAGGTACATATTTCTTTTTACTTAAAAATTTTATACAGGGTGAACTTTTAACCACCAGTCATACTCTGCGCAGCGACTTTATAGGTCATACTGAACAACTTTTACTATGGGACCAATTCCGAAATCGCGAAAAAAATTTTGACTGTCCCATATAAAGGTGCGACCAACTTTACCAGACCAACACTTTTCCAAACTGAGCTACAGCTGTCCGATGAAGTTAAGTACTTAGGACTAACTCTCGACAATAAACTCAATTGGAACAACCACATCAACAAACGGATAGACAAGGCGGGAGTTGTCTTCTGGCAGTGCAGAAGGATGATTGGTAAGAGGTGGGGACTCAACCCGAAAATTACCCTCTGGCTCTATAAGACGATAATCCGCCCCTTACTCTGTTACGGTGCTCTGGTTTGGTGGCCAAGAACAAACCTAGGCAACGTACGAGACAAACTACAAAGACTTCAAAGGCTCGCATGCGCGGCCACCACTGGCTGCACGAGGTCTACCCCGACTGCAGCCATGGAGGTCATGCTAAACCTTCCACTGCTGCACCTACACATACAGCAAGAGGCCAGTCTCTCAGCGGTAAGGTTGCGAACCCTCAAGATATGGTCTAACATCACAGGAGCTCTTCACACAAAATGCCTGGAAAAGGTGTATGACGAATTTCCAGTGCTTAGGTCAGGCACGGACCGGATTCACAAACAAGCTATCTTCGATAAAAGGTACAAAATACAGTTATATGAGGACGACAATCATGAAGGACTCAATCCCCGGGAGCTGAGAATCTTCACTGATGGGTCCAAAACAGACAGCGGATCGGGCTCTGGAACCTTCTCAGAAGACCTGAACATGTCGATCACCACTCCGCTAGGAGCCCATAACTCGGTATTCCAAGCTGAGTGCATGGGCATCATAAACGCGGCGGCTGCCATCACTGCAAGGAAGGTAGTAGGATCCTCCATCCGCATACTCTCCGACAGTAGAGTAGTCTTAATGGCTCTAAATAGCCATATAGTTACATCCAAACTTATACACGAATGCCACGAACGACTAATGGAGGTATGTCATAATAACAAGATCACCCTACAATGGATCAAGGGACACAGTGGATCCCGAGGTAACGATGCTGCGGACGAGCTTGCCAGGCAAGGATCGAATGCGGGGGCGATTGGTCCGGAACCGATTCTTCCGATACCATTTAGCAAGGTACGCTCAATGCTGCTGGCACGTACAGGGAAACTACACACAGAACACTGGCTGAACCAGACTGGATGCAGACAGGCAAAAGAAGCCATGCCTGGCATCAACGGAAAACTCACAAGGGCGCTCCTGCAACTAGGGAAGGTCCGACTGAGTATGGTAACCAGTGTCATAACAGGTCATGGACTATTTAACAAACTTCTTTTCACAACAGGTGTCACAGACAGTCCCCTGTGCCGAGGTTGCATGGAGACAGAAGAAACAGCCTCTCACGTGGTGCTGGAATGCAGCGGAGTGACTCCATACAGGGCTAAACATCTCGGATCTCCGAGAGACCTCCCCGAGGTCCTACTCAACATCAAAGGTTTGATAGGATTCCTCGAGGAGCTGGGCTGGCAGGACTAGCCCACCCCCAACATATCACGCAAAATAGGCGCAAGTCGTCGAGTTGCGGAAAAATCGCCCGAATACAATACAATACAATACAAGGTGCGACCAGAACGCAGCTTAAAAAACGGTCACGATACGGAATCGCAGTGACGCGTCGTATGCGTACCGTTTTTGACGCATGCTCCCCACACCGCTGTTTAAAAAACGGTGACGGTACGGAATCGCAGTGACGTGCTTCACGCGAATCTTTTTTGTTCGCAAAACAGTTGCGTCTTTTACGTCACCGGTACGGTGTCTGCCATAAGATCTCCGTGTAATATTTTTTGCGATTTTTACGCAGTTCAATTTACGCTGCGTCAGCTTATTTTAAGCAGCGGTGTGGCGAGCATGCGTCATGGACCCGGGTACGTCCTTAAACTACGTCCAAAAGAGAGGTATGGGCATTGTGAATGTCATCTCGCTTTGTGTGGTAGGGCACAGCCAGTGGGTGTCATTCCAGATCCAAATTTTCTTGCGTGATTCGGCATTGGTCCCATAATAAAAGTTGTTCAGTATGACCTGTAAAGTCACTGCGCAGAGTATGGCTGGTGGTTAAAATTTCATCTTATACCTATATTCGACACAAGTAGTAAGTACTTACAGACCAACTATGATACACATTTTGCCTGTATAGTGATACATAGTGAATAAATTAATACCTGATTTAAAAAATAAAACAAAAATAACAAATAGCATGTTATTTAATTCAGTAATCACTAATCAGTCTTAAACAATGAACATCATACTTTTAGATTAGACAACAAAATGTATATTTATACTGTGTTTCGACTTGAAAGATTTTACTGCTTTAAAACATAAGACAAACCTACCAACCAAATGCATAAAAAAAAATGTTTTTTGTGATTATTATTTTCCTATAGGTTTCACGTAAATGTTTGTAAAAAGGAAATAATCTCCATAATATAAGCTATTAGTTGACACCTCGATGAATACAATCGGTTAAGTGGTTTTCGAGATACACCGCCAAAAAGAATAGGTCCGGACGCCATCTTTGTGACGTCATTACTATCCCCTCCCACCATTTTTCCGCTTTACTACCGCATGTACGGTGATCAGGAGAAACGCCCGAACACATTGATACCGGTTGTGGGTAAGGCCGAGCTGAGTCAATTAAATCTGGCCTCGGAGCGGCTTGGGGACTACTAATAGTAAAAGTTGTTAAGTATGGCCTATAAAGTCGCTGCGCAGAGTATGACTGGTGGTTAAAAGTTCACCCTGTATAAAATTTTTAAGTAAAAAGAAATATGTACCTACCTATGATTAAGACGAAAAAAGAGACTAAACGTCGAAGTAAGGTAACATTATTGTGTCTGGTTTTTATAATTGTCATTATAATTTCAGTAATTAAAACCGATACTCTATAAATTCCATTTAATACGTATCGTAACAGTCACCACAGTTTCGACCGGTAAAAGCCAGTTATCGTTACCCATGCGCAAATAAATGAGTGTAGCTTCATTGTTTATTACTCGATCTGTATGTTTTAAGGCTCATTATATTCCTTGATAATGAAGCAATATGTTTTATATTAAACAAAATTTGCGAAATGCTAATATTTACGGAGATTTTTACAAAATAAAAAATAATAATTTTATAAAAAAACTGTTTTTTGTGATTATTTTTTTTCCTATAGGTTTCACGTAAATGTTTGTAGAAAAGGAAATAATCTCCATAATATAAGCTATTATTTGACACCTCGATGATTAAAATCGGTTAAGTGGTTTTCGAGATACACCGCCAAAAAGAATAGGTCCGGCCGCCATCTTTGTGACGTCATTACTATCCCCTCCACCATTTTTCCGCTTTACTACCGCATGTACGGTGATCAGGAGAACTGTCCGAACATATTGATACCGGTTGTGGGTAAGGCCGAGCCGAGTCAATTAAATCGTGTTTCTAGAGGGCTTTTGAGATTTGGCGACCGTACTACAAGGTTCCTTTCCATACGCTGCCTGCTGCTAATTTTTTTTTTTAATTATTAAGTAAGACTTCATGAAAGACATTAACAAAACAATACAATTTTTTTAAGTTATTGAACCCTTGATTTAACATATAATTTATATAATTAAGAACCAACAAACAAGCAACACTAGAATGTTAGACTGGGCGTAGATAGTTATAAAGTAAACCTCGTGTAGGAGTGGTAGTAGCCGAGACGGAAAGAAAGCTAATGTTATTAAATATGGTTTACTTTACCTTCAAAGTGAAGTCATCTTTTATTTCCACTCCATATAGATGTCCGGTGTTAAAAGTGAAACCGTAAAAGGTTTTCTGCCAAAAGTCAGTTTTATTACCAGTAGAAAATTCAAGCACTTCTTTATTAGCTTTCCAGCTTTTCGGTTCATTGAGCCATTTGAAATCGGTAAAGGAAACTTTACTAAAAGCGGATGACTCCATTTTAGATATCTAACGAAAGTTTACTGGAGTTTAAATATTAAAAACAAAAACACGTATATTTATATGAAACAGGGGGTAACGTAATAAACAAGTACGTGGCAGGAAACAGACAGTAGGATTAGATCAGCATGAAAGTGATTGGTCTACAAATACGTGTATCAATATCATACACTTTGTTTATCAACGATTGTTAGTTTCAAGTATTTATAGATTGCTGTGCAAGCCCTTTAGTTAAGTGATCGTTATCAACGTCGTATTTCCATTAAAACTTTAGCAACACGATTACGTAACTTCATTACTTCCTCCTTGACATTTTAGCAGGTATTTAAGAAAGTAATATGGCAACACCAACAATGTCAAAAGTTTTTTTTTATGCTCCCAACCCAACTCTACGGTGTACGCAGCAGGCTGACGCAACTAGGAACAAAATAAGTTTTGTATGGAACTTGTTTCGCAAATCTTTGCCAACGAAGAAAAATAAAACGTCAGTGCTATTTATTCTGTCAAGTTTACATAAAGTCAACTGTCAGCCTAATTGTTTTGTTTGTTAATAAGGCTTCAATGTTTTATTCGGGTATTTCGTGCAATATCTTTATTATTTAGTGAAAATATCGAAAATAGTGAACCGTGATCAGAGTAAAGAACGAGTTTGTTACAATGCCACCGAGAAAACGGTTTACTAAGTGTGAAATATGTGGCAAGCGAGCCACTCGAGAAAATCACGAAAAAAGGGATTTTATGGCGAAATTTCCCCTGGATAAAGACCGGTACGTATTGCTTTAGATACTTTTGACCTTATTTTGGTGCAGCAGGCTTTAAACACATCGAAAATTTGATATTTTATATTATTTCTAGTTGTGAACTAGGGATGTACTAAAACTATCGATAATTGTATGTTTATTTGTATATCAGTGTAAGTAATAAAATAAAATATGTGAAATTTCCTGAGAACTTGCATGCAATATAACACAAAATTAATTCGTCGAAGATTTTCAGTGGAAAATTATCTATCATCTATGCATTAATGGTTATTATTTAACATATTTGATTTGATTTATAGATGCATATTAGCGCTAAATAATCAGTTGATCATCTCATTAGCAAACACTTGGAATATAAACTGTACATAACCAAGGCTATATGTGTATCGACGTTGATACAAAATACTAAGATAAATAGACTGATTGCCTGAGTTCGAGTTACCTAATGATTCTAAGACCTTATTAAATGAAATATAAGTTTACTATCAACTTGTCATCTATACTTGTTTATTATCTTAATGAACTTAGATCTGCTTCGCTTATATTATTAGGAAAGAGAGGTCGGTTATTCTATGGACAGTGCGGTTCATACCTTATTCAAATGATGTAATTGGAGTATGTCTCCCTGGTTCATGAGCTCCAAGCGCAGAGGCCAGCTCTAACTTGATCTTATACCACCACCTGTGTAGAAAATAGATTTATGACCATGGGTCACTAAGTATCCTTAACCTGTATCATAATATAACACATCTATCTCTCAAGATAGATACATAAACATTGTAACATGTATATATGTATGTAGGAACAGACAACAAGAAATCAGTATTCATAGTAAAGTTCAACATTGTCCCACAGGACTCAAAGTACATATATAGGTATGCATGTCTGTGTAATAGTCACAACTGTCTATGTCTTGGTAAGTCTCATCAGTCAACCTTTGCACTGGATAAGGAGTGCGGTGACCTGGTCGCAACCAGTCACAAACCATAGATCAATTCCATAGCATGCCAAATGAGGGAAACACCAGTTCCTTGCTATGGCCAAGAGTGCACCTATCCGAAGGGTGTACGAGCCCCTTACAGGTCACTATCAATTCTATGGCATGCCAGACGAGGGTTGGGCTCAGGTCGGCAGACGCATCTCCGACCTGACCATGACATACAAGCACACCTCTGCTCGTAACCAAAGAGCATGTAATCATTACGTTCTCTTGCAACATCATCACACGTCATGTCACGTCTTTATAAGTCAACTCAACACATTGCGGTCAGTACATTGAATCTAGTCATACATAGATTTCACAATAAATAAATGTAGGAAATATATGCGTGGGACGAACAAGTCCTCTTTTATATACTCATTATACTTAGCTTTCAGATAATTAGAGAGATGATGCTCTGGCTGTACGAGGCTGGCTTCGGGCACACGTTAATAAATAAGTTAACAAACTTGAAACTTCATGTGTGAGAAACAGGAAGGAAAAGTATGGTTTGCTTACCATAGACAATATACAAGATGTTACATGTGTTGCCATGTGCAACAATGCGTACATCGCGGAAGTCCGCGACAATATGTTTTCAGATGCAGGCAGTGGGTTAAATTTGTTGGGAACGAAGACCTGATACATCTTCCCATAGAAAAGTTACATTTATTGAAACATGTATCTGCAGATCATTTTGAAAATAGTGCTTTTAATAAAAAAAAAATAATAAGAAAAAAAATAGTGAAGGATTTTATAATTACAATCTGAGTGTAACGAGGTATTCTAATATAGAATCCTAGCGTAGTGAGGGATTCAATTGTTAACGCCTATGGGTGGTATTCCACCTATGCAATTTCTTTGTCCAATGTGTATTGCGTCTCACATTTTGATTAGTGACAGAGTGAAACGCAATGACATTGGACCAAGAAATTGGATAGGTGGAATACCACCCTAAGGTGGAAATATTTTTGCTACCACGTGATAAATTTACATACTGCTTTTCACATCACCTATGAGGAAATTATTATGGTACAAATAAATAAATAAATTTAATTAATGGTAATTAAATAAAATAATTTAACCTAAGAAGTATGCAAAAAGAGGAAAAAAGTGATCCCTCCTAGTAGGGAAAAAAAGTGCTACTTTGATCCTTCCTAGTGGTGAAGAACAACAAGGTGTTCTAAAAAAAAATCGAGTCCACATTAAGCTCGACCACGTATTAGTCCACTCATAGAACTATCCACTATATAACATACAACTTAATTGTGGACTCGATCCTAACTTGATTTCGAGTACAAAATTTGTAGACAAGAGTCTATATTTCAACCCTCCCCATTTTATCGATATCGATAAGAAACGCAAGCGTGTAGCGTACTACACTATTTAAATTGCTTATGTTGGTAGTATGGTTCTTTGACAGTTCTTTGTCGTACATTTTGGTAATGATTTGCGAAACAAAGGGATTCCACTCGCTAGTATGGAAGTCCCGTCTCTTAAAACGTAGTGATTATATGCTCTTTGGTACGCAGATTCAAAATGGCTTCACTTCCGTCAAGTGCAGCGTTGCAAAAGTTCCCGATTTATCGGGAGAACTCCCGATTTTAGCAAACATTTCCCGATAAAACGATTTTAGGGTTTAATCTCCCGATAAAATTTAGGTACACCATTTTTAGCAAACTTAACTTAAATTTACATATTTTGAGGTTTGTAACATCGATCGTGTGAAGTACGACTACATAAACGGTAATTCCCCAAGGCATGCTGTATGGTCCCTTTTATTAAACAAACAAATCTAAGCTTTAATTCGTAGTAATTAAGGATTTAATATTTTTGTCATTGGAATGTAGGGACTTCCCACATTCACCTATTTTGAGTATAATACAAAATGTCATTCAAAACTGCAATGGATTGAAGATACTAAGGAATAGGGTTCAGTTTCATAGGACCTTAAAAAAATCGGAAGTCCCTACGGGGCATATTTTTTCGATGCTTAATGCTTATGCATTGATATAAACCGACTGCTGTTTACTTTACTGTTTATTTTCTAATCATTCGTCGGAAAAGCAAGTCTTACTTATCGCAATCAATAAAAAATATTATCAGCACCACATTAGTGTCAAAATGTCTAGTTCAGATTCTTCAGTTTCGATTAGTGATATACCAAGTACAAGTGGTACGACTACGAGAGGAATAAAAAGAAAAAAACATGCTCAGAAATACAGAAAACAGTGGGAAAGTCAACCTGAATTTTCTGGGTGGTTAAAAGCCAGTACAAACAGTATAAATTATGCTCATTGTCTAAGCTGCAAAAAGGAAATAAACATTTCATCTGGAGTAGATGCTTTAAAAACTCACGCTTCATATAAAATCCACAAAAGAAGCATACAAAACTTAGCAGCGCAACCCAGTGGCGGATTAACCGAACAGCAGAAAAAGCATATGCTAAGGGCCCCGCGCCTAAGGGGGGCCCCGCGCTCCGACCTTGACCATGCGATTTCGGCACGCGGAACCGGCCAAGTTCAAGTAGAACTCGCACTCCGCGGATCCTGTACTACCACATTTTATTTACAATGTCTTTTTCAGTAACAATTTTGATCAATTATTATTATTTGTTATTATCCTGTCTATTTTTCTTTACGACGATACCAAATTTAAAGATTTTTTAGGCTTACGCAAAGACCGAGAGCTGAGTTTAGCATAAAACCTAAGGTGCAGAGTATCTCAAACTATTGTGCATGGCTAAGCTGCAGGAAACAGCAGAGCGCGGAAACGAACAAAAGAACAAAAAAACATAGTAGTGAAAAGCAAGGAAGGATGATTTTATTTATTAATTATTATTTCAAATAACAAATTGCACCTTATAGCTAATGCCTAATGATGATCACCTTTGAGCCCGTAGGAGGCCAAAGGACGCGCTCCTCTACAGCTGGCCGGGCGCCCAAAATATGCCGAGTTGCTGCAAAGCCGTGATACATATGATCTAATTGTCAAAATGTTATAAAAAGAAAACAGCGGGGCCCCTATGCAGGGCTTTGCATTCGCATAGGCCGGATGTAAAGCCCTACATAGGGCCCGATACCCAAAGCATCCCAGCAAGTCGCACTTTCGAGCAAGAACTAAGGCCGAGCAGCAGGCGAGCCGAGATCACATTGGTTCAATTCCAAACTCTGTTCTCCTACATTCAGCCTTTGCATGGTGTCGCGCCGCGATAGAACGCTACGGGCCTCCACCCTCCACCCTTATACGGAGCTCGGCTTACGGCCTCGTTCACACTCTGGCATTGGTTTCATTCTAGGCTCTGCTTTCCTGCAGCTTGGCCTTCAGCTTCGCACGGGAACGCTACAAAATCGTGTGGTCCGGATATTCAGTTCGTGGGGCTCAGCCTTTGGCCTTGTTTTTTGGCTCACTTAGCTATTAGGTCAGACTCACTTGTCACCTATTTTTACAAGCTTTTATTAAACTTCATAATATTGATGTTGTTAAACAGTATCCCTACATGCTTTTATTTAACGTGCAATACTCGTAAGTTGTTTTCAAAACCTGCAAACCATCTGCAAACGATTTTTTGACCATTTGTCAAAATTTGGCAAAATCGACCTGATCTGATGATGAAAACCGAAGGTAAGGAGGAAACCTATATAAAAGAAAGGAACTGTGATAAAATAACACACCTTCATTAAGATCAGGCTCTTTTAAAATGGCTGAATAAAAAAATTAAAAAATCGGAATTCCTTCAAATTAATATATAGGAAAACACTCCGGATTTTGAATGACATCATATACCTATAGTTCGTGTCATCCACGAAGACGCGCCCCGCTCTTCTTCCTAATCGCTTATAGTACAAATCTGCAACTTTTTGCCAATGTAGTAGTTAATATGTCTACTAATTAATGTGTATAGACAGAACTACTATACTAGTAAAAGGTTGCATACCACACTTGTAGGTACTATAGGCGATTGGGAGGAGGAGTAGGGCGCGTCTTTGTGGATGACACGAACTACAAACACAAAATAAAAAACATTTCTTGTGTAGGGGCTCCGTTAATTTTTCTTTTTATTTTATATTTATTATTGTTACCATTCAGTCAAAAAAGGCTAAACGGGGGCTATTACTCGTAGTAAGTATCATTTACATTACATTACAAGCATAAGGGAGTAACCTTTGCAGCGCTTTGTACGTCTTTTTAGTAAGAATTGAGAAGATTTTTTGCAATAATCCAAAAGATATTAAACCGATCATTTTCGCTATAGTTTTCATTGAAAGTATTTATTAAGCGTTTGTTTCACGATTTTTTTCGTATTTTTTTGGGCCTATGGTTCAAAAGAAGGGGGGGGGGGGCACGTATTTTTTTCTTTCGGAGCGATTATTTCCGATAATAATAACTTTATTTAAAAAAAAGTTTTTGGAGACTGTTATTCGTTTTGAAAGACCTTATCCAACCATACGCCACATTGCACTAAAGGGTCAAAACAAAAAAAAAACAAAGAATTTTTTTTGTATGGGAGGTACCCTAATTTTTTTTATAGTTTTTATTTTACCCGTTCTGTCGCAATGCATGATTTATGTATTCATGCCAAATTACAGCTATCTAGCACTAAAGATGACGGAGCAAACCCTCGGACAGACGGACATGGTGAAACTACTTATTATATAAGAGTTTCTAGGTGACTACAAAACCCTAAAAAATACACTGCATAACATGTTCAAAGCTAATAGAAAACGAGTGGACAAAAATTAAGACATCGTAAAAATGTTGTGATGGTACTGAATCCTCAGGGTGCGAGTCCGACTCGCACTTATTCATTTCATTCATCAAACCAGGGGGCCCCGCGATCTTTTGTGCTAAGGGCCCCGCGCCTTCTTAATCCGCCCCTGGCGCAACCCAAAATGACTGGTTTCGTGAATAAAGAAATACATACTTTCAACAATCAAGTCCGAGAAGGTGAGATTTTTGTATTTTTTGTAAATTTTCTAAATATATTTTTTATGAAGTTTACGCATGCTATGTACCTACGTTGTTAAATTTACATTTTTTATTTTTGGTTACAGCTGAAATCAGAATAGCAGCATTTGTAGCGGAACACAACCTGCCGTACGCAATAACTGGCCACCTAACAAAATTGATAGTGAAAACCTGCCCCGATTCAAAAATAGCTGAAAGTTTAAAATGCTCGCGTCCCAGGGTACAAGCTATCGTTGACAACGTTATCGGTGAAGAAAGTTTCAAGGCTCTCTGCGAAGACTTACGAAACAATAAGTTTTCTTTAATAATCGATGAATCTACCGACAGGAGTACTACTAAACATTTGTGCTTAGTCGTCAGGTATGTTAAAAATTACCAAGTAAGAGATAGTTTCTTAGGACTTATCCCACTTGTAACAGCAGATGCAGCTACATTATACAATAACATCATAGACTTTTTTAAAGTGCATAATATTCCATATGAACAAAATTTGATCGGTTTTGCTTCCGATGGTGCCAATGTAATGATGGGTTCAAATAACTCTGTTATGACATTATTGACTAACGAATTAAAGGAATTGTTTGTTATGAAATGCATCTGCCATTCCTTCCATTTATGTGCCTCTTATGCTTGTAGCAAAATACCACGATTTGTTGAAGACACCATAAGAGATATTTATAATTATTTTTCTTCAAGTCCTAAGAGGGTTGGAATGTACAGAGAATTTCAAATATTTTGTGAATTAAAAATTCATAAAATACTACATCCTTGTCAGACCAGGTGGCTGTCAGTGCATGCAGCTGTATCAAGGGTCTTGGAGCAGTATCAAGCTTTAAAGTTGTTTTTTATTGACGCTTCATTAAACGACGAAGTACTGGCAGCTACCAATATATTACAAAAAATAAATGACCCAGTCACATTACTATTTCTGCAATTCTTAGACTTCGTATTACCTATTTTTAACAAATTAAACAAAGAGATGCAATCAGAACACGCAAAAATACATGTTTTGTATGATCAAGTCTGTACATGTCTAAAAACGCTGTTTGAGTGCTTTTTAAAAAGAGATTATGTCAAAAACACTGTCTTAGAAAAGATTGAATATAAAAATCCACACATGTTTTTAAATCTAGACGATATGTACTTCGGAGCAAACGCCATGGGCACTCTTTTAAAAGATAAAAATCTGACTTCTGACCAAACGCATTTATTCAAGACAAGATGCTTACAATTTTTTATAGAAGCATGTGACCAGATTATTGCAAGATTTCCAATCAAAAATAACCCAATTCAACACTTCAGTGCATTTTGTCCAGAAAATGTAAAAAAGGGTGAACGACCGTCAATTGTGGACGTAGTGGCAATGTTTCCAAAATTACATGATAGTCCAAATTATCAAGAAATAGACACAGAATGGCGTTTGCTCCGTAATACAAAAGATATAAGTAAGTTTTCTGACAACATTGAAGAATTCTGGATGAGTGTGTCAACACTTAAATGCGGTGATAACTCGGCAATGTTTCCAAAATTATCTGCATTTGTATTTAACATTTTAGTGTTGCCACACTCATCTGCTAATGTGGAAAGAGTCTTTTCATCAATAAATTTAATGAAAACCTGTCAACGCAATAGACTGTGTACCCGATCCATAATTGGATTGTTGCACACAAAACAATATATTGACAAAAATAATTGTTATAATTTTCCAATTGGAAAAGAATTACATTTAAAAATGTCCCAGAAGGGTTGGTATACTATACAAACGAATGAATAAAAACTGTTTTTTCACTTATTTTACTTTGTTTTAATTGAACAGAAATCTCCCGATTTTTCCCGATTTTTAGTTGGTAGAAACACCGATTTCATAAATGTCAGTTTTGCAACACTGGTCAAGTGCACACCGGCGTCATGGGCTCGCGTGGTTTATGAAGAAAATAAAGTTTATTTTTGTGTATAGATAGTCAAAAAATAATAAAACGTTGGATTTTTGATAATAAGTTCCTGAGCTTCAAATGGGCAAACCAGGTAAGATTTTTTATAACATTATGCCTTGACATGTATCATCCATTTTTGCGCCCAGATAACTACCACGTTTTTATATTTATCTCGTATTTTATTTTACTATATACATTTATATTCTTTTACGCCAAAACAACTTATAGTCAATACTTACACTATACCTTCGGATTTAATACGAAATTTCACATGCGGTGTTTTAGGTTAGGTTCCATTTGTTCACGGCATTTCTTAGATTTTTCCTTTAAAATAACCACAAGGTTACCCACGTTGCTTTTTTATTCATGTCTCTATCATAGTAACTATTTATTACAGTGTTTTCTTTATGCACTTATTTGTATAACCCCACGTGTAGGCATGTGAGGCGTCTTATCGTACATATAAGCAAACATAACCTAATTTTTTAATTTGGGTAAAACTGATATAACATGTGGTTTGCATGTGGTTGCCCTTTTTCTGTAATTTTAGTTAAATTGTTCTCTTATTCCATTTAATCATATGAAACAGTGGTTCTTAATAATTATATTTTTTTATACTTACAGACATGTTGCTTAAATTGATACAAATATGTGATCAATTTAGTTCTATTTATAGCCATTGTTGATTTGTTGAGGTCTGTCTATCAACCACCACGTCCACGACCACCCATATGTCTGGTACATAAAGATAAAAATAAGATGGGTAAAGATAGTTTATTTTCTAAGTAGGCATATTGCAATTTACCATTACATAAAATAGACAAAAACAACTTAAAACAAAAATGATGATCAGTGGTCCCTCTAACCTGACCTACTCGTGAAGACTATATCCACTTACCCACTTCTGATAACCCCCATCAAACCCGCCTTTCAACCAAATACCAAACATCACTACAACACCCACATGTTTCAGAGTTCAACGGAGGCCGTGGCGGCGGGCGTGGGGGTTTCGGTGGCGGCCGGGGCCGCGGGGGTGGTAGAGGAGGCTTTGGAGGTCGCGGGGGCGGGGGCGGAGGCGGCCGCGGGGGATTTGAGAAGAGGGGCGGCGGCAGAGGGTTTGGCAGAGGAGGAGGAGGAGGTGGTGGTAAGATTTTTTTTAAACATTTTATATATGTAGGAGGGGAGATGCACAAAGCTAAGCGCAGATGGCACTGCACTTGTTTAGCTCACTACCAAACTACAAGCAGCATTCAGCTGCTGGTAATGTTTTAATTTCTGTGTTCAAATAAAAAATAAACTTCATTTTGTTCATCGAGTGTGAACATATGAATATGGTGGTAATTGAGCAGAGTGGAAGATGTACTACAGAAACAAATGACAGTTGGAACCTCTGGTCTAGTATTGACAATATTGATATTAACTAAATCACTGAAAATAAAATGGTGCAGGGTCCAAATGATATGTAATTACTAATTACCAACTATTTGGCTAAGTAAATAAATATTCTTTATTGTGCACCATTCAGTTAAGCTTTTATCACTGACTGTACTTTTCTTTCCACAGGCAACTAATAATCATTGAGACAATTCTAACAACTCTAAACATTAGTTTGTGTTGTTTTATCATAGAGTTTCCATGGCCACCTTCTGTCTCCATCATCAGATCAGCTCCATGTCATCATAATATTGCATTGCCATCTGATTTAACATTTCAGCTTTCTCTGTAATCAGGAAGTGGGATCAAATTTAGCTGCCAACATTTGGTCCACACTAACATATCTACATTACATACTAACTAACAGGGCAAGTTAAATGAAAGCTTGTAAAATACACAGAAAATTAAATAGAATTAAATGCTAGGTAACAACAGGCTAAGCTAGTCCAGGTGCGACCTATTAAATTTAGTAGGATTAGGACACCAAATGATGATCAGTGGTCCCTCTAACCTGACCTATTCGTGAAGACTATATCCACTTACCCACTTCTGATGTTGCAGCACAAACTTACAGCTTGCCTCATCAACTTCCCGTTCTGATAAATGTTTCTGTCGACAGGCCGCGGTCGCGGCGGCGGAGGTAGAGGAGGCGGCGGCTTCAAGGGAGGCAAGCAAGTTATCATTGAGCCACACAGGTTTGTCCTTTTTGTTTTACATCCGGAGGATATGCAAGCCATATAGGCTTGCATATAACATTTAAAAAATCAAATCTAGGAGCCTTTTGTGTGGAAGTTTAAAACTTGAAATTTGATTCTCACTCCCTTGGGAAAGTATTAAGCGCTCGTATCGCGAACGCGGATTCACGTTTGAGGAAACTATATGAAAAAAAAAAAAAACGCGGCACACTAGAGGTAAAAAAAAAACCTTTGAAGAAAGATTATTGAGTTAAAATAAGAAACGAATAAATTCGTTTTTAAACAGTTATTTGTGTAAATTCTGTACTTTAGTCTCTGAAATGATGTTTTTCTACAAAACTTTCGTTCTTCTGAAAGCGAATGCTTGAAGCAACTTTTGTATCTGATCAACTTCAAATCAAATTATCGGTTGTGTTCCTTATTTTCATTTAGTTAATAAGTGTGTTTTTTACAGACACGCTGGAGTATTCATCGCCAGAGGTAAAGAGGATGCGCTGGTCACCAGAAATCTTGTGCCAGGGTCTGAAGTATATGGAGAAAAGAGAATATCTGTGGAGGTTTGTATGTTTGTTGTTTTAAAAACTCTGAGCTTAAATCTAGTAGAAAAAGAACTGCCTTGTAAATAGGCATTAGTTAGAATTCTAGACGGTTCTGGGCTATCAAATCGTCGGGGATAGTGCAATACCTCGTAACTAACAAATGCAGTAAGGTCCAATTACCTTGTACATTGTTTGAATTTCGAACTCTTACGACTTTGTTAGTTGCGCGGTATTGCACTATCCCCGACGAAATATCAACTCCTGTCACTGTCGCACTTAATACGGAAGAGTAAAAGAGATGACTACACTATGGAGAGTTAACGATTGGCACGTTGGCTAAGCACCCTGTTGTGGCCTGGCCTTTAAATAAATTTATAAGTAAAAAATACTATTTTATCTGCTAGATATTTTCCTCCCGCGTGCTTCGGCTGCGGAATGAGCTTCCTGCCGAGGTTTTACCGAGGGTCTACAGTATTGGGTTCTTCAAAAAAAGAGTGTACAGGTTTTTAAAGGGTCGGCAACGCGCATGTAATATATTTGGTATTGCAGGCGTCCATAGGCTACGGTGACTGCCATCAGGTGGGCCGTATGCTTGTTTGCCACCGACGTGGTATTAAAAAAATAGTTACAGAAAATGATGATCAGTGGTCCCTCTAACCTGACCTATTCGTGAAGACTATATCCACTTACCCACTTCTGACCCTCCCACCAAACCCCACTCATTTCCCCCTACTTTACTTCTGCTGACCAAGTACCTCTTTACAGACTGATGGAGAAAAGGTGGAGTACAGAGTATGGAACCCGTTCAGGTCAAAGTTGGCAGCGGCAATCATGGGTGGTGTTGATGCCATACACATGCCTCCGGGCTCCAGGGTGCTGTATCTTGGAGCTGCTAGTGGAACTACTGTCAGTCATGTCTCCGATGTGGTTGGACCGGTAAGTTGACTTTGTTGAAAAATTTTGATAGTAATCATTGTAAAATCAATTTTATAAAAGACTATATTTCATTCCTAAAATATAAAGCAAGAGAAAATTTTAGTAACAATTAGTTTAAATATCTAGTTTTTAGTCAAAATAGTTGTGGATGTTTAGTGAACTAAGCCATGCTTTTATATCCCAGATAGCCAAATGACAGTTAGATCAATTTACTATCAAATTATTCTTTTGTACTAAAATAACAGATCAGTTACAGAATAATCAATCTAATTTACTATCTGAGGTTATAAAAGCATGGTTTAAATATAGCAACATTATAAATCTTGCAGTTACATTTTACAAAGTAATATAGAGTTGTCCAAGCCAGCACGGACGGTGCAAGTGTTAGTGACATTTAAAATAACCTTTGAACCGTCTGGGCTGTTCGAATCACTGTAAAATTAGGTTGGTCTAACTCTATCCCACTAATAAAAAAAAAAAATTAATGATGATCAGTGGTCCCTCTAACCTGACCTACTCGTGAAGACTATGTCCACTTACCCACTTCTGATAACCCCCGAACTTCACAAAAGTTCACCACTTACTTCGCAAACTAACCCCTTGTCTATTACAGGAGGGTCTGGTGTACGCCGTGGAGTTCTCCCACCGCTCCGGGCGGGACCTTATCAATGTGGCCAAGAAGAGGACCAATATTATACCTATCATTGAAGATGCCAGGCACCCGCTCAAATACAGGTTGGTTATGGGAACTTTTGAGTAAATTATAAG
Organism: Cydia pomonella; assembly: GCF_033807575.1. Classification (NCBI taxonomy): domain Eukaryota; kingdom Metazoa; phylum Arthropoda; class Insecta; order Lepidoptera; family Tortricidae; genus Cydia; species Cydia pomonella. The sequence goes on from NC_084726.1 coordinate 10,083,510, forward strand.
TATTGTATTATAAGTACATAATAAATATGGGACAATCTTACACGAATCGACTTAGCCCCACAGTAACCCCACGAGATATATTATAGAAAATATCTGTAACTCAAGAATATCTGTGATATTTGAGAGTTGTCTGTTAGTATGAGCAAAGGAATTCTAGACGTGGAAGCAAAATACTGTAGCAAAAGGAGCCAAAGCAGATAGCGGTGTATGGTGCCATTGTTTTGTGAAACTTTGCGCTTTGATAAACTAGTTACGGCATAAGGGCCTGCTTACACATTGATTAGTGTTCACTTGAACAATAATATATGAGGCCTTACAGCGCCATCTACTGCTGTAAAATTAGCTTTTACAATATTTTTATATTACTTAGGTTTTCATTTATTTATACTTTTTCACCTCACTTATTTCACCTACCCATACAAATGGAGATTCGTTCTCATTTTAAAACTAAGAGTCGAATTGATTATGAGCAAAAATAAGTTTTGTATGATAAACTTAAATTCGCGGTATTTTTTAAACAATGGTATCTGAAGGTACATAATTATACTAATTATAGGACTAGATATACATTATCCTATTGTAAATACAAAGTTTCAAAACAACCTAGCTAGTCGTTTTTAAATGAGAGCGTAACTACGTTTGTATTTGTATGGAGAACCAAGCTTGCTCTATTTTTAGCAAGTCAATTTTAATTTTTTGGTTGAATTCATAGGTTAGGCCCTAAACTAAATGATGATTTCGTTCTTCTAAATCTGTCATGTTGATACATTGAACTCTCTCTCTGACTGCCCAGCACATAGCTCAAGTTTCAGCCGCCTATATCAGCCCCATCACTAATATGTCCATATTTCAGAATGCTGGTGGGCATGGTGGACACGATATTCGCGGACGTGGCACAGCCTGACCAGGCTAGGATCGTCAGTCTCAACGCGCAACACTTTTTGAAGAATGGAGGACATTTCGTTATTTCCATCAAGGTATGTCTATTTGTCTAGAACAGTTCTTTTATTCAGTGCTAGTTTCGCCTGTGTTGAAAGGTCATATAGCATTTCCTTTCGTAAGATCAGCCAATTTTTGAGAAATCGGTTGCCAAAAGGTTAAAATGGACCTTTTGAACGCTTTATGTCATAAACACAAACATCACTCAAACGCCAAGCTCCCGGGCGCAAGAGAGAGAACCTTACTCGAGACTGTGAAGGTTACTTTGACAGTGTCTGCCATAACACCTGTAGTCGTCCCTGGCACTGTGGGCACAACTAGTAACGACGACTAGGAGTTCTTGGCGTTCAAAAGGTTAAACATTGTTCTAATGTTCCAGATATGAAAATAATTGCTCCAATTTGTCCAACTGATCGAAATTGGTACAAGAACAGCCATCATCCTGTTTTTGTACATTGGCCAATGTTACTGTAATTTTGGTATCTGAGATATAAAAACACAGGATGCAACCAGTTATGTGCTAATGAAGATTGGCGATAGTAAAGTTACAAATTACAATATTCATGTTATTGTATATCCGGTTGTTCTCCTCTACAGGCGCATTTCTCAATCTGTCGATCGTGTTTTTGAATTTTTTCATTCGTGGTGTTATGGACCCACAGGTCTACAACTCTCTTCTAGTTTATGATACAATCTTATGATGACAACTAAATGCTAAATCTTTCATGTTGATAATGAACTCTCTCACTGAGGATTCCACTATTCATACTCACCTCTATGACTTCTATATCACCTCACCAACCTTTTTCCTTTCTCAGGCCTCCTGCATCGACTCAACCGCCCAACCCGAAGCCGTGTTCGCGGCCGAAGTGAAGAAACTACAAGCAGATAAACTGAAGCCTCAGGAACAGCTGACTTTAGAACCTTATGAACGAGACCACGCCGTCGTCGTCGGGGTCTTCAGACCACCGCCCAAGAAAGACAAATAGATGTTTACTTGACTATCAAAAGCTAGAGTTTAATTTGAGTAAGATCAATATGAAATTAAGGGAAATAATTGCCTGATTTATTTTCTGTTTCATTAAATTCCATTACTTAAATGATAAAACTGGTCAGAATTTTTGGAATTTTAATCTGAATTAACTTTCATATACACAGGTTTTTAGAAAGCTAGGTCAAAAACGTTAGAAGTTTAATTGATATAGAATTTAAGGCTTTCCATCAAGCTAACACACCATGTACGGTTCCTGTTTCTGACTTGGACTAATTTAAAAGATATATGAAGTTGAAATGTATTTGATATACTGCCGGATGTCATGTTTTAGTTTAAGTATAGTGTTAAGTAAGTTTTATGGACATACGTGAGGTGTATGTGTAAGTTTTAAGAGAATGATAAAATATAAACGATGGTGCGAATGACAAATACTGTTTTATTTTTCACATTAGCCATATAAAGTTCTATTACTTTGGTCTCGCATTTAAGGAACGAGGAGGAGGAGGTTCATGTTCGAGGAGCGTTGATGGCCCTTTTGGTATTTTTTTTTATACCACGACGGTGGCAAGCAAGCATACGGCCCGCCTGATGGTAAGCAGTCACCGTAGCCTATGGACGCCTGCAACTCCAGAGGTGTTACATGCGCGTTGACGACCCTTTAAAAATCTTTACACTCCGTGTTTTTGAAGAACCTCATACTGTAGATCCTCGGGAAAACCTATTTCAACGTTAGTATTTTCCTCTTGTTGGTGTGGTGAAAAGTTCAGTGTTCCCTCTTAGGCAAAGTTTGTTAACCCTCGCAACGCTCAAGATTCCACTTTTCGAACAACTCGCTACGCTCGTGTATCAATTTTGGAATCTTTCGCTTGCTCGGGTATTCATACACGCGGTTAAACAACAACTTTGCCCCCATGTCAAACAAATAATTATTTTCTCTCGGTTTGCGGCAGCTCGTTCCAGCATAGTTCCAGTTTGCCTAAGCGCGACTAAAGAGCAACCAAACCAAAGATCAGACGCATGTCATTGCTCGCACTATACAATACTGGCATTATTGACTGCCATACATCTTATAATTAAGTCTGCTTATATTGACTCGGGGCCGATTGCACCAAACCATCTGTCAACGTTAAAGCGTTCGCAAAATGTTAATGTATGGGATTTTTCATAGTTATCTGCTGAGTGACGTTGATCAGTCTGTTAAGTGTGGTTGGTGCAACTGACCCTTATTCTTTTTTTGTGGACTCTTTTTGTCTAAAGGAAACAACTAGAGCACAGTATAGGAATAAATTGCAACTACCTCAAACAAAACTACAAATGTGTAGAAATAGTCCACATTACAAATGTATCCTAATAACTAATAAAATTCCAGACTCTATTAAGCAAGAACCTGAAAATGCGACCTTCAAAACTAAATTAGAAATATTATTACTCGATAAATGCTATTATTCAGTTAATGATTTTTTTGATGATAATTTATAATTGCTATTTTATTTTGAATTATTACTGTACTAACTATTTATTTATCCATATAATTGTAACATATTTAAATGTATTAATAATTTAAATTTTGTGTAGGTATTTGTAAATTCGGATGATGATCGTGACGAATAATTTTATTTTATAATGATTAGCTTAGATTTGTAAGGTAGTATATTGTTATTGTATGTCCTCACAGGGCGTCATGGACTGACTTACTGAATTGTATTGCAACACCTTAATAATGACTATACAATTAATAAATGAAATGACGTCATTGTTCCCGAAAACGAAATGCTATCCTCTACTTGGACCTCTCTCTCGATCGATCATCCTTTTTGCCTTTGATTCTTAGTGATTGAAAGCTACTCAAAATGTTTTTTAAGCATTAGAAAGAAGGTAAGCGGTTTTAATGTGTCTTTTTATTGAAAAACACCTTTGAAAAATAATGCACAAATGTGTAACAATAGTTACTAATTTTTGAAAAGCGTTTTTCAATAAAAAGACTTCAATATTGTTTACCTTTTTTCTAATTAAAAAAAAACCTCACTGCATTATGGGATTTAAAAGTTGTATTCTCATTTGTCCCGCCCAATGTGACCGTCGCCATGAGGCGGAGACAAATAGGAATGATTTATATGAAGCGGGGACAAATAGGATCACGCCATATAAATGATTTATTAACAAACTAAAGGTAAATAAAAGTCATATAACAATTAACATAGCATATATTGTCACTCCCCCCCGCTGTGGTCGCTGTCCCCCCCTCCCCCGCGCGGGGCCCCGCGCCGGCGCCGCGGGCGCTCCTCCTCGCTGTCGTCATCGTCAAAGTCCTGCTCGTCCCAGGAAGCGTCGCTCGCCGATTGCCGCTCTACTTCCATTTCTTCGTCCGAAGTATCTGTGGAATAAGGTTTCAGTTAAAATATTACAGACCGACCATTAGCACTGGTAAAATGCTTCCGTATGTCAGGGGCGAAATTCTCAACTGATTCTCGTGAAATTTTGTGAGCAGGTTCGATGACTAAATAGTTTTTTTTTACAAAATGGCGAAGCCATAAATTTATTCAGTTTTAAGTTATACTCGGGTCTACAGCTCACAGGGCCACCAGTTATTTGGTAATAAAATTATTTCGTTGTTCTTTTATTTGTAAAAACAAACACGACTGATAAAATAAGATGTATAGGGACCGTGCGCGTTGGAGGGTCTGCCATCTTGTGGCTTGAATCGGAACCATAAACATATACATTTACACGTCACGTGTTTTCTTGTGTATAGTAGGTTCTGCCATCTTTTGGGCTACATCGGAACAATAAACATCACATTTACGCCTCGCGCCAAAAATCTGACCCTCCTGTGCTGCCTCCTACAGTTCACGCACGCTCCCTATCTTCAGTAACGGAGCGGGCGCACGGACGTGACTGTTATTTTAGGTAAAATGCTTCCGCGGAAGCATTAAGAAATAAGTAAGTATAGAGTACTCACTCCATACATCAGTTTTCCTACCAATTTCGTAGTCGACATTGTTATATATGTAATATGGGGTAGACCTAAGTTAACATGCGCCGACTAGAGGGTGGTTGAGTATTTTGTATGTCAGTTCCGAAATACACACGATTGAGCTAGCTCGGTATTTCATTGCTGCTCCTAGATATATCTTAAGGACCTTTCCAGTATTCCCTAGTTACATATACAATAATCTGGCGACGAGTCGTGATCGAATCAGCGAGTGCGCGAACGTGGTTGAGTGATATCTTGTGCGAACAGAATGGCAAAGATGTCGGTTGGCAAGATGGACGCGTTTGATCGGCAAAAAGACAATTGGGCGACGTATATAGACAGGCTGGAGCAGTATTTTATCGTTAATGAGGTGCAAGAGGACCGCAGAGTACCATTATTAATTACCGCGATGGGAGCAGATAGCTACGAGTTATTAGTAACCCTGTGTACTCCGACTAAGCCATCAGAAAAAACCTACAGTGAACTTGTCAAACTTATGTTAAATCATCTGCAACCGCGGCCGAGTGTTTTAGCGGAAAGATATAAGTTTCGTCAACGCAAGCAGTCTAAACATGAATCGATAGCGGATTTCATTGCGGACTTGCAAAGGCTAACTAAATATTGTGATTTTGGTACGTGGTTGGATGACAGCTTGCGAGATCAATTTGTATGTGGATTGTATAATGAGACTATTCGACAGCGGTTATTTACGGAAAATGATCTGAAGTTTGCTAATGCTAAGGGGTTGGCAATAGCGATGGAGGCAGCAGAGGTAAATGCGGCAGCTGTAGAAAGTCGAGGTCGTTCATCAGCGAATGACGCCACGGCGCCGTGTTTTTCTATAAGCAACGAAAAAAAATCAAATTTCAAGACGCCATCACGGAACAGCCGAAGTTATCCGAAACGGGACGAGCAGACCAAAATAGTTAGCACCGAAGTTAACCGATGGAGGCCGAACGGACAGCGGCCGAACAATAGTTACCGGGGACCTGTGACGTCGAGATCAGCTGACGGCAGCCGCGCGCAATTAGGTCAAGGTCAAGGGACGTGCTCAGCGTGTGGAGGTGCGCATGCGACTCAGACATGCAAATTTCGTCTTTATGTATGCCGTGTGTGTAATCAAGACGGACACTTGAAAAAGATGTGCCCCAGGTTGACAAAAGTTAACTACGTTGAGGATGAGTATTCGGAAGAGGAAACATATGACTTAGAGGTAAATCTTTCCTTTGTTAAAGAAGAGTGTTTTAGTAAATATAAACCTTATTTAGTGACCCTCAATGTTAACAATCACGATATTAAGATGGAGATTGACACGGGTAGTGCTATAAGTTGTATTAGTCCATATGTATATGAAAAATATTTTTCGAATTGTGAGCTAAAACCGGGTCATCTAATATTAAGATATTATTCAGGAGAGAAAGTTCGTCCGTTAGGCAGATTGAAGCCACTAATTAAGTATAAGGATCGCTCAATGCCGCTCGATTTGTATGTTATAGAGGATGGTAAAACTAATTTACTAGGCAGGCAATGGCTAGTTGAGTTAGGAATTATTAGGGGTTTGTTCGAGTCAGACTTGATTAATTATGTAAAAACATCGAAAGATTGTAATCTGTCAAATTTCAGTTCCAGGTTTAAGAATGTGTTCTCGGAGGGCCTGGGGAGGTACAACGGCGGGCTAGTGTCACTGCGAGTGCGGCCGGACGCGCGTCCCGTGTTCCTACGCGCGCGCCCTCTGGCGTACGCGCTGCGCGAGCCGGTGGAGCGCGACGGCGTCATCACGCCCGTCGAGACCTCCGAGTGGGCGACACCTATCGTACCGGTGGTGAAGTCTGACGGAACTATACGCATCTGCGGAGATTATAAGATAAGTCTTAATAAACATTTAGATGTGGACCGTTTTCCTTTGCCTAGGGTCGAGGATTTGTTTACAAAATTACATGGAGGTCAAAAATTTAGCAAAATTGACCTCTCGCAAGCATATGCGCAATTGGTGCTGGATGATACGGCCAAATACACTGTGATTAATACGCACAAAGGTTTATTTAAATACAACCGATTGATTTACGGTTTATCCTCGAGTCCAGGCATTTTCCAAAGGATTCTAGAACAGATGTTTGCGGATTTGTCGAAAGTGGGTGTGTTCCTAGACGATGTAGTAATTACGGGCGAAAATGACAGGGAACACATAGAAAACCTATATAGGGTATTTGAGAGGCTGGAAAAATACGGTTTAAAGATAAAAAAAGAAAAATGTTCTTTCCTGGCTAATTCAATTACCTATTTAGGTTACGTTGTGGATAAAGAAGGACTCCATACTTGTCCCAAGAAGGTTAGGGATATTTTGAATGTAACAACACCTAGTAACGTGTCCGAGTTACGTTCTTTTCTTGGAATGGCGATGTACTATGCGAAATTTGTGAGAAATATTAGCACAATACTGACACCCCTATATGAGTTGCTAAAAAAAAATGTTATATTTGAGTGGTCTCAGTCTTGTCAGGAGGCTTGTAATAAGGTCAAACGATTGTTGGCTTCCAGTGAGGTGCTGGCCCACTACTCGCCAGACCTCCCACTGATTCTGACGACAGATGCGAGCAGTGTGGGCGTGGCCGCCGTGATATCGCATGCATGGCCGGATGGTACGGAGCGCCCCATAGCCTACGCTTCGAGGGTATTGAACAGCGCGGAGAAGGCATACTCACAGATAGAACGAGAGGGGCTTGCCATTATCTATGGAGTAAAGAAATTCCACCAATACTTGTACGGCCGCAGATTCGTTTTGAGGACTGACCACAAGCCGTTGGTGACGATCTTCGGAGACAAAGCCGGGATTCCGGTGATGGCGGCCAGTCGCATGCAAAGATGGGCAATTATTTTAGGAGGCTATCAATATGATATTGAGTATGTGCACACTACTAAAAATGGAGCCGATGCCCTATCCCGACTACCGCCGCACAGGCCTGAGAGTAATCAGATGAGTGAGGAAATAACCTATCTAAATTTCGTACAAAACTTTTTGCCCATTACCAGCCAGGACGTCCAGAAAGAGACGGACAAAAATGTTATTTTAAGACAAGTACTTACATACATAAGAGGAGGGTGGCCAGCATCTTGTAATAGCGAAGAATTAAAACCATTTTTCTCCAAAAGGCAGGAACTGTATGTCGAAGGTGGTTGTGTAATGTGGGGTTATCGCATGATCATTCCAGAAAACTTAAGAGCAAATATTTTAAAGGAATTACACAGTAGTCACCAAGGTATGGTCAAGATGAAGAGTGTGGCTCGTAGTTTCGTTTGGTGGCCAAATATTGATCGTGATATAGAAGCGATGAGTCGAAGCTGCGCTATTTGCGCTGTGGAGGCTTCTGCACCACCCCGAGTTAAATCTCAACCCTGGCCGTACTACTCGGAGCCCTGGAGTAGACTCCATGTGGACTTTTTGGGACCTTATGATGGTAGGACTTTTTTTATTTTGATTGACTCAACCACCAAATGGATTGAGGCTTTCCTAATGACCAGGACAACAGCAAAGGCAGTCATTAAGGTGTTACGAGAGACTTTTGCGAGGTTCGGACTGCCAAAAGAGGTCGTGTCAGATAACGGACCGCCGTTCACAAGTCAAGAGATGGATGAATTTATGAGATTAAATGGAATAACACATACATTTACAGCACCGTACCATCCAGCATCGAACGGAGCCGCAGAAGGTGCTGTTAAGTTGTGTAAAGGAGCTATAAAAAAAGCTATAAGGGAAAATCAAGACATAGAGGAAACATTACAAACTTTTTTACTGAATTACCGTAACTGTGAGCAAGGTACCACGGGAGAAACTCCAGCTATGTTGCTACAAAAACGACCGCTTCGTTCTAGATTGGACCAGTTAAAGCCTACCAGCGCAGTAGAAAAGAGAGTACATCGCGCTCAACAGAAACAAATCGAAGCAGCAGGAGGTATTCTACCTAATCAAATGGACGAAGGGGACCCAGTATGGATACAAGAATTTAACGCGAGGGATAAGTGGGTACCGGGAACAGTATCAAAAGTAACGGGTTCTCGTAATTACGTAGTGACAAAGGAAAATGGTACCACATGTAGTAGACACTTAGATCAATTAAAGTCGCGAATAGTGTATTGTTGGCCAAACTCGATTCCGTCAGATAGCACCCCTGGTGTGTCGCCCGAGCGCGCGTCGGTGCCGCCGCCGCGCTCCCCGGCCGCGCCCGCGCCGGCCCTGCGCCGCCGCCGGCGCCCGCGCCGCTAGCGCCACCGGCCGAGCCCGCATTGACGCTAGCCCCGGCCTCACAATTGAAACGAATTAGGAAACCACCTATGCGTTATGGTTTCGAAATAACGGTTAATATTTCCTAGTTATTGTATACTTTGTTTTTCTTATTGTGTTACCTACATAAGTTCAGTGGTACATACTTGAGACAAACTTATTATGTAATTAAAATGTCATTCTTTTGTCTCAGGTAGTTACCACTCTTAACAATATTATTGAAATAAGTTAATTCCTATCTCCAGTAAGATTGGTAGTACATATAAGTTAAGAAGGGGGGTGTTATATATGTAATATGGGGTAGACCTAAGTTAACATGCGCCGACTAGAGGGTGGTTGAGTATTTTGTATGTCAGTTCCGAAATACACACGATTGAGCTAGCTCGGTATTTCATTGCTGCTCCTAGATATATTTTGTCTTTTAACTTGACAATAGATGTCGTGACGAACGAAAAGTCTAATACTCTACAATTTTCATCTAATATTATAACCGGGTTAACCGGAACTCTATTTTGATCTCCTTCTGCTTATAATCTTAACTAGTAGTAAATTGTTGAGCACAACAGTTGCGACACTTGTGACATCTAATGTCAAGTAGCGGTACTGATAAACCTGCTACTTGACGCTAGATGTCGACTACGAAAATAATAAGCGTTTCGGTAAGTAAACTGATGTATGGAGTGAGCACTCTATGCTTAGCGGCGATAGTTAACGTACCTGTACCTCATACATGAAGGTTAATATTAAATTGTAAACGTACACATTTTTGGCGGTCAAAGGGTAAACAAAAAACAACCGACTTCGGGTGTGCGCTATCCTACAATAGGTGGCGCTAGTGGTAACATTAACGTTTACCGTTGTAGTCTGACGGGTTCCTCGGCTGGCGCCGTTTGTGTCTCGACGCGCTGCGCTAGTGAGTTGTAACCTTACCGGAACACGTATTTGATACACCCATGCTATGATTCTCGCGGGGTGTCGGCTATCCCACAATAGGTAGCGCTAGTAGTAACATTCACGTACCGTTGTTGCACTTGTAGCCGATGACGGGTTCCTCGGCTGGCGCCGTTTGGTTCTCGAGGCGCAGAGTGAGATGTAACCTTCCTGACACGTTTAATAGCACAGGAGCACGTAACGATGGTAACGAGTGTGACAAGTTGATACATCCATACTATGGGTCTCGCTGGGTGGGTGTGCGCTACCCTACAATAGATGGCGTTAGTAACCACATTCACAATTTCCACTTACCGTTGTAGTCGATAACGGGTTATTCAGCGGGCGCGGTTTGTTTCTCTGCCCGTTGTGCCAGATCGAGTTAACCTTCCTGACACGTAACCAAGGCAACAAGTGACAAGTTGATACACCAATACTACAGGGAGCGTGAATGAACTGTAGACAGCACAGAAGCCCCCTATTCATTGGTGCGAAGCATTACGTCAAGTTTCCATTTTTAGATTTAAGCCACTAGATGGCAGACCCTACTACGCAAAATAGAGCTAAATTAAGACTGTAGGGGGCAGCACCTGCTTAGAAGCATGAATTGTTTTTATTTCGGTTCAGGTCACGAGCTAGCCGACCCTCCAACACGCACGGTCTCGCTGGGTGGGTGTCGGCTACCCCACAATAGATGGCGCTAGTAACCACATTCACAATGTTCACTTACCGTTATAGTCGATGACGGGTTCTTCAGCGGGCGCTGTTTGTTTCTCTGCCCGCTGTGCGAGCGTGAGCTGGAGCCTTCCTGACACGTTGAGGAGCTGGCACAGGTGCGCGCGTCTGGACAAACATACGGACATGGTTTATATGTACTTAGGCTATTTGACTATTAGTCAAATCAGTTTTTTTCAACTGTCGAAACGATTTGCCATCTATGGATTTTATATGAAACACTAGGAAATGACGTGACGGTCAAGTTACTTACTCGTTATAGTTCTATACGATTTACAAAATAGAAATTGTGTTTAAAAATAACTGCTGTCTGCGATTCTCTATTAACCTTTTAACCGCTTAGAAATGTTCATCGAGCGTGCTCTTGCCGCCGCCGGCACGAAGTTACACGCAGTTTTGTCTTATTTATCAGACTGCCGCAAAATGATCTGGATATTGTATGTCTTATATATCAGACTACGGCGGTTAAAAGGCTAATATTCTGGTGCTTTATTTCATGCATAAAAGTGTAAAATAATTTAAACACACGATTTGATGGGGATGTTGACTGTATTTAAAATTTAATTTATTGCAATTTTAAATACAGTCAATGTCCCCTTCAAATCGTGTGTAAGCTAAAAGCACAAAAATCCGTCCGTTTACTTTCTGTCAAAAGAGAACTCATTGATTTCAATGACATTTTTTTTAGGTTATATCTTTGTCGCTAAACGCTATGGCGACTAATAATACATAGGCAGCCTATCCCTTGCAACCAAAATACTGTTTATTTTCGTAGTCAACTTCTAGCGTTAAGTGCCGCATCAGTACCGCTACTTGACACTAGATGTCATCACACTGATCGAATTCCTCACAGGGGGAGCCATAAACAATTTGAATACGGTTTAAAAATCAAATGAAACTCTGATCTTCCATACCTATTGGTGAATGCGGCGAGCAGGCTGGCGAGCCGCTCGGCGCTGTGCGCGGGCATGGTGGCCAGCAGCAGCGCCGCGTGCGCGCGCAGCACGCCCGACACCCACACGCACACTGTGGCGCAGCTAGGGACAAAGTTATTAGGAATTATGTCAATGTTGCGACTACTAGCGCCATCTGTCCTTGAAAAGCGGAAATGTAAAGACTGTACAAAAAAGTTTTTGGTTGTTAAGCACATCTCAAGCTTAAAAATCGTGCTTTGGACTTGACAATAGGGGAGTTTCATCTATCAAAATAAAATTATGAGTATGTATGTTATTAATATAGTTTTTACCATATGAAATACGAATTTAATACTATTTTGTTATTAAAACATAAACACCATTTTTTTCTCGTGAGCATAGAGAAATAAATAAACATAGTACTCACTCCATACATCAGTTTTCTAACCAAGACGCTTATTATTTTCGTAGTCGACATCTACCATCAAGTAGCAAATTTATCAGTACCGCTACTTGACATTAGATTTCGTAAAAAAGTGTATTGTTCAACAATTTACAAGTAATATTACAAGCAGAAGGAGTTGAAAATTAAGGTCCGGTTAATCCAGTAAACAATATTAGCTAAGCATTGTTGAGCATTAGACTTTTCGTTCGTCGCGACATCTATTGTCAAGTAGTAGTACTGATAAATCCGCTACTTGACACTAGATGTCGACACTTATTTGTGACCGCGGTCGCTTGCCAAAAAGACGTAATTTGCTTGTATCTTTTTACGAATAACCTGTCAAGGCGTCCTTATGCCGAGCGATAAACTGGGTATAAAGTTTACCGCCGCGGTCACAATTTAGCATTAACGTACATGAAATTGAATTCAGTTTCTCTTGAAATACTCACGTGGCGGTGTGTTTGGTGGCGAGCGCGGCCAGGTGGTCCAGCAGGGGAGGCACGAACTCCGCGGGCAGCTGCGCCGCCGTGCAGCAGCATCTCCAGGAGACTAGGAGTACTCACGTGGCGGTGTGTTTGGTGGCGAGCACGGCCAGGTGGTCCAGCAGGGGAGGCACGAACTCCGCGGGCAGCTGCGCCGCCGTGCAGCAGCATCTCCAGGAGACTAGGAGTACTCACGTGGCGGTGTGTTTGGTGGCGAGCGCGGCCAGGTGGTCCAGCAGGGGAGGCACGAACTCCGCGGGCAGCTGCGCCGCCGTGCAGCAGCATCTCCAGGAGACTAGGAGTACTCACGTGGCGGTGTGTTTGGTGGCGAGCGCGGCCAGGTGGTCCAGCAGGGGAGGCACGAACTCCGCGGGCAGCTGCGCCGCCGTGCAGCAGCATCTCCAGGAGACTAGGAGTACTCACGTGGCGGTGTGTTTGGTGGCGAGCGCGGCCAGGTGGTCCAGCAGGGGAGGCACGAACTCCGCGGGCAGCTGCGCCGCCGTGCAGCAGCATCTCCAGGAGACTAGGAGTACTCACGTGGCGGTGTGTTTGGTGGCGAGCGCGGCCAGGTGGTCCAGCAGGGGAGGCACGAACTCCGCGGGCAGCTGCGCCGCCGTGCAGCAGCATCTCCAGGAGACTAGGAGTACTCACGTGGCGGTGTGTTTGGTGGCGAGCGCGGCCAGGTGGTCCAGCAGGGGAGGCACGAACTCCGCGGGCAGCTGCGCCGCCGTGCAGCAGCATCTCCAGGAGACTAGGAGTACTCACGTGGCGGTGTGTTTGGTGGCGAGCGCGGCCAGGTGGTCCAGCAGGGGAGGCACGAACTCCGCGGGCAGCTGCGCCGCCGTGCAGCAGCATCTCCAGGAGACTAGGAGTACTCACGTGGCGGTGTGTTTGGTGGCGAGCGCGGCCAGGTGGTCCAGCAGGGGAGGCACGAACTCCGCGGGCAGCTGCGCCGCCGTGCAGCAGCATCTCCAGGAGACTAGGAGTACTCACGTGGCGGTGTGTTTGGTGGCGAGCACGGCCAGGTGGTCCAGCAGGGGAGGCACGAACTCCGCGGGCAGCTGCGCCGCCGTGCGCGCCGCCGCCGCGCGGCCCGAGTCGTGGAGCACCATCTCCAGGATACTACGACACAACAAAATATTACACAACACTAATAACTAGCTGTAGCTCAAATAGTATTTTATATAAAATTGGTAAGTTGGTGGTAGACTACAATTTAGTATAAAAAAGTGTCGCGAAGTGCCCCGCCCGTTCGTCCCCCGTTTAGTCTTTTCTTTGGGAGCGCAGCAGCACGTGATTGGTATTTTTTTTATACAATTGCCTACAGCGTATCGTAATAGTTATTTTTCTACTCGTCGACTGTAATGGTTGAATGAAGATTTCGTATACCAAACTGTAATTTGGATACTTGTGATCTATACTTTTGATGTATTTCGGAACGGTTTAGTCGACTATAGTGAAATTGACCAATCACAGCTAGCCGCGGTCAAAAGGACGAAACAAAACGATAGCTCAAATTAATTATTTATTTTAGGTTGTATAGTAGAAAAAATTGCTTCATAAGTCATAAACACACATGTGACACCCTTAATATAGCATCCATAGACTATGACGCTTACCATTGCTTGTTAGTCTCCATAGGCTACGTTGGTCAAAATCGAAAAAAAAAAACTGTCTAAAAATTGAATTTAGCGCAGAGCAAGTACCAGGGCCTCATGAGTTACGAGAAGGTGTCGCTGACCACCCCGCCGGGTCCCGGCGGCCGGGACGCGTGCGAGTATGAAGGTATCGCGGCTGCTCGCGTATATATTAAATAGCTGTATACTTTTGGTTTGTTTACCTGTATGATTTTATTAGTTTAAAGTATTATTTTTGTTGACTCGTAGAAAAAAATACTATTATACAATCGTGATATACGTGAAGCGCGCGTAAAGTATCAATATAGATTGACGCGCCGGTAGTCGGTACGAAAGGTCCGTTCAAGTTTATACACAATCCGCGTAATGTGTAATGAGCTAATGAGACGTGATGGTGTGATGTTTGTTTGCCATGCTATCATTACTTTGCTATCCCGCTCGCACCCGCACTCACTGCTCGCTCGCTCTCATTCCGCAATGCTTTCGGAACACATCGGATCGGTCCGCTCGGCCGGACGGTAGCGATCGCATTTGGGTTATTCTAAATTTCATTAATATTGATACGCTTAAGGATTTTTGCGCCTGCAATCGATTTAAAACTGTAATGCGTTACCATAGACCTTACAATTTTACCTATAAGGATGCGACTAAATGATAATTTCAATAATTTGCTTGCGAGTTTGAATTTCACGAACACTAGAGTCCTAACACTCCTGGCCGGAAGGCAGCAGACCAGCTTGCACTAACTAGCAGAATAAATATGTATGCGGCACCGCGTTATTATACATTCGATAGTGATACACTAAAAGAGAGCGAACTAAAGGATGTCGAACTTAAAGATGTCCTTCTGTTCTGCAGGAAAACGTGAAAATTTGAGAAGAATAGTGGGGGAATGCCGCCAGGACAGTGTCTGCAGCTCTAATTCCAGGGAATTGGGCTGAGTGGGTGCAACGAGCGATCGACAGCCCGCCTGCTTCCGGCTGCACTACATCTACAACGTTCTGGCAGACGGCGGTTTGTCTCTTGCTGACGTATCGGCAGCCAGGTAGGACAGATAATGACGTTGTCTGTCAATGACAGGGCTTCGAGTGGGTTTGTGAGTAGTATGGCTGGGACTTGAAGAGTAAGGCTTGTTCATTGTTACATACTTGGTGTCTTTAGACTGCAGGCCCTGCATCAGCAGCCTGGTGAGGTTCTGGTTGACGGCGCTCCTGTCCCTGGCCGCCGTGTCCAGCGCCAGGTTGGCGAGCCGGCGCTCCATCGGTACCTCCACCTGGACAGGAAATATGTTCCATCACACTTTGTTTACACGTAGGCGATGCGGTCCGTAAATTCTAAATTTTGACCTACAGCTGTAATGTATTGTTTTGACACTTTTTGTTACATGTATGGAGAGACACATTGAGATTATTAAAAAATACAAGGCTCCAAAAGTCTGATTTTTTTTAACTAAAAAAAAAAGAAAATGGTAACATTCGATTTCTTATATTTTATTGAAAAATAAATCATATGACAACTATATACATAAACGCAATATTTCAGGGACAAAATAGCAATTTTCTTGATCTTCCATACATTTAGGACAGACTTATGTATAGTAATGTGACGTCACATTACAATATCATTTTGTTAGAGGCGTTTCAATCGTCGAGTGCGAGCGTCAGAATTTAACTCTCATTTATGACCTTTGTGTTGCTTAAATGCCATGAGTCCTATATAGACATTTGATCCTCAGGAAAATAAGATCTACTGACATTGTTTACAAAAAACTGTCAAGTAGCCAATGAACCGATCCTCACCTTGCCGCCCGGAGCGAGTCGCTTTCTGGTAACCCCTCCCATGGGCTCCAGGTACTGCGCATCCTTGGTGCTGGTGGTGGCCACTTTGTTGATCTCATTCGGAGTGCTGCCTTTGATCTTCGTCTTCTTGGTTTCGCCTCTGATTAGGACTTGGGTCTTTGAGGAGAGGTCTGGGGTCTGAAACAATAAAGCGAAATGTAAATTAAGTTAAAAAATAAACGTTACATATAGAAGACGCCTTTAGAGGCTCCGATGAATAAAGGCGTTTTTACTAGAGATGCCCTAAATAGTGGTTTTGGCCGAATACCGAATATTCAGCCTCTCTTCCAGTGTAACGGTATACGTTACATGAAAGTACTATTATTTAAATAAACTACATAAATAAATGAAAATACCACTTAAAACTAATTTTACAAACTAATGTTTTCAATTTTAAACATAAAAATGCAACAAGTATTCGTCGGCGCCGTTTTAGCGCTCTTCGAAAGATTTCGTAAGCAACATTTTAGCGCTCACGGTAACGAGTTCTTTTGTTTGTCGAATATACTTATGGGGAGTTGCATTAGCGGATCGCTCCCACGATTCCCGAACTGCACTCGAGATAGAACACACGTCACACGGATCATCGGTCTCTGATACGTACCTATTTTGGAAAATGTAACCGATTTGATATAATTAATATTCGTGTTGTCATCTCTTAACGTTCCTCAAAGTGTTTAGCGTCGTAAATACGTTAAATGTTATAACGCGTGTGGGAATAAACCCCAAATTGGGATCCAACGTTCGGGCTGCTATTTTGGGTGGAGGATCCACCGCAGCCACACCTACCACCAACGCTACTCTCGCCAGTAGAAGGGCCAGCACTTCATCAAGGCCGGGCAGCCAAGTACAATCGTCCACAATTGCGGCGCCCGCGTACACCACCGACGGCACAACCCAGGCGAGAGTACCTAACCGCAAAATGGATAGGATCTTTGTGTGAATTTATTAAAAAAAACCTGCGACCCATTTTTGTTAAGTGGCCCGCGTATTCCGGATCGTTGTTTTTTTATTTTATTTTAAATTAAATGGTTTTTTATTTTGCACGAATCTAGTCTATTCATTTTTCTCTTTTAGTTAGTAAACTAGACAGTAACCGTGACACCAGCCGTAGCGCCGAATATTCGAACATGTGAACATTTTGAGTGACATTAACTATGAAAACTGTTCGTTTACTAAGATTTCATTTTTGTTGCTCAGAATCAGTGAATGTGGTTACAGTCAGTCAAGTATTAATGATTTGATAGATTTCACGTCTCTTTATTGTGATCATACAGTCTCAGGTTCAAACGACATTTAGAGTTAAACACAAAAATAGGCTAGTTGCCTAGCCGTAAAATGTCATAACTGCATGTACTGTGAATTTAGTACTTTTTGCAGATTTTAGGACTACTATTTTTGTCTGAAAAAAACTAGCCTAAATGGGTAGTAAAGACATGAAAGCTATAGTAAACTTACGATTTTTTCAAAGATGAGTGTAGGCCCCTGCATATATCCTACTTGTAAGCTGGAAGGCAACAGGCGGGAACATTGCAGGGGGAGCGGCGTGGCCTCGCCCGTCGTTATGTGCACCGTTAAGTTAGGCTTGATTGGCTTCGTTGATGCCCTAAACATAAACAAACACATACAAATAACCCCCTTATTCATAAACGTGTACTAAAGTTACGATACCGCTAATCATCGTTTCTCCCTTTCCATCATAACAATACGTCGGAAAGGGACAAACGATGATTAGCGGCATTGTAACTTTAGTACACGTTTATGAATAAGGGGGTAAATAAATAAGTAAATTTTATAGAGACATTCTTACACAAATTGACTAAGTCCCACGGTAAGCTCTAGAAGACTTGTGGTGTGGGTACTCAGACAACGTAATGTATACTTATATAATATATAAATACTTAAATACATAGAAAACACCCATGACTCAGGAACAAATATCTGTACTCATCACACAAATACATGTCCTTACCGGGATTCGAACCCAGGACCATCGGTTTCGTAGGCAGGGTAACTACCCACTAGACCCGACCGCTCGTCATATAGTTACTTTATCAGTCTTTAAATGGGAAAACATTGTGTTATTACAAGCTTTTATTTAACTTGTCCTGTGTACGTTTGTTATTGTGGGTCAAATCTTGGAAGCTAAATTTGACCCCTTTCCCGATTTCCGATTGAGCTGAAAATCTGCATACAGATGTAAGTCGGGTGACAATGCAATATTATGGTACCATCGAGCTGATCTGATGATGGACACAGGAGGTGGCCATGGGAACTCTGTGATAAAACAACGCAACCTAATTGTGTTTGGGGTTTATAGATTTTTCTCGATGAGTATTAGCTGCCTGCTATAAAAGCTTGTACCAAAACTGAAATTTTTGCCACAAACTTATTTCAGTTAATGTCACATTTAATCTAAAAATATTATTCATTGTAGAAGACATGTGAAAACAAAGAAATAAATCGGGCCCAGCTGTAAAGACACTAAGTACATTTCAGCTGAAAATTTAGCACAGGGTTTAAGATGTGGTGTCATACAGTACGGTTTATTTATCCACCCTTTACTTAAATCTACCAGGATATAAACCGTGATTACCTTTTATAATGTTTTGATTAAGCTTCCGATATTTCGATGCAGTTACATGCATCTTGTTCACGGGTAACTGGAGACAGCGGGTGGGTGTCGGCGTTGTGTACACCGCGCTTTGACTACCCTCATTCGTGCGCGTCGGCTGCGTTCGCTCTCAACGTTACCACTGGTCGCGTCCACACTTGTTAGTCTATCTACGCACACCACACTCACAGTGTCACTACGCGTGTTTGATTCGGATATCAATGGTTTTTTACACAAACAAATCACGGGATTCCACACATTTGACAATTTAAACCCATCTTCACGATTGAAATGTCTGTATTTATGAATTACAATGGCTTCTCTTACCAATCTTGGTATATAGTCACCAATATCGGGAGCTCAATAAAAACAATATAAAAGGTAATCACGGTGTATATCCAGCAGTGGCAGCATGGTTCCTTTTTTATAACTTGTCAGTATACCCGTCACTTACGCACTTACATACTTGTCAGAACGTGACAAATGATAAAAAGCCGACCATCTTAACCCTACTGGTCGATTTAAGTGTAGTGAAACTAACCGCGAATCTTTTAAAACTGTTACCCACCCTTTATGAAATATTATTAAATTTAATTTAAATAAGTGAATTATACACGACATTCACCAGGACATCCACAACATTAAGATTGAGTCGACGGTCCAATGGCGCCCTCATTAGGGCGATTCTGTTTTCTAATAAACCAATCCATTTATTAGAAAACAAAATCCTCCTAATGTGGACGGCCGACTAAGTATTAGGAAAAGTCAGTATTATTTATCATTGTTAGTTGTAATACTCACCCATTTAATGTGTGCGAGTAATAATGAACCACTCCACTCCTCGTTACGGCCGCCAGGGTCAACTTTACGTCGCTCTTCTCTTTCACCTCCACATCGATCATCCTGGGGGCGTCCTCCAATACGAAGTTGTATGTGGGAATGTTCTCCGTCTGGGAAATAATTACACTTTTAAGACTTCGTTTCCATATAAAGATGAATAGCCGAGTCCACACAGAGCGAGCATACGCGCGAGGCAACTTCCTCACGCACACAACGGCCAGTGGAGACTGCTCGCTCTGTGTGGACCCGGCTAGTGACGAGATAGCGAGGTATGTGTATTTAAGAACCAATAGAATCCTTTCATTTACCTATCCTCGCTCAGCGCAGCTCTTAAATCGTTTTTTATTGGTTTATAAAAAATATATCCCTCGCTATGCATCCTCCCATCACTGGTGGAAACGCAGCCTAATAAGGCTTGATATCATAAAACTACAATTTGTAATTTGACAAGAATAAGGGGCTCCACACATGTTGCAATAAATAACATACTATTTTTGATACATTGCGGCATTGGTTTGACTGATCTAATTCGTTGCGCCTCAGTAGTCGCCAATGTGTAATCCGTTACGTCCGTAGAGCTTATAAATCATCAAAATATTTACTTACTTATTTATGGCAAAAAATAACTTAACACATGCGAAGACATATCGTCAGCTGACATCCAAAACTCACTATATGCAAGAAAAATAAGTAAGCAAAAATCAACCTTGATTTGGAACTGCCCTACCAATGTCTGCCATGTCAATATGGCTCTGAACTAGTGGGTGGATGGGTAGTTTAGTATAAGTAAGTTTTGGTTGACAGTTAGCGATTTAAAAACACAGTCATTACTAGAATAAGTTTTTGGCAAAAATTTCATTTTTGGTACAAGCTTTTATCGCTGACTGTACTTTTCTTTCCACAGGCAACTAATACTCATCAAGCCAATTCTAAAAACCCCAAACAAAATTAGGTTGCGTTGTTTTATCACAGAGTTCCTATGTCCACCTCTTGTCTGCATCATCAGATCAGCTTGATGGTACCATAATATTGCATTGTCACCCGACTTACATATGTATGCAAATTTTCAGCTCAATCGGAAACCGGGAAGTGGATCAAATTTAACTTGCAAGATTTGATTACAAACAGACAATGGTCAGGTATATAAAATATAAAAGCTTGTAATAAAAAGTAATCTCTCGCACCTTGATTTCTTTCTCAGAGTATGATATAGATTTCCTCTTCTTCTTCTTATTAGGCGTGATGTCTTCGTCTGTGCCATTCGTCTGTGGCGCCACGTCCGAGGTCACCGTCACGTCCCAAAACGCGAGGAGGCGTTCAGATCTATAAATTGAAGTTATTCATTTATTTTTATTCATATATTTAAGCACCTTAGATGTATTCGGGTAATAGAGAAATTTGACGTTTAAAATAACACTTGCACTGCGTGTGCTATCAAAATCGTTGCAGACTTGTCTTGGTCTGACTCTAGGATAATAGATAGATAGAATACTCTTTATTGGCACACCTCAGTAAAAAGATACAAGAAAAAAAAATCTTACATTTAATCATGTAATAATAATATATATTTTTTTATCCTTTTTCCTCACGGCTTCCTTTTTTTTTGTAAAAAATGTTTATTATCTTAACTGGACTAAACACAATAAGGCCTTTAGGCCTACCACTTATCTCTGCTGGTGGGAAGAGAAATTACGCGGTATATAATACTTCCGTAAATAGACTAATATGATGGAATTATAGGTAATTTTTTTATTTAGTATCCACACTGTACCCTAAGGTTGTCTGGAAGAGATCGCTCACAGCGATAAGTCCACCTGTTGCTACCTTTATTTACCATGCCTATGAAGCTTATGGTCCTGGGTTCGAATCCCGGTAAGGGCATTGATTTGTGTGATGAACACAGATATTTGTTCTTGAGTCATGGGTGTTTTGCTATGTATCTAATACATTTAAGTGTGGATATCGTCGCCTAGTAAAAAACGTATTTCGCTTGATAGCGGAACTGGAAAAAGCACAATAATAATAGATGGGAACTAGGGATTGCAATCCGGTCCGGCGGATCCGGTAATCCGGCCGGATCCGGCACTTTTCAGGAGCTACCGGATCCGGTAAAAATCACCGGATCCGGACCGGATCCGGTATAATAAAAAAAACGCCTAAATACAGCACGCGCTGTGCGTTTCAGATGAAGAAAAGGCAACGGATACGAGGTATGAAGTTGAACAGAACAAAAAACGAATGAAAAAGTTTAAATTTAGTAAGATAAAAATATATTTATTATGACGATGACTGGGAACAGAAGAGGATTTCTTCTTCTTTCATGTTGGTGGCACGATATGACGATTACATAAATACTGTAATAGAAGGAAAAATGAAAGTATGGAGATGCCATGGAAGGCATTTGTAATTTATGCTAAAGAGAAGGTTCATGTCGTGTCATAATGTTATGATAGGAGATTAACCGACTACAGTTGGGCTCATCAATATGTGTGAATGAAGAATATATGATAATATTGATAATCTTTAGTTTTCTCCGATATATGTATATATATGATAAAATATAGATTCTTTTCTATTCAAATTTAAGAGAGAATCTTTCGTCTTTACAATTTCATCCAATCTTATGCAATTTCCTTCATCTCCTGGTACATGCTACTCTACGTCCAGCCAATTCTTTATTTGATTTATGTAACTTTCCCTTTCCGCGATGGTTTTCAATCCTAAATTCTATTATTTTTCGCATGAGATCGTCGTGTCGTGTATTGTTCCTTATAATTTGACCAATATACTTTTCCATAAATTAAAAAAAAGTACATTTTATTTAAGTCACACAGTCTACTACTTTTTCGGACAAATAAATTAGAGCAAGATAATACTAGAGCGCATTTAATATCATAATTGGTTAAAAGTAATAAATAATAGTTAGCGTAGGAGTTGAAAATAGAGTTCCGGTTACTCTGGTTATAATATTAGCGGAAAATCGTTGAGCATTAGATTTTTTGTTTGCCGCGACATCTATTGTCGAGTAGCAGTCCTGAGAGTTCCGCTACTCGATGCTAGATGTCGACTACGTAAATAATAAGCGTTTTGGTACCAAAACTGATGTATGGAGGGTACAATCTATGTAATTCTTATTTCTCTATGCTAGAATGGATGTCAACGTTAGAGTTTGTGAGGAAAGAGAAGAGTCGTGGAATGTATGGGGCCCAATACATTCCACGACTCTTCTCTTTCCGAACAGACTCTACAAAGAATTCAATCAAAGAACAGTTACGAAAACTTGTCCTTTCAAGGAGCTCCAATTCCCATCCCACATCCCATCATCAGGCTTTGGAAACTAAGCAAATTTATAATTGTAAACGAAAATTTGAGCACTTTTGAATGGATAATATAATAAATTACCGATTTAAAATTTTTGTTTTCTAAGTGATATTGACATTGTGACACTTTTTACTACCAAGTTCTATTTTATTGTTAAGAAGTTATTTATTAACCTCAAATTATAGATTTAGAAATACGTATTACGCAAAAAACTAGAAAAATATGTCATTTAATTAACTTTTATATCCCTATACCAAACCGGATCCGGTCCGGCCGGATCCGGCCGGACTACGGCCAAAATCCGGCAGGATCCGGCCGGATTGAAAACCAATCCGGTTTGCAATCCCTAATGGGAACCAAGTTGAATATGTAGCAAACTATGTCTATCTTGGAAAACAAGTGTCCTTCAGTTTAAAAAACTATGAAGAATGTAGATGGAGAATCAACTGCACATGGAAAAAATACTGGACACAAAAAGAAATAAGTACTTAAGGAAATTACCACCCAAAACTAAAAAAGTTATCATGGACACCTGCATCTTACCTAGCTTAAATTACGGACGCCAAACACCTTCACAACTTAACTAAAAAACAAAATTTCTTCATGTCAACATGCTATGGAACGGAGCATGCTGAAGCTAAGAAAGATCCAGAAAGTAAGAAATGAGGAAATTAGAAAGAAAACCATGATTGTCGACGCCCTGCAACAAGCCATGCTCCTAAAATGGCAGTGGTTTGGCCACATATCTAGATATAATGACAAAAGATGGAGTCCCGCACACCCCACTGGCTCCACATAAAACCAGGCCGTTGACCACGCTAGTCGTGCCAGCTGCATTGCCGAGTGGTGAACATTTTGGCTTCACATCTTTGCTTCTACTGTTTTGTTTATCTTTGCCCTGTATTTGCTATATGTGTTAATTGATTTGATGTGTTGTCTGAATAAATGATTTCTATTCTATTCTATACAACACTGGCTATCTTATCAATTTAAGAAATACTGATAATACTCTGCCATATCCTCTGTTCATAAAAATAAAACAAGGGATACAAATTACAATACACAAAAGATAACAGCAGACAAGTAATAGTGTTGTTCAGCACAAAGTCAGCATATTATTATTATTCTTTACCATGGGGTCCCGGACTTTTGGAAGGCATGTGTGGGGCCGAAACCAATATGTGGAAGCCCCTTGTAAATAGACAATTTACTCTTAATGTAATGTAAGCCCCCCCATTTAGTGTAGACTATAAGCAAGAAAAAGGAACAAAAAGAACTGGGCTAATGGGTTCAGATACTGTGGGACTATGGAATAGACTATGGCACCTACCTTGATCAGATGTTAAAAACACAAAAAATAGGCAATGTTATTATAACACAAACTTACTGTGATCCCTTGATAACCCACGTCTTCTAACTAGTAGTAGCGATCGCCAACAGGGACTGTTTGGAGGCATTGTGTCTGAGCTACTTTAGTATCATTACCTTACTAAGAAGCCTCCACAATACAATATCTACAGTATTATTATAATACAAACTTACTGTGATCCCTCAATGACCCACGTCTTCTCACTAGTAGCAACGATGGCCAACAGGGACTGTTTGGAGGCATTGTGTCCGAGGCACTTTATTGTTGTGGCCTGTCCATCATGGAGCCTCCACAGTCGAAGCTGCCATGATGCTGTTATTATGTACTTAGCACTGGTATCCTGGAAAATAATATAGATAATATCTTTAAAACAGACTTGAATAACATCTTTTAAACCTTTTATAAATGGACAAACACAAGTAATAAAATATATGGAGTATTCCACCAGTCTTTTTTGGCTCCATTCAGCTCAGCACTGCTCCGAGCAATTATTAGGGTTGGCACAACTTGATGTTCCTTTGTGTGTACAAAATAGCCAAGAGATAGTACCATACATTAGAAAAAGACTGCATTATTTGTCCCTGAATTGCTGTCTAACTTTGGTTTTGTAAGAAGTGTCATTTCTGTATGGTAGTACTATTACTTAATATTAATTCTGTGCTATAACTAAAGAATCCTGAGCATATTCTTAGACATCTTTTTCCTTTTTTAATGCTCTATACAGCACAAACAAGGTTTAAACCCACAATTTTAAATCAGCACACACATATTAAAGGTTAATCCAACTAACAATAACAACTCACCTGACTATGAGGTATAAGTTTGATGGCACTGATAGTGCTGACTGGTTTATTCCTATTATCCATGTTCACATGATAATTGTTATTCTGGCCCTTGCCCAACTTCCACTCACAAATGTAGTTACTCTTATTACAACTAAATAAACCATCTCTTCTGTTCCAGTCCAAGGAAGTTATTTTCTGCTCTTGGGCCTTCCCAAGTTGCACTTCCAAAACTGTTTGCACTTTTGCTTGTGCTACTGAATATATTAAAATCTTCCCGCTAGTCGTTCCTACGGCTATACATTGTACCTCCTCCTGCCTGTGCTCTGTAACACTTGATTTCCACTTGTCTTTCTTCACAGGACTCTGGAATTTTAAGGTTATGTTATCTTTGATACAGTACTTATTGATAACTAAGTTTTCTTTACTTGTTCTTGGTGAGTACGTATCATAAGTTGGTACAGAACTCGTTTATAGTTTTAAAAGTCATAAATATAGTGTTTACGTAAAGTTTAGTAACAAAAACCACGTGTAAATTGACTTGCCTTGGACGTCGCAATAGTTATCCATTGCAAGCATGATGGCGGGGCCGTTAAATGAAGGTCTGGCGTGTACTCCTGTTTGAGTACATTAGTTTCTGTGTCCCATATCCTTAGTCTACCATCTTGGCTGATGGCTGAATAATATTTTCCGTCTTCGGAAAATGCCGCCTCTGCCATCTTTACATGTCAAGACAGAAGTTCTGCGACTATTCCGTAAATTCCGTTATGCCGTTTATAAACAACGTGTGAGGTCACGTGACTTGGTAAGTTTGGTGTTAAAGTTGGAAGCTGAAAACACATATAATAAATTAATAAAATGACACGCATTATATGAAAAAACTTATTTATTTGAAAATTTTAATTTTGGTAGGAGTAGAAACTCAGTAATAAGTAATAGAATATCGCCATTGAAAACATTATATGCGTAGACCTGGTCACATTTCTGACAGTAGACATTTGTAAATGTTACTAGTAGAATGGAATCGAAAAAAAGGTTTATTATAATATTAATGTTAAACAAATTTAACGATACATAATATGTATAAAAATGGTGTAAATTATATAATAAATACACATTGTCATAATAGAGTAATATCGGTTATAACAAATAATAGGGTTGCCTACAACAAAATACCATAAAGTAAAAGAGAGAAAACACTTCCCAGTTTCATTTTGAACGTCACAAACATCTGTCATGTCGTATATATTTATCCGCTGGCCACTGTCGCGATAGTAGGCGGAGTTTATAATTATTAAATTTTTCAGCTCTAACAATGTTCTCGTTCCACTTTTCGATAATATTCTTTGATATATAATTTCCGCGTTTGTGCTGTGATCGTTACGTTGACGGTGAAGTGAAACAAAGGCTGTGCTAATCGTTGATAGTTTCGTATGATGTCACAACTATATCGCGTGAATCCTTGAAATTATGAGTGTTAGTGTTGAAGCGGACGCGTCCAGCCCTCTGTCGGAGGGTCAGAGTGCGGGGTTGGACCATACTGGGTCAAAGTCATCATCGGATAGTCCGAGTCTCGATACGACTGAGAATGGTGAGGCAGGTCAGGGCGCCGAGAAATCGGAACCGAGCACGCCCAAGCCTCACCCCATGGCCTTCACGATCGACTTCGGGGCTTCCAAGCCAGTCGACAATCGCAGGCTTGAGGAACTGGCGAAAAAATCGCAGGCAAGGCATCAGAGGGTGCAGTCCATGTCTGCTGGCTTGACACGACCCAGCCCTACGGCTCAGAAGCCTCCCATGAGCGCTAAGCTGCCTCGGAAAGCCCAAGGATATAACTCTGAGGGCTACTTCTCCTCAGACCAGGAAGACAGCTGCTTGTCCGGTTCAGTAAAGCTCCGGAGCAGTCCATTAGCCCAAGAAAAAGTCCAATTCATTACCAGTCCTGTTACAAACAGACATATCAAGTCTCCCATCCATGATATTCAGCCTAAGAAAATGTCCAAGAGTCCAATAGTTGATAGTATCATGTCCAGGAGTGACAACTTCACATCCCGACAAGGTTTGAATCTGCCATTGAAGAGTGCAAATAGTTCCTACTTGAGAGATGTCCATAGAACACCAAGTTACGGTACCTTGAATCTATCATCTAGTTATCAGAGGACAATGCCAAACATAATAGACCAGAGTCCTGAAGGGGTGTTGTTAACTGATATTTCTAGTCCAGAGTTAGATATTTTGACCCCAGATAATGGTTTGTCAACTCCAGAGAAAAGTCCACTACGTAAAGTCCGAGCTCAGTCTGAAACACCAGATTTGTTGTTTAAAAAATGTAATGCTAAAGTTGAGCCTTTGTATATTGATGATGAGGTTGATGGACAGTCAAATTCTTCTACCGGTACATACACAATCGAGGGAGATAATTATACAGAAGAACAGAAAGCTAGAATGAGTATAGATAGGACTTTTGGTAGCTCAATGAATGACACAATTGAGGAAGTCTTTAGGCCAAGTAGCGAAAGAGACCCAGAATTAGTATTTGACTATCCTAACAGGGTAATAACAAAAGAACCTAGAAGAGATTCCATGCGAAGTCCAAATCTAAATGAAACTTTTGAATTGCCAAAAGTCTCTAAAGACAAAAATGTTCTAGAAATCTCTTGTTGCTACGAATCGCCATCAGAAACCGATTTGGCAGCACAAACTTCCAAACAAATCAAGTCTACCCGTAGTTACTTAGAGAAAATCAAGAATCGAGTCCGAACTATAACAGAAAAGACTTTTGCTAAGTCGCCTCCGAAGCACGGTGATGAGGTAGATGTCGGTAGCTTTACCTCAGTCACTACCTCAGGTGTATTAAGCTCTAAATATCCAGCTAAACAAGAAATACCTGTCCGTAGACGTTGTAGCCTAACCAAGTCTGAAATAGATCAAACGGATTACATACACCGACTGTCCAGAGAATCCTCAGTACCAGTTTCTTTGCCAAGCAACAAGCCTTTAGAAGCGAAATTCGAAAGCACTGCCCTTAAAAACGCTCAAAAAGCTTTAAGGGATGACCAAATGTCTGACCAAGTAATGGGACTGTCCTATTTAAGCTTAAACAGATGCAAGGGTGACAAGACGTGGATACAGGACTGGGCGGAGAGTGTTAAGAAGTACAATAACCACACATTGGGAAGGAAGGAGGACTTGAATGGGACTTTTACTGTCGACGGCGAGCGGCCGCCGATCAGCCCGCGACACGTTAAACGTGAGTAGACCTTGTTGTGTTTGTTTAAGATTGAATTTCGTCTGGCGATTGTTTTGGTACATTTCAAACGTTGTAGGCCACATTATCTATCTTATTCCACCGCATCTTCCATTCTGTAGGTTGACCGTAACTTAGCATGCATGGAAATGCAATTATTATGAATTGAAAACCTAGTAGTAAGTCTTCGTGCCTCATTCGCGTTTAAAGCCGCTTTGACCCGCGCTGACCTTTTCAAAAATCCATCCTACCTGTATACATACAGCATAATAAACAGGAGGCTTAAGTACAGGAGCGCGGTGATTACCCGCCTTTTTCTAACTGTATTAATTAGAGAGGGACAGATCTATCTCGCGACGCTCCAGTACTAAGCCTACAGACTTAAAATTGTTATAATTATAGCTTAAGCAACTAGCAACCTTTTGAATATCGAAGCAAACAATTTAGTTTGTGCAAGAACAAGTTCAGAAGCTTAGAATACAAATGGAACACGCAGAACTGGTCACAAGAAGACCTTATCACGACGTAATAAAGTTTAAGAAAGGTCAGTTACTAATTCCGTCAAAGGTACTTTATTTTAACTAGGCAAAATGTCAAGAACATAGTACTATTGTTCTTAATTTGTCAAACCAGCAAGCCACAGCCCTAGAATTGGGCAATCTAGTCACTTTATCTTTGATCACTTAACCCACTTCGATAATATTTTGGCTCAGAACAGTCCGTTTTTAGGATAACCTTGGTTACAAAACTTCTTTAATGCTAACCGGTATGTTTGTTAGTGCTGGAATTATGAAATTTTATGTTATGGATGTATTAATAATAGTTGTATGCAAGGGCATGGTGTGTAAATAACTATTTCTTCATATACCTAAGCCACAGAATAAATAATAGTACTACCGTACAGAAATGACACTTCCCACAAAATCGAAGTTTGACAGCGATTCGGGGACGAATTATGCTGTCCCTTTCTAATGTATGGCAGTATCCCTTTCGGCCATTTAGGGTTGTCAAAATTCAAGTCATTTACTTATCTGTGGTTGTGCACGTATAAGGGCGTCAAATTGTGCCAACACTAATAATTGCTCGGCTCGGAGCTATGCTGATCTGGACGGAGCCGAAAAGAGGAGTGTCGCTCCGCTGCCTAAGCACCATTTCTGTATGTACGTACCTACAGCGAAAAAGTGTACATAACCTTTTTTTTAAAGATTTTTTTCTATGGGCCACCGTTTAATAATTATTTACGAATAGCTAAAAAAGGGAACCTTCAGGGGCCCACTGATTACCAGTTCGCCGGACGATATCGGCCTGTCAGTTATTCGATATTGCCTTTACGAATAACTGACCCCTTCCCTACCTGTCCCTTACCTGTTCGTTCGTTCGTTCGTTTATTTTAGATTGTTTACAGCACCATTCCGTACTACTACCAAAATTTTCTTATTATTTCCTCTAATTGGCAGTTTGTTGCACTCGTTTGGTAAGCAATTTGGGATGTTCGTGAACTGTCCACGGAAGCGTAACAAACTTTCGTATTTATTATAGGTATTACTTTTTACAACAATTACTCATATCTAAACTATATCTTAATTTCGCAACGGAGGTGGCGCCCTTCGGAAATGCACCTTACACGTTTACAGTAGGGTTGAGAATGGATTGCATCACGTTATCTGCATCGAGATAATGCACCGCTGTGACGTCATGCGTTACTTCACTGATAAAACTTAGGTGTATTGTGTTTGTGCATATTATGTAGTATACATACATTAATACAATATAGTGACGTTGCAAGGTGAAAACTGAATTAGCTGCGATCGCGAATGATTTTTTTTCTAAAGACTTTTAATTACGAGAACAAACGATTCATAAATAGGGATATTACCTGTATTTAAAATAATTTATTTCACACCATGCACGAAGCAAAACATTAGAAATATAAAAAAAAACCTAGACCGCAGTTATTTGCAGACCCAAATTTATTTTATAAATCCGAAATAACTATAAAGAGTAGGTAACTTGACCGTGACGTCATTTTGCTGTATTTCATAGAGATTCCATAATGGCTGGTCGTTTTGAGAGTTTGAAATAAAAAACTGATTTGACCAAGCAGTCAACTGCCCTATTTATCATAAGTCTATTCTTCTTCCCGATTTGAATTAAATACTAAATTATTTGTTACCCGATACCCGACAAAATTTTTCTATCGCTCTCAGATTTGGATATAGTACTAATATCGATTCTCAAGCCGTCGAAAAGATAGTAGAATCAGTGGGGCGACACTCCTCCTTTCGGGAATTCTCGACTCCGTTCGGCTCAGCATTGCTCCGAGCAATTATTAGGGTTGGCACCTCTTGACGTCCCCATGTCTATGTCTATGCGTGCACGACAGATAAGAAAATGACTTGAATTTTGACAACCCTAAATAGCCGAAAGGAATAGTGCCATACTTTAGAAAGGGACAGCTTGATCCGTCCCTGAATTGCTGTATTCGCTGTCAAAGTTCGGTTTTGTAGGAAGTGTCATTTCTGTACGGCAGTACTATTATTTATTCTGTGGTAGAATTGAGAATCTCCCCCTTTTTAAGTCCATATAGCTCCTAAATTTCATTTGTAGGCAGTATTAAATATGTAAATCACCATTCAATGACCTAAATAGGAAATCAGCGGAAGCGCTGCATACAAAACATATGATATGATAATGATAACATATACTCGAGAGCAATAAAACTGGTCACTATATACAGAAATTTCCGCGCATAAATAGGAAATTGCTAGCCAGTGTAATGTAAACAAGCGATCGAAGCGAGGCTGTTTAGTAATACAAGGCTAGCAATGGTTATTTAATCGAGATATATGTATAAATAAGAGGCGTTTCATTATCTTGCATAATAAAATGACAGTTAGGTACCTATACCTACGATGGCTACGATTGATCACTCGCCATCAGATAAGTACATCAGAGCGGCCAAGGTGCTTACAAATATCTGAACACGCCTCTATTGTCAAGGCATTAGGTGCGTGGTCAGATATTTTTGAACACCTCGGCCGCTCCGATATATCTGATGGCGACTGATCAACTCATTACCCAATCATCTTGCTTTTTACCATTTGTATGAGAGAATGAGAATGGTTTGAGTGTGGTTAATATGGTTTCGTCCACGGCTAGATATATAGAGTTCACGCTACGCCACTGGACCACTGTGTAGGATGAAATAGTCGTTATCTAATGGAAGCAATTCAGATTTCATTAGGTCGTATAACTTGTTTGTTTATAATTTGCCATTAACGATAGATACACCTAGAAATACTCTGATTTAGTAATAAAATAAATAAGGAAAGCGTATGCTCACGTGCGTGGCGGGGAAATTTAAAGTAATATTTGAGGTAAACGGAGGCAAAAATATGGAATTGTGTTTTTTTTATTTCCGTTAACTTCAGGGGTGCATCCCTGAGCTTAAATTAAGTAGCTTTCTCAGAGACACCGGTATTCTAATTAACTCAATTTCGGAGATAATCAATAATTAAGTTTTTTTTTATAAGGCCCTTATGAACGTGTACACTTGCCTTAGAGCCTGTTTACATATTGATTATAGTTCGTTCGCGTTAAGAATGCAGTAAAATCAGTATTGTCCGCCGGCCTAGCGATGCTCGTACCCAATCAAATCGTTCCAAATTAAAAATTCAAGTTCACAGTGACCAGTTGCAGGCATACTTTCTAATTTGGAACGATCTGATTGGGTACGAGCATCGCTAGGCCGGCGGACAATACTGATTTTACTGCATTCTTAACGCGAACGAACTATAGTGTTTAGTATGAGTGTATACATTTGCTACTAAACGTAAGTACTATCTCGGACGATCGATGTTCGAAATGACACTGATATGTCACAGTTTTTCAATTGTTTGGTTGAATTAAATGTAATGCTCGTGTTACAACAACAATTTAAACGTACTCACCGATACCCCGAAGTTAACGAAATTCAATAAAAACACGGTGTATAAGGCAAAATATGAATCATTTATTTATATATTGTGCATTACAGGTAATGAATACAGATGTTATAATCAATTTTTGTTCTCTGTAACATGTCTTGCGACGTACAATAATTATAGCTGCCTAGCGCATGCAATATTATTAGAAATATTTTACATTTTCACTACTTATATTTTATGATATTCTATAAGTTTTAATTAATAGTAATAATAAATAATAGGTAGTTCTATAAGTCAATCATTAATTTGTCAAAGTGTCCATCATAAATAACATATCATATGTAAACACATCTATAAACATATCTTTGACGTAGACTGTACTAACTACACTTTTCAGAAGACATACTTAATTGTTGTAGAACAATTTCAAGGATATCAAAGAATACTTTTTATTTCGGCTCTCTAAAGGAATTCTTGTTACATTTTGGAAAAGTAGAAGAACCGACGTGGACGCAATTCGTAGTTTTGCGATCCTATAGTAACTACATCTATTTACACATACACTATTCTAACATCCCGTCAGGTGGTATGGGGAATCTAGGGGACCTCACTGCCCTAAGTTAACCTAAATCTAAGCAAAATTTTGCTCATTACTGTTCGCCTGACACCATATGGTAGGGATAATTTAACACGTCTTCAGATTCATTCATCTACGGAATAAAGATAAAATTAAATGGTTTAGGTATACAAAACCAGATACAAGGGCAATATAATTGCGCAAATAAACCGTATAGTGTAACATCAGAGGCAGCCTTCAAACCAAATCTCATTCTGTTTGTACTTCAATATTTTATTGCCTTATCTCATAAGGATGTTAGTAATAAATGTTCTAATCTCCATTTTTATGAGCGCATTTCACGTTTATGTTCGAATTGAACTAGCACTATCTGCAGAGGTAGTCTTCACTTCGAACTGAACTCACTTCGTGGTTTGTTATGGTGGCTGCGTCTTTTTCGTGAGCACACCGGGTGCGTGTGCGTAGACGTGCACCTGCGCAAAAATACTTGAACCGGATCGGGCATTCTGTCGTTAAGAGGAAAGAGGATGGCCGATTGTCTATACAAACGTAGTCCCCATTTTCCTTTCTGGGTGTCTGGTATCTTTTTTTATTATTATTTACAAATCACAATATAATTAAAGTTTCGCCAAACTGTAAAACAGTTTGTTGGCGATGCGCTCCAACTAAACTAAAACAGCAATACTATTTAGGTACCATATATCGACAACAAAACTGTTCCCCGGCCAATAATAAACCGTATTCCGACGCAATAAACTGTCATACAATTTGTCCGGTAAGTAATAAATACGCCGCACGGCACGCGTTAAATGAATCGACACTTATTGTTATTTCCGCGAATAAAGGTGCAAATTATATATTAAAGTCTATCTGAGATCAAAATAGGGTTTACTATTGTAGGCAGGTAAGTAAGTACATAACATTCTAGGAGTTACTATACGTAGATTAATATTGTTATCTGGAGGACTTTGTTGTATGAAAAGGTGATTTCGCGAGCAATACTAAAATTCAATAATTTCAACTTCAAGATCACTATTTAAATAGCACATTTTTGACAAGCCACAGAGGGCAGGATAAGGATCTATATATTCTATTTACATATTACTTAAATGTTGAAGCCGTGCACGCACACTTTACGCAAGCTGTGTGCCGTCTCTGATAAGGAACTGTATATTACAACGTGCACGTCTACGCACACGCAGCCGGTGGGCACAGGGCTTTACCCGTCATACCAAAACTCTGCCTTCCTGACGCCACGCCAATCATCAAGACGAAACTCGAGACGAGATGGGTTAGAAAATCAGTTAAGGTCTACGCGGATGATGTTGCGAATAAACACTATGTATTTTATACGTATTAAGTTGCCTTCATGATTTATTTATTATTTTATTTATTTATTTATTTAATCTTTATTGCACAAAAGAAAAATTATTGTACAAAAGGCGGACTTAATGCCAAAAGGCATTCTCTACCAGTCAACCTTAAGGTAAGGTAAGATTGTGGGATGATCAAGAGTATTTACTTAGTACGTATATATTTTTATTATAAGTATGCCTCAACTCAACGTCTTTCAACTGTGGACTGGACACAATACCTCAGTTACAGATAACTTCTATAAGTAAAGAGCAACTCACCGTTACGAGTATCTCAGGGTTTTCAAGACCAAGTTTAACCTGGAAACCTGGCCAGCCAAAGGAACCCATGAAAACTTCTTAGGTAACTGGTTACAAAACTCCGGTTACATACGCGGCCGAAGAGAAAAAATCGCAATAGGGTCGCCATAGTCGAAGTCTTGTGGTAATCTATACATCGCTACAAAGTACAAAGGCGCCCAGTCGTTCACGCTAGTTTTCTCTAAGGCGTAAACAATAAACAGTAATGAAATACGCCGCTACAAATACGGGAACAGTCATAACAATGTGGAATGGGGAAGGTTTCCAACTGTAACAGGCGTGGCACATCTACTAAATTTCCGTTACAGGAGGATACGTCTTAGCTAGTGAAAAAACCTATGTGTACGATTCCCACCAAGCTGGAGTCAGGCCGCGCTCAAGCGCATTTTCAATGTCCCTGTATGTGTGCGTAAATTATGTATGATTGGCAGAAGCGACGGAGTCCGTGCGGAGCCGTCCGGCTTGCGGCCATACAAATGTGAAATGCGCTCCGACTCCGCCCGTTCCGCTGGACTGGATTTCTTTCGATACCCCCCGTCAGGGGCGTATGATGGGCCGCTTCCGCCTTCCGGCTGCGGCGGCTGTTGCGGGTCGCTTCCCACCGACCGGTGGGGAGGTCAGTTGGCCGTCTTTTGGGGGACAGTGTGTGTTGCTGGTGTAGGCCAGCTCTTCGCTACCGAACGTTACCCAACCCCACGACCCCTAGCCTGGTGATATCGTTTGAGCGGGCCAGGTTTCGGGGCCGCGGTGAAGGCGACCGGTAGCTTAGCTGGCGTGTGCGGCGTGCTGGTGAGGCTGTGTCCGATGTGTGTGTTGTGCTTGCTCTGCTACTGGTGGTGTAGGAGGGATCGGGGCAAGGCCCGTTCCGTGTGAATCATACTTAAGTTACCAAAATTCCCTTTTAAATATATTTAAAATTGCAACCTAAAACCAACACGTAACAGTTCGTGCCTAAGAATCAATTTGTTTAAGAGCCTTTGTTTATAGTCATTTCGAAATAGCATGTTTTTCTAAACGTTTAACCGATTTGGCATAGTTTGCATAGGTAATGCGTTATGATTGACCACTTAGGGAGAAAGCAAATTTTATTCGAACCGTTTTCTAGTTGCCAACTGAACCATATGGTTTAATGTGTGGTTATTGTTTTATAGGCTTATGTAGTTCTTATTCTCCGCTCAAACATGTGGCCGAGTGAGGTTACTATTCGACTAGTTTTTTTACTATCAGTATTCATATAATAATATCTATAAATATCAGTATTCAAATATCGAGCACATGTCGGATTTTACAAATGCATCGACGATACCCATTTTGTATGGAATTCAATAATGTGTGTGATTATTGGCACAAACTATCACCAGTAGTTCACCATGTAACGTTTATATTTATGTTCCATTAATCTACATATTCATATTTTGTGAGTTGTGACACTGTTACACGAGGTGATTTAGTGTAAAAAAACCGTCTTGCCAATACTTAAATATATAAATCATCTATGTTTTAAGATATTATGTATAACAATATTCATGCATACGACGGATACATTTTTGGTTTTGACTTATTTTTACTTTAAGTACTACGTAATAAGCCGCTTATGTAGCTTTATTTAGGCAAACCAATCGGATTATACGAACGCCTCACAATTCATAGTAGAACAAATACAATCACTACATAGTACAGACTGTGACATGTGTAGGTGACAGAGTGTAGGTGTGTACGTGTATACGATTTTTATCACATGATGGCAGGCACGATTTAGGTGCGGTTGCACCAAAACGTCTGTCACCGTTAAAGGGCCAACACATATACCCACAATACCCAGTGGGTATGTGTGTTGGCCCAAAGTGTACGCTAAATTTTAGTGAATGGAAAAATCATACTCCACTGCTCAGTGACGTTGATCAGTCTGTGAAGTGTTGTTGGTGCAACTGGCCCTTATATTGAAATTGAATACCTATATAAGGCTACTCTGATAGTAAGCTTTAACGCCAGAAACCTGCATATATTAATTACCGTAAGCTGGGTACGCGACACGATACACGCACATACCCGTTAATTAACCCGTCAAATCTGTGTAACGATCGTGTCCGGCAAAACTGACGATGGTGGCGTAAATTATCACATACCTGTCCACCTTCTGGGTTCCCGATAAATAAAGTTTTGACCAGCTAAAAGGAATCATCGCCATTGATCAATATTCACGATTTGATTGCGATTTTAGGAAAATTGGTTACTTTATGCGCTTATCTAATTAATGTTTTTTTCCGCATTAAATAACACTTTGGCATTCATTTCAAACATAAATATCACTGTTACAACTATTTTACAATCTTGGCTTGTGATGTTTTAAATTCTTGCAATACTCTTACAAAGTTATTTTAATATCTTTGCATGGTCATATGTTGGTACATACATATGTAAATCTTTCGTTATACGGAGCTTATGTATGTAGGTCTGTGGGTTGTAGTTTGTAATTAATATTAAAAGCATGACGTAAAATTGAGTAGGTACTTACGCGATACGATACCAGTCAATTTTTTTTTATGTAGCTTGTGGTTTTTGGGGATATCATCGGCGTAACTAAATCCCACAGACTTCGCTGGCTCGGTCACCTACTCAGAATGGGGGAGGATCGCGTAGTCAAGGAAGCGTACTTGAGGCGACCAACCGGCCGTCGACCGATCGGGCGCCCCAGGTACCGCTGGTGTGATGTCGTGGAGGCGGACCTGCATCGGCTGAATGCCGATTCATGGCAGGAAACCGCGCTGGATCGGGACAGGTGGCGTTCTCTCGTTTCGGAGGCCAAGATTCTTTTTGGATCGCTGAGCCAAAGCAGTTAGTTAGTTTTTAATTTCAAAATATAACCATAATTTAGGACCCATTTATGAGACAAAAGTGTTCGATCGCAGTCTACAGACGTCATTGGTGCATATTGGTATAAAGAAATATCTGATGTATCGAGCAGGGTTATATTTTTAAAAAGACGGGCGTTTTTTTAATTCTTATATAATGTGTTTTGAAGATATATTGAATGTTCACAGAAATTTGACGTTTTCTGTGGCACTTCCTCATTTTGTTATATACCTACTGCGAAGTTAGCTTGGCCAGACTTTATGCCCACGATTACTTTACATTTGTACCCTCCACTGCAAGACGTAGTATAAAGCAGAGTAATAAGAGTAAGGTGTAATGTAGTGTTCAGAAACGCACATGGCCTGTGAAATATGGAAGTTCACGCGGTAAATGACCGCGCGTATGATTCCGGGTTCAACATGACCAATCGATAGTTGAATGCCTTTGTAACACCGAATGTAACAGCTAAAATGTGGAATGAACTGTCGCCTGCGGTATTTCCGGAGAGATTCGACCTTCAAACATTCAGAAAAGAGCTTACTCCCATTTTAAATACAGGCAACGCACTCACAAGTCTCACCACCCCTCTGGTGTTTCTGGTAACCGCTTACCATCAGGCAATTCGTCTGTTCGTTTTCCTCCTATACCATAAATAAAAACATCAGGTGGTCAGGTAAACACTTAAAACCTATCAATACAGTTATGACTGTTTTGTTTCTGACTATAATATCAAATAATATGTTATACTCGTAGTAGCAGATATAGAAATATATTTAAAAATCGACCTGCTTTTATTCTTCTTGAGTACAGTAAAATTGTAGTAAGATCTTTGTCTCGGATGTCTTCCATTAAGACGAAAAGTATTTTATCAACATGTCGATATTAACTTAGACATTGTTTTAATTAATATATGCCGTAATTAGATTTTTTTCAAACTGAATTCCTTGAGGTTACCGGTTTTCTACATTTATTTTTGTAATCTTATCGTTTTTTTTTAACCGGTCATGAGCGAATCTCGTAATACCCAGGACAATTTTTGCGCCTTTGAATTTGGAACTTTTTTTATTTCTATGAGTTAAAAATTTTAATTTAGTTTTGTAACAGTTTGTCCGCTCGCCGGGACACAACGTTAACTAAATAGATCGATGAACTAACTGTTCTTTTATTTTGCAGCCCGCAGCCCGCATGGCAGCGCGACTAAAATCCCTAGTCCTGTGGGGACTTTACTACATAGGCAGACACCGGTAAGTTGAAACTTTAAGTTATCTACATATTTGTATAACAGTGGGAATATATCACATTAGATCACGATGGGGACAACCAAGTCGGCAATATATGAGCACATGATTTCCTGAAGAACCCCTAGGACTCTAGGTACTTTTGTTACGAAAACTAACATATGAATTGCTTTTAGGAAACAAGTCCAAGAAATCTCAAAATATTCACTATGTTTGTGCCAATCAAGTAGCAAGATGAAGGAAAGTAATTTAGAACCTAATTTAATTGTTAAACATTTATTTTCTTAATAAATATTATATTTAACTTCGTACTTCTAGTTTTTGTGTAGTATATCTAGTCGGAAACAGCAGTCTCTGCGCAGTCTGCGCCAACTTTTAGTTCTGCAGTGCAAAAATCAACGTTATATTTTCATTGACATTTGACGATTAAGCTGACATCACCACACTTTGTCATTCCAAAGTGTGTGCAGAGTTAGCTTGGTTTGATTCTATACTCTGTATCTTTAGGTATTTCAATAAAAGTAAACAAAATCTACCTGGCTCCTTAAGCCAGTTGGGGGTAGATAGAACATTACATGATCAAATAATGTAGGTTAAAGTCAAGTCGTTCAGTCACAGGTCACAGATCCAGGCGGTTTTGTATTTTGTTGGTTAACCAATAAATTAGAAACCCGATTAGTACAAATGAGTTTTTCGTAACTTATGTATCTACGCATCTACGGATTATTCTTCGATATGACTGCTGAGGTGCTGAGGGTCTACCCGCCACAATGAAAAAATCAAAATAAAAAAATCTGCCTCTCCATCGCTCGAATATGCAAGAGCGACAGATAACGAAAATTTTAACCAAACCATACATCATGTTTATCCGGTATCGTTTTACCGGTTCGTTCATGGTTCGTCCTTTAAAGTGCGATTCGGTAATGGGTAATACCTACAAGTAGGATGTATGCTTGTTTACTACCGACGGGATATAACAAAACAATTGTATTAAGATTACTTAACCAGATTAATATAATTGAAGTTTCTCTGCGAGGTAATTATGCAAGGCGTATGTGGAGTGGAACAGAGAGGGAAATTTCTCTTCGCCGTTTTGGTTTTGCAAAGGAACTTGTACTGAACTCCTCGATCTAGAGGTTTTCCGGCTGCATCTAAAGGTTGGCGCCCGCTCCAGCAACCGAATCCTAAGCACTGGCGCTGGCGCAG
This sequence comes from Cydia pomonella, assembly GCF_033807575.1. NCBI lineage: Eukaryota > Metazoa > Arthropoda > Insecta > Lepidoptera > Tortricidae > Cydia > Cydia pomonella. The sequence continues at coordinate 10,123,323 of NC_084726.1, forward strand.
GTGTTTATGAAAGAGACTGCTGTCTGATTTCGGCGCGTTCCACAGAAGGATCTACTTTGTCGGGGACGGCGCGTTTGGCATGTATTTTAGCCTGCAGAAATCTGTATTATATACCGTTGAATTTAAAGTTATCATGCTTCTTGGCTTTTTTAGAGGTTTTCATAAAATAGGCCGGTGGGAACTAATTGAAGATGGTGCTCGTCTAATTAGACAGAGAGACAGAAGTAAATGACCCCATGGCATGCATCCAGACCCTTTCAATTATAGCCACCTAATGTCCTTGTAAAAGGACAAATTTAAAACGAATTATGAATTAATAAAAGAAGGTTCCAAATTCAAAACTGCAAAAATAACTCGTGAGACTTAGGAGGGTGTATCGAATCCACAACAGAGGATACAGTGGAAGAACAATTCGGGACGAAAGAATGAGTTCTATCCCCAAATAACAAAACTACTTCTGCCTTACCAATTTGGTTTTTTAATGACCATCTTTGTCATTATCATTTCCTCAGTTGACTTCCCCATTGGAATTTATTTCTTGCATTATTTATTTAAATTAAAAGGCTATAATTCCTTTAAACTCGACTACACCAGTGTATTTAATACACCGGGCGACTAGTGCTCTCGCAATAAAGCCGAGCTGGAATTCAATTTAATGGATTGCAGAAGCGACTTCCTCGCTAACAGTTATTGAAGTTAAAAATAGCACTGAAAGCACTGAAAGCACTGAAAGGCTTGTACTTCAATGTTCGTGAAAAACTTGCGGACTTTGCAATTAATAATTTACGACAGTTTTTACGACTTTTGTGTAATATCAAACGTTCGCTCGTGACTTTACAGAAAACTACTCCCAAGTAGCACACGGGGTGGGAAATAGCTCGTATATCATATCTATTTAGATACTTAAGTGAAATATATAGCCATGACTAAGTTCTATATAGGTGGACAGAACCCATATAGACCCAATATAGACCAAAAAGGAGAAAAATTGCAGCCTATTTTTGGTTCTAAATTGAATCCATAAGAGATCTCTCGATTACCTTAAGTGGCAATTAGAACTATGGGTGACAGTTATGCGCAGTGAACGATTTATATTGAACGAATGAATGTATTACAATTTCAGTTCGGTCAAGGAGTGATAAATGAGACGCCCAATTTCCTTTGAGTGGCGTGGCAACAATTAAGACAATAAGTTGTGTTTTTTAAAAGTGAATGTGATCTGCCATTTTAATTTTGGATGTACATATCTATTTGGTAAAGTGATGAAAAGTTCACGTTATACAGGAATTGAAATAAGCACAAAATCCTTGCGAATGATTTTTTACTGTGAAACTATAGTATGGTTTCTTTGTAAATTTCGATGCGCCTTTGATTTGATCCCGGAATATTTAAAAGGAGAGTGCTAAATCAAATGAGGAATTGATACTGATAAGAAATAAAACTGTTAAAAACCTGACCTAATGATTGTAGGTTACGTACAATGTTAAAGTAACATCGTCACAACTATCAAAGGTCTGTGATTATGCGTCAGTGTGATAAAATTCTGTTTAAAATAATTCATTTTCAAGGACTCCATTTGTAAACATGGCGGAACAAAAAATATTTTACAGTGTTTATTTTCACTTATTTGTTCTCTATTTAGAACTATCCGGTCTGAAAATCACTTATTTGTCTCTTGCGAGTGGCAAAGCAGTGAATGCTATTGACAGAGGAGGCGCCACAATAGGAAAAATAAATCTGGGGGCAGGGTAGTGCCCCCGCCAAGACGAGCAAAGCGAAGCGCATCGCCTACCTTTTCTAAAAGCGCTTCGTCGTTTTTTTGAACCCTCATAACTTGGGTTTGGATTATACCAGATAAACCAAATTCTCGGGATATAATGTCAATAGTGGACTTATTAAGTAAAACAATTCAGATGCATAGCTCTCATACTTAAGATTTTGTTCGTATCGGAAAAACCCCGTTTTCGTCACTGACTCACTGATGATCACCAAAACCCTTGGGGTACTTCCTGAAGTCCTAGGAAGCAAAAATTTGGTATAGTTTTTCCTATAGGGAAGGATATAGAATAGTTATCAACCCCAAAATCACCCGTAAAGGTGAAAAGGGAAGGAAAAGGGCATTAGGGGGAATAGAGGAAAGTTTGTAGGGGGGATCAGTAAAAAAAGAAGATTGTATAAAAGATGCCCCCAGATACGTATTTCGGGATTTTTAATAGTAAATTTCCCCCAACCATTATATATGTATGTGATAAATATTTAACTATTTGGTTGTACCCATTGGTATGTATTTCATTGTAATGTGTAATCTTCTTATTCCTGTAATGTATTCGTGCACTACCTGTCACTAAAGCTTCTTGTTCTTTTTATCCTGCTACCCTAAGGTTGTCTGGAAGAGATCGCTGACAGCGATAAGAACGCCTGTTGCTACCTTTATTTACATTGTAAATCTGTTACTGAATTTTTCTTCTGACGTCCAATAAAGTGTATTTACTCTACTTACTTTACCATTTATATTAGGGGATGGAAGATTGGCATGCTTATGACAATACACAAAGAAGACACTTACATACTTAGTGAATAAATTTTGCACCTTACGCCCATGTGACAGTAGCGACACGGCCATGCCACATATTTTGACTCTTGTTGTAGAGTTTCTGAAGTTAGGGCTTGTAGAGTTAGAAGCTTGTCTCTACGAGAAATCTGATAACATTTTGACAGTGCGAGCCTTATGGTTTCGTCTTGGCAACATTTTCATGAAAATGTTTTTGATAGGATATTATGTATATGACCTAATTTTGGAACTGTTAGATCGTTAGTGGTTTGAAATAAGTGAAAATAACTGCTTTTGGTTTTCAAGAACCTCCTATTGAGACTTAATTATGCGTTGGAGTGGCAATAAGAGTATTTCTAGCCCTTAAAGTTGCAATCACTTTAGGTGCCAAAAGGGCCGTAAAATTATCTCTTTAGCCACTATTGGTGATATACTACTCTATTATACTAGTCATTTGGAATTAAAAGTTCCAAATAAGGGTATGTTCCCACTTATATGTAGAAGTTGCTTATAAGTGACTTTAGGGCCTTATATAGCACTATTGCTTCTTATTCAGTGACAATTAAAACCTGCATGCAACTTTCAGTAGCAAAATCGACTTTACCCAACCATAAGTAATAAAGAAGAAACAATAAACGTTCCTAAGCAACTACAAGTGACAGGATGAACTCATATACAATTTTGAGTTGTATTTAAAGGTATAAGTTTTATCAAACACTGTTAAACCACTCATTTAGAACATAAAGCTATAAGATAAGCTGCAAAATTCACTAATGTGCTGCTTGGGCTTGCATGATATATGTTTTTTTTTTTTTTTTTTTGAAAAGTTTGTTGCGTCATTTGAAGACACAGGGCCCTCGCTAGGGATACGGGCGACCCTGTGCCCGAGGTGACATTAGTGAGGGGTTTTAGTGAGTTATGCGATGCCGGGCCCGGCATCACCATCAGACGAGAAGCAATGGTGATGCTCAGTTTAGAGGCCCGGCGTTGTTCTTGTGGTTTAGCTATAAATGGACCCATGGTCCCCGCATTGATTACGGGCGGCCATGGGCCCAGGTTGAGTTTTGTGAGGTTGAGGTTGATTTTTGAGATAGGGGGTTTAATTTATAGAGGGGTTGATTTGAGTTGTTGAGAGTTATGTTTAATTGTGTTTAAGATAGGGGTTTAAGATGGTGGTAGAGAGATGGTTGATTTTTAAATTGGTGAAATTGGTTGTGGTTGGAGGGACCGCAGTAGAGATAAATAAAGGTACTCGACGGACGCTGCTGCCCGTCCGTCGGTTTTCCCTTAGTCGCCTTTTACGACACCCACGGGACGAGATGGGGTGGTGCTATTCTAACGCCGGCACCACACGGCGGGCATGATATATGTTATTAAAATATATTTCTAAAAAGGTTTCAATTAATTAACCAATATACATACTAAATAATAAGTTTATTTCGAAAAAAATATGGCTAAGCTAATATGGTATAAAATATCAATAAAAATAAAATTCCTATGCAATGTGGTTCACTCGAAATGATTTAAAGTTTTTTAACCCCAACTGTTAACATGTTACAATGTAAATACATTACTCATTTAAACAAATACACCCAATAACTCTTCTGTAGACAAGCAGACGCTTAACACGTGTCTAACTTCAAACAAACACATAAAACAAGGCAAAGCCAATCTTACTACTAAGGAAATAAACACTAACACGAGCGCAAATGTTGAGTTATTTGAGTAAATTCTTGCCGCCTTTTTTCAATTAAACCACAGACAAGGAAATCTTTTCCACTTATTTATTAGTCTGTCACGATTAAAATAACTGTATGTATTAGTCATACTACAGTTAAATAGATTTTTAGATAAATTACTGTTTCAATCCACCTGTTTCACGAATTAACACTGAAACAATGAAAAGATAAGATCTTAAAACGGTTGGCCGAATGAATGATGCCATAGTGTGCTGGAAAAAAAATAAGATCAAGTACGAATTCCGAATGAGTCACCTGTCAAACTTTCGCGGTAAAAAATGGCCGACTAAAATGGCGATGGAACGGCGTACGGTGAATCACTGATCGTGGTTTGTTTTTTTCTTTAGTGTGCAATGGCTTAGTAACTGAAGGTGATGATTATTTTTCATCAGTACACCTACAGTTTTTGCCACAAGCTTGGAGGAGCACACGGCACATTTTGTTTGCTGCTGACTTTGCCAGTAAGTAACTTAATATGATGACCTTCGAGCAACACTGGAAAGACAGTCGGTATTCGCACTATTTCCCCTCTGCCGAAGCACATGCCCAACTGGGCATAGTGCAGTGCATGTTGTGACTCATCCGTACACAAAAAGAGATCGAAGTGTGCAAGATTTGTCTTTGACGGGTGTCATTTTCTATGTATTTGTGTCGTCATTACATATTGGATTTTGTATGTAGTAAGTGAGAAGTTCGGAAGACTGCGGGTCACTTCTGGATGAGATTGGCTCGGGACCGGGATAAGTGGCGTACTAGAAGAGAGGCCTATGCTCAGCAGTGGGCGATAAAAGGCTGATATGATGATGATGAAGGGAGAAGTGCGACTGTGTGCACGTTGCCCCCCGCAAAAAATGGCAGAATGGTTTGTACGGTAAGATATCGCTTGGGCTCGTCCCTTCCGACGTGTCGGAAGCCGGTGTTGCTTGAAGTGCTACACGGCAAAAATGAGTACTTAAAATAAATAAATATAAATATTATAGGACATTATTACACAAATTGACTAAGTCCCACAATAAGCTCAATAAGGCTTCTGTCGAGTGCTTCTAGAAATAAAATAAAGTTCCAAATTCAAAGGCGGAAAGGTTGTTACCTGTATATTAGTGTTTAGTACGAAATCATACTTTTGCTACTATCAGGCGAGTCAGGTCATAATGCCATCTCGTCCACTCTTGGTTGGTCTTAACAAGGGTAAATGAGATAGCAATATGATCTCAGTCCCCAGTTAGTTTTGCGGCACTCGCACTTAAGGAAAGGAAAGAAAATAAATATAATACGAATATTTGAGCAAAAAAAATCGGAGTGAAGTACTAATTTGCGGTAAAGGTTGAATCATGTATGTTTATCGTATGACATTTTCTAAATTTAAACAACTAATTATTTATTTTTAAGTAATCATTATTTTTTCAAACGAAAGTCTTGCTATGATTTTTATCAAAAAAAACTTTACAAAATAAAGAAAGAAAGTCTGAAAAAAAACTGAACACGAGACTTTTTTCCTTCGCAAATTCACAATGCGATAGTTTTTGTCGTATTACTTGAAAACTTTCACTGAAAGAATTCTAATGTCCTAGGCCAACGTTATTTCACGGTTGATTTTGATCGATGAAGTGAAAACGATGAAAAAATTGCATAATGCGATATTAAAAATGATATAACAGATCGTAAAATCGAAAGTAATTTATTATAAATAACTTATTAGCGGATTAGCTTAGCAATAGAACCAGTGTTTCAGTAAAGCAAAGTAAGGGTTAAAAAATGGACTCTCAAAAATTCGCTAAATTTATTTTTAACCCATTTGAAGACTTCATATACAATGTGTTCATGTATCCTTACCTTACCACGAGCTTGACACTGACATATTCGCTAACGACTACGTAAAACAACTCACAATGCATCTCCCTCGTATTGACATTGGTGCAAGCGAGATGCATTGCGTTTGAGTTGACGCATATAGGCCGCGTAAAACTCATGGTGAGGGTTATGGTTTCGTACGATGCTGACAGGGGTGGATACCATACGCTGCTTAAAGCGTCATGTCCAGAATCTGTCTTCCAATACTCCGTGACAACATATAGTCTGGCAAAACAACTTGTCAGTCAGTTAAGAACCAGGAAAACTATAGTCATCCCTTTCTTTTGGGAGCTAGTACTAGCGTAAGACATAGACAGTATGATACTCTCTGTCTACCATTTCCTCCTGTCTACCTCTGTATTCATCTGGAAACGAAGGCCTAACTAAGCTACGTGTACACATTGACTCACACTGCAGACCCGCCAATCTATAATAATATCTGGCCTAAACCATGACACGAAATCATACTTCTTAAATATTTACGACCCTTGAATTTAATGCAAATTATAGCTTTCAAATGTAACACTGCATTGTTCTACATTGCGACAGTCTGACTCATTCCATCTTTACAAGACCATTATATTTTGGACTTACGTTCTGTATTAAACTTCATACAAGGAAGGTCTAATATAATTGGGCGGTAGGTTAGCATACCTATTTCTATTGTGACAGTCTAAGAGGATTGTGCGATGCTGTGTCATCGGTTAAAATTAAATCGTGGCTATTGACAATTTTAAGCTGTTTCGAAGTTTCTGAATTAATACATTTACGATTTGCGGCTCACACAGAGATTTTACTTTAAGTTAGTAGTAGTAGTAAAACACTTTATTGTACAAAATATAAACATTTGTACAAAGGCGAACTAAGGAATAAGTTCGCCTTTGTATCGGTCAGGGATCTCTTCCAGTTAACCTTTGAGCAATTCAGGAAGAATTGGAGAGCGGTAGACATTAAAACGTACTAAACGGCATAAAAAGAAAACATTTCATTTCCCTAAAGGTAGGTAAACCTACAAATCCTACAATATATAGATAAATAAATAAATATTATAGAACATTATTACACAAATTGACTAAGTCCCACAGTAAGCTCAATAAGGCTTGTGTTGAGGGTACTTAGACAACGATATATATAACATATAAATATTTATAAATACTTAAATACATAGAAAACACCCATGACTTGGGAACAAATATCCATGCTCATCACACGAATAAATGCCCTTACCAGGATTTGAACCCGGGACCATCGGCTTCGTAGGCAGGGTCACTAACTCACTACCCAACAGGCTAAACTGGTCGTCAAATAAATAATATGGGAAAACCACATTTTTTTTAAATTTGCCTTTAGCGTTAAGTTTAAGTTCCAGATGACTTTTAAAAGAACAAAATGGATTTTATCATTTACCTCTAGACAAGTTATTACTCCTAGCTAGATACGAGTTGAAGTCATATTATGGTGATATCCATTTTCGGTTGATCAGAATATACATTGATTACCATGTTGCTCTGTAAAGAGCTAGATAGGTCATTTTAATATAATTCAGAAATATAAGGATCGATAGTTCGATCATTCCTGATACTAATGTTATAATTTTTATTTAAAAGTTTAACGAGACTAGAAGGTGATATATTATTTTACTGTTTGATAATGATAATACCCCTCATACTCAAGTTTTATAAACATTAATCTAATAAAACACGTACTATTCCTGTCATGAGGGCTACATACTGAAACCAATAACACGGTCTTTGCCCTTAAGGGGCTGTCAACACCCAATGTCTTTGAAATTGATGTTACTTAAACAGTTTTTTAAGAAAGACTATTTGTTTTAGTCAAGTAAGAAAAATATATGTTCATATTAATTATATTTCAAAGACCGTGGTTGTACTCGATACATGATTGAACGAAATCGGCTCGATAGAAAATAATTGCAAAGATAGGTCTTAAAATCACAATTAAACGGTTCTATGTCTTTATTGTTTTGACTTATGGGTCTGCAATTAAAATCACAATTTCAAAACATTTATATCTAAACCGCTAATGAGTAAAATATTACATTAATAATCCACTTTTTTTTATTTAAATAATTTTCTTATTATTCCCTTGCCCAGGCCCAGTAACATGCGACAGTGCTTTCTCATTTACTCCGATACAAATAGACAGTGTGCGCACTTTAGGTATTGACAGCCTCTTAAACTAAATCACAATTGACTACCAGATACCAGATACCAGTATAACACATAACACGTAAGGTCCGTGTTGAGAGTTGTCCCCTAGCAATATTAGTTTAAGTGCTTTAATACTTATTCTGTTACAGAATTGCTGTAACGGCTTTGGTTTGTGTTTAAATTGTTTTATGACTTGGTTATTTAATCTTTTAAGTTTTATGTCCATGTGCCTTTTTAAAGAACAAAATCTTAGTTAGATTTGAAATTTATTGTAATATATTATTGTGTCGCTTGTTACAATTTATGATCCTGGTTGGTCGAAATAAAAATGATCTAATTTAATTTTAGGGTTGTCTCGATAAGTATTAGTTGCCTGTGGAAAGTAAAGTACATTCAGGGGTTAAAAATTGTACCAAAATTTTAATTTTTTTGCGAAAAATATATATTTTTTTGGCGAAAAATATATTTTTAGTTAAGTAAAGGGATGAAGGCTATTGGGAAGACTTGGAGCGAACTCAAGCACGAAGCTCGAGACCGATCCAGATGGCGGCGCACTGTGGACGCCATCTGCCCCATCTAGGGGACATAGGACAATCAGTCAGTCAAGTCACTTTATGAAAAATATATCTGTAAAGAGTGTAAAAGGGTGGTTTAAAGTTAATTAGGATTATTGTTAAGATCGTGGAGAATGTAGTTAGTGACTATGTGAACGAATTCGTAACTTAAACATATGCGTGTAAGTGAACGTATTAGTAATACATAACTCTATAAACTAGCTGCGTTCAATAAACTTGCGACACTCATTACCTAAGTCATTATACTCATTATAATCTAATCGCCCATTATCATAATACTATATAACCGCTTTACATAAATACCCGGTTTACATTTTAAAACTAACAAAAAATAATGGGAACATCAAATTAACGCGTCGATTTAAGAAGTCATAATTCACACCAGAAAAAAGTGTCATTCCAATAGCATCAGCGAATAAAGACCCAGATAACCAGTATAGAGTTTTTAAGTAACTTTGCAACCGACTTGGACAGAGCAAAGTGAATTGTGTCATTATAAACGATGACCAATGATGAGCATCATAGGCTAGGTTCCCCGGTTATACAAAGATCACGTTAAAGTGGTTTACTCGATCAGCCAACCAATGGGAACGTGCAGAAGCCATAGACAATAGTAAGTTCGGCGCGGGAGTCGGTCAACGATCTATGACTCACGAGATGGATGATGTTTAAAAAGTTAGGCATGTGGCTAGGAGGGTTCTGGGGCCCATTTCTAGAACGGTACGAGTCTAATATTATTAGTGTGTTGCCATGGTAACCCATACGACTTGACAGTTCGTAGACTAATATTATTAGTCTAATTCCGTTAGAGAAATGGGCCCCTGGTCATTCGTTAGGTTTGTGAAATACATATATAGAATAGACTTAGATATCTGTCTCATTCAGTTAATAACGTCTTCAGAGTAACTAATCTTCGTTATAAACCATCACTTCCTACTGATGTGATATCAGAAATGATAATAAAACTTCAAGTTCGTTTGGCCTCTGGGAGAAATTCAGCCGCAGAATAAGTAATAGTACAGAAAAGAAACTTCCTGCAAAACCGAAGTTTGACAGCGAATCAGGGACGAATCCTGCTGTCCCTTTCTTATGGATGGTACTATCCGTTTCGGCTATTTACGGATGCCAAACTTTAAGTCATTATCTTATCTGTGGTCGTCCACGCAAAGGGATATCAAGTTGTACCAACCCTGATAATTGCTCGGAGCAATGTTGAACCGAACGGAACCGAGAATGCCCGAAAGGAACAGTTTCGCCCCCCTAACTCAGCCTATAATTGTAAGTCCCCGCGCACTTGTGCAAGTACAAATTTAATTCGTTTTTCGTAGTTTGGAACTCTTATAGACATTAAAGAAAGCGCAAACATTGCCTTAGGTCTTACGTAGATACCTATATGATTTACTGGTTCATAATTTGAAAAACAAAATATCTTTGCAACATAGCTTGGCTAGGTATCTATTGATTTGTTCATTTCATTTCACAAACATAACCATTCTGCCGGAACCCTAACTGAACTAATCACGTCTCAGTAAGTAATCGAACCTTAGTTAACGGAGTTTTCATTATAATACTTATTTCAGGCGATGACCAATCGGCGCGGGTGACGTTGGGAAACTGTTTTGTAGGGCGATTGGAAATATCGCTGATTAATTGAGAACTAGGATGTCAGTGTGTACAGTGGCCATCAGATATATCGGAATGGCCAAGGTGCTCACAAATATCTGAACACGTGTCTATTATCAAGGCGTAAAGGGGTTCACTGATTAACAGTCCGCCGGACGGTATCGGCCTGTCAGTTGTTCGGAACTGTCAACTTTTTGTTCTAACTGACAGGCCGACACCGTCCGGCGGACTGTTAATCAGTGGGCCCCTTTAGAGTGCTTGTTCAGATATTTTTGAGTGCCTCAGCCACTCCGATATATCTGAGATTACTGTACAAAACGGTCGTGGTATGACAAACATATGTATTGGGGTAATTTAGCCTGCTTATCCTGTAGGTGCTTGATTATTTCAAATTAGGCAGGCTGATGGGAATCGAGTTTTATAGACGCTCTGCAACTGGTACAGAGCCATAAATATCAGATTCGTTGAACAACATACTATGTAATTCAGGTCTCTGTGGCTTTCGGAGTTATTGTGGAGAAGATACTAAACCACAGCTCGCAGCTCAACCACACAACGGCCGAGGCTAATCATTTTCGCTGACCGTAAAAAATCGATAGAATAAGCTCAGTAACTTTACCCGTACCACGTTAAAGTACTGACATATACGCTATCGTCTATTACTTAACTTACTTTCTATACATCTCGCTCGCACTAATTGGTCAGTCCGAGCGAGATGCATAGAAAATAAGTTACGTAGACGTTAGCGTATATGTCAATTTTGACACTGTCAGTGACTCGTAAGGGTACCCACTTGATAAAGTAAAGCCAACGAACAAAGTAACACCATTTTACTGCAGTTAAAATAAAATGTAAGTACATATACAAATACATACACCGCACCACACTTGTCATTCATCAAATTGGCTGCCTTAATGATTTTGTTTATTTACATTTGAAATCGTGTCGTGCGCTCAGAATAGTCACTCGTGAGGTTTAATGCCATTGGCATATCGGATTGGAATTCGATGGTAAAGAATCGTTAGGGTCATCAGCGCAGATTTTCTATGTTCTGTAAATGTATTACCTAGCACTGAAATCCGATTATGTGCAATAAATTCTGTGACGCCTGTAATCATAATTGGGCCTGTATGTACTCTGAAATATTTTTTTGGCAAAATTTAAATTTTTGGTACTTACAAGCTTTTATCGTTGACTGTATTTCTTTCCACAGGCAACTAATACTCATCGAGATAATTCTAACAACCCCAAACAATTATTTTGCGCTGTTTTATCCCATAGTTCCCATGGCCACCTCGTGTCATCATCATCATGCAGATCAGCTTCATGTCATCATAATATTGCATTGTCATCCAATTTACATATGTAGGTATGCACAATTTCGGCTCAATCGGAAATCGGGAAGTGGGCCAAATTTAGCTTCCAAGATTTGACTCGCACTACCTAACAGGGCAAGTTAGATAAAAGCTTTAAAAAAGAAAGATGTGGAATTAATTGTTGTGAGATATTTTATAAGCTCTAATCCTTTTTTTTATGTATAAACACAGTGTAGTGGAGCAGGTTGTAATTTAACTTATTGTGCCAAGTTTTTGCGAAGTTATCTTTTGAAATAGTGTTAATTTTAAAAATATCGTCGATTTGGTAACCTTGCTCATAAAAGATGCATTGAAACGTAAGAATTTACATATCGACAAAGCTGAATTAACAAACGCGACTAGCCATGAAGCATTCTAATTAGAACCCTTTTGTCATAAATTTAAAGTTTATTTTCAAATGAGAAGTTAGTTGCATTCTGTTCGGATGTTCAAAGAGAAGATTTTAGTATAAGAATATACTCTTTTACGTCATGTTAAGGTTGATTTCAGTTTGAAATGCAGAAAACAGGACACAGTATAAATATTCAGCAGACAATTCTGGGAAGAATATTTAAAGTGGTCATACAAGCTGCATTCGGGATAAGTGTTTTTAGGAATTGGGAATAACACATTATATATAAATTACTTAGAAAAAATATTCATAAATGTATGGTTAGAAATAAAAAAGTAAATACGATCAAGTTCAACATTTCACTCTTGTTGACACCATCAGAAAAACAGAATATGCTTTGTATGTATAATACGAATGTATAAAAGATGCGTTCACGCAACCTAAAACTATTTTTTATATAAAAAAAGTGTATTCTAATTCTTTATCTATTAGGATTATTTCCAGTTGAGTCTTGATTACAGTATTATCATAGAGATATAAGTACATAATTACTTATTTATCTATAGATCGTGTCATTCATGAAGACGCGTGCCTTGTCTCATATTGTCCTGTTATTAAAGGTTAGATATGACAAATCTACGCGTCATCGTGGATGACACGAACTATATGGTATTATTGACAAATAGCGACCACACAAAACCTTAATAAATTATACACCTGAACCTTCCTCAAGAACCACTCTATTGATAGCTGAAAACCGCATGAAAATCAGTTCAGCAGTTTTTGAGTTTATTATATATGTAATATACAATACAGACGCGGAGATGGAATTTGTTTTATATAAGGTGTAGTGAAGTGATCATCCTGGCTTTACTTGAAAAAAGACACATTATTGATTGTGTGGAAACATTCGACCCTCAGCATTGAGGTATACGACGCACAGAGAGAGATATATTTTTCTGCAACTCTGCTCTGGTTTACAATTAACTGTTACAAAGTGCAGACTAATTTGTACTTTATTTGCCAACTGCTCCCGAAAGTTATAATTTGAGCTAACTAGTGGTGGCCTCGACTTACTTTGCCGACCTGGATTCGTGTGCCAAACGTTTTCAGTATTTGTAGCATTCGGACAATTGCTTCTAACCTTTTAAACGCCATGTTTTAAGCAGGATTTGCATCCGAATACTTAACTTTTTTTTAATAAGAAAAATAAAAATAAAAGAATTTACTTTCACAAAAAAAAAATATAGCAACGATCAACCAAAAAAAGAGACAAGTACAATAGGGACAATAGGGTGTAAGTCCAATATCTAAGGTTGTTGACTTCTTTACCTCAAAATTCCCACTAGAGATGGATCCTGAGTAGGTGCCTGAAGTTTTGATACTTTTGATGATTACTAACTTTTTTTATATGTTATCAGAAATAATTTTCGTACTGAGTTTTGGATGTTTTCCTAAAACCATCGACGATCACATAATGTCATAGACCTTTTTGGCTCAAAAATACACTATTAGCGAATATTAAAGGCTGACTGCCATGCCAACGGTCGGGCAAGACTACCCTGCCTACACAAAACGGCTTATTTTTATAGGATATTCGTTAAACTTAAGTCCTTTTAGAAGCGAGGGATGTGAAATAATACTCCAACACGAAATGACTCGATTTTATAAGGAATTTATCACATATAAGTCCTTTTTAGAGTGGACAACTTTACTTTTATGCACAAAACGTGCTATCGATCTAAAGAATGTGCGCTGCTGAAGTCCTTTTGGAACGAATGGTAGATTTTGGAGCAGATCCAATGTAACACTCGTTATACAATGTGGGAGATTGATTGCGTATCTGTTTTCCTAACGAATTGATGACAATAAAGATATTGTGGGCGTGTAATAGTTGTAATTTGTAATAAATGTATATGGTTTAAACTGTAGTCGTAGAATCTCTTCTTTTACCTATTGCCATGGCTACCTAATTGACGGACTATTGTGTTAAGTGACGGATACTTAAAGCATTTAAAGTGTCGCACATTTTATTTGAATTCGATTTCTTCGTACATTGTAGATGGTAGATAAACTGCTTAACAGAACGTGACGTACGCGTTTGCGTTAAGTCTCATTTTCAGACATAGAAATCCGTGGGGCAAAATTGTTTGACAAATAGGGAGCTCCTGTATCGATAAACTCACTATCGATGCTAGTTCTATATACTAGTGTTCACTCAAGGGTTTGCTTGTAAAAATATGTTTTTATTAAGAGTAATAAAATAATGAAATAATAACTCAATGTACTCTCCTTCGTTTTTAAGACAAGACAATTTTATAATTTTGTCTGCTCATTTTGTATGGGACCGCGCTGGATCGGGACGGGTGGCGTTCTCTCGTTTCGGAGGCCAAGCTTCTTTTTGGATCGCTGAGCCAAAGCAGTTAGTTAGTTGAGTTTCCAAAACGTTCCGCTTGGCGTGCTGTTTCTAAATCCCATACTAAATGAGATTTAACGCAAACGCGTACGTCACGTCACGAAATCGAATAAATTTACACTAGGGGCTCAGAACTGTCAGTTAAAATTAGGCAAAGCAAGCAAAAACGTTTCAGCTTTGGCAAATAATAGCTTTGTGTGTCAGTCCGAATGCTCGCTGTGCATTTGAAAAGATTGGATAATTAAAATCATATTAACTTTTTTGTCATTTCACTTTTTTGTAAAAATTACAAAATGGCGTATTTCGACTCGGAGGTCTATCTACACAAAGAGCTCATAGAGCCACTATATAGTTTTATAATTTTCGTAATTCAAATCGTATCACATCTTGAACTTATTCCCGACTTTTGTTTAATGTTTATGCAATGATAATGAATTGTGTTTGTTATGAAAAGAATGAACGAAATGAACGAATTAAAACGAATGTCATCGTTTGAACTCGATTGAAGCGATCGTGACCTAGAGACATCAAAAGGTTGATGCAATACTGATCGTAATAACGGATTCTAATTCAATCAAATTCTGACTACATTTAGAACGCGACCTTGAGATGGGAGCGAGTTCTGGTTGTAATACTTGTGATGTGACGGGATTCGAAACTTTTATACAATTTTTAATACAGTGTTATTTATAGGGCCCTGTTTAGGGATTGCAAACCGGATTGATTTTCAATCCGGCCGGATCCGGCCGGATTTTGGCCATGATCCGGCCGGATCCGGCCGGACCGGATCCGGATTGGTATAGGGATATTAAAGTTAATTAAGTGACATATTTTTCTATTTTTTTTGCGTAATACGTATTTCTAAATCTATAATTTGAAGTTAACAAATAACTTCTTAAAAATAAAATAGAACTTAGTAGTAAAAAGTGTTACAATGTCAATATCACTTTAAAAACAAAATGTGAAATCGGTTTATATTTAACCATTCACAAGTACTCAAATTTTCGATTATAATTATGAATTTGAGTAGTTTCCAAAGCCTGATGATGGGATGTGGGGTGGGAAATGGAACTCCTTGAAAGGACAAGTTTTGGTAACTGTTCTTTGTAACGTTGACATCCATTCTAGTAACAAAAGAAGATATATATTTTACTTTTAACCCAAATGATATTAAATGTCGTACGCCGGAAAGGTACATCATAGTAGCTACATATAAAACACCCTATCACCTGTACTAAATGTATTGTACACCTTTGATGACGAAATAATAAATGATTGATTGATTAAATGCGCTACAATATTATCTTGCTCTCATTTTTTTGTGCGAGAAAGTAGTAGAATATATGATTTAAAAAAATGTTGTTTAGGGATAGAAGGGCAAATTATAGGGAACGAAACACGACACGGCGATCTCGTGCAAAAATAATAGAGTGTAGGATTAAAACCATTGCGGAAACGAAAACTCCCTAAGAAAAGTTACGTGGATCAAGTAAAGAATTGGCTAGGCGTAGAGTAGCACGTACGTACGAAGATGAAGGAAATTGCATAAAATTGGATAAAATTGTGAAGACAAAAGATTCTCTCTTAAATTTGAATAGAAAAGAATCTATATTCTATCATATATATATATATATAATCGGAGTAAACTAAAGATTATCAATATACATATATATGATATGCTCAACTCAAGTCGGTTAAGTACCGCCGACTTAATCCTGTTCATTTGTTTAGTTTTAATCTGCTATCACATTATGACATAACATGAACCTTCTTTCTAGCATAAATTACAAATGCTTTCCATGGCATCTCCATCCCTTAATTTTTCCTTCTATTACAGTATTTATGTAATCGTCATATCATGCCACCAACATGAAAGAAGAAGAAATTCTCTCCTGTTCCCAATTATCGTCATAATAAATATATTTTTATCTCACTATATTTAAACTTCTTCATTAGTTATTTGTTCTATTCAACTTTATACCTCTCATCCGTCGCTTTTTCCTCATCTAAAACGCACAGCGCGTGCTGTATTTAGGCGTCTTTTTATTTTATCGGATCCGGTCCGGATCCGGTGATTTTTACCGGATCCGGTAGCTCCTGAAAAGTGCCGGATCCGGCCGGATTACCGGATCCGCCGGACCGGATTGCAATCCCTAGCCCTGTTCAACCCTCAGATAAATCAATGCGATTGGGCCAAAAATATAGAAATCGAAGATGGCGTTCGAATACTCGAACTGACGGAATAGCGGAAGTTTGTCATTCTCGCTTTAAATTGTTTATCTGTGTGTATGACCCAGGTCCACCAAAACCACTAAAGTTCCCGATAAAACTGCGCTACATAAAATCGTTGTTCAGGTTTTAATGTGGAGTTAGGTCCAGAAATGTTTAGGCTGTTAGTTTCGCATTGAACGTAATTTTATTAGGTACATTACTCAACACTTGTTTACTTGTTTAGAACAGTAGAGTTTAGTTCATTGACTGTTACAAGTAAGAGATGTTTTTTAAGGTCAACTTTTGCATGCCGTTTGCTTTACCCATTTACATTACTCCAATAATTCATGTAGGCGTTCTAGCATTTAATTAATCGCAACAACATCTAATAACGGATAACCTACAAAAACGAGTCAGTAGTTCCGTTTTATACGTAAATTTATTTAATTAGCAATAACAGGTGGAAAGGTGTGGCTAACGCCTTATTTGAAATGTATGACATCACCTTTATATTTGTTTTTAACTAAAATTGAACTCTGTTTTTAGAGATATAAAGTTCATATGAGCGCTCATCGTAGACCAGACGAGGTGTGTTGGCTGTTTGCAATTTGAAAATGGAATGGTATTTCTCGTTTGACATTAAAGTTTGATATTAGAACACTATGGCATCGCATAAACTGTGACACATTCGAATGGGCATATCTCGTTTTACGTATGCTGTTAACTTTATCTTTATTGCTTTAGGAATAGAGTCGTGATTCTAATAACAATCTGAAAGAGATACAATCTCGCGATAGTTATCCTGCGAAATAGTTGCGTTCGTTGTTTATTTATTGCAGTTAGCTTTCAGCTAAGCAATATGACATCTGTGGTTTTCATAATAAGGTTTAATATTGATATTATTTCAAGGTACATTTAGATTACTGTCACTTTCCAACGATTTGCCGTCGAGGTTTTGGTTACGGTCTAAAAACCCACACGACGCTCATCGCAACTACTTTAATGTGCTTAATTTTATGTGAATTAAAAAAAGTTCGCAAAACTCGTCAAATAACTGTGTAAGTGTGTAACTGTATCTAAACGTCTTTTTCAAAAACATAAGGCCGAAAATAAAGGTCTTCGAACGTTTAGAGACAAATAAAATTGTCTATGGTTCAAGAGCACTAAGAGTAAAAAAGTTGAATGTCAAAGGAACGCGGGAAAAATGCCTTTCCCGCGCTTTTTAAAGTCATTGTCACCCGGATGCGACCTATAGTTATGACAAACACTCATATAGTTTTCAACTTTATTGTGTGAACTGAAAAGTCGATTATGGTATGAAAAATATTGTGCACTTTGCACCTTCAAATGGTTATAATTTGAAGTTTTTTGTTGCCTTCGTCATAGATTAAGGTCGTGGGATTTAGTTGTGTAGACGCTCATTAATGTATTATTTTACTAATTATTAAATAAGGTATAATATTTTATTAAATAAGACTTAAATAAGGAAAACTTAGATTCTCTCGTCAGAACATAATTTCGTTAAAAAACATGTATTATGGTACGATTTACAGCAAACACTGTTTTTTGAGTGTCTAGTAAATTCGTAAATTCTAGTAAATGAGGAAGGACATAAAACAGAAATAGAGAAAAAGCTTGTCAGCCAATTTATTCCCCTAAATTTACGTATTAATGTACTTAACGGTTAAATAATATATTATTAACGCATCCACTTATCTTGAAGATGAATGATTTCCTCATCATTTATGCGTTTATTACACTTGAGAGAGGAAATGTGTCATAACTTGTTACTTATTCTTGTTAAGTATGTTCTCAATAGCAACTTTGTTTTTTACAATATGATGCAATGATGAAATGGTGTTTAAACAGCACAATTTATGATTATGATGCTCTCAATGCACTCAATGTAACAAAAATTCGCTTTGGGGACGACCATTTCTCCATACAAATCCTATAATGTTAATATCCAGGGAAGAAAATGGGGACTTAAATATTTTCGTTTAATATAGACTACGATTGTATTATGGAAAGGCGGTTTCGGGGCGGTTATTTTAACAACGTTAAAGTGTTCGTGTATAGAGTTCGCTGGGGTTTACCTCTCGATAATCAATTAATATAGTATTTTATGCAACAGTTGTATAAGAAGGGTCAAAAAAGGCGAGTGGCGTGAGTTACAATGTGAGCCGGAGCCGAAGGCGTAGGCGAACATTGTAAAGGAATACGCCACGAGTATTTTTTGACCTACTTATACAACGTTGCATACAATATTTTTCCTACGAGTCAACAAAAATAAATCTTAATTTAGGTAAACAAAGCAAAAGTATATAGCCAAGACGCGCGAGCATACCTTGTTACGTGCCCAGCCCGCCCCGGACCGCGGCCGTCGGTCCGCGACACCTCGTAACTCATGAGGCCCTGGTACTTGCTAAATTAAATTTTTGGACAGTTTTTTCTCAATTTTGGCCACCGTAGCCTACGGAGACTAACAGGCAACGCTAAGCGGTCTTCGTAGTCTATGGGTGTTGCTATATTACAGGTGTCACATGCGTGTTTCTGACTTATGAAGTAATTATTTTTACTATGCAACCAAATGAATATTTTGTAAGTTGGCAGCAGTGCACTTAGTTTAAACTGTATTCGTTTTGGTTTTGTTAGGTTGGTAGCCATTAATCGCAGTAACGTTATAGCGATTAAAAGCACAAGAGCTTTTATGAGGAATAGACAATATAGACTTTTCTTGAAACCTTTTATCTATGTTCTTATATTCGTGTTAATGAATGCATAAATGACAGATAACAGTAGAGGAGTAGGAAAAGGCATTAATAGCAATGCCAATGCATTGCAATGTAGAAATTGTAAACTAGGTATTCTCGAAATTTAAACTTTGAGCTATCGCGAATATCGATAATCGAAATTACGTTATCCCCTCTGATGGGCGACGGTAATCGGTAATAGTTAACCATCAGGCGACTAGTCTGCTTGTTTGCCTCATATATTATTAAAAAAATCCGCCTCTCTATCTGATCGAATATGCAAGAATGATAGAAAGACTGATAACGCGGTTTCAATTATAGATGTTCGCGGTAGAACCTCAGATTTATTTGAAAATATTATGTCCGTGAAGTTGACCGCCCCAAATTGAGTGCCCACAAATGGCATATTTAATATATGTATGTAGTTTGGCAAGCTATTTTCGTCAGTAGAAAAACGGCAAATTTAAAATATGTAGGCGCGAAGGATTGCCCTCCCATAGAAAATTGGAATTTCGCGCCTATTTCTACTGACAAAGAGGGTTCAACAATATATATCGTTAATTCGTTAGTTCATAGTATTTTCTATTTTACTTTTTTGTAAATTTCTGCTTGGTGTATTGCTTTTTAGAAGTTCTTGATTTTTTTAAGGAAGTTGCAATAAGCACTAAAAATTTACAAAAATTAAAAATACTGTTGTGTCTATTACGGCTCTATTTAATTTGATTGGTCAATTAATCCCAGTGTTTTTTTTTGCAAGACTGTAGTTAACGGTTACGCAATTAAGTTTTGATTTGATCATTTGATGACTGTCAAGATTCACTCGTTTCCGGTAGCTGAGCATAGAGCCGTGAATTTTACTTTTTTTTAGACTACGGTCTTATTTAACTTACTAGTTTTTAATTAAGTAATTCAAATTCTCTTTGAACTTGTGAATTTGTATTGATTTTCGCGAATCACGTTTATGGATAACCTTGTATCTGTCTATGTAAGTATATATGTAATACTCACAACAACACCCACAACACTGCACTGTTACATTGTGATAGTATGTCTTAATTTTGGTGAGATTTTAAATATTTTTTGTAAAGCGTCATTTGTAGAAGTTATTTGGTGCAACTATACCTAACAGAGTAAATTTTATTATATTAATATGTTTGAGCAAATTGAATAAAAGTATACAGCGGGCGTTGTTTTTAGTCGTACGAGTAATAATATTATTGATCGCGTTTCAAACTACAATAAAAACATGATATGCAGTCCATGCATTTGCCAAACGTGAGCCCAACCCAAGCGAACCTTCGTTTTGGTAATAAAAGTTAACATAAAACATTCCTTTTGTGAGGTCAACACTCGTTATGGATCTGTGAATTTTAAGGAAATTCGCTAAGCTCAACGCAAATGAGATGAGGCTGCCAATCGGTCAATAACCCATTCGGGACCCGCTGGTCGAGACTCAGCTTATGGGTCATGCTCAAATAGTTCTGCAGGGCCAGTGACTTACATGTGAGTCATGAATAAATTCTGATTTAAACATGAACGAAACGTAATTTGACGTAATAAAGTACGTGTCCACTAAGTTAACAACCATTTCTATAAGATATATTAGGAGAAAAAATTATAAATGCGTTTTTTTTTAAAAGAAAATAGAGCCTAGAATATTCAATTTTGGTTTACTATGAGTGCAATATAGTAAATATACTTAAATTCTAGATACATACGCGTTGCAAGCAAACAGAAAGATCCATATTTCAAAGATACCAAAAATATGTATATTTTAGAAGTTATTGACATGGCTTAGGGTATGGGTCACCGTGGCCTGGCGCTACTTGTAAAAACTAGAAATGTTTCCGTAGCAGGCTAAAATAAACTTTATTGGCTGGTTTTAAAGCTTATTTCATGTTGAAGCTGTTTGATATTGTACCATTTTACAACCGATTACTGTTTGGATGATGGCACTTAACATTTACCATACCGTAGTATAATAATATTTTATTGTTGAAGGCAACGAGCATTTTCTCCCACTGTACTTTTATGTCATAATATTTGGTGATCGTTGTATTATATCTTAAGCAATTATCTACTAAAAATAATGTTAATATTCATTCTCACACAAGACACAAGTTTGCGCGTTTACCGCAAAAAAGTTAGTTTGTCGTATCACCTCGTTTTGAGAGCACTCCCCTGACTGCCACACCCAGTATCGGAATCCTTGGCGTCGACATCTCGAGTGAAGTCCAGTTCCGCGGCCATCTAGAGGGTAAGGCTAAATTAGCCTCAAAAAAGCTCGGTGTGCTCAACAGATCGAGACAGTATTTCACACCGGCCCAACGTCTACAGCTTTATAAGGCGCAGGTGCGCCCGCACATGGAATACTGTTCTCATCTATGGGCAGGGGCACCCAAGTACCAGCTTCTCCCTCTGGACCGCATCCAACGAAGAGCGACTCGAATTGTCGACTGCCAGTGTATTTCGGATCGGCTTGACTCCTTGGCGCTGCGTAGAGATGTGGCCTTGCTCTGCTTTTTCTATCGCATGTACAACGGGGAGTGCTCCGAGGAATTGTTCGGATTAATCCCTGCCGCTTCTTTTCGCCATCGCCCTACGCGACAACATTTCCATCCTCACCGCTTAGATGGTTGGCAGTCCTCAACTGTGCGTTTTTCCAGGAACTTTCTGCCTTGCACTGCTAAACTGTGGAATGAACTGTCGCCTGCGGTATTTCCGGACCGATACGACCTTCAAAACTTCAAGAAAAGAGCGTACTCCCATCTTAAAGGCCGGCAACGCACTTACAGCCCCCTGGTGTCGCAGGTGTCCATGGGCGGCGGTAATCGCTTACCATCAGGTGATCCGTCTGCTCGTTTGCCTCCTCTGCCATAAAAAAAAAAAACATTTTTTTTCATTTCAATATTAACAAGGCAGCTGAAATAGTCACCACCAACTAATATTGTATTATCATAATAGTGTGTGACAAATATTTACAAGTTATTTAAAAATATTTTAGTTTGTGTGAGGGGTAAGGCAAGGGAAATAGGTCAAATTGACCTTCCCAAATTTGACCCATAAAACAACAACAAACACAGCAAGTTAAATATGTAAAAAATAAAAATGTTCATTCCTACATCTTTTTTTGATAGGCACAAAAAAAAGTTGGTTAGTAAAAATGTTGCATAATGTTATTCAACTGGCCGGCTTCATTAGCGGCGATTTATTTACCGTGCGCACCAGGCCAGAGACCCATAAGCTGAGTCATACGTTTTAGCCAAAAACGGTTTGTATGGTGGCCCGGCGTATTCTGTACGCTCGACGGGTCTTGGCTATGAGTGGGTTAAGTATATAATAATCGGGAAATATACATAACTAGATAGAAGTCGGTTAACAATTTCCCGTCCCACCATATAAAAACATTAAATACTAGTGGCTCCGTTAGCTGTAGACTTCGCGATAAGATCGATAAACTTAAAACATGTAACAAAAATCTTTTTTGAGTCATTTTCACAGCGTACTCACAACGGTCTTAGTGCCATAAACTGTAATGGCACTTAAGTTCTTTTTGCCAATTTCCACCATTTTTGAACATTTTCCAAAAAAACGAAACGATAGAAAAAATATATGTGGCTACTGAACCGGCTTACAAAATCTCACGAGATTCAGTTGAGAATTGCGACTTGTAGAGGAGAACATCCGGAATTCCGGAGATACGAAAGCAAATTGCCCGAGTCAAGACGTAACCCTTCGCTAACGCTTCGGTCAATGAGAACAAAATTTAACACAAGCAACATGCTTTTTGCTTTCTTTTTGGTCTGATTTTCCTAAGTAGGTTAAATTGCGGTACTATTAAAGTAATAAAATAAAAATTACAGGAACACGCCCAGCTTGAAGGTCAATTTGACGAGCCCTAATATCGTGTGATGACATGGCATGGCCATCACGTTATCTATGGGTGTGCTGAAAATTTGTATTTTATTAATGGCCACGTTTCTAGAGTCCGACCACGCTAAGTTTGCACCGACTGTACTCTTGAAAATAATAATTTAATAATTAAAATTATAATTTTGATGTAAATTATAAATATAAATATTGACCATGCTACATTACATTAGATAATTCAATTATAATTAACGATCAAAGATCTTGATAAAAACTGCACACTTGCTTCTATGGAGTTATTTCTAATGCTAAAATGCTGTTTCACAAGTATAGACTTGGCAGACGTTTATGATATTTAAGACCATAAGTCGAACGCATCACTTAAATGAGCTATTTAGCAGCTTTCAATAAAACAATAAATTATTGATTACCTAATAGACACCCTCAAAAACACCCTTTGTTTACTCACAATGTCAGGAAGTGACGTCACGCAGGTGCACCGCAGCTGCGCGCCACAGAAGGCCGCGTATTAAAACAATAATTATTGTCTATGGGCCGGTAAAGGTCGGCCATGTTTTAAGAAAGGTGACTGCAAGATGTGGAATAATAATGTTGTTCTCACTTATTAGTTCCCTTACTTACTTACCTATACTACTAGTATTGTATGGGTTAATTTAAACACATATTTTATAACAAAATATACAGCAGAGTTTATTAGCACAAGAAACAAGAATCGAAAGTAAACAACAATGTCAAACACATTGTCATGTCATACACCGTCGGCCAGGATTACAGTAAGAAGGTTTATACTACTTGACATAAACTAAACCTCTAACAATTAGTGACTCTGTGAGCTGATGATCTCGCGTTAAGATTATGAAGCTTAAAAGTTTTAGACAAAAATTTCATTTATGGTACAAGCTTTTATAGCTGAATGTACTTTTCTTTCCACAAGCAACTAATACTCGTCGAGACACTTCTAAAAATCCCAAACACAATTATGTTGTGTTATTTTATCACGGAGTTCCTGAACTTGTACATTTGTGGGCCAAATTTAAATTGCAAGATTTGAATTCAGACCGACAGACAACGGGACAGGTGAAACTAAATAAAAGCTTGTATGTATTTGTATAGTATTTGTTGTAATAGCGGCAACATAAATACATAATCTGTAGAAATTTCAACTGGCTAACTATCACGGTTCATGAGATACAGCCTGGTGACAGACGGACGGACGGACAGCGAAGTCTCAGTAATAGGATCCCGTTTGACGCTTTGGGTACGGAACCCTAAAAATACTTCTTTGAGTCGTTATTACAGCGTACTCGCAATAGTCTTAACTTAAGTGCCATAGACGCTATTAGGACTTAAGTCCTTTATGCCAATTTCAGGCAGAAAATTCTATGTAACTACTGAATCTGCTCACAAAATTTCACGAGAATCGGTTGAGAATTGCGATCTGTAGAGGACAGCCCGAGTCATGGCGGAGACTTTCGCTAACGCTTCGGTCAGTTATTATTTCACGGATATTCTAAAAGTGAGGCACTAGCTTGTGCCCGCGACTTCGGCAGCTTCATATTTCACTTCTATAATACGTTTGTGTTTCAACGTTGGTGTTTTCGTAGCTAGAGGTAATTTACAATAATGTCGAAGATTAGTTATTCGCTTGATTAGTTTTAATTAAGATCTCGATCGAAGATCCGAAGGGGTCTTGAATGTCTGAGTTGCCACTTGCCAGACATTTGCAATCTGCGGAAGTAATCTCATTACACGTTTTTAATTAAGTACCTCTAAAGTCGGAGTAAGGCAGGAAGAGGATTTTGACAGTTATGAATTAACCCTTATACACCGTGGGCCAATTAAACCCGACAGATTTTAACCACGCATTCCTGAAGTCATAAGGAGCAAAAAACGTTATATGAGTTTTGGCTAAATTCTCCAAAAAAATTTTTTTCTTTTGCCGAAAAAAAAAATTCTTTTTGCGTTTTCTGCACACGACACGTTATTTATTTTTACACCTTGGTGAAAAAAAATCGTTACAACGAATAAGTAAAGTTTTTTTTTACACACGAAAATTGCGAGTTTACTTTAAAACTTTAATATCTGTCAGTAGGTATGTCTAAACCAAGTCACATAGTGGCAGCGTCACAGCTAAAAAGGCGTTTTTGACTAAGTTATAAAAGAAACAAATTTTCACAGAAATTGTCATTATCTCTAAAACAAGACCAATTTCAGAAAACATTGTATGACATTTTAGTCTCTAAATGCGGTCAAGAATACACCTTTGAAATCTGTCGGCTTTAATTGGCCCACGGTGTATATGAAGCTATAAGACTTACCGTTTCGGATCCATTCATGACTGTCAAAATTTAATTCTTGGAGTCAGACCAAGCTAAATTGGCAACGTCTTTGATAGTCCAGCCTATGCAAGTGTTAAGTAACGTCATAATTTCATAGAAGTTTGACGTTTAAAAAAACACTTGCACTGGGCTGTCAAAATCGCTGCCAACTTATCTTAGTCTGACTCTACCTGACTTCGACTGTAGGCAATAACTCAGGTATTGGTTGCTTAGGAGACAAAAGTTTTTGTACATTATTTAACTTCTTTCGAATAAATCTTTGTCTTTTACCTACTTTACCGCTATTAGGTAATGGCTTGGGCCCTGTGAGACAGGATACACTTGCCGTTGCCGGCCAAGCGTGACTCCGGACACCACAAAATTATTGCCAATAAACTGTTCTTACAAACAGCAAAGGAACCAGTCAATTTTAGTAAATTCTCTGTCCTTTACCTATTGTACCGCCGGAAGGCTATGGCTTGGGCCCTGTGAGACAGGATACACTTGCCGTGACCGGCCAAGCGTGACTCCGGACACCACAGAACTATTCCCAACTCTTCTTCCAAATAGCAACCAGTGAATTAGAACTTCGATAAAGAGTACTATTTACTGGTGTCGAGGTTACAATTAAACTGGTTTGTGTGGGGCAAGTGTGACTGGCGGTAATGCTAAGCTGGGGTCTTGCACCGCACCATGCACGAAATAATTACCAATTACCATAGTCCCGAGTGTCGAAATGCCCTTCGACTGTCAATTGTTCATGGCGTTCTGACGACAGCTGAACTGCCGTGATATTGTTTCGCTTATAACGCAGGATATCACATGATACAGTATCTTAGGTGATAGAGTATATCATCTTATGTCAGGCGCGATAGGCTCAACTACAAGGTGTTTAAGTATTTAAATAAATATAAAAATAAACTAGTGGCTCTTTGAGCTGTTGACTTTGCGAGCATAACCTGAAACTGAATAAATGTGTGACTCCGCCATTTTGAAAATTTTCGAAAGACTGCTTACAAAATTACACGAGAATTGCGACCTGTAGAGGGGAACATCGGGATATACGACAATTTTATTGCACTAGCTTTAACGGAGGCCTCCGCTAACGGTCGGTTAATAAATATAATTCCCGCTGTTAGATGTATATTTAATAGAATCTGAATGATATCTCAATTGATTAAGGAATGGACTGAAGATGACAGATGATGGTAGTGTCATCAATGGGAGTATACCGTTCTGTCAAATCTACACTTTCAACTAAAGAAGTAAATATTAGGTCTTAATTTTTGTTGTTTGTTAAAGTATAACCTCAAATGGCGCTCTGTACCCCTAGTGTAAATTTATTTGATGGCGTAACGTGACGTACGCGTTTGCGTTAAGTCTCATTTTGTATGGGATTTTGAGTTTCCAAAACGTTCCGCTTGGCGCGCTGTTTCTAAATGCCATACTAAACGAGACTTAACGCAAACGTGTACGTCACGTTTCGAAATCGAATAAATTTACACTAGGGGCTCTGTACCCCTAGTGTAAATTTATTCGATGGCGTAACGAGACGTACGCGTTTGCGTTAATTCTCATTTTGTATAGGATTTTGAGTTTCCAAAACGTTCCGCTTGGCGCGTTGTGACTCAACGCAAACGCATACGTTACGTTTCGAAATCGAATAAATTTACACTAGGGGCTCTGAAAGTCGTCTTAACCTGTACTAAAGGATCTAGAAATGTGACCGCGGCCGGCAAAACGTCACACTTTGTCGGTTGCCATAAAGACGGCTTGTCAGGTTATTAGTATACAGATACAAGCAAATCTCGTCCTTATGGCAAGCGATAATTGGGACGTTTTGCCGGCCCGTGGTCACAAATATACATTTATCTTATTTTTTTACAGAAACTTAATTGGCTATAGACCCAATCACTCCAAACAGCACAAAACAAAATGTTAGAGTCAGACCA
This sequence comes from Cydia pomonella, assembly GCF_033807575.1. Classification (NCBI taxonomy): domain Eukaryota; kingdom Metazoa; phylum Arthropoda; class Insecta; order Lepidoptera; family Tortricidae; genus Cydia; species Cydia pomonella. The sequence goes on from NC_084726.1 coordinate 10,151,081, forward strand.
AGACAAGTCTGCAACGATTTTGATTGCACACGCAGTGCAAGTGTTATTTATACGTCACAATTTCATAGAACTTTGACGTTTAAAATAACACTTGCACTGCGTTTGCTATCAACATTGACTTGTCTGACTCTATAAATTGTTGACAACACAGATTCATAAATGAAAACGCTGGTTGCGAAGACATTTTGAAACATAATTAGAATAGAGGAACTATCCGCAATCCGTAACCAATTTCAGTAATTCGCCCTAATTAACTCACAATTAGCAAAACGGTAATGAGCATGACCTAACCCAGAACCTCTGTTGACTCAGTCGGTTATTCAAGGATATGTTTGCAATACTGTCGCGAATTTGTGTGCGCGGCCTCAATAGATTTCCTATGTTTGTTCCGCCATCTTGAATTGAAAATATCGAAGGTTAATTTCTTATTGTCACCTGTTTTACAATAAGAAACCTTTTAAAGAGCTATGTAAATATTAGTTCTTAAGACAAGGCCGATTCTTGGCCTAGGAAATTTAATGATGATACATGCGTAATATGAGTTTTTGCCTGTGCAATGAATGATGGCCATTATTGAAAGTGTGAAAAGATAAGGTTATGTGTCTCCTCATTTATTATATGTGTAATAAATAATATTTTTTTGTTATAAAATCTTATTGGTATTATATTCCGTAAGTTAGCAGATGCGTTAGATTCATAAACTCATTTATTTTAATTATGTACATATATTAATATTGTCAATGCCACCAAACAGCGAAAGTCATTTCAATTAAAATGTCTGATCGTAAGCTTTACCATAGCTTATGGACGCAGATGAGGTATCATTTAAAATCCAATCCTTTAATACTTTCTAAAGAAACCCATTGTACCATACTAAAGCCTCTTGAGAAAACCTCTGCAAGAATTTTATTCCACGCCACGACAAGGAATCCAATAATGTATTGCCTTTAGAAGCCAGGACACACGAAGTTTCTTGGATTGGTCTCTGGCACCAGCCCTATTTAATGTCTTTCCTGTGCCAATTCTCAAGACTTATGACATTTTGAGAGTATTATAACTACTTATTAGTTATTACCTATGTATTACATTTATTGAACCCACAACCTCGTTGCTGCTCATACATACAAATGTGTATTATAAAAATAACTCAGTCTTTCTTTCTATTACCTCATGGGCGTCGCCAGGGAGGGGCAGCAGCCCCCCCCCCCCTCCTAGATAATAAAATTTGTAACAATATGTATGCCCCTCCCCCTCCCCTTGGCCATCGGCCATATAAAGTGCCTCCTGCGGGATTTTCTTTGCGTTGCGATATAGGATATGGAATTCTACAAGAAGCGTGTATTTAGAGTTCTCAACCCTTCGCTTCGCGCCAACGCTTAAGTGGATCCTGTGATGTTGCTTATATCCATGGGCGACGATGACCGCTCCCCATCAGGCGGCTCGTCTGCTCGTTTACTATCACATAAAAAAAGTAGATGGAGCCGCGGGAATAGCTAGTATGTAGGTTATACATAATAAAATAACATGCATATGTTATAATAGCTTTTTGTGGGAGTTGAATATGGCAAGGTCGTGGGTTCGAGTTTGCTCTAACAACTGACAATCAATAATTATTCTTATGTCATTGTGATAAGGTTGATTTTTCAGTAGTTTGCTGAAGAATGAGTATAAACGTCTGCTTGTGATTCACACGTGGCTTTTTATAGGGACAAGTGTGAATATGGCAGTGGGTGGATATTATGATGTTATAGTGCGTTTTAATATGCATTCATAGTAATGAATTACGTAAAGTTTTTTTGCCGAAATAAATAAATAGTACCTGGGCGACCGAGCTTTGCTCGGTTATAACTATTTATTGTAATATGGTTGTGTATAGGTGATAATCTTAACTAATTTTTTTTACTAATTTAAACATGTCTAAAACAATAAAAATTAAAAATATATATATAAACTTGAACATATAAAAATAACAAAAGTTAGTTACCGGGCGAGATTCGAACCCGTAAGTAACACTCGTTTCTAGCCGTCCGCGTCTTAACCCGCTGGACCAGACGGACAGTGGCTGGCAACACGAAATTAGCGACCATATTCTGCGTCGAAAGAAAAACGCATGAAAACTCAAAACCACGCGTTTTGTATTTAGCCCTACAGGATTTTAACTCGGGACGCCCTGGGCTCCAAAGCTTGTAATTCAAGTCGAAGTCCCTTTCTAATAAAAGCTGTCAAAAAGTGACTTGCTTACAAGTGACAAGCTTTTGAGAAACGGGCCCCTGCTCGTATAGGGAGGTTCACTATTGACTAGGCTAGTAGCATAGATAGGATATAGGTACCATAGTTATGTCTTATCTCAATCAGGCGTATATTCCCCTTTGGCTGGAACTGCTGGTAGATCAGATGAATCGCTGTCGTAAAAACCAGTACTTTGGACGCTGCGCTTATCTTGGGATTGGGATTAGTCAGGAAACATCGCGCAATTAAGAATTGTCATAAAATCGCAACTAAATCGTTTGATCAGTTTTGGACATGATTTACATTCATATAGCCTTTCCTCCTACCCGTACTAATGTCAATCAAAAGAAAATATGGCATCTATGTATGGGATGTTTATAGAGTATGTATATACTGCCTTTCAACTTTGAGTAGCAGTGTGAGATACGAGATTTATTCAAAGTAGTGTCGGACGACGGTATGTATATTCAGTGTCTATTCTGCCATCGTAAGGTAAAAACTTGGTAAAAACATAGTTTAAAACAATCATTTTCCTCGGTGAATCATTAACTAACAACCAATGTTTTATGGTCATCTCAAATCTCATGTTTGAATTGTGTGATGGATGACTCACAATGACATCAACATCAACATGGTGTCACGAAGATTACCTCATATCTATAATTTTAGGTTACTTTTCGTTTCAGATGCTAAGTGCTGCTTAGTTACTGTTTTACTACTATTGAATGTTAATAACTGGGATTTTATTCTAATGTTGCAACGGTATTTTCATATGGGAACTCAGGAATCGTAGTTACACGTTTTCTAGTATATGGTACTTCAGTGTAGGAGTACAGCATTGGGGTAACGATATTAGCTAAGGTTTGTGGAAAATTCATCTAATAAGGGCAACAGGGGGGACAAGCGTTTGCTCACGGATTATCGCTAATGCTTAAAAGCGTCATAAGCGATGAGTTTCTGGACCTATAACAAACCTAACGCGCATGTAATACCTCTGGTGTTGCAGGCGTCCATAGGCTACGGTGACTGCTTACCATCAGGCGGGCCGTATGCTTGTTTGCCACCGACGTGGTATTTAAAAAAAACCTTTCTTATTTTTGAAAGGATTAAAAGCTCTACCTTAAAGGACCTAATGAACTTGGTGCGCTGAGCTAAACCAATCAGTGAGTGGAAAGTAAAAGTTTGTGTAGTACAACTAAAACATTGTTGGACTTTTGGTTCAGGTGAACAACTAAGCGCTAGTTTCTCGTCAAGATTTAGATTATCTATTCCATTACCCATTTCCAAGCATTGGCGTAAAAAATATTTTTTTCACCACATCAGCTGGTAAAGGCTCTCTTGATACTTCAAAAACTGAAGAGAAAGTGGCATTTTATCCTCAAGAGTGGTAAAGTAATTAGATGCAAAAAAAAATTCTTTCCTCATTTTGGCTGGTGGAATTGAGTTTTGCAATGATGATTTTAATTGAAAAATATTGAATAGCGTTTGGATTGATTTGTAATGTTTTACAGTTTCACCTCGCGTTGCGCGTTAGTGTGGTGAAAAGTTTTGTGTTTCACTCGGCGGCAAAGTTTGTTTAAACCTCAAGCCTTCAAACCCTCGCAACGTTCAATATTCTCGCTACGCTTGTGCTTCAATTTTGGAATCTTTCGCTTGCTGGGGTATCAATATTCGCACGAGGGGTTAAAAACAACTTTGCCTTTTAAAACAAATAACTATTATTTCCTTCTTTGTTTCAAACTAGAGGTTAAAGTACGTTTTTGACATCCAGACTGCCTGACGCGGGTTCTTTGAGGTTCGTTGACTGTCTGCTACATCCAATATACAGGGTGGGCGCCAATAATATGTATTATATTTCGCTCTGACTTTTTTGACTGCTATAATCATTGACTGTTCTGTAAATATTAATTTTCATCTTTTGCCACACCCCTAGAGGTTTCTTAAATGAAATGAAATAAACCCAAAAGACTTTAACTATGCATTCCTTATCGTGTTACGAGATTTACGAGTAAAAATTCTACGTCAATGACATAAATTCCGTTTTGGCAGTTGAAATCAGTATTTTTCTGAACATGATAATTTGATCATTTTATTTTCATCGCACTTGCTTGCTCGAAAAAGGTCTTATTTCATGCAGGTATACTGAAAGACAAAGGCATATATTGCTCCCGGGAGAGTTATGGATTGGAAAAAGAAGCTATAACTCCCAAGAGAGTTAAAGATTTTTTTTTATTGTGTCACTAATTCGTACGAACCAAGTAGGTATAAATGAGTTTTACTTTTAAAATACTGAAGTTTATAATTTATTTTTATTGTTTATGGCTAAAAATATTTAATTTGAATAATTTAAAAGCCGTTTAAAATATTTTTACAGAATTTTCAATCGTGGCTGAATGCCCGATAGGTCTGTGCCTTCGATGCCTAACCTGTCAAAGAATGACAATATGGCGGACTAATGTTTGAAATGTCACCGTATTTAAGAATTATTTCACTTAAAATTTATTTATTTTCTTCGCAAGTGTGATGATTGTGATGAAAAACATTTTGTGTAACTCCAGGAGTAAGAATATTTCAACCTCGAGTTTTTAATGCAGTCCAGCCTACGGCTGTCGTGCATCTAAAGACCTCTTTTGCAAAATTTAACCCCCCTCGTTGCACAATGTACTATTTGTTATGTAGCTTTTTGCAATGACAACGTCATAAGTTGCCTTATAAAATAATAAAATAATAAATGTCAACGGTAAGCGACATATACACACATTAGAGCCTAGATAATTAATTTGTTGATTATGGAAAATAAGTAATATCTCGTAAATAAAAATGTATATCTGAACAACAACGCTATTAATTACTAGAAATTAATATTGTTTTGTAAATTAAATTAGTTTATCGTGTACTGGCTCCTCTATACGATGGCCCAGCGCTGGATCAGCGAGAAGGCCATGTGATGGTTATGGCTCTCCTACATGATGGGCCAGCGCTGGATCAGCGAGAAGGCCATGTGATGGTTATGGCTCTCCTACATGATGGCCCAGCGCTGGATCAGCGAGAAGGCCATGTGATGGTTATGGCTCTCCTACATGATGGCCCAGCGCTGGACGAGCGAGGTGGCCATGCGATAGTTGAGAGCACGCACTATGGAATGTGCCACGGGTAGATGCGTACGCACCATCGCTGGCTCACTACCTTTAATGTGCGGACGAAAAACCGATAAGATAAGATAAGATCCGACACCACTACCCTCTCTACACGCTGGCCCATCTTAGTGGGCCAGTATGATGGCCCATAGTGTAGAGGAGCCATACGTTCTTATAACCTTTTTATTCTAACCATCAAAATAAAATCGATGTGTTATTTGGGCTCTCCTCTCCCTGTTTAATATCGTATCGTTTAGGTATCTTCGTGGCTAAAAGAGTTTCGATTACTCGGAGGGTTTGGGTTGAACGTCCTATTTGTTTTACAAGCTTTGTTGGTACAAGAGATAATTTGTTTTTGAAATCTAGACAAATATGAGATCCCCGAGGGCATTTAGATATTTATGTTGTCAATTATGTCCAGGTTCGCCATCATGTATTATCAGAGGGGCCGAGGTGCTCAAAAATATCTGAACACGCACTCTAGCGCCTTGACAATAGAGGCGTGTTCAGATATTTGTGATGGCGCTCCGATATATCTGATGACGACTGTTCATTAACGTACTAATTAAGTAATTATAAAATTACTACCGAGCGTTGAGAGGTTTAAGGGTTTGAGAGGTTTAAGGGATTTTTCATGTTTGTTTGTTCCATGGTTGTCAGACGATATCTTCAGTATTCTTTATTAAGTATTAATGAACTTTCACAGATTTTTAAAAATATACAGTTTTTAATATCGAGTATGAGAATCAGCCTGAAAGTTAAGGAGCGTGAAGATATAGGTACCTTACATCAGTATCTTAAATCAGTGAGTATTAGGTAGGCCTAATATTCATTTATTTTAATATATTTAATTTTCTTATTATATTTGCAAAATAAACCACGACACTGTATCAACCTCAATGAATACTACCTACTCTTGAAAGGGATGTAGTCAAGAAACCGAACACACTATGTCGTCGTGTTTAATTAATCTAAGCCTACATTGTCACCGACTTTCACTGGTCGGCATACCGATGCCGTGTCGGTGCCAAAATATTGAGGACACAGGGCCATATCAATAGGCCGCTAAACTACATGAATTGTCCAATGCATCATTTTTATCAGGTCTATCACGTATTTATTTGTTTGTATGTATGTTTGTGTGTATGTATGTGTTGTTTGTCACTTCTGGATGAGACTGGCTCGGGACCGGGATAAGTGGCGTACTAGAAGAGAGGCCTATGCTCAGCAGTGGGCGATAAAAGGCTGATATGATGATGATGATGTATGTATGTATGTATGAATATACTTTATCGTACATAGAAATAAAAACACGAAAACAGTTACAGAGTAAATTAAATATAACAAAGGCGAACTTATCCCTGTATGGGATCTCTTCCAGTTAACCTTTGAGGAAATGAGTAAAACAGAAGTAACGGTGAATGAATGACAAACACAAACAAAAGTGTACAATCACTGAAATTAATGAAATGCACGTTTTGAATACACATTGATACAAATATACAGAGATAGAAAATTTGTTTGAGTAATATTATTTTAAATAATTAAATATTGGACATGACCGGTCTGGCCTAGTGGGTAGTGACTGCCTATGAAGCCGACGGTCCTGGGTTCGGATGCCAGTAGGTAAGATTTATGTATTTGGCTTAGGCATTCTCTAATATCTAGAAAGTTATGAAATGTTAATGTATTCTGTGCTAGAAAACGACTTTTAATAATAACTATAAAAAATAAACTCCTAAGAATCGCGACTGACTACAATAATAAAAGAAAGTGTATTATTGTTTGGTCTAATGACAATTTGCCACCTGTCTAAAATTGGTGTCACAGGGCCAGAGTCAACGGGTCGCTAAACGAATAAATTAATTGTCTATGGCGGCAGTAGGGCAGCCTTTTTATACTACTCTATGATTGATTAGCTTTTGACATTCGGTAATCAATGCAATCATAGTAGAAATACCCTCCTTTTACTTTGTCGTAATTGGGTAAGTAACAAAATAAAAACAGCAGACATTATTCATTTTAGTAAAGGAGGATTATTCATACAATACAATATCTTTATATCAGTACCCCTAGTGTAAATTTTATCGACATCATAACGTGACGAACGCGTTTGCGTTAAGTCTCATTTTGTATAGGATTTTGAGTTTCCAAAACGTCCCGCTTGGCGCGCTCTTTCTAAATCCAATACAAAATGAGACTAAACGCAAACGCGTACGTCACGTTTCAAAATCGAATTTATTTACATTAGGGGTACCGAGTGCTTTCGCACTTACATACTTGTTAGAACGTGACAGGCATGGTGAGTAAAGTATTGGATAGCCAATTAACAAATAAATTAACTGCCAAAACTTCCTGCAAAACTTTATCCACCAGTTAAGCTTATTTGAAACGCGAAACGCCAACGATGACTTTATTCGTCAGATAAGTGGCAAATAGCTTATTCAGGACTTTACTTGGTCATTGTGAAACAGGCCCTTAATCTAAGAATTACGCTACTTCTTTGACTTGTTGAGTCCAGAAACGGAATAAGTATAGGGCAGAGATATTTGTCCACAATGACGTTTAGAATGCCGTTGGAGTTCTGACTACTCGTATATGAGAGCTAATTTCCTTACCTATTGTAAATCTCATCCTCTAATTCTTTCAATAACAATTTCTTTTAGTTCTAAACGCACCGCCTACAATCTTTTCTGCTTTGCCCTAAGGTTGACTGGTAGAGAATGCCTCATGGCATTAAGGTCGCCTTTTGTACATTGTTTCTTTTGTGCAATAAAGTTTTAAATAAATAAATTTATAAAGTTATTTACAGAAAAAGAAAAAGGGAAACAATTTTCCAAACCAGCGGAAGAGCAATTCCTAGTTGAGCAACTTTTCAAATCTCGAATTTTTGAAGCTATGTTTCTGTCGCGCTGCGGTGGGCGGGAGCCGGAGCTATCTAAGTGTGAGTGCGCGCACACAGACGCGAGACTCGTGCGCTCGCTCATTGCGCGCCGTTCCGTCGACATCGCCCGCGAGCCAGACGGAATTTATTCTGCGCTGCCCGACGCAAGTTGTTTTTGTTGTTACCACGTAATATTGTTTTTCATTTTTATATTATACTGTATCTATTACACCCTAATACCAAACACCCTATCACCTGTACTAAATGTATTTTACACCTATGATGACGAAATAATAAATGATTGATTGATTGATTGATATTAATTACTATATAGGTAAAAACTGCAAAAAAGAATGATGTCTCAGCTTCGGTTGTCGTCGTACAGTCAAGTGCAAAAATATGTATCGAAAGAATCGTCTCATAAATATGGTACTACGCTCTTATTACACTGGAATAAGATGCTATGGGACATATTTTTGAGTAAGATGTGTACACCTATATTTTTACACTTGACTGTACCTATCCGTATCAGTAAGTTGGGAGTGATCATGACGTGTTCTGAAATTTTGTAAGTAGGTATAATTAATATACCTATGGTTAAACTACAATCTATTTAACTTGTAGTACGATGGGGCTAAACTTGGGCCGCCTTATTGAAGAACGTATCGCAATGACAATCTGGGTTTTTTTATTTATTATTAATTTTTAAATGTTTCTGTTTTTATTATTATATTGTGTAATAAGTAATGTATGGGTCTTGTTATCCGAAATAAATGATTAAATAAAATAATGCCGGACAATTTTGGGACCAATTGAGAGAACTCGTGAAAAAATGTTTTTTCGAGATCTCAACACGTGACAGGTTCTTGAAGTACGTAGCCAATCGTTAAATAATAACCGTAGATTATCGGCCTGAATTTTGGTAATCTTCAATATAGAACGGTTTTAGTTTTGTACCTGTGTAAAGATGAGACATACTTTTTTTTAGGGTAACGAGTGTTTTGCCATCAAGGGAGAACATTGGATGGTGAAAAAAAGTTGCTTCTAATGGAAAGAGAATAAGGTATCACAAAGAAATAGGTCCGGTGTCTATCCTTTTGTATCCGATCTTAAGGCTAGGTTCAGATGACAAGCGCTCAACGCGCGTTTTGATAACGCGCGTTTACAACTACATATATTTTATTCAGGTCGTACACATGCTAACGTTATTATATCGCGCGTTAGCATGTGTACGACCTGAATAAAATATATGTAGTTGTAAACGCGCGTTATCAAAACGCGCGTTGAGCGCTTGTCATCTGAACCTAGCCTAACCCTGATACAAAAATTGGTAAAATTGTGGCTCTCAAACTTTGATACCTATGTCATAAGGCAATTTGATAAGTAAACAATGTGCTAAGAAACCTCTTATTGTAAGGTTTACCCGAAGTAATAAAAAAAAAACCACTAAAATAATAGATACGTTGCGAAGTTTTGACAATTTAAGATTTCGTGAACTGTACAGGTTTAGGGAAAGTGTAAATGTACTGTTTATTGAATGGAATGTACTGGAAGATATTAAGTACTTAAGTAGGAGGGACAAAAATCATAATAAAAAATAATCGTGCCCAGTCATTTTTAATGAAGGTCGCCAAAAAAATAAGAATCAAACTTAGAAATCAAAAAGACTAAGTATTTCTTTAACAAGGTCAAGGTCACTGAGAGCCCATCTTGAAGTATCGAAAATAATTAAAATTGCGATTTTGTTGTTTTAATTTTGCAATTATGTATATATATAGTTGATATACAATCTTTTTTTTTTGATAAAATTTAAGGATCGTATGTAAAGAGTAAAGTAAATATATAGGAAAAGAGAGCCCTCTTGAAGCATTTTAAGGAAACTAATTTCGAAGCCCTATCTCTATTTTGTATCCGTAACTAGCAATGTATGTATGCGTGCACATCTACATATGCATCCGTATGTGTAGGTACTTTATTGCGAAAAATTGCTCATTTGCTATCTATTTTACTCGATTTTGTTATAAATTTCAACATGTATCATCATCCCTATACAATATAAATACTCTTTATTGCACACCTCAATAAAAGAAAACAATACAAAAGAAAACATACACATAAGCACAGGTAAACAACATGCGGTCTTATCGCTAAAAGGCAACCTTTGGGTTGCGGAAATTAAAAAAATTACATTGTCAGTAACCGTCGCGCTGCACGGCTAGCACATGATTACACGCGGGATAACTCGCGCCGCGAGAAACAACAGTCGCGTGTCACAAATTTCTATCTCGACCTATCAGTTTCTCGATTTTGGTAGCATAATTTGGCAGATCGAGAAAAGAATTCCACGCGAGAGAGTCATCCCGCGCGCGACTTAGCCAGTGTGGCCATTTATACTTGGAACAAACTTTTCTTTCGTGGCAACACTGAATCGGTACTAACATAATCGGAAAAATAATGAATAGTCAGCTTTAGAAACGGAACGTCCCTAGTCACGATAACTTTGTCTCCTTCTCGCAGTATTAAGATTAAAGAAATAGCAAATATTATGTTGAAGTCGGAAATGTCAATGTGACAATCATAATTTGATTCGCTTTGTCGTTACAAGTTGGAGTACATTATTATATCTAAAGAATTATCTTTAGGTAATTATACCTACCTAATAAGAAAATTAACTTTCTTTTAGGACCAAAGTCAACAAAACTTCGACAAAATATGCATCTCGCGACCCTCTAGCCTCGAAGACAGTTTCTCTCCTTTTGACGTTGAAACGCGGGATATTTTCTCTCCCATAGTGCACTTGTGCTACGAGTTTCGAGAGTATCTCGCGTGGAACTGTCAAACGACAAAATTATGTCGCTTTGACATTTGTCCGCGAGACAGCGGGTTGTCGCGCGCGTCTTATGCTACCGATTCGCGAGAAAGCTCTATGTCGCGGCATTTTATCGCCTGTCGACTGTCGCGCCCGTCATGTGCTAGCCGTGCTGGTAGTGGTACTGGATAAAAAAAATAATGGTACGAAAGTGTGATCAAGAAAACAATAAATGTGATAATTAAGGTCAGTAGGTAAATTGAAGAAAATTTGATGAAATCACTGCTGTTTTTTAAATAGGTAAAGATCTGATTGTTTCTGGTTCGATCTTTACCTGGAAGGGTCAAGATCGGATATCGGTCTACAGCAGTGCTAGGTCTGTTAACACAATTACAAAACAAACACAGTTTCATCACAATACGCAAAATAAATTACAGAGCGAAGATCGGATAGAAGGAAAAATTCGCGAAATTTACCTTGCTCTCTGTGATTGCACATAGCACAAGCCCGACTCCCTGAGCGACGCGGGGACACTGACAGTCGAGGCGCAATGAAATGGCGTCTTACACAATGTTGCCAACATTAAAAAATAAAGCCAAATTAGGGGGAAATGAATGTCCTACGTTCTTCACCCGCATCCGGTATTTACCCCACATACCTTAATCGTTGAACCGCCGCATTTCAAAATGGCCCTTATTTTGATATCGGCTAGCCGTAATGTAATACGGCGGATTACACAATACGACTGCGATACTTATATATAAATCCCCTCGTCAATGTAATTTCATTAAATTTGCTATCTAGTGGCAAACATCAAAGTAGTTATCTTTTACTTGTGACGCACAAGTGTGAGCAATGTAAAATACTATATTTCTAAAAAAAAAAGCCTACTACGTAATAAAAGAAAATGTGATTATTAAATTATACTACGAAAGGTGGTCAAATCGCAAAATGCTGTCGTTTTATTTAAAATAATGAAATAATTAGACCAGTTCCGATAGTACCGGGAAATCCCGGTTCTTTAAAACAGTACCGGTTCTGCAATCCTTATAAGGATGTTATGCCCATCACTATTCTTTCTGTGTACGTATATTTAGAAACTGTCTCCGCCTCCAATTCGTGCGATAGGGACAACTGCAGCTCGGACCGAAATTCACTCGCAAAAAACTCAAAAATCGAGGTTTCGCTCTCGACTGTTTCCTCCTCCAAAACGCAACTAATCATTATGAAATTTTGGAAATTGCAAGAGGAAGAAATAATCTATGCCGCTATGTTTTGATTTTTTGGATATTTTTTGTCATATTTGTATACTGTGCCTTTTTTTTACAGCCAATTCAATTTAGCCGTTTTTGCGATTTTCGAGGCGCTGTATCTTTCTTCAAAATAAAATAATCCAAAAAAGCAAAACATAGCGGCACAGATATTGATGATATTAATCTTATTTGAAAAAATCACTGCTCTAGGTTAAAAATCCAGGGAGGAATCAGTCGAGAGCGTTTGTATGGAAAAATCGCAACTAGGAATTCCTCTTAATTGTAGCCGCATTTGACACTTGACGTTTACGTTAGCGACTGTGTGAACTCGATCGCAGTCCATCCCGCTCACACTGATGAATTGGTGTGATAGAGAGCGATAGCGAGTTCACGCCGTCGCTGACGTAAACGTCAAGCGTCAACTCGTGGTAGCCGTGTTGCTTAAAACGACTAAGGAAGACCCACGAGGTTATTCTGCGATTCTCCGTAATATTTTTCCCTGTACCTAGTACCTACCTCAATTCAATAAATTCATCACTTTCGTGGTTTTTTCATGAAAACGTGTTCACAATTAACCATCATACAGTCCACGGTAGCTACTAGCTATCATTGGTCCGTCGAGCCGGATTATATTCATTTATATTCTCATCTCGTGTACACTCATTATAAGTGCACTTAAGTGCCTTAAACCAGGATACGTAAAGATAAGAAAATAAAGGTCACGTATTGTCTAAGGTTCGTCTAAAAACAATTTGTATGAAGACTTTACCGCCTTGTGAATAAGGCCTACATTCTTTGAGGAAAAATCTGTTTTTTTTAAATACTGAAGTGTCTAAATCACAGACCATTTATTGAACTAGATCCAGCAAGCACTCTCAGTAGTAGTTAAGTATGACAACTTTAAGGTGTCGGGTTGGGTTTTGCATGGTTTCTAACACAAGTTGAATAACGTTTGTTTTTTAAGTAATAGATAAAATCTTTACTAATAAGTTCTGTCACATGCCTGGATTCAAACCCAGGGCCTCTATCTTTCTAGGAAAATCCATTACCGACTAGGCTACAGTGGCTGTTAAACGATGAAGACAACGAGTATACTATAAACTTCTGCGAACGATCCCCTCCCTAAGTCTTATATATGGTGGAAATATTCGCTTTATTGGGTAAGGTCAAGCCTTCCTATCTACCAAGGTAACTCAGATGGAGGAGTACCGGGCTAGCGATCCGGTGGTCGTGGGTTCAAGTCCCACCAAAGACAATGAATTTATCCACTTGTTTCTATACATATAACATTTTAGCAGATTTTAATATAACATTTTACTGTAGTGGGTATAATGAGTTAGTTACAATAAAACGCTTAAACTGACAATAAGTGTTCGCCTCGTATACGACCCTAACACCGATCCTCACATGGCGATCCTGCCCGGATTATTTATAGCGCAATGAGACATTTCCTATACAATCATAGATCGTACTCGAGAGGGCATTTTGCGGGGACCCCAGTTAAAGCAGTGCCGCTTTCTACAAAGATTTTCGTACCATGAGCCGTAAAAGTGCAGTCGTTTCGTCGTCGCAAGTCGTTTTCAGTCAATTAAATTCATAATTTCTCCATGTAATTTCGCAGCTCACTGTACAGTGTACACTAACCCGCCTTTTGCTATATCTATTGCACGCGCATATTTAATTATATTGCTGTCCCGCCCATGATGCCGGTTGTAAATGTCAATGTGCGAGCTTCACAGCAATATAAATATGCGCGTGCAATAGGGATAGCAACAAGCGAGTCAATGTACGAGAATCTATGTGGAAAGCTTGTTGAAAGGAGCTCTAAAAATTACAAATGAAGTACAGGGTATTTGCGGTGTCTAAATAGTTAAGTATTTGGTCTGTGTTCTAAATGCAAATGTGACACCCACTAAGCGATGTGTCTTGTAAGTCGTAACAATGCGGAAATGTAACAAGTTGAGCTATTGTCTGTCTGTGTGTCTGTGACGTAACTTTGCAATGTTATGAAATTTTCAAATAAAAAAAGGTATCTCACAGACATAATTTGGGAATAAGTTTATTTAGTCACCTGTAATAATTCATGGGGTTAATATATAGGTCGTACTGAGCAACTTTCACTATGGGACCAACCCAGAAATCGCAAAATTCCCAAAGCCACCGCAAAGGCCCCATAGTAAAATTCACCCCGTAAATGATTGTAGGTGACTAAATAAACACCTGTATGTATTTACAGATGTTAAGTATAGATGTCGTATTTTAACTAATTTTAAATAAGAAGAGGTACAAAGAGGAATGGAATTAGAAACTGATAAAATACTCCGAGTCTCCCACCAGTCTTTGGAAATCTACAAGTCAGTTAAAAACCGGACAAGTGCGAGTCAGACTCGCCCACCGAGGGCTCCGTACTTTTTAGTATTTATTGTTATAGCGGCAACAGAAATACATAATCTGTGAAACATTCAACTAGCTATCATGGTTCATGAGATACAGCCTGGTGGCAGACGGACAGACTAACAGACAGACGGACGGACAGCGGAGTCTTAGTAATAGGGTCCCATTTTACCCTTTCGGTACGGAACCCTAAAAATGGCGCTAATAGATCACCCAGCCACGGAGCCACGTGGATTTGATTATGACTCGGTGTGCAATACTTCTGTTTCGAAGCGTATGATGAATGACCGCAAACATTTAAACACGAAAACAATCCACTAGTTAGCCTGCGGTTATTTAACATTCCGGCACGTTCGCCTTTCTCTCGCTAATCTGAATAGTTCGGTGATATGAGTGGCAGTATAATTACTTCAAGTTCGTCGTAGCACAGATATAATCGCGTTATACTGATACTAACAGAAAACTATTTAATTAAAATAGTGAAGATTGAAGGGATTTTTAAAAAGTGGCTGTGACAGAATCGGACAGACAGACGGACATGACGAATCTATAAGGGTTCCGTTTTTTGCCATTTGGCTACGGAACCCTAAAAATCGACTTTCGAAAAAGGGAAGAAAATGCATGATCACTTGACGAATTTCTGCACCTGATTTATTTTATTTTCAGTAAAATTAAATATATTCTGTTGTGTAAAGAAAATCGTGTCAGTCAACGCACAGTGAAACGATGGCATACTTGTAGTTGATGGACATAAAAAAAATCTGTTGTAGACGATATTTTTGTTGTCCTAACAAAAATCTGTAACTGTAGTAAGGAAACTTGGGAACCTGTTCTGGACTATCCCTCCCAAATTGTATGATTCTTTATAACATTTTCAATTCTCGGGTTTTGAACACGTAAATAAATATTTTTTTTATAGTAATTTGATATGTATCATTCTTTGTCAACACCATAATAAGTTATCATCGAAAAACAGAAAAATCTCATGTCCAAGTATGGCGTCGTTCGACGGTGCTACGTTTTCAGTAATTATCAGAAATGCTTGATTGTTATATTGTTTGTACTGGTCAATTACGAAGGTTTAGTTATAATCCAATGAGCATTGGGCTGAGTAATAGGTTTCCGGGTGATTGTCGCCATTTTTGCCCAGTACGAAACAAGGCCGAGCTAAATATACAACTTTTACGGATACTTTGCATATACTAATGGCGTGAATGGAAAGGAAAAGCTGACTACAATCCTTGGACAATACCGCTATGGAAAGGGAATTTATTCTAAATTTAAGCATCTGTATTTTTTTAAATTATATAGCTGTAACTTTGCCAAAAGCGGTGAATTTTTCCTTTAACATGAAACAGTAGTGGTCATTTTTCCATACAAACTTTCTCGACATTTTCCTCTTTGAATTTTGGAACTAAATTAATAATGTTTTTATGTGTGTTCAATATTGCGACAGCACTGTCGAACGACGCCATACTTGGACATGAGATTTTTCTGTTTTTCGATGATAACTTATTATGGTGTTGACAAAGAATTATACATATCAAATAACTGTAAAAAAAATATTTATTTACGTGTTCAAAACGCGAAAATTTAAAATGTTATAAAGAATCATACAAATTTTTTCCCAGTTCTTATAAAAACAAGAATATTAAAAAATGCAAAACGCACTGACACAGGCACTGGTAATATTGGACACACATAAAAACATTATTAATTTAGTTCCAAAATTCAAAGACGAAAATGTCGAAAAAGTTTGTATGGAAAAATGACCACTACTGTTTTATGTTAAAGGAAAAATTCACCGCTTTTGGCAAAGTTACAGCTGTTTTTTTCCATTTTGCGTTTAATAAAAAAAAAGTAACGTCGTTTGAAGACGTATCTGCTTGATAACTAAATAGTTGAGTATGGGTTAGCACATTGTTACTGTTGAATTCTCAATGTAACTTGGGACTAGAACATTCTTACAGTAGAATCTTACGCTACGCGTCACCCTAAGGCGAGTAAAGGATGACTCACGCTAGAAGGGTCCGGGCCGAGGCTTCCGACGCTTCGTTTTGTATGACGGGTGATCGGTGACCACGTGGTACTTTCTATAGAAAACTGAAGTGTCGGAGGCTCCGGCCCGGGCCCGGACCCAGACCGTTCTAGCGTTCTAGCTAGAATCATGCTTTTAAGGTGGATCTGTGAGCTATAGACCTCGTAAACACCCGAACCGACAAAAAAATCGATTAAAGAATTTGGTCACCAAATATCACGAAAATTGGTTGAAAAATGCAACCTTAGGCGAATACTTTCGCTCGGTCAATAAACGTATTAAACATAAAACAGGTAATAATTAAAAAATGCGTAAGCCAACTAAATCGCTAAAAATTGTACGCAATTAATTGCCGTCAAAACACATGTGTTAAATTTTTTTACTTTAGAAATAATTCACAGAATTCACACCCCACGGCAGTGAAAAATGCTAATATTCTGGTCACAAACCACTTATTACAGACGCGAAGCGGTAAACGACTAATTAACACTTCTCCTTAATTGCCTATGAAGTTTACATTTAATTAGGCTGCGTATAAAACATTTCTTTAGAATTACAAATTATTACTGTGGTGAAATTTAACAGGTCGATGCTTCAAAGCAGCAGTTTTAATAATCCTTGTAAAACATGACTAACTTACAGACGGACCGTGAATGGTGAATGCAACGATTATATAGGAGGAAAAGTTATCATTTTTATATGACACATAGTACCTACTTTTTGGGTATTATGTACACTTGGGTAGGTCGGTACTTTATCGTATTGTTACAGCAATTTCACTAGTTTACTAGTATGGCTTAAGATTTAGCATTAGGAGCTCTCCGTCAATCAAACAGTCAATCATAATTTATTCACAAGAACATATGGTACAGGTACAGTCAGCATCAAAAGTAGCGGATCAAACAAGGTTTCAAAAGCATCTACCATTCTGCAATAGCTTAAGAAAAGTTGACGGTTCTATATGCAGAACAATTAAGACTGTAAAAGATATACTTTTGAAGGTGAATTTTAGAGATTTATCTATATTTGGAAAAGTTATCCGGGATATCAGATACTTTTGGCGCGTTGTTTCATCCGCTACTATTGATGCTGACTGTACATGGGATGTTACGTCCGTGATTAATTTTATATTTAGTCATGGGTGTTTTCTATGTAAGTACATATATGCCTATACCCATATCGTTACCTAGTACCCATATATATCGTTGCCTAGTACCCATAGTACAAGTTTTGCTTAAAATTTTGCAAGTTATATAATCACCAGCAGTATTGGTTTATTTTATTTAAATAACACAATTTAGCAATAACGATAATAAAATGTGAATAAAAGTACAATAGAAACTTAAACTAATTAAAAACTAAAAATCTATATCTAAAGAGGGCCCCTGGGGCATAGTGCCAAAGATACTGGCAGCATTTCCTCGCTGAATCGCAACGCTTATTCGTTGAGTGAGGAAGCTGCCAGCTCTTTTGTCCCCTGTAACGTCAACCAGCCGTTTGGCCAAATCATTAAAAAAGCTCTGAGCTCCCGGGCCCCACGGACCGAGGGTCTCGACACCGAAAGGAGCAAAGTTATAATTGGCGTCGAGACCCCTGTATTTCCTCCTTTTGAGGGTCTCGGCAGCCTCGGCAGCCGCACCCGCTTTCTTTGTAGTACCGTGAAGGTGAGACGGTGCCAGTGTGTCCACGCAGGTCGCGTCCCACACCAACACTCGTCCCATCCTCCACGGTATCAGTGACATACCATCAGGTCTCTTGCCATCGTCCCGGGCTATACCGGCCGGCTCAAGTATCGCAGGCACGTTGACGGTGACAAGAGACCTGCGGATAATGTCGTTGAGCGCGGCGTGACGTGACAATCGCCCCGCGCTTCGCTGGCAAGACAGACCATGACGCCCCCGCTCGTCCACGTCACTCCCACAGTGGCATTTATTACTCCCACAGTTTTGCTTAGATTGGGGCTGGGTCGATCTGTGTAAGATCTTCCCCAAATAGTTATTTATTTTATTTCTTTATTGGGAAAAAGTGCAGTCACGGAAGTGCCTCCTACACGCATAATATTCGCCTAATCATGAACGGAAACAAAATTCCTACTTCTTAGCTACAATAGCCACTCGAGGCTTCAAATGCATTTTATTTTCTCACTCAATAAACTGGAGTTACATAACAGAAGTGCATTGTTGTGCCGTCTGTCTGTCCGACACTAGACAGTAACGGACGTCGAAGGCATGTCAGAGCACTGCAATAAATTGTATCGGCTGTATCTAGAATCAGACGGAGATTTTCAGGAAAATTCTGGGTTCTTTCGCTCCTAATTTTAGTTTTCTTTAGCTACATTTTACCCTTTTAAACACACAGTAACGATTTTCGCATTTATGAATATCACAACTCGACTTGTAATAGTTGTAATAATAACTATGAAAAAAATTATAGTTAGTTTTCTATATTACTATTTTTGTTATTTTAATTAGAAGTAGCACCTAGTTTAGGTGCTTTATAATCAGAAATTTGAATTAATGCCATATACGAAATAAAGTCGACTTCTAATATCCTGTTTCTTACTGTATAAGTCATCACACATCTATATATGTGCTCACTAATAATACGTCTCTTTGCTCATTAAGGGGATGTTTAGATATATTTGAGCGCCTCGGCCATTCCGATATAACTGACTATACTAAGCAACAAAATATGTTTTCTCAAAACGTAACAACCGAAGCTCCTTATCTTGTATAATTGTAATTATAACACCGTTCCATAGACAATAACAATCTGTTGTCGATGGTTATCTGTGGTTCAGAACAATGGCCGTTTAAATGTTAATGCCATTCACTGCAGTTAAATATTATGACTGTTGCCTCCGTTGTGAAGGCTTGGATAGTTTTAGTTTTGAATTTTTGATACGAATATCGTGATCATTTGATGTAATAACGTATTATTAAATCGCTCGGTATATTATGTGTTTTGGCATTCCTTTGGTAGTTCATAGATTTTCTGTCTCTGTGGTGGGGGATGAGCGCATACGGCGTGGCAAAAATGTGATCTTTCATGGGCTTCTATATTATTTGACATCTGTTAATTGGCATATATGTAACTAATGGGTGTTTTCAGAAGACTGTTAAGTTCGCGAAAATTAAAATAATTCGCGGATATAAATTAAATAACGTTTTTAGGGATCCGTATTCAACTTGGAACCCTTAATAGTTTCGCAATGTCCGTCTGTCTATCCGAGGCTTTGCTCCGTGATCGTTATAGTTATCGACAAAGTGCTAATTTATTTTGTCTTATTGTTACAGGATCTCATCCCCGTCCAAGACACCGAGACGTATCTCCTCAAAACGCAAAATGCCATTACCAACCTTCAAGCCAAGCTCAACTCCCGCCCCTCTATTCCCCCCCTACTCACCTCCAGCCTCATCAGCGAGAAGACCGCCATCTCCCGTCTTCCAGTCTCGCAGTTAAGCCGGTCCAACTCACTCAACTACAGGCTAAGAAGAAAAGATACTTCAGGGGATAGCAGTCCTTTGAGAAGTCCAGGAAACTATATTATTACCGGTTCAGCCAAAATGCCAGAAAGCACAAAGATTTTACTTAACAGCACTTCGAGGTCTCTAGACACGGATAAACGAAAACGCGATTCTAATATGAACAGTCCTTCCTCAGAAAGAGGTTTGTTAAGCAACAGTTCTGATGATAAAACCATCTCAAATCGTCCGCAATACGATGTTGACGCGATTCTTTCACCGCATAGAAAACACATTAGGAACAAATCTTTAGATGGCCCAGATTATTTCAACAGTAATGCAAACAATGCGAATCAAGTTTCTCTTAAGACGGTACTGAAGAATAATGCTGAGGCATATCCGAGGATCGATATCCGTTACCAGGGCGACAAGAAACATCAGAGGGTAGCCAGCGATGGGAAAAAACCTGGCTATACTAATTACGCTCCGTTCGGCTCTTCCATAAAACGATCGAGCTCCTTCAACACTGTTAATAAGAATAACAACTATTTGGATCCGCAGAGGATAACCTCTAGAAGATCGAGCGGACATTCAGAGGAATACAAAGACTATCTATCCGATGAATCTGACAACGCATCTTACGAAAAATCCCAAGACAGGTACAAACGCACACATCGCGGTAGAATCGATTCTCCAGACTTAAAATCGATTGCGCCTGCAAATTCTCCAAAATGTCCAAATACCCCAGAAATGCAAAGAAAATTCGGGCCGGGATTGGTCAGAAATTCAGTACGAGTGACGAATAA